>NC_064628.1:44602836-45223086 GCF_023864275.1 Schistocerca cancellata | reverse complement strand
TTGGACGATTTGGCCACACCTCGTTTATGTGAACTATCTGGAAAGAAATCTAATTGGTGTTGGGATGAGGAAGCTCAGTCAGAATTTGAACAACTCCGTGATGCTTTAGTTGCTGCTCCACTTCTTTCACACCCGGATTTATCTAAAGATTTTTGTTTGGCAACGGACTCATCATACAAAGGGCTAGGTGCACATTTATTTCAAGAGATAGAAGAAAACGGCGTTGTAGTACAAAAGACTATTGCATTTGGAAGTCGTGTTCTCTCTAAATCAGAAAAGAATTATTCGATTACGGAACTTGAAGCTTTGGATGTTGTTTGGGCTTTTACAAAATTTCGCACATTTTTGTTTGGCAGACATACTAAGGTTTACACCGATCATCGAGCTCTGGAGTTTCTTATGTCGACAAAATTAACTCATGGCAGATTGTCACGATGGGCGTTGTACCTACAGGAGTTTGATTTTAGTATTGTTTACATACAGGGTTCTTCAAATATTGTTGCGGATGCTTTATCACGTGCACCTATGGGCTTGAAACAAAGTGCTGAAGAGGACTGCAAGGAAAACAATTATTGTTTGATGTATATTCAAGGTGTTGCGTTTGAGAACTTTATTTCGTCTTCGCTTCAGGACATCGCTAAGGAGCAAAATAAGGATCCAATCTGGAAGGACATTAAGGAGAAGTGGAGGAGAAAGGAAAGCGTAGCGATTAGACAGCATTATTTAGTTCGCAATGACATTCTTTTTAAACGAAAATCGGTCGACAACTCTGTTTGGTTAGTTTGTATTCCTGATGAGTGGGTTAATAAGCTGATTTGGTATACGCATTTCAGTTATGCACACTTTGGTCCCAGAAAATGCTTTCATAAATTACGAGAAAATTGCTACTTCAGTAATATGGAAAAACGTATTCGATTTGTTCTTGCCAAATGCAAATTATGTCAAAAGGCTAAACCGCCGACAGTTTCTCACAGAGCACCGTTGTTTCCTATCATTCCAGCGAAATTAAAGGACATGGCTGCAGTTGATTTGTTCGGTCCAGTGGTTCGATCTACTAATGGTTTTGCGTACATTTTCGTAGCAGTGGAGTTGACATCAAAATATGTGTGTTTTACACCGTTACGCAAAGCAACAGCTCGTTCAGTATCCAATGCTTTCATCAAACATTTTCTTAAAGAAGTGGGTCATGTTGATAAGGTTATATCAGATAATGGATCACAGTTTCGTTCTAAAATTTGGCTTCGTACTCTACAGCGTCGTAAAATTAAACCAATCTTCATTTCACTATTTCACCCTCAATCTAACGCTTCAGAGAGATGGATGAAGGAAATCAATAAATTGTGTCGTCTTTATTGTCATCAGAATCACAGAACGTGGGATCAGTATCTTCATATTTTTCAAAACATTCTGAATGAACTCCCAATGATTCAACTTCTTTACCGCCTATACTGATATTAAAAAACAAAGCACCGACAAATTGCATATCTGAAATCGTTCCTTTTCCGCCTACACGGAAACTGCGGCATTCTGAAGTTGTCAACCTGGCTCTACAAAATATTGCATCTGCGGCTGCTAGAAGAGTGAAATCAGCAAAGCGTCCTGGTCGTTTAAAAATTTTGTCAGTTGGTCAAAAAGTGTTAATTAAGTCTCATCGTTTGTCTCATAAAGGAAAAGGCTTGTGTCGGAAATTTTTTCTGCTTTATAACGGTCCATATAGAATTCGCAAAATTATACATGATAACACTGTTGAAGTAGAAACTCTTAAATCACGACGCTCTAAAGGAATACATCATATATCTAACGTTAAAATTTTTGTGGAATGATATACTTTTGAAAAATTTTTGTAGAATGACATACTTTTGAGAAACTAACAGTTGTATGTAAACACACGGAGAGTACAAGGATACCGCGCTGTGTTTTGGCGGCGGCGTATACTCAAAGCAACAGTCAAGTCTGCGCGCCGCTAAAGGCAGTCGTTGACCGCAAACAATCACTTCCTACGTCACGCGCCTACAGCTGATCGAGCGCTCAGTGCGAATGCATTGACAGCCGTAAATAAATACAGTCTAATTTCTCCGACTAAATTCAGTATAAAGCTATAGTGACTTGTTGAATTCTGTTATTAACATTCAGTATTTTTCAGGATACGGTTCTATAAGGTATTTAAGAACTTCAGGTAAATTCTGTGCGTGTCCGACGTTAAGACGACTTGCTATCGAGAAAATTTCAGGAAAAATGTCATTTCGAAGAAGAAAGTAATAAACTAAAAAGGTAATTATTAATTGAGTTTATTTTTCAGGTAACATATTTCCACTTAGGTACGTACCTTAGACGTAATTTGCTGCTCGCGATTACGTGATTCATACTTTGTGCTAATTACATGTTCTATGAAATTACTTGTGAAGCGACGTGCTTGCGTACGTTAACTGATTTTGACAATTTTTATTAATGTACTGGATTGTAACTTGTGTATACTATGCATCGCTTGGCTGCACTGCTTTTTCACTGATGTCATATTTTTAATTATGTGCGTGCTGTGCCTATTTATTTAAATTATAATTGTCACCTGATTAATTGTGCTGATGTGGTTAGGTATGTAAGTTATACTTTGTGATTTATCTGCTTGCGCCTTCATGTTTACTTATTTGCTTGCGCCTTCATGTTTATTTATTAGATTACATATGAACATTTATTTGCTTACAGTTATACGATGCTGATGACCTGTTTATTATGTAAGATATGTTTGCTGCTATGCGTATGGATTGCATATTTATAAATTTCTGTTTGTTGTCACAACTACTCTTTAATTTTGTATATGGAGATGCTGTTATGCAGTGTACAAACATAGAGTTTGGGTTGCACTATGGTGCTATTTACAGATTGTTCGCTTGGCGGAGCCTCGTTGTGGGATTTGTGCTGCATCCACTTGTTGACATTCTGTTCTCTGCTGGTACATTTACTCGCTGTTGCTTGTTTTGCTTACGCTCAGTGCTTTATATTTTAACATAAGAGAATGAACTGCAATAATTCGACGAACGACATTAGTACAAGAAACATCATAGAAGTCACATGAGCTGGAGGTTTTATGAAAGCTGTATAAATGTATGCCAATAGGAAGGAAGCTAACGACATGACATACCAACACAGTTATTACACTGAATTTTTCGTGAGCAATTGAAATAGGAAGTGACACTTGATACAAGAAATACTCCACATGTTTGCTTCTGTTTGCCATAATTCTTGAAGTGGTGTAAACACTGTGAAATATTAGCATCATTCACACTCCGTAATCGTACTTAATTACTGAGAGTTATTCGAACTAAGTCTGTTAGAGGTCATGTATGTATTCTTTGTTTATAATTCATAATGAGTAGAAGATTTTGGTCAGATGGATTACACAGAGGTTGTGTGTTGACAGTGTGTCTTCGGATTGTATGGGATGAGGAGGTTTGCATTAGGATTTTATCTGTACTTGTTCGACGAAACTGACTTGAGGAAAGAGTTGTTATGGAAGTGAAATGATACTGGCAATAAGGTTTATATGTCGACGTATTGAAGAGGTATTATTGAGGTATTGAGATTATATGAAGTTGATTGGAGCTCTGGTGGATAAGAAGTAAATAAGTGAGGTGCATATTTTTATTGTTGTTGGTCTATATGGAACAAGGAGGATGAAGATAGCAGACTAGAACACTAAAATGAAGGAAGATTGTCTACACACACTTTGTTAAATCACTGAGCAGTATGTACTTTTTTTTGGAGAGAGAATTGCATATCTTGGCACACTGACAGTTGTTCAGTAACCATACATTTTGATCTGGCTTGGCAAACATTGGTCTTGACATGATGACTATGACGTTGACTTAACAATTATTGACTGTTATACATTGCTGTCACTACTACTTGTTACACATGATGAACATGAAATTTGACAGAAGTGGATTCAGACAGTTAACACTATACAATTACACAGTAGTACTTAATGTGGATGAAAGATGAGTGAGTGTGTTTTGTGTGTTTTCCTTTCCTAATCCTACCCACCTATCTCCTAAATATTATTTTATTTGTTTGTAGTGGCTTGCACTGACACCCATAAATATTATAGGTTTACTGATGTTTGTGTATTTGTAATAGTAATATGACAATTATCTGATATCATTTGTGTGTTTGTTATGATTTGTATGTGTAGTGTAAGAGCATTGTAAAAGCATTTGTAAGTGTATTCAAACTATTGTTCATGCTTGAACTGTCTGAGTAATGATGAAATTATGGACTGTTACTTGTACTTTTTCTACATGATTGGTGCCACTAGGACATGTTTAATTTGTGCTGAGGAACAGTATGATCAGTGATAGTTGTTTAATGTCATTTGTCGGTGTCTGCACCTACTCAACATTGCTGGGTGCCATTGATGGACTGCTTCTACTGAAATGGTGTCACTTGTTGCTGTAGCACCTGTTCAACATTGCTCGATGCCACTGATGGACTGCTTCTACTGAAATGATGTCACCTGCTGGAGTCTGAACCTACTCCACAATGCTGGGTGCCACTGATGGACTGCATCTATTGAAATAATGTCACCTGTTGGAGACTGCACCTGTTCCACAATGCTGGGTGCCACTGATGAACTGCTTCTACTGAAATGATGTCACCCGTTGGAGTCTGCACCTGTTCCACAATGCTGGGTGCCACTGATGGACTGATTCTACTGAGATGATGTCACCTGTTGCTGTTTGCACCTGTTCCACAATGCTGGGTGCCACTGATGGACTGCATCTATTGAAATAATGTCACCTGTTGGAGTCTGCACCTGTTCCACAATGCTGGGTGCCACTGATGGACTGCTCCTACTGAAATGATGTCACCTGTTGGAGTCTGAACCTACTCCACAATGCTGGGTGCCACTGATGAACTGCTTCTACTTAAATGGTGTCACTTGTTGCTGTAGCACCTGTTCAACATTGCTGGGTGCCACTGATGGACTGCTTCTACTGAAATGAAGTCACTTCTTGGTGTCTGCACCTGCTCAACATTGCTGGGTGCCACTGATGGAACTGCTTCTACTGAGATGATGTCACTTGTTGCTGTTTGCACCTGTTCCACAATGCTGGGTGCCACTGATGAACTGATTCTACTGAGATGATGTCACCTGTTGCTGTTTGCACCTGTTCCACAATGCTGGGTGCCACTGATGGACTGCTTCTACTGAAATGATGTCACCTGTTGGAGTCTGAACCTACTCCACAATGCTGGGTGCCACTGATGAACTGCTTCTACTGACATAATGTCACTTGTTGCTGTCAGCACCTATTCAACAGTGCTGAGTGCTACTGCTGGAACTACTTGTTGTGAATATTGTATAAACTGATTTTTTTTGTGTATTACTGTTTGTGAAAGTTATAAGACTCTTACCTGCTCATTTTCGTCATTGCTGACGTTATCGATTGAATTGTTTAACCACATGATATTTCTGTAAACTATTATGTAAAGTCACATGTATGAAAGAATTTGTATTGCTTAGTGTATTTTATATATTAGGCTATTGAAAGGTCAGTGCAAAGCCAAAATTTTATCTAGTTATATGATATTTACGTATTAATATGATCTTTTATTTTTGTCTGTATTTTTTTTTGACGAATTTGGTGGTATTTTCACCACCAATGCTGGCAAAAATACCATCAAATTCTAGCCCGTGGAGGAAGGGCATATGAAAGGTGGCTACACTGAGCCACAGCGCCAAAAATCGCGCCAGAGAGAGTATTGTTCCGCCGCCTCCACTGGCAGTGCTCATTGAGAGGTAGTGGCAGGCAGTTCTTGCCGAGAGTTCTTGCCGAGAAGTTGTGAGAGACACTGCTTGCAGCAGAAGTCAGTGTGAGATGCGGTAGTGGAGAATGTTGTTCCATGTTTATGCAGTTATTTGATGGGAGAGACAGCAGATATTGTTCCAATGGAGATATTGTAATGATCTGAGTGTTTTTCGTCAATATAAATTAAGGTAACTAACTACTGTTCTTTATTTTCTTATTATTGTGTATCCTGAATAATGTGCCATTACAGGTTCAGTCAACAAAGCATCTGGCTTGTGTTCTTGTATTAGAGTGTAATTCTGATTTCCTTGCGCAATTATAGTATTTCTAATTTTCTTTTATCACATCAGTATAATTGGTATTTATAAATTCTTGTTTTGTTGAAGAAGAACCGTGCCAGATGTGCGTTGAGTCACACTACCACACACAGAACAGCTACACTTGTGCTTTGTTGGCTTCGTAGGTTTATAGTTGCTGGGGACTTAATTAATTAACTGTGTTAACGAAAAGTTTCTTTCATTGTTTGTTGTTATTCTATGCAGTCAGATAGCGTAATAATACTAGTCAGGGCCAGCCGTTTACGAGACTTGCGTAACCGGACAAACAGCTACTAAAATTATTTGCATTTTCATTTTTCATTTTATTAAGCCCCCATGCACCATCTCCGGAATCCAAACTCATCCTCGCTGATGTCAGCTTCTACCAGTTTATGCATTCTTCTGTAAAGGATTTGTGTTAGAATTTTGCAGCATCGAAATAGTTAGTACTAATCAGTAGTGAGTCTCCTGGCACAGTACGGCATTGTAATTATCTCTGAAGCGAGCTCGTGCTGGGTGTCTATGTTTGGGGGCCGGGCGGACACGGAAACCGCACTGGCCGCGCGCTGTGCACGAAATGGGACTGGTCAGAGGTGGTCCGACCACGCCCTGTGAATTACACGCCAGCTCAGCTCCGTCTCCCACGCCCCGCGCTCGTGACTGCTGCCACAGGTGGCCTGCCGGCTGCTGACTGATGGCTTGGAACTCTTCCAGACTGGGACTGCCTTCTCACCGACTCTAATGCTCAGTGGCGAAGCAGCTCTGAGAGAACGACCACTGTGCGAGAATCAGGAACGAAACTGGGTCGATCCAATTATCTGATACGACCAATCTGTAATGTGACGGTGTCATACACATGTTTCATTGTTGTTGTTGTTGTTGTGGTCTTCAGTCCTGAGACTGGTTTGATGTAGCTCTCCATGCTACTCTATCCTGTGCAAGCTTCTTCATCTCTCAGTACCTACTGCAACCTACATCCTTCTGAATCTGCTTAGTGTATTCATCTCTTGGTCTCCCTCTACAATTTTTACCCTCCACTCTGCCATCCGATACTAAATTGGTGATTCCTTGATACCTCAGAACATGTCCTACCAACCGATCCCTTCTTCTAATCAAGTTATGCCACAACCTTCCCTTCTCCCCAATCCTATTCAATACCTCCTCATCAATTATGTGATCTACCCATCTAATCTTCAGCATTCTTCTGTAGCACCGCATTTCGAAAGCTTCTATTCTCGTCTTGTCCAAACTATTTATCGTCCACGTTTCACTTCCATAAATGGCTACACTCCACACAAATACTTTCAGAAACGACTTCCTGAGACTTAAATCCATACTCGATGTTAACAAATTCCTCTTCTCCAGAAACGCTTTCCTTGCCATTGCCAGTCTACATTTGATATCCTCTCTACTTCGACCATCATCAGTTATTTTGCTCCCCAAATAGCAAAACTCATTTACTACTTTAAGCGTCTCATTTCCTAATCTAATTCCCTCAGCATCACCAGACTTAATTCGACTACATTCCATTATCCTCGTTTTGCTTTTGTCGATGTTAATCTTATATCCTACTTTCAAGACACTGTCCATTCCGTTCAACTACTCTTCCAAGTCCTTTGCTGTCTCTGACAGAATTACAATGTCATCGGCGAACCTCAAAGTTTTTATTTCTTCTCCATGGATTTTAATACCTACTCCGAATTTTTCTTTTGTTTCCTTTACTGCTTGCTCAGTATACAGATTGAATAACATCGGGGAGAGGCTACAACCCTGTCTCACTCCCTTCCCAACCAGTGCTTCCCTTTCATGCCCCTCGACTCTTATAACTACCATCTGGTTTCTATATAAATTGTAAATAGCTTTTCGCTCCCTGTATTTTACCCCTGCCACCTTTAGAATTTGAAAGAGAGTATTCCAGTCAACACTGTCAAAAGCTTTCTCTAAGTCTACAAATGCTAGAAACGTAGGTTTGCCTTTTCTTAATCTTTCTTCTAAGATAAGTCGAAGGGTCAGCATTGCCTCACGTGTTCCAACATTTCTACGGAATCCAAACTGATCTTCCCCGAGGTCGGCTTCTATCAGTTTTTCCATTCGTCTGTAAAGAATTCGCGTTAGTATTTTGCAGCTGTGACTTGTTAAACTGATAGTTCGGTAATTTTCACATCTGTCAATACCTGCTTTCTTTGGGATTGGAATTATTATATTCTTCTTGAAGTCTGAGGGTATTTCGCCTCATACATCTTGCTCACCAGATGGTAGAGTTTTGTCAGGAGTGTCTCTCCCAAGGCCGTCAGTAGTTCTAATGGAATGTTGTCTACCCTTCGTTATTCAAAACATCGGTGTGTGGCTTGTGTTTGTAACGAAATTAAATTTACTTCCCCAATTGATTTTACATGTTGTCTTCAGTCAGTTAATTAGAGACACTACATCCCTGTCGGGGAAATGTTAGTGCCAGTCATCTTTTTTTGTAAATACGACAATATCCTCTCCTGTGCACAATTTCTCATTGCACAGCAGCACTTGGACCCAACGTCCTCAGTTATTTGACGCATATACACTGAGGTGACAGAAGCCATGGGATAGCTTGTAACACCATAGCTCTAATGAACTACTGGTTTATTTTGCTTTCTGCTTTCTTCAACATCGCATCGTTGAGCTTCTGTAATTATTGTATGTTTAATTCAATACTGTATAAAAGTGTATAGTCTTTTCTCTGTTAAAAACTTTGATGTATTTTAGATTGTAGGAAGTGTAATCTATGTAATATGTACAATACGAGCAAATCATATGTTTTGTCTTTCTCACATAATCTCTTTGGTTATCTTTAAATAATTTTCTTGTAGAAATGCCAATATGTGCAAATTTTCCGTTTTATTTAAAATATTTGGTTGCTGCTATGTAATTATTGACCTTCACTTAGGGCTCTTAGTTTATTGTAAGAGGAAAAGGTGGTGTAGTTCCCTTCTGGAACGGAAAGTTGCAGCGAGCGTAAAAATGTGGTTGGCAGGGATAGAAAAGTGGAACCAAGAGTTATTAGGGCACGCGCTACTGAAACACCAACAGCTCATGTAACAACAGTGGATTGTGCTGGTGCCGAGAGAGGCTTTTTGTGCCCTTTTCCAATGTGCCAAAGTCTCGGATGGATGGATTAATGAGCTAGCTCTGTTTTGGAAATGGTATCTATCTTCGCCACCAAGAAATGGCAGAGCTTTATCGTTATCAACTGGTGTTCCACCTGGCAGGACGTACTCGCCACCACATTGCGCAATCACTGCAACGGAAATAAGTCGTTGTAGACACGTAAAGTAAAGGATCAGTTTATGTGGATGTTTTATTTGTTCCAAATTATAAGGTAAACAAAAAACTATACTTTTAAATCTTACCTTGAATTATCCCCAGTCACATAACCAATTCGGATCCATTCCATGCTAAATATGCTTACCGAATGTCCATGTTGTGAAAATATTAAAGCCCAGTTGTTAACTAAATAACGCCACTTTAATATAGTAAGAAGAAAGTAATTAAATTCAAAGTTAATGTGGCAAAAGTGTATGAGATAGTAAATGATATTTGCTGAAGGTATTTTTGCAAATGAAACTGCTTATTTCAATGTTTGTGGGTTTTCAAAAAGCGTAAAGTGAATAATTGATTTTAAAGTAATGAAATAGTAAAAACAGATATTAAAACAATTTGCAGTCAGTTTCAAAACTAAGTGCTTTCAAAACTGTGGCTCATAGTGTTTTGCATAGTAATGAATCATAGTGCAGCCTGTTGAAAAATGCAAAAAGGCGAGTCATTGTCTTATAATCATGTCAGTTTGTGTCCCAGTGCATTAAAAGTTAAAAACTATCACTGTTGAAAGTTATATATTCATATTGGCTAAAATCTTGGTCCCTACATGTGTTAACGAATGTATTGCCAGTTTAACAGAATCCATATTCTGTCTTTTGTGCTCACTGATAGAAAATTATTAACAGAAAAGTTTTTCCTTTAAAAATAGTAACTTCTTTTGTTCAGAGAACTGTGAGAAATTGTTTGCTAGTGAACTCTATTTAATTTTCATGCCAGATAGAAAAGTATTTGGTAAAGGCGGACTAAATTCATGCCTAATTTTATAATTCTACAGTAAACTTTAGTAGTGGTGTTATTGAAACTATTCGGTTTGACTAAGCCCTGAATGCAAAAGTGTATGTCATTATATGTTGTGCTTATGTAAATAGGTTTGTTCTGCTATAACTGTCAGCACTCTCTTTAACGTTAACATATGCTTGTGACTAGTTTCATTGTACTCTTGTGTGGGAAGGTGTAGGCTGTGCTGTGTCTATCCATGGAAGGTACTTAAATCCATTTTTTGAACAGGAATGTTACACATGCCTACTTAGGCTCGCGACCGTTTTCCATTATCATTTGAAGAGTTTAAATAGGCAAAATATTATCTGTTACTTGTTGTATAATTACGTAATTCTGACTTTCACGTCCGATAGACAATCTCCTTTAGGCATATCACGGTCAAAACAACAAAATTCCTTTCAGAGGGTAACATTGCACTGCTTCTAAATACCATAAATGGTTTAACGACATAGTTTCATTATAGTACTATCTCCAGCCTTTGAAGTTATGGTATAACAGTAGCAGGGATAGTGTTATAAGCTCCTCACATCTATCGGACCACCTTTTGCCTGGCTTAGTGCAGAAAGTCGGCGTGGCATGGACTAAACAAGTTGCTGGAAGTTCCCGGCAGAAACATTGATGCATGCTGTCTCTGTAGCCGTTCGTAATTGAGGAAATGTTGCTAGTACAGGATTTTGTGCACAGACTCACCTCTCGATTATATCCCACAAATGTTCGATGGGACTCACATCGAGGGATCGGCGTGGCTATATCATTCGTTTGAACTGTCCAGAATGTCCTTCAAATTAATTGCAAACTGCGACCCAGGACATGGTCCTCTGTCGTCCATTAAAATTCCATCGTGGTCTGAGAACAAGTAGCCGAACGTAACCACTTCCAGCCAATGATCGGTTCGGTTGGACCAGAGGACCCAGTCCATTCCATGTAAACATAGCCAATACCACCATGAAGCCGCCACCAATTTTGCACAGGGCCTTGTTGACAACTTGGGTCTACGGCTTCTTGTAGACTGCTCCACTGTCGAACCCTACCATCAGCTCTTACCAACTAAAATCGGGACTCATCTAACCAGCCCAAGGTTTTCGGTTCATATGGGGTAAAACAGTAACGACCACTACCCCAGGATAGGCGCTTTGGGCTATGTCGTGCTGTCTGCTGCCATAGATCAGTAATGTCAAATTTAGCCGCCCTGTCCTAACGGATACGATACACTGATTTCTGTGGTTATTTCACGCAATGTCAGCATTGACAACTCTACCCAAACGCCACTGTTGTCGATAGTTAAATGAAGGCTGCAGGCTACTGTGCTGTCCGTGGAAAGAGGAAATGCCTGAAATTTGGTATTCTCGGCACGCTCTTGACACTGTGGATCTCGGAATGATGAATTCCCTGACGATTTCCGAAATGGAATGTCCCATGCGTTTAGCTACAGCTAACAACGCGCGTTGAAAGTCTGTTACTTCCCGTCGTACGGCGATGTTCAAACCTTTTAACATGACTCAGTTCAGTATAAATCACGGCTCAGCCAATACACTGCCTTTTTATGCCTTGTGTTCGCGACACTGCTACCATCTGCACAGGTGCATGTCGCTGTCTCATGAATTTTGCCTCCTCGTTGTATTACAGTCTCTTTCTTCTCCCACAGCTTTTCTCTCTATGGTGCATAGTACCATGGAAGTTGTTCCTTGATGCCTTAACATACGTTCTACCATACTGCCTTTGCTTCTAGTTACTGTTTGCACATACACTGTCGGAAAAAATTAACGCATAATTATAGAGCTTTTCAATTCACTGTTGCAACAGTGCATTTGGAGTTCATGAAATGATTACACTTACAGGTCAGTAACACAAGCAGTTCTGAGGTACGAGGTGTGACTCCTGCTGGAGCACCCATGTGTTGTAGACGGGCGGCAATGCAGGGGCTGTCCTTGGGTGTGTTATGCTATACCTGCTCGACCTGTTCATGTATTTCTGTAAGAGTTGTTGGTTGACAAGGCGCTCGAGCAACTTCTCGTTTCATAATATATCACATACGCTCGATTGGAGACAAGTCCGGAACCTGTGCTGGCCACGGAAGTTGCTGCTCGTCTTGCAGAGAAAACGTTGCTTTCACGGGCAGTTTGTGGGTGAGCATTATCGTGTTGGAACAAAACATCACCTTCCTGTTGCAAGAACGGCAAAAGGATGAGTCTAACGACATTCTGCACATACTGAGTGCAGGTTAGCGTCCCGTCCAGAAACACCAAAGGTCAACGAGAGATATAGCTTATCTCACCCCAGACCATAAAACCTGGGATGGGCCAGTGTTTCTTGAACGAATGCACTCGTCGATCAACACTTTCCGGGTGTACCTTGTAGGCGCAAACGACCATCACTTGCATGAAGACAGAATCTGCTTTCATCTCTGAAGACCACAGCGCGCCATTCCATCTTCCAATCCACTCTCTGACGGCTCCAGTCTAACCGTGCACGTCGATTCTGTGACATGTACATAATCTCACTGCTAATAATTGGTTTAGAATAGTTCGTGTTGACACGTCTGGGCTAACAACTCCTCTTGTCTGTGGTGCGGTAGCTGTACTATCTGCCACTGCTGCCCTTACAATATGAGGATCTCAGCCGTCATCTGTGCTGCATGGTCATTCATAACCTCGTCTATGGGTGTGAGAATGACTACGTGACCACTGATACAAGCATCATCGCACAACTGCCGCAGCACATCCAACATGTGTGGCAGTTCTCCAGTAGGATCATGCCGCTACTCGAAAGCCACAATTTGATTACCTTCAAGCTCACCCAGTTGGCTGAAGGATGCATGAATGCATCTCCATGGTATGGGTGCCACTTGCTCAACATGCTCGACACTGCCCTTCTAGCTGTGGGCGATACCTGACAAAGGATAGACACAGGTGGCGCTCTGGCAGCTATGAATAGTAGGACAACAGGGCCATCCCCCCACTCTGCATTGTTGCCAAATTTGTTCAAGATGGCAGCTCCAATATGGCCGCCATAGCTGCGGCACATTTCAATGATGTCATGACGGGAAGTTTAAATTTTGGTGGGAAAATAGGTCCATTGGGATACCTCCACCAAACTAAGAAAAGGTGGGAAAATTTGGGGGGGGGGGACATGGCGGGAAAATAGGGTCAATTGGGCTACCAACACTAACCTTAGTCAACCAACTACCACCTCTTCATCGGAACTGGCGGGAAACGGTCAGTCTACATTCAAGCTGTTAGAGAGGAAGAAGTGTACTTTATTTATTTTCACAGGGAAGCTGGAACAATTTACTTAGGGATGGACTTCGTGTAGTTTCTTTATTACACTGATATAAAACCCTTGCCCTGATGTGCAGGGATCACAGTACGTAGCCTACAGACCCAGATGCATGACAGGAAGGAGTGTACTTTATTTATTTTCAGTCGGGCAGCTGCAAAAATTTATTTAGAGGGTGGATTTCATGTAATTTATTTATTATGCTGATACAAAAGACTCATCCCAACGTGCTAAGGGTCACAATACGTAGCCTACAGACTTGCAAACTATGTGGTTGATATCGAGAAATATCGAGTAAATGGTATGATATTCAGGCAAACGATATGAATGTTCTTTTAATCGCAGTTTCTTGATGTGGGTGTAGAACACAAGCAAGCAAGCCATATGCAGTGGGAAGCAGCCCAGGCTTTGTGCAACAGTTTGGGGAGGGAACACAGTCCACTGTGAGTGCTCTGGTCGGTCATCAGGCGAGTGTGTGTGCTGGGGCAGATGACTCGTGACCTCAGTGTTGGATATCCTACCGAGCGGGGAGCCGGCCGATGTGGCCGAGCGGTTCTAGGCCCTTCAGTCTAGAACCGCACGACCGCTACGGTCCCAGGTTTGAATCCTGCCTCGGGCATGGATGTGTGTGACGTCCTTAGGTTAGTTAGGTTTAAGTAGTTCTAAGTAGTAGAGGGCTGATGACCTCTGATGTTAAGTCCCATAGTTCTCTGAGCCATTTGAACCATCCTACTACCGAGATCGCAGGAAATATCTAGCGCTGTGTGGAGTATACATGGTTCATGTCCTTACGCTATCTGTCTTCGCGGTATATGTACGAGTGTCTGGTGGTCGATATCTATGTGCAGGATGCAGCAGTGATGATTTTGTATGGTGCAGGATATGAATTGTATGTTTACCATATTGATATGATATATGGTGATACAGCCGGGTTGGAGATCGGTTTCACGTTGAAATATTTGAGCTTTCATCATCACTGACAGAGCAGTGAAATTGAGGAAGTATCTTTCACCAACTACGACATAATTGCGTGTACGAACAGTGATCCAATACTGTAAAATGCTTTTTTATTCCAGTTTCTGATCATAATATGAATTCTTTAGACGATGACTGGTTTCAGTCTATAATAACCATCCTCAGATCTTTTTTACACCATGTCCAAAAGTGATACGGCCATAATGGCATCGTCAAAACATCCTGTATTTCATTATCTGTAGACCACATATGCAGGCAGTGGTTAGCACACTGGACTCGCATTCGGGAGGACGACGGTTCAATCCCGTGTCCGGCCATCCTGATTTAGGTTTTCCATGATTTTCCTAAATCGCTACAGGCAAATGCCGGGATGGTTCCTTTGAAAGGGCACGGCCGATTACCTTCCCCATCCTTCCCTAATCCGCTGAGACTGATGACCTCTTCCCCCAAACAATCCAATCCAATCCACATTTGCAGGGTTTAACTGTCAGGGCAATATGGCTCCTGCATGTTTTTTTCAATCTGTACAAAATAGTTTTGCCACTGAAACTCTCCTAATTTGTCTATTTGCAGAAAAAAAGGCGGACAGTGAGCCCACACTGACAGCAACAGCAGTTTGGCAAGAACATTCAGTAAGAGCCAATCAGAATGCTTCATAGGCGACCAATGAGAGAGATTCATCAATCGAGAGCCAACGAGAATCCTTTATGGGACGTCACTATTTCCTGTAAGGGCTTGATGTCATCATCGCCTCTCTTTCCAAATAACAAGAATGCTTTTATGATTAACTGTGTTTCTGCAAACATGCACAGAGATGTTCAAGGCTTTTAGTTGTGAGAACAGGAGCGAAAGTTTGCTGTTTCTGAGACGTTTGTTGAAAGCAGGACATCACAATTGCCAAGAAGGGTAACATGTGATGGACAGGGTGCCTTGTCAGGGCCATCAGGAAGAATGCATTTGTTGTTATTCTCTGATGTTTTCGTAAATACTTTCTGAAAGCAGTGCAAGAGATTTCTATATTATTCGTCTGTCCAGAGAGGGATTTTACTGTCAGCAACATCGACATGAGGTGTCTGTATGACATTGACAATCTTTTAACTGTGCCATGCTTATCTTCCTCGAAGGTAGGTCGCCACAGACGTTAGTAACTTGTGCTGACCTCTGTTTTGTACAGACTGTCTTGTTAGGTCAAGAATTTCCACGCAGACAAGCTGAGACATCACGAAAGCTCCTACAACAAAAGCAGTAAACTATTTCTGCGACACTTTACGATTTCTGGGAAGGAGTGATATGTAATGGACAGGATATCTCGTTACGATCGCTGGGAAGAATGCATCCAGTGTTATTCCAGGAGATTTTCGTAAAAAGTTTCCGAAAACAGTGAAACAGACTTCTATAGCATATCCAGAGGGCTATCATTTACATACAGGGTGTTTCAAAAATGACCGGTATATTTGAAACGGCAATAAAAACTAAACGAGCAGCGATAGAAATACACCGTTTGTTGCAATATGCTTGGGACAACAGTACATTTTCAGGCGGACAAACTTTCGAAATTACAGTAGTTACAATTTTCAACGACAGATGGCGCTGCAAGTGATGTGAAATATAGAAGACAACGCAGTCTGTGGGTGCGCCATTCTGTACGTCGTCTTTCTGCTGTAAGCGTGTGCTGTTCACAACGTGCAAGTGTGCTGTAGACAACATGGTTTATTCCCTAGAACAGAGGATTTTTCTGGTGTTGGCATTCCACCGCCTAGAACACAGTGTTGTTGCAACAAGACGAAGTTTTCAACGGAGGTTTAATGTAACCAAAGGACCGAAAAGCGATACAATAAAGGATCTGTTTGAAAAATTTCAACGGACTGGGAATGTGACGGATGAACGTGCTGGAAAGGTAGGGCGACCACGTACGGCAACCACAGAGGGCAACGCGCAGCTAGTGCAGCAGGTGATCCGACAGCGGCCTCGGGTTTCCGTTCGCCGTGTTGCAGCTGCGGTCCAAATGACGCCAACGTCCACGTATCGTCTCACGCGCCAGAGTTTACACCTCTATCCATACAAAATTCAAATGCGGCAACCCCTCAGCGCCGCTACCATTGCTGCACGAGAGACATTCGCTAACGATATAGTGCACAGGATTGATGACGACGATATGCATGTGGGCAGCATTTGGTTTACTGACGAAGCTTATTTTTACCTGGACGGCTTCGTCAATAAACAGAACTGGCTCATATGGGGAACCGAAAAGCCCCATGTTGCAGTCCCATCGTCCCTGCATCCTCAAAAAGTACTGGTCTGGGCCGCCATTTCTTCCAAAGGAATCATTGGCCCATTTTTCAGATCCGAAACGATTACTGCATCACGCTATCTGGACATTCTTCGTGGCGGTACAAACTGCCTTAGACGACACTGCGAACACCTCGTGGTTTATGCAAGATGGTGCCCGGCCACATCACACGGCCGACGTCTTTAATTTCCTGAATGAATATTTCGATGATCGTGTGATTGCTTTGGGCTATCCGAAACATACAGGAGGCGGCGTGGATTGGCCTCCCTATTCGCCAGACATGAACCCCTGTGACTTCTTTCTGTGGGGACACTTGAAAGACCAGGTGTACCGCCAGAATCCAGAAACAATTGAACAGCTGAAGCAGTACATCTCATCTGCATGTGAAGCCATTCCGCCAGACACGTTGTCAAAGGTTTCGGGTAATTTCATTCAGAGACTACGCCATATTATTGCTACGAATGGTGGATATGTGGAAAATATCGTACTATAGAGTTTCCCTGACCGCAGCGCCATCTGTTGTTGAAAATTGTAACTACTGTAATTTCGAAAGTTTGTCTGCCCGAAAATGTACTGTTGTCCCAAGCATATTGCAACAAACGGTGTATTTCTATCGCTGCTCGTTTAGTTTTTATTGCCGTTTCAAATATATCGGTTATTTTTGAAACACCCTGTATATATGAGATGTCAGTACAATGCTGACAACTTTATTGTCGCGCCTGCGAGTCTGGATCGCTAGGAAACCATCTCACTAGACAATTAGGCCGTGTCATAGAGGTGACACGTATAGTAGCTCTCAACAAGTCATCGTTCACATCATGGGTCGCAGTCAGGCAGGCCAGCACACTTAGCAGTTGGAGGAGTATGTCTCCTAGTGGTGATGATAATCCGTGCTGGACCCACAGGTACAAAGGCGATACATCAGCATACCACCCACAGTGGCCAGGTGTGCATGCCTAGACGCATCTCGCCTATGTAATGGGCAGGACCTGTGTCAGCGCTCCACCCTGGCGTGCACGCGCCTTGGACCTCTGCAGGCAACAGATCGCTGATACGTCAAGATGGAATTTCTTAACGATAGTTCAAAAGCATTTTACCATGCAATGAATGTTTGTGCACTGCATATTTCGGCTGTTTAAGCTTTGTGAGCGTTTTTGCAGAGTATTATACAGGCATTATTTTGACAATTTTACATCTAGTGAACACCAGTGTACTGCATTAGTCTGCGAACATATTGTAGGCTGTGCAGTACATTATTTTCACAGTTTACAATCAGTGAGCTTGTTAGCAGAGCGTTTAACATGCATTATTTTGAAAATTTACGAGTTGTCTGAGTGGCTGTACATCAGTGTACTGCATTGTTTCGGTAGTAGTTTGCAGGTCTATAGGCTATGTATTGTGATCTCAAGCATGTTGGGGCGAGTGTTTTGTATCAGCATAATAAATAAATTACGTGAAAACCAACCCGTAAATAAATTTTTGCAGCTCTCCAACTGAAAATAAATACACTCCTTCCTATCCTGCATCTGGGCCTGTTGGCTATGTACTGTGAGCCCTGCATGTCAGGGTAAGTGTTTTATATCAGTGTAATAAAGAAACTATGTGTAACCATTTTTTTTTGGTCATCGGTCTACTGACTGGTTTGATGCAGCCCGCCACGAATTCCTTTCCTGTGCTAACCTCTTCATCTCAGAGTAGCACTTGCAACCTACGTCCTCAATTATTAGCAATACGTATTCCAATCTCTCTCTTCCTCTACGGTTTTTGCCCTCTACAGCTCCCTCTAGTACCATGGAAGTCATTCCCCAGATGTCCTATCATCCTGTCCCTTCTCCTTATCAGTGTTTTCCACATATTCCTTTCCTCTCCGATTCTGCGTAGAACCTCCTTATTCCTTACCTTATCAGTCCACCTAATTTTCAACATTCGTCTATAGCACCACATCTCAAATGCTTCGATTCTCTTCTGTTCCGGTTTTCCCACAGTCCATGTTTCACTACCATACAATGCTGTACTCCAGACGTACATCCTCAGAAATTTCTTTCTCAAATTAAGGCCGGTATTTGATATTAATAGACTTCTCTTGGCCAGAAATGCCTTTTTTGCCATAGCGAGACTGCTTTTGATGTCCTCCTTGCTCCGTCCGTCATTGGTTATTTTACTGCCTAGGTAGCAGAATTCCTTAACTTCATTGACTTCGTGACCATCAATCCTGATGTTAAGTTTCTCGCTGTTATCATTTCTACTACTTCTCATTACCTTCGTCTTTCTGCGATTTACTCTCAAACCATACTGTGTACTCATTAGACTGTTCATTCCGTTCAGCAGATCATTTAATTCTTCTTCACTTTCACTCAGGATAGCAATGTCATCAGCGAATCGTATCATTGATATCCTTTCACCTTGTATTTTAATTCGACTCCTGAGCCTTTCTTTTATTTCCATCATTGCTTCCTCGATGTACAGTAGGGGCGAAAGGCCTTGTCTTACACCCGTCTTAATACGAGCACTTCGTTCTTGATCGTCCACTCTTATTATTCCCTCTTGGTTATTGCACATATTGTATATGACCCGTCTCTCCCTATAGCTTACCCCTACTTTTTTCAGAATCTCGAACAGCTTGCACCATTTTATATTGTCGAACTCTTTTTCCAGGTCGACAAATCCTATGAAAGTGTCTTGATTTTTCTTTAGCCTTGCTTCCATTATTATCCGTAACGTCAGAATTGCCTCTCTCGTCCCTTTACTTTTCCTAAAGCCAAACTGATCGTCACCTAGCGCATTCTCAATTTTCTTTTCCAATCTTCTGTATATTATTCTTGTAAGCAGCTTCGATGCATGAGCTGTTAAGCTGATTGTGCGATAATTATCGCACTTGTCAGCTCTTGCCGTCTTCGGAATTGTGTGTATGATGCTTTTCCGAAAGTCAGATGGTATATCGCCAGACTTACATATTCTACACACCAACGTGAATAGTCGTTTTGTTGCTACTTCCCTCAATGATTTTAGAAATTCTGATGGAATGTTATGTATCCCTTCTGCCTTATTTGACCGTAAGTCCTCCAAAGCTCTTTTAAATTACGATTCTAATACTGGATCCCCTATCTCTTCCAAATCGACTGCTGTTTCTTCTTCTATCACATCAGACAAATCTTCACCCTCATAGAGGCTTTCAATGTATTCTTTCCACCTATCTGCTCTCCCCTCTGCATTTAACAGTGGAATTCCCGTTGCACTCTTAACGTTACCACCGTTGCTTTTTATGTCATCAAAGGTTTTTTTGACTTTCGTGTATGCTGAGTCTGTCCTTCCGACAATCATATCTTTTTCGATGTCTTCACATTTTTCCTGCAGCCATTTCGTCTTAGCTTCCCTGCACTTCCTATTTATTTCATTCCTCAGCGACTTATATTTCTGTATTCCTGATTTTTCCGGAACATGTTTGTACTTCCTCCTTTCATCAATCAACTGAAGTATTTCTTCTGTTACCCATGGTTTCTTCGCAGCTACCTTCTTTGTACCTATGTTTTCCTTCCCAACTTGTGTGATGGCCCTTTTTAGAGATGTCCATTCCTCTTCAACTGTACTGCCTACTGCGCTATTTCTTATTGCTGTATCTATAGCGTTAGAGAACTTCAAACGTATCTCGTCATTCCTTAGTACTTCCATATCCCACTTCTTTGCGTATTGATTCTTCCTGACTAATGTCTTGAACTTCAGCCTACTCTTCATCACTACTATATTGTGATCTGAGTCTATATCTGCTCCTGGGTACGCCTTACAATCCAGTATCTGATTTCGGAATCTCTGTCTGACCATGATGTAATCTAATTGAAATCTTCCCGTATCTCCCGGCCTTTTCCAAGTATACCTCCTCCTCTTGTGATTCTTGAACAGGGTATTCGCTATTACTAGCTGAAACTTATTACAGAACTCAATTAATCTTTCTCCTCTTTCATCCCTTGTCCCAAGCCCATATTCTCCTGTAACCTTTTCTTCTACTCCTTCCCATACAACTGCATTCCAGTCGCCCATGACTATTAGATTTTCGTCCCGCTTTACATACTGCATTACCCTTTCAATATCCTCATACACTTTCTCTATCTGTTCATCTTCAGCTTGCGACGTCGGCATGTATACCTGAACTATCGTTGTCGGTGCTGGTCTGCTGTCGATTCTGATTAGAACAACCCGGTCACTGAACCGTTCACAGTAACACACCCTCTGCCCTACCTTCCTATTCATAACGAATCCTACACCTGTTATACCATTTTCTGCTGCTGTTGATATTACCCGATACTCATCTGACCAGAAATCGTTGTCTTCCTTCCACTTCACTTCACTGACCTCTACTATATCTAGATTGAGCCTTTGCATTTCCCTTTTCAGATTTTCTGGTTTCCCTACAACGTTCAAGCTTCTGACATTCCACGCCCCGACTCGTAGAACGTTATCCTTTCGTTGGTTATTCAATCTTTTTCTCATGGTAACCTCCCCCTTGGCAGTCCCCTCCCGAAGACCCGAATGGGGGACTATTCCGAAATATTTTGCCAATGGAGAGATCATCATGACACTTCTTCAATTACAGGCCACATGTCCTGTGGATACACGTTACGTGTCTTTAATGCAGTGGTTTCCATTGCCTTCTGCATCCTCATGTCGTTGATCATTGCTGATTCTTCTGCCTTTAGGGGCAATTTCCCACCCCTAGGACAAGAGAGTGCCCTGAATCTCTATCCGCTCCTCCGCCCTCTTTGACAAGGCCGTTGGCAGAATGAGGCTGACTTCTTATGCCGGAAGTCTTCGGCCGCCAATGCTGATTATTTATCAAAATCTAGGCAGTGGTGGTGATCTAACCCGGGACCGAAGACGTTTTGATTATGAATCAAAGACGCTACCCCTAGACCACCTGTCCCTAAACAAATTGTTCCAGTTTCCCACTGAAAATAAATGAAGTACACTCCTTCCTCTCCAGCAGCTGGATGGAGACTGACGAGGTGGTGGTTGGATGACTTATGGTAGTGGAGGTAGCCCAATTGACCTATTTTCCTGCCATCATTTTCCCGTCGTATTCTTAGGTTAATGGAGATAGCCCAAGCGACCGATTTTCCTGCAATAATTCGACCTTCCCGCCATGACGTTATTGCGGCATTGCCACATCTATGGCCAACATATTGAATCCGTCATATTGAATAAATTTGACAACAATGCAGAGGGGGGTGATTGCCCTGTTGCCTTTACTACTGCCATGTCACTGCGCTATTTGCTGGCAGATGATCCTGAAACCATTATCAGGATATCTACTATTTCATAGGTGGCATATGCTGTCATCGAATCAAAATCGACATGATCATTCCAGTTGTACTAATTTTTTTCCGATAGTAATACTTTTCCTGCCTGGTTTTTGAAGAGCCTCCTCATATCTTGCCAACCCTATCCTTTTGTAACACGATATTTCAAATGTTTCAGATCCTGTTTTCTTCAATGCTCCAACTTTCCACAGTGTGCTCTAGATGATTTCTTCCTTGTACTGGGGCCTACATATAATTGTTACGGACTGTTCTTTGGCGATGAATCATTTTTTTGCTAGTGTTAGTGTTCTTCATATGTGCTCATTGTTCTGTTAAAGTAAAGTAACAAAGTACAAAAATTCTGTGGTAGACATGAGAAGCCGCCAGTTCCCATTACAAGTGCAGTTTTCCAACCATCAATCCGCCACTCTCATTCGTCATTTTTATGTGCTCTGTTCATGATTGTTATTGTAGTGCTTTGCCCCAGGAGTAATAAACTTGCAATATCAATTTCTGTTCATTAATAAAAACACATTTGCCGACGGGTGACTTAGGAAACCCATTGCACCACTTAATTTTGTGTAAAGGAAAAGGGAAAGGCAAGGAGTATCCATAATTTCGGGATACACTGCTGACAGTAGAGATGTCTCACCGGAAGTCAATGGCTGAGTGGAATAGGGCGCTGGTTATGGTCGTCATTTTTCTCTTCTAATAATGAAATATCAGCCTTGAAGCTGCCGGTGCAGAAAATGCTGGGTTCTGTAGCGTTACTGGCAGCACTTTTGATTCTGGGCTTTCCTGATTATGTCGCCAAAGCATCTGATTCATGTGTCGTCTACGACGCCGACGTAAGAACTGGTTGTCACCGTGAGGGCTCCATTCAATTTCGTGACCATAGCAGGAACCCAGGGAACTTGGCGCCCAAATCTCTGTAGGAAGACTGACTCCCCTAGCTTGAAGGAGTAGCGTATTTTCACGTCAGTAGATGCGTGTCTGGCAATGGTAGACAGAGTGATGTCCACACGTGTCGCCCATATGTCCTACAGCATTTCTCCTCGGCTTTCTCCGTTAATGGATATCGCGCAAAACATGGTAAAGGCGTCTGTTAGCTTTGACCCTTTCAATAAACACCATATATGGTTCTTTAAAATGTGGGCCAGTCGTTCTATATGTCCTCTGGATAGGGGTGGAATGGTCCTGGCATTATGTGCTGGATACCATTCATTGTACTCTATTTCAGATACTCTCTAGCCTAAAACTGAGGCCCATTGTCCGAAATGAGAATCTCAGTTAAGCCTTCAATAACAAATAGATTCTTGTAAGACCATAATGGTCGCCTGAACTCTTGTACGTGATATCTGAACGCCGTATGGGAAATGGGACATTACGTCAGTAGGCACCATTCACATCAGTCTTTCGAAAGGTCCCGGAAAATCACACAGTTCTCTAGTTTTTGGCAAGGATTGGAACCTCTGATCTGGTGTTGACTGTGATGTGGCTAAAATCGTGTAGAGCTGAGTTATGTCGGTAATATTTGTGGCTAAGCCTGGCCAGTATATAGAACTGTGTGCGAGCTGTTTTTTCCTATTTATACCTCAATTTCCTCTATAGTAAAGCCAAGACATCCCTCCTAAGGCTTTTGGTAGCAATACCCAAACTTCATCACTTTCTGCTGAAGTGGTTGTTTCAAATGGCTCTGAGCACTATGGGACTTCACTGCTGAGGTCATCAGTCCCCTAGAACTTAGAACTACTTAAGCCTAACTAACCTAAGGACATCACACACATCCATGCCCGAGGCAGGATTCGAACCTGCGACCGTAGCGGGCGCGCGGTTCCAGACTGTAGCGCCTAGAACCGCTCGGCCACTCCGGCCGGCGTCTCTGCTGAAGGAACTCATTGGTGTACCAGCAGTTAGTGTCATAAGTCGAGAAGCTCAGTTCTTCATGTTCCATTGGTTGAAGTCTTGCATGTATACTGGCAGACTCTTAAGAGGAGGGCATCTATTTCCGTTGTTTCTGCCACCTGCATCACTAACAGTGGGATGTGTATAGGGCTGGTTGGTGGCTTGCTTCCAACTGGCGAAGATCTTTATTGATCGGTCGAACTTCTTGTCTGTCCCCCTTGAAAGCCATGATAGAGCATCTTTGTTGGCTTGGCGAGCTGTGTAACGGTAAACGATCTTGTATTGATGACAGTTGTAGATGCTGTGCCATACGTGCCGTACGCAGGGGAAAACTCCGATTGTGGCACAAGTAGTCAACAGTGGTTTGTGGTTGGTAATGGACTCGACGATAGCATCCAACTGGTCTTCATTTTCTGGACGTCAGAGATGATGGTCGATGCCTCTTTTTCGATTTGTGATTTGTGTGACTGACCTGTCGATAATGTTTTCGATGTGTGCATAGTTCGGTGTTCGGATCTGCCTGTGCTCACTGGATTCGGATTGTGCCCAGTCTACAATGAGATGCTTCCTTTGCAAAGATGGCATGCAATCTGCTTTCGTCAGCCACGTTTTTCGCACCTTGAAAGCTTCCTCACATTCTTCTAACTAATCGAATGGAACGTCTGCCCTACAAAGACCGTTTAAAGACTAATGTGGCTGCCTAAGGTACGAACATTTTGAAGTAAATAGGTTTATCGAACACTGCCTCTAATTATGTCAGATTCCTGGGTGCTGGATGGTTCCTAATGGCTTGGAGATGGACCTTTGTAAGTTGCACCCCATTCTTGCCCATTACCTGTCCCAAATACTCGACTTCCGGCTGAAAGATGGAGTACTTTTGAAAATGGCAACACATGCCTGTTTTCTGCAGCAGTGAGAACAGTCGTTTTTGATTTTCCAAGAGCTGTTCTTAAACTGATCCTGTTACAACGAGGGTAACCAGGTAATGGTGGCATTTTGAAATGATGCATAGTGCGCTGATATGAAACTTCCTGACAGATTAAAACTGTGTGCTGGACCTAGAGGCGAACTCGAGACATGTGCTGTACGAACTGAGCTACCCAAGCGCGACTACCGTCACGTCTTCACAGTTCTACTTTTGCCAGTACCTCGTCTCCTACCTTCCAAACTTTACAGCACCTCTACTGCGAGAAGGAGTCTGTTCCAAAGATATTTGGGGCGTCTGGTTGCTCAACCACCACTAATATCAGGTGTCTAGAGACCGATTCGTATATTTCTCGATCAATCTATACCCCTTTTACAGGAACTGGAGTTATAACGAATCCCACCAAAGGTATGGCATACTAAAGACGTGGAGTTTACCAGGATTAGACTTAGTTTGGCCGATCGCAACGTAGTTATTGCACCAGTGTTGATCTGTGACTGAAATGTCTGATACGTGATTCCTTAGTCGTACCACATTTACACACCATATCTTGTTGTTGTTGTTGTTTTGGTCTTCAGTCCTGAGACTGGTTTGATGCAGCTCTCCATGCTACTCTATCCTGTGCAAGCTTCTTCATCTCCCAGTACCTACTGCAACCTACATCCTTCTGAATCTGTTTAGTGTATTCATCTCTTGGTCTCCCCCTACGATTTTTACCCTCCATGCTGCCCTCCACTACTAAACTGGTGATCCCTTGATGCCTCAGAACATGTCCTACCAACCGATCCCTTCTTCTGGTCAAGTTGTGCCACAAACTCCTCTTCTCCCCAATCCTATTCAGTACCTCCTCATTAGTTATGTGATCTACCCATCTAATCTTCAGCATTCTTCTGTAGCACCACATTTCGAAAGCTTCTATTCTCTTCTTGTCCAAACTATTTATTGTCCATGTTTCACTTCCATACATGGCTACACTCCGTACAAATACTTTCAGAAATGACTTCCTGACACTTAAATCTATACTCGATGTTAACAAATTTCTCTTCTTCAGTAACGCTTTCCTTGCCATTGACAGTCTACATTTTATATCCTCTCTACTTCGACCATCATCAGTTATTTTGCTCCCCAAATAGCAAAACTCCTTTACTACTTTAAGTGTCTCATTTCCTAATCTAATACCCTCAACATCACCCGACTTAATTCGACTACATTCCATTATTCTCGTTTTGTTTTTGTTGATGTTCATCTTATATCCTCCTTTCAAGACACCATCCATTCCGTTCAACTGCTCTTTCAAGTCCTTTGCTGTCTCTGACAGAATTACAATGTCATCGGCGAACCTCAAAGTTTTTATTTCTTCTCCATGGATTTTAATACCTACCCCGAATTTTTCTTTTGTTTCCTTTACTGCTTGCTCAATATACAGATTGAATAACATCGGGGAGAGGCTACAACCCTGTCTTACTCCCTTCCCAACCACTGCATCCCTTTCATACCCCTCGACTATTATAACTGCCATCTGGTTTCTGTACAAATTGTAAATAGCCTTTCGCTCCCTGTATTTTACCCGTGCCACCTTTAGAATTTGAAAGAGAGTATTCCAGTCAACATTGTCAAAAGCTTTCTCTAAGTCTACAAATGCTAGAAACGTAGGTTTGCCTTTCTTAATCTTTCTTCTAAGATAAGTCGTAAGGTCAGTATTGCCTCACGTGTTCCAGTATTTCTACGGAATCCAAACTGATCTTCCCCGAGGTCGGCTTCTACCAGTTTTTCCATTCGTCTGCAAAGGATTCGTGTTAGTATTTTGCAGCTGTGGCTTATTAAACTGATTGTTCGGTAATTCTCACATCTGTCAACACCTGCTTTCTTTGGGATTGTAATTATTATATTCTTCTTGAAGTCTGAGGGTATTTCGCCTGTTTCATACATCTTGCTCACCAGATGGTAGAGTTAGGACTGGCTCTCCCAAGGCTGTCAGTAGTTCCAATGGAATGTTGTCTACTCCCGGGGCCTTGTTTCGACTCAGGTCTTTCAGTGCTCTGTCAAACTCTTCACGCAGTATCATATCTCCCATTTCATCTTCATCTACATCCTCTTCCATTTCCATAATATTGTCCTCAAGTACATTGCCCTTGTATAGACTCTCTATATACTCCTTCCACCTTTCTGCTTTCCCTTCTTTGCTTAGAACTGGGTTTCCATCTGAGCTCTTGATGTTCATACAAGTGGTTCTCTTATCTCCAAAGGTCTCTTTAATTTTCCTGTAGGCAGTATCTATCTTACCCCTAGTGAGATAAGCCTCTACATCCTTACAGTTGTCCTCTAGCCATCCCTGCTTAGCCATTTTGCACTTCCTGTCGATCTCATTTTTGAGACGTTTGTATTCCTTTTTGCCTGCTTCATTTACTGCATTTTTATATTTTCTCCTTTCATCAATTAAATTCAATATTTCTTCTGTTACCCAAGGATTTCTACTAGCCCTCGTCTTTTTACCTACTTGATCCTCTGCTGCCTTCACTACTTCATCCCTCAAAGCTACCCATTCTTCTTCTACTGTATTTCTTTCCCCCATTCCTGTCAATTGTTCCCTTATGCTCTCCCTGAAACACTGTACAACCTCTGGTTCTTTCAGTTTATCGAGGTCCCATCTCCTTAAATTCCCACCTTTTTGCAGTTTCTTCAGTTTTAATCTCCAGGTCATAACCAATAGATTGTGGTCAGAGTCCACATCTGCCCCTGGAAATGTCTTACAATTTAAAACCTGGTTCCTAAATCTCTGTCTTACCAATATAATCTATCTAATACCTTTTAGTATCTCCAGGGTTCATCCATGTATACAACCTTCTTTCATGATTCTTAAACCAAGTGTTAGCTATGATTAAGTTGTGCTCTGTGCAAAATTCTACCAGGCGGCTTCCTCTTTCATTTCTTAGCCCCAATCCATATTCACCTACTACGTTTCCTTCTCTCCCTTTTCCTACACTGGAATTCCAGTCACCCATGACTATTAAATTTTCGTCTCCCTTCACTATCTGAATAATTTCTTTTATTTTATCATACATTTCTTCAATTTCTTCGTCATCTGCAGAGCTAGTTGGCATATAAACTTGTACTACTGTAGTAGGTGTGGGCTTCGTATCTATCTTGGCCACAATAATGCGTTCACTATGCTGTTTGTAGTAGCTTACCCGCGTTCCTATTTTCCTATTCATTATTAAACCTACTCCTGCATTACCCCTATTTGACTTTGTGTTTATAACCCTGTAGTCACCTGACCAGAAGTGTTGTTCCTCCTCCCACCGAACTTCACTAATTCCCACTATATATAACTTTAACCTATCCATTTCCCTTTTTAAATTTTCTAACCTACCTGCCCGATTAAGGGATCTGACATTCCACGCTCCCATCCGTAGAACGCCAGTTTTCTTTCTCCTGATAACGACATCCTCTTGAGTAGTCCCCGCCCGGAGATCCGAATGGGGGACTATTTTACCTCCGGAATATTTTACCCAAGAGGACGCCATCATCATTTAATCATACAGTAAAGCTGCATGCCCTCGGGAAAAATTACGGCTGTAGTTTCCCCTTGCTTTCAGCCGTTCGCAGTACCAGCACGGCAAGGCTGTTTATATCTTAAATACCATAAAAGAGGAAGCGGGATGGAATCATGATTGGTAGTCACAATTCATAATTAAAACAGTTTATTGACATTACCCCTTTAAAAATTGACAATTGCAAATTGTAGACGAGCCACTAGATAAAACTTCGCAAATACAGTTAGAAACCCAACTTACTCAGTACTCTAGCAAACATTCCCAGATTAAGATAACAGGGTTACTGACAAACTTGAGAACTTCAACTCCCATATAGGGCTTCCCTCAAAATAGATATAATGAAACAATAACAGGTAAAGGGTGGCTTAATAAACACTTGAACACTAGTGCCAAGCTAAGATGCCATTTCATAACATGATAGAACAACTTAAATAAAGAAAATACAACAGAAACACTGCAAGAGACACAAAGCAGACAATTTTCAAATAACGGACACCATTTAACTAGGCCAACTGAACTCTTCCACACCGTCTTAAGGTTCGACTACGAAAGTCTCACCACAATAATAAGTTTAAATTCTCTTAGAGCGTCGCCGGCCGCAGTGGTCTAGCGGTTCTAGGCGCTCAGTCCGGAACCGCGAGGCTGCTACGGTCGCAGGTTCGAATCCTGCCTCGGGCATGGATGTGTGTGATGTCCTTAGGTTAGTTAGGTTTAAGTAGTTCTAAGTTCTAGGGGACTGATGACCACAGATGTTAAGTCCCATAGTGCTCAGAGCCATTTGAACCATTTGAACTTAGAGCGTCGGTGAACAAACAATTACGACGACTTACTCCATATCAGGTACACAATACGAGGGAGCGGGTTTCACAGCTTCACCGCTTCCCTTCAAATTTTGTTCCCAGCGAAGTCACAGAACTTTTACCTCCAAGCTGCCCGTGTCGGCAAAACGCCCAACCAGTTTCACAGCAGAACGTGTAACGATCATCACGATAGTTGCGCAGCCGTTGACACTCGTCTCCCCGTAAAGGTCACGAAATCTCGAGGGTTACCCGTCGAAGGCTAACAACCAACTTGCTCCGCCTGCCAAGCCGCAAGATAAGACATGCGTAAAGCAAAGATAGCTTACCTCAACCACAGTCGATCTCAACGATACGCGAACAAAATAAGACTGGCTCGGTCAACCCAGCTATTTGCAGACGTATCCACAGACGGTTTTGCTGTGCCTCCTACGAATGGTACCTACGTGCATGGGCGATGGCGCTCTCGAGACTCACTTCTTAGTCCCACGACTTATAGGTTCCAGGTGGCCTAACAAATCTTGAAAATAACTCTCCCAGCCTCGGTAAGTAGTCAGTTATGACATGGACGTCACCCATTCGTGCAAGATGTTTGACAGCGGGAACACACTTCGCGAGAGTGGTGGCTAGAACAGTCTGGGCTCACCGTGAAGGGAGCTCCCTACGACACCTGCATTGTGGGGTAGTCTGTGGTGTTGTCGCATCGTTGACTATTAACCTGGCTTACTGCAGAACCACACGAATGGCAAGATTTATGAACTTGGAGTAATTGAATGCATACAGCAATTGATCTGTTATATTAAATGCTATGTACGTTAATAAGGGAGAGACCATAGTCAAATACGAGCGCAGTTCAATAAGTAATGCAACAAATTTTTTTTCTGAAACAGGGGTTGTTTTATTCAGCATTGAAATACACCAGGTTATTCCCCAATCTTTTAGCTACACAACGCTATTTTTCAACGTAATCTCCATTCAATGCTACGGCCTTACGCCACCTTGAAATGAGGGCCTGTATGCCTGCACGGTACCATTCCACTGGTCGATGTCGGAGCCAACGTCGTACCGCATCAATAACTTCTTCATCATCCGCGTAGTGCCTCCCACGGATTGCGTCCTTCATTGGGCCAAACATATGGAAATCCGACGGTGCGAGATCGGGGCTGTAGGGTGCATGAGGAAGAACAGTCCACTGAAGTTTTGTGAGCTCCTCTCGGGTGCGAAGACTTGTGTGAGGTCTTGCGTTGTCATGAAGAAGGAGAAGTTCGTTCAGATTTTTGTGCCTACGAACAGGCTGAAGTCGATTCTTCAATTTCTGAAGAGTAGCACAATACACTTCAGAGTTGATCGTTTGACCATGGGGAAGGACATAGAACAGAATAACCCCTTCAGCGTCCCAGAAGACTGTAACCATGACATTACCGGCTGAGGGTAGGGCTTTAAACTTTTTCTTGGTAGGGGAGTGGGTGTGGCGCCACTCCATTGATTGCCATTTTGTTTCAGGTTCGAAGTGATGAACCCATGTTTAATCGCCTGTAACAATCTTTGACAAGAAATTGTCACCCTCAGCCACATGACGAGCAAGCAATTCCGCACTGAAGGTTCTCCTTTGCTCTTTATGGTGTTCGGTTAGACAACGAGGGACCCTGCGGGAACAAACCTTTGAATATCCCAACTGGTGAACAATTGTGACAGCACTACCAACAGAGATGTCAAGTTGAGCACTGAGTTGTTTGATGGTGATCCGTCGATCATCTCGAACGAGTGTGTTCGCACGCTCCGCCATTGCAGGAGTCACAGCTGTGCACGGCCGGCCCGCATGCGGGAGATCAGACAGTCTTGCTTGACCTTGCGGCGATGATGACACACGCTTTGCCCAACGACTCACCGTGCTTTGTCCACTGCCAGATCACCGTAGACATTCTGCAAGCGCCTATGAATATCTGAGATGCCCAGGTTTTCTGCCAAAAGAAACTCGATCACTGCCCGTTCTTTGCAACGCACATCCGTTACAGACGCCATTTTAACAGCTCCGTACAGCGCTGCCACCTGTCGGAAGTCAATGAAACTATACGAGACGAAGCGGGAATGTTTGAAAATATTCCACAAGAAATTTCCGGTTTTTTCAACCAAAATTGGCCGAGAAAAAAAATGTGTTGCATTACTTATTGAACTGCCCTCGTATTATAAACTTCTGAGCAGCGGAAAAGATGTATCGCCTGTTTCCCGATACACAAAATAGCCTGCGACAGAGTAAACCAAGACTTTAGAAAAATAATTAACAAACAAATTCGTAAAATGTAACATACAAATGGTGGCATATGACAAGCAGAAATTTAATAGCTTGACAAATCACTTGACGTCACTACTGGGAACACGTTAACGCACCGGTCATTGCCTTTAACCGTCGCAATTGCGCCGACATAGTTTGCAGCGATTTCAAGGGAAGCAGCGTGGATGGTTGCATAACTTAAAACAGTGTTACAGAACTGGAAGCCGTAAGGTAACGAAATTTCAAGCAAAGATTCATGTTGACAATGTACTGCAAACTACGGAATCGGCCCGGAAATTTATAGATGAGATAAACAAACTTATCCCATCGTTCAGTAGGGAATTTCAATTCAACTCCAATCAATCGGTATTTGAAGAGGAAATGCATATCGAAGGAAACCTGGAAGCAAAAGGTACCAAGGGAGCTGTTTATTTATTTATTTATTTTGTTTTGTCATCAGTCTTCTGACTGGTTTGATGTGGCCCGTCACAATTCCTCTCCTGTGCCAACCTCTACATCTCAGAGTAGCACTTGCAACCTACGTCCTCAATTATTTGCTGGATCTATTCCAATCTCTGTCTTCCTCTACAGTTTTTGCCCTCTAGTACCATGCCCTCTAGTACCTCTAGTACCCTCTAGTACCATGCTCTCTAGTACCCTCTAGTACCTATGGGACAACTTCTAAGGTCATCAGTCCCTTAGAACTTAGAACTACTTAAACCTAACTAACCTAAGGACATCACACACATCCATGCCCGAGGCAGGATTCGAACCTGCGACCGTAGCGGCCGCGCGGTTCGATGTGTGATACATATATCTCATAGGTTGATCTCTGCACCTCCCAGACAGTCATTTTCTGTCGACCTCCTGATACACATCCTCAGCCATTAGAAGATAATATTTTTCCTGCCATAACTGTTAAGACAACACTTTCAAATTACCCTTAATAAAGATTAAAATTCCGACCTCACACTCAAAGGGTTCCTTGCGAGTATTTTCATGGCCGCCGGTGGTTCGTTACAGAGGTATTGAATTTCGTTTGGTTTATTGCGCCAGTTATCTTTGTATGTGTGTTACACTGAAAACAGTGCCCAACAGTGAAGATGTCGACGGTATGCACTGTATGTCTTGTCTCCATTCGCTCAGTGTAGCTGCTGTTGAGAGCGATGCCTTCCTTACGTCGTTGTCCTCATGTTTGCTTTGAGTACTGCTCGGTTCCGTCCACGGTTGTGTTTTCCTGTAGTTTTAGTTGTGCGTTAACTGTGATACACAGCGGTGCTGTAGATAGGTTTACTGAGTCGACTGATGCGTACCTCGTGTATGGCTTAACGCAGTGGATGAAGACGACGCTATGCTGAGTTGTTCCCGCACAGACGACAACGACGTCATAGCACTTTAGCAACTGGTAACAAACTCAGTAAATCATATTCACGTTGTTACTTTGCAACGAACGGTCGGAGACCATGGATACCTTAACCAAAATACTCAGAAGGTGACCCTGAACCACCTCTCAAAGTCTGTCTGTGCAGTTCTGGTTCAACCTGGATAATGGAGTGCGAGATCTGGTTTCTTGAGAAGGTGACCCTGAACCACCTCTCAGAGTCTGTCTGTGCAGTTCTGGTTCAACCTGGATAATGGAGTGCGAGATCTGGTTTCTTGAGAAGGTGACCCTGAACCACCTCTCAGAGTCTGTCTGTGCAGTTCTGGTTCAACCTGGATAATGGAGTGCGAGATCTGGTTTCTTGAGAAGGTGACCCTGAACCACCTCTCAAAGTCTGTCTGTGCAGTTCTGGTTCAACCTGGATAATGGAGTGCGAGATCTGGTTTCTTGAGAAGGTGACCCTGAACCACCTCTCAAAGTCTGTCTGTGCAGTTCTGGTTCAACCTGGATAATGGAGTGCGAGATCTGGCTTCTTGTTCTTATTTTGCATTTGGTACCGCATTTTGCTTGAGTTTAATAGAGCTGAAGGTTTTATGTCGAAGGTGTAGCATAGACTCCTTCAGTGGGGATCGGGATGATTTTATTCGTGAGATGGGCATTTACGTTACATGTCTTCGTCATTTTTCCCAGGTATCTGATGACCTTTTGTCAGATTTTGAAAGTTTCTTTAGTCATCAGAAGCCATTAATGTAGGTAATTTAACAAATATGGATATGTCAGTGCATAACGAGCACCTGTTTGCAGAGGAAGACTCAACAATGAGTCGATATATAAAGAGCGTAAACCCCTGATGTTCTCTTTCATTTCTTCTAGTACACTGGCTTCTGGCTCTGAAGGTGTATTTTGTACTATTAGCCTACTTGGTTTCTAAAGCGCGTGATTGAGTGTTAGACGACAACATAAAACTCCTGAAATTAAAAATTAACACTCATCTGCATGTGTATAGTATTTAACAACTATTACAGTGTAGGCCATTCACGGAAACTGACTGGCCCAGTGAAGGAAACCAGTCAGCTTGATTGGGCCGACGAAACATGTTTTCATTTTTCAAATATTTAATTAACAGTGAATGGCTGTGACTTGGTGTTAATGTAGTGAAGAGCAAAAGATAATATTCAAGTTACACTGGAAATAGAATACTTCTTAGAATATCCGTGGATTTTATTACAAATTTTCCTTAGGTAGTCCATCGATAACACCCTTCCTATACCTTGGCTTTCATCAAATGTGAAAGGATTTACGAAAGTTGTTGCTATTCAGTATGTCTCATTACCGTTCATTAAAAGCTGTGACACTTCCCACAACTGTTTTGACAAAGCTATGCTAATCATGAAGCATAAAAAATCATATACACAGCCCGACGAAAAAGTGAAGCGCACAGGAGAGGAAAAGGAAACGAAATGAAACTCTATCGGACAGAAGATTTGTGAAGTTATTGCTGTGATTACAAAATTGAATCAAATTGACAAACAACGTAGCAGTGTGAGGCTACTTATCAGTGCAATGTTTCACCCAATATGGCGAGAATTCGTCCTCTTATTCGGTTGAGAATGGCGTCAGAAAGCCTTTGTCTCCTATTTTGAGAAAAACTAGTTGGGAACTGGACCTTGAAATCCTGGGTACTGACAATGGGTGGAGTTGATGTCAGAGCTGGTCCCCTATCAAGGACATATCTGGTGATCTCGCTGGCCGTGGAAGTACACTACTGGCCATTAAAATTGCTATACCAAGAAGAAATACAGATGATAAATATATTATACTAGAACTGACATGTGATTACATTTTCACGCAATTTGGGTGCATAGACCCTGAGAAATCACCTCTGGCCGTAATAACGGCCTTGATACGCCTGGGCATTGAGTCAAACAGAGCTTGGATGGCGTGTACAGGTACAATTGCTCACGCAGCTTCAACACGATACCACAGTTCATCAAGAGTAGTGACTGGCGTATTGTGACGAGCCTGTTGCTCGGCCACCATTGACCAGACGTTTTCAGTTGGTGAGAGATCTGGAGAATGTGCTGGCCAGGGCAGCAGTCGAACATTTTCTGTACCCAGAAAGGCCCCTACAGGACCTGCAACATGTGGTCGTGCATTATCCTGCTGAAATGTAGGGTTTCGGGGGGATCAAATGAAGGTTGGAATAACGGATCGTAACACATCTGAAATGTAACGTCCACTGTTCAAAGTGCCGTCAGTGCGAACAAGAGGTGACCGAGACGTGTAACCAATGGCACCCCATACCATCAGGCCGCTTGATACGCCAATATGGCTATGACGAATACACTCATCCAATGTGCGCTCGCCGCGATGTCGCCAAACACGGATGCGACCATCATGATGCTGTAAAGAGAACCTGGATTCATCCGAAAAATGACGTTTTGCCATTTGTGCACTCAGTTTCGTCGTTGAGTACACCATCGCAGGCACTCCTGTCTGCGATGCACCGTCAAGGGTAACCGCAGCCATGGTCTCCGAGCTAATAGTCATGCTGTTGCAAACGTCGTTGAACTGTACTTACAAACGTCCCCATTTGTTGACTCAGGGATCGAGACGTGGCTGCACGATCCGTTACAGCCATGCGGATAAGATGCCTGTCATTTGGACTGCTATTGATACGAGGCCGTTGGGATCCAGTACGGCGTTCCGTATTACCGTCCTGAACCCCCCGATTCCATATTCTGCTAACAGTCATTGGATCTCGACCAACGCGAGCAGCAATGTCGCGATACGATAAACCGCAATCGCGATAGGCTACAATCGGACCTTTATCAAAGTTGGAAACGTGATGGTACGCATTTCTCCTCCTTGCACGAGGCATCTCAATGACGTTTCACCAGGCAACGCCGGTCAACTGCTGTTTGTGTATGAGAAATCGGTTGGAAACTTTCGTCATGTCAGCTTGTTGTAGGTGTCGCCACCGGCGCCAACCTTGTGTGAATGATCTGAAAACCTTATCATTTGCATATCACAGCATCTTCTTCCTGTCGGTTAAATTTCGCGCCTGTAGCTCGTCATCTTCGTGGTGTAGCAATTTTAATGGCCAGTAGTATATATATATATATATATATATATATATATATATATATATATATATATATATATATGTGTGTGTGTGTGTGTGTGTGTGCGCGTGTGCGCGTACTTCTCAGTAGGACTGCCTGGAGCCTTTTAACCATCATAATACATATATCACTTATTGATGGGTATGAATACTATGAGGCGGGGGAGGGGGCGGTAAAATAGATGAAAACCCCTAGGAGTGGTTTATGATGTAAGTTACTGTTGAATGCCTGGAGTTATTTGCACAAAACTGAATACTATCTGCAACAATACACTACCGGGGTGAAGTATCATTAGTACCCTAGATGTTAGTGGAGAGTGGCAGAAAGCGAAATCTGAAAGTAAAGGGAACCATGAAGTGTCTGATTATTTCGACCAAACGTAGTACAACGTGGCATACTGGTTGAAAAGAAGTTTGCTGTTAGTGGTAAGCCACATATGCGAATACCATCCCCAAGGTTGGGAATGTGGTGGTAACTGAATGACATGTAAAATAATCGATGACATGGTATATTAGTGTCGACGAGATTGCTAGAATCGTTGCTGACAGTCCAGACGACAGTTGTGGAGGAATGGAACAATGAAAACTTTGTAGAGAACTTTTAGAATCAGAACTGTGTGGGTCCTTGTACAATAACTGAATGTCCAAGTGTAACGTCCCCTTTGAACAATTTATACAAGACTGCGCTTAAACTGACACACAATATTTTTAGCGCAACGCAATCTGACTATCAAAGATTCCTGCAAAAGAATGGCCCTGAGTAACATTAAACTATACCTTTCAGAAATCACTTACCTCACAAAAATCTTCATTACTCGAACTACTGCAATACAGCGAGCGCCACTACTGCCAGCTAAATAAAAGATTCAAACTACGGAAGCCACTAACTACTGATAGGGATAGTTAGCAAATGAAAGATATTAATAGAGAACAAACAATGTATTTACCTTAATAGTCATAATATATATAGCAGTTCATGACAAATTACAAAACTCCGCCATTTCTCTCCATACATCCACCACTGCTGGCGGCTCACCTCCAACTGCGCAACGCTACGCGCTGTTCACATCCAGCTGCCGCTGCCCAACACTACAATGGCAGACAACAATTCAAACTAGCCACAGACTGCACACAGCACAGCCAGTGATTTTCATACCGAGCGCTATGTAACGTTGCCAATAAGAAAACATAAACAGCCTACTTACATAGCCCCCATGCTCCCCACAAAAAATTTTACAAATTTTTTTGGGCAGTGGCCAATAATGATTTGATAAAATTTTTCATTATGTAAGTAGGCTGTTTATGTTTTCGTATTGGCAACGTTACACAAGGAACAAATTTCTCAAGGAACAAATTTATCGTATCTTGTTCTGAGAAAACTGTTAATCGGTCACGTCATATAATGAATTCGTCATCCCTGCATAGGTAATGTAAATGCCTAAGTATCGTTTGGAGACGTAGTGGACAACGCAAACTACCGATACATTTTACGCGCAGACACGCAGCTCCAATATCGAACTTTTTCATGTGCGTTCTGTGGGCGTTACCCGTGTACCAGACCACGTGTACAGCATGCAAGACTGGTTAGTAGCGGCAGGTTTGGCAACATAATCTCCTATAACGGTGCTCTGGCGAGACAAGTTCAGGCAGGTAGGTGGCCATTAATCTGCAGCTGCCGAACTACAGCCCCGCATTATGCGCCTCGAATGTATTGTCATTTTGTACGTACCTCAACTACACGAACGGAAGCAGTTGTATACCGAGCAGCTTTCCACACCGTGCTTTGGATAGAATAGAAGCTGTGCACTCAGTGAATCACAAAAGACAGTACCGTATAAGAAGGTATGCAAATTTTCGTGGCTGTTTGGTAATAATCTGAGTTGTTATATTCCTTTCCGAAATTCTAAAATAATAGACGTTTCCATCACACCACTTCAGTTTTCTTCTGTATCGTTGGGACGGATGTGGCCTGTCCACTTACAAAACGCTATTTTCTCGCACTCCTTTGCAGAAGTGGAATTACCGGATAAAAATTTTCAGGCTGCCTTTGGTGAGTGGTAGTCTCTGAGTAAAAACGGATTGCAGGCAGTGAGAGAGAGGGGGAATCTTATCAAAATATTATTGTTGTCCTGCGCCAAGGGGGTTTTGTGATAGTTGTTTACACTCCTTGTTACCGTGGCAGGAAATTTTCAGTACTACGTTTATGGCGGGTAGCCACGTAGCCGGAAACCTGTAGACGTAATTTCTGTCATGTCACACATATCTGGGTTAGTTTTACCCCCAGTGGTCACCATAGTTTCAAATTCGTTGATGTTAGTAAATGAGAATTTCACGTCGCAATTCCTCAGAAATTCAGTTGCGGATACCTTTCTTGTGACTAATGTTTCTAAAAACTGTTTCGAATCCTTCACAAATCTTTCGTTTCTTCCGATAAATGCCTGACTAAAAAAGTGCAACTGGAGAATTAATCCCGTTCACCTTAGGTATCAGCGGACATCCTCTCTGTATTCGTATATTCCAGTGTCAAACTATTGGTAATAGAACTGTCCATTCTGGAGTATAATAAAAGATTTTTCGGCTTAATGATCTTGTCCTTCGCATCATATTTGAGCATGCGGTATAACCTTTTACGTTTGTGAAAGTAGTATCTACGCGAACAGTGCTTACAATTGTGGCATTACTTTACCATGTCTGGGTCACCTCATATGTGAGATTCTGCCGACCTGACGGAGTAGTTAAGAGAATAGGTACTCATGGAGACCTAAGTTCACTTCTATGTAAAGCTATCGTGATGAGCGTTCGCCATAGTTTTTTCAAATCACTTCCGTATGGTTACTTCTAAAGATGGCTACAGTTGATATCCTTGAATAGCTGTATTTATGAGCTACCGTTCCATCTTCAGATCTTGACGTTGATTGTTAAACTGTAAGGTTATTTCGTTTAGAAATGTTTGCTAGTATTTGATAGTTATCAAATGGTTCAAATGGCTCTGAGCACTATGGGACTTAACTGCTGAGGTCATCAGTCCCCTAGAACTTAGAACTACTTAAACCTAACTAACCTAAGGACATCACACACATCCATGCCCGAGGCAGGATTCGAGCCTGCGACCGTACCGGTCGCGCGGTTCCAGACTGTAGCGCCTAGAACCGCTCGGCCACTACGGCCGGTTGATAGTTATCAAAATTACATAACAACGTTAGTCGAATCATCCCGTGATGGACTACACGCGCCGAGAGATTTGGCGAAGTGGCAACACACGTACACTGACGGAAAAAAAACCGCAACGCCAAAAAATAAATAAATAAATAAATTACGAGAATAAATTTGTCGAGGTAACTTATTTAAATCATTATGATTAGAAGATCACCAGTTAATATAAATATAAGATAAGTAATTGTAAATGTGAATCGCTTGCACATTAACAACCGGTGTAGTCCCCAGAATGTTGGACGCAAGCATTCAAGCGTGCATGCACTGTGTTGTATGGTCTGGAGTTCTTCATCTACATTTACATGGTTACTCCGCAATTCACACTTAAGTGCCTGGCAGAGGGTTCATAGAACCATTTTCATACTACTTCTCTACGATTCCACTCTCGAATGGCGCGTGAGAAAAAGGAACACCTTAATCTTTCTGTTATTTTATTATGATGATCATTTCTCCCTACGTAGGTGGGTGGCAACAAAATATTTTCGCATTCGGAAGACAAAATTGGTGATATAAATTTCGTAAGTATATCTCGCCACAAAAAAACCGTCTTTGTTTCAGTGACTGCCACCCCAACTCGTGTATCATATCAGTGACACTCTCACCCCAATTGCGCGATAACACGAGACGAGCTGCCCTTCTTTGCACTTTTTCGATGTTCTCCGTCAATCCTACCTGGTAAGGATCCCACACCGCGCAGTAATATTCCAGCAGAGGACGGACAAGTGTAATGTGTCTCTTTAGTGGGTTTGTCGCATCTTCTAAGTGTTCTGCCAACAAAGCGCAGTCTTTGTTTCGCCTTCCCCACAATATTATCTATGTGGTCTTTCCAATTTAAGTTGCTCGTAATTGTAATTCCTAAGTATTTACCCGCTTTGGCAGCCCTTAGATTTGTGCGATTTGTGGTATATCCAAAATTTCTCGGATTTCTTTTAGTATCCATGTGGATGACCTCGCACTGTTCTTTGTTTAGTGCCAATTGCCACTTTTCGCACCATACAGAAATTCTCTCTGGATCATTTTGTAATTGGAATCTATCGTCAGATGATTTTACTAGACTGTAAATTACGGAGTCGTCTGCAAACAATCTAAGGGGGCTGCTCAGATTATCACCTAGATCATTTTGTAAATCAGGAACAGCAGAGGGCCTATGACACTACCTTGCGGAACGCCAGATATCACTTCTGTTTTACTCGATGATTTACTGTCGATTACTACGAACTGTGACCTCTCTGAGAGGAAATTACGAATCCAGTCACACAACTGAGACGATACTCCATATGCACGCAATTTGATTAATAGTAGCTTGTGAGGAACGGTATCGAAAGCCTTCTGGAAATGTAGGAATATGGAATCGATCTGAGATCCCTTGTATACAGCACTCATTACTTCACGGGAATAAAGAGCCAGCTGCGTTGCACAAGAACGATATTTTCTGAATCCGAGTTGGTTATGTATCAATAAGTAATTTTCTTCGAGGTGATTCATAATGTTGCACTTGTTCGGTCAATACAGGTACGGTTAATGCTGTTTGTAGATGAAGCTGCAGTTGTTGTCCGATAATTTCCCATATGTGCTCGAATGGAGATAGATCTGGTGATCGCCGGCCGCGGTGGTCTCGCGGTTCTAGGCGCGCAGTCCGGAACCGCGCGACTGCTACGGTCGCAGGTTCGAATCCTGCCTCGGGCATGGATGTGTGTGATGTCCTTAGGTTAGTTAGGTTTAAGTAGTTCTAAGTTCTAGGGGACTGATGACCACAGCTGTTAAGTCCCATAGTGCTCAGAGCCAGCCAGATCTGGTGATCAAGAAGGTCAAAACATCGTGTCGACCCTCTGTAGAGTATGTGGGCGAGTGTTATCCTGTTGAAAAACGCACCCTGGAATTCTGTTCATGAATAGTAACACAACAGGTTGAACGACCAGACTGACGTACAGACTTGGTGCATGAGAGTGCTGCTACTGTGATAAGAAATCGCACCCCCACCGTAACTGCAGGTGTAGGCCCAGTGTGTCTAGCAACCAAACAGGTTGGTTGTAGAGGTGGGTCGAACTCGTTCATTCCCGTGAACTACTTCATTCATTTCACTCTTTGCCGTGAAGCGTTCAAATGAAGTAGTTCATTCATGAAGTACGGAAGCCTAGCGAAGTTGCCCAGTTCACCGCTCAGCCGCTGCTACGCTCGCTTCGCCACGCTCGTACAATAAAGCTTCGTAATACTTCACAATTTCACCAACAGATGGCGGAACTATGGAGTAACGTGCACGCAACGTTTTACACTCTTACAGCGTCTGAGTTATCTTAAATACAGCATGGTCGAAGGGGACAAAGGGCGTTTCTGTCTGTGTCCAAGTGTCTGAACAATTTTATCTTGGACTTTACGCCCTTGAACGGCACCTTGTATTTTAAAAAGTGTTTGGCTCCGTTTATATGTCCACCATCTTTTTTCTCTAATTGTCTTCATTTCTATCTTTTGTGTTTCTCTGCGGCCAAAGAGCGGCGTAGTATTCTGCTGCAGGCCTGCCTGTATACAGGTTTCAAAATGACAATAAAGAAAAAAAAAGGGGGACAAAGGAAAGATAAACAGAGAAGGCTGTCACATATAAAGAAGGTACTACATTTAATCTTGCTCGACATTTTCTCATGGAGCGCCCAAAAAAGTCTTTATCTGCCAAATGAAACATTATTTGTTGTATTCATGAACTGAAAAATAGGGCTACCAACGAAATGCAGTCCAATTTTATGTTCCTTTTAAACTTTAATCCAAAATAGAATGAGTATGTTTAACACTGTCACAAAGTCTATATACCTACGTTAAGTAATTATTCAGAAGTTTTCCGGTAGATTTTATTTTTGTTGACAATAATAACCCACTAGATTCAAAACGTAAACTGTCACGTGTAGTCACTGGTACGATTTCAGGTAAAATCCCTCTTTCAGTGTTATTAAGAAATCTTTTATTTTCATGTTTGCTGTGCGTGCTCACACAGATAGCCACTTCGTTTCTATCTTTAATATTCATTTGTCTTCAAGCGCTGCCAACGGTAGGCTACCCGTAGACGCGAAGTTTAACTGCACAAATAGTCACGGGTAATGATGTCAGCACTGCAGGTAGCAGCTGACACTGCCTTCTCCTCAGCCCTCACCTCCTCCACCCGTCCTAAACCTATCGTTCCCCACTAACACCGCGTGATTCGTCGACAGGCAGGACAGGGAGGAGTGAAGTGATGGCAGGAGGAGTGACGTGGGTGAGGGAGAGGGGAAGAGAGTGAGTGAACTAGAAAAAAGTGTGGAGTATCTGTGAAGAGTTTGAAGTACCAGTTCATTGAAATTGGATGGTTAGTTCACACTTCACAGGAGTGAAGCGTTCATTTGAACGACTCACTCACGAGCTCCCCATCACTAGTTGGTTGCAGGCTCTCAACTGGCCTCTTGCTAATGAACACGCAGTCATCGCTGGCACGCAAGGAGAACCAGCTTTCATCTAAAAACACGACAGAACTCCACCCCGCTCTTCAATGAGCTTTCGCATGACACCACTGAAATCGAAAATGGCGGCGGTTTGGATTCAATGAAATGCACGCTGCACGGCGTCCGGCTCAGAGCTGAAGTAACCAATTTGTAACAGCTCATTGTGTCACTGCGGCGCCAACAGCTGCTCAAATTGCTGCTGTAGATGCGGCAGGATGTGCCAGAGCCATAAGCCGAACACGATGGTCTTCCCACTCGGTAGTGCCACGTGGCCGTCCGGAGTCCGGTCTTCTTGCGGCCGTACATTCTCGTAATAATCGGTGTCAACGGAGTGTGGCAATGACAGAGGGACCACACTACTTAATTTGCGATATAAAATACTCTCTAATATACGAGGTGTATTCAAGTTCTAAGGCCTCCGATTTTTTTTTCTCCGGACTGGAAAGAGATAGAAACATGCGCATTGTTTTAAAATGAGGCCGCGTTCATTGCCAATACGTCCCAAAGATGGCAGCACCGTGCGGCAGATGGAATTTTACCGCCAGCGGCGAGAATGAGAACTGTTTTAAGTACTTAAAATGGCGACGTTTTCCTTACTTGAACAGCGGGCAGTCATTCGTTTTCTAAATTTGCGTGGTGTGAAACCAACTGAAATTCATCGACAGTTGAAGGAGACATGTGGTGATGGAGTTATGGATGTGTCGAAAGTGCGTTCGTGGGTGCGACGGTTTAATGAAGGCAGAACATCGTGTGACAACAAACCGAAACAACCTCGGGCTCGCACAAGCCAGTCTGACGACACAATCGAGAAAGTGGAGAGAATTGTTTTGGGGGATCGCCGAATGACTGTTGAACAGATCGCCTCCAGAGTTGGCATTTCTGTGGGTTCTGTGCACACAATCCTGCATGACGAGCTGAAAATGCGAAAAGTGTCATCCAGGTGGGTGCCACGAATGCTGACGGACGACCACACAGCTGCCCGTGTGGCACGTTGCCAAGCAATGTTGACGCGCAACGACAGCATGAATGGGACTTTCTTTTCGTCGGTTGTGACAATGGATGAGACGTGGATGCCATTTTTAAATCCAGAAACAAAGCACCAGTCAGCTCAATGGAAGCACACATATTCACCGCCACCAAAAAAAATTTCGTGTAACCCCCAGTGCTGAAAAAATGATGGTGTCCATGTTCTGGGACAGCGAGGGCGTAATCCTTACCCATTGCGTTCCAAAGGGCACTACGGTAACAGGTGCATCCTACGACAATGTTTTGAAGAACAAATTCCTTCCTGCACTGCAACAAAAACGTCCAGGAAGGGCTGCGCGTGTGCTGTTTCACCGAGACAACGCACCCGCACATCGAGCTAACGTTACGCAACAGTTTATTCGTGATTACAACTTTGAAGTGATTCCTCATGTTCCCTACTCACCTGACCTGGCTCCTGGTGACTTTTGGCTTTTTCCAACAATGAAAGACACTCTCCGTGGCCGCACATTCACCAGCCGACGCCAGTTTCACCGATTTCGGGTGAGTAGTTAATTAGAAAAAAAATCGGAGGCCTTAGAACTTGAATGCACCTCATACTATTCGACAGAATACTCCCGATCATACAGAGGGAGACGGGGCCGTACCAATGCGGATTTCTTCCTGGGAAGTCAACTATAGATCAAATAATCACCTTAAGACAAATCGAATACTGAGTTGGTACGCACCACCTCTTTATAGATTTTAAAGCTGCTTATGACAGCATTAAAAGAGAGCAGTTATATCAAGCTCTAGATGAACTGGGCATCTCGAGAAAGTTGGTCAGGCTGGTGAGAAAGACAATTAGCGAAACGCAAGGTAGTGTAAGAACAGGAGGAATGATGTCCAATACATTGAGATTTAAAAATGGAGTGCGACAAGGGGATGCATTGGCGTGCCTTCTCTTTAATGCCGCCCTGGAGAAGGTGATGAGAAACGCAAACCTTCTGCACAGAGGAACGATCTTCTATAAATCGGTGCAGATACTGGCCTATGCAGATAACATAGATATAATAGCAAGAACCCAAAAAGCAATGGAAGAGACATTTACAGCTCTTGAACAGGCCAGTAGAAACATGGGGTTAATTATTAATGAACAAAAAACAAAATATATGGCAGCTGGAAAAGCACATAGACAAAATATGCCAAATGCAATAACAATCGGAAATTATACATTTGAGAGAGTTGAACATTTCAAGTATCTGGGCTCGACAGTTACACATCCAAATGATAGATCCTACGAAATGAAGCAGAGATTAATAGTAGCCAACAGAGACTATTTTGTCCTAACGAGACTTCTATCCTCAACACTCCTGACTCGTACCACGAAATTAACTATGTATAAATCACTTATTCGACCAGTGCTTACATATGCCTCTGAAGCATGGACATTAACAGCTAAAGATATTGAAACACTGGAGCATTTGGAAGAAAGGTACTTAGACAAATTATCGGCCCAATCTGTGAAAGAGGAAATTAGAGGAGGAAATACGACCATGAGTTGTACATCGTATACAAAGACCGACCCACCAGAATGATAGTGAAATCATACAGACTGAGCTGGGCGGGACATGTGGCTCGCATGAATGATACAGAAGTACCAAAAAGAATATTACAAGGAAAGCCACGAGGGCAGAGAGGACGTGGTCGACCAAGAGCCACATGGGAAGATGGATCGAAGATCTTAGGAAGATGGGCTGTAGAAACCGGAAAATATTGCCAAGGACCGAGAGAAATGGAAGGAAATTGTAGAAGAGGCCAAGGCTCATCATGAGCTGTATAGCCAAGAAAGAAGAAGAAGGAGAAGAAGAAGAAGGAGAAGAAGAAGAAGAAGAAGAAGAATCGTTGTCAGCAGTCATGTACAATGGCTACACTCCTGCCAAGTCTTTCTGTAATATCGCATGAGGAACATCCAGCTTTTCTTTAGCACTATTACACGACCTCATTCATATACAGTAAGTTGTTGATGTGGCGTCTCTGTCGCCTTAAAGGCATTCCTGACTGACGTCAACTCAACACGTCCTATCTCAAAGTTAATTGACGATCACGACCGTTACAGCGCGGATCTAAAGCAAACCTGATTTGCATACTCGTTGTGCGGCTACTAGCGCGAGTCGTACGCGACAGGCGTGGAATATGAATAGACATCATCTTTCAGATGCAGAAACACGACTATTAGCTTTCATTTATGTCGCATAACTCGTTCTTAGTGTTGCAATATTTTTGACGTCACTTTTCTTATACAGCAGAACACCGGTTTAAATCCCCCACCATATTTAAGTTTTCTGCGATTTCCGTAAATACCGCGATGCTTCCTTTCCTTTAAACGGTCACGAGCCATATTCTGCCGAAAGCGAGTCTGTACTCCGTCTCCAATAAAATAAATATCGTGTGACTAGGGCCTACCGTCGGGTAGACCGTTCGCCATCTTTCGAATTGACGCGATTTCGGCGACTTGCGCATCGATGAAGATGAAGTGATGATTAGGACAACGAGACACCCAGTCCCTGAACGGAGAAAATCTCCGACCCAGCTGGGAATAGAACCCGAGCCCTTAGGATTGACATTGTGTCGCGCTGACCACTCAGCTACCGGGGACGGACTCCGTCTCCAATGACGGGACGGTAAACCCACGAACGTGGGTCTTCTTTCCAGTGCGTGCAGGGCATGTTAGGGGAAGGTGTATTAAATGCCCCACCCACTATTATGGGTAGATGAAATTGTGTTAGTTACACTGGCATTCTGACACAAGAAAGTGGCATCATATCATTGAAAATAATACATACACATGGTGTCCCATTTATGTTGAACACCGTAAATAACCTTTTGTTCAAAAGCAAAATTAAAATAAAAACTGTACCATGCAAATGTTATTCCGCTGCTAGAAGAATGTTAACCATGATCGTTGCTGTGGTGTGCGTACTGTAAGACCTTCGGTACACACACCATCAGATTATTTGACCTGTCAATCTAACGAAGTAGGCGAGTGTCATCAATATGTCTCGTGGTCTTATCGTGGAGTGTTTATCTTCTGCCGTTAAGTCAGACGATAGAAATGCCACTTGCACGCTTAGAGTAGCAGATTGACGGTAACCAACTTTAAACAGAACTTGATTAATTTTCACGCAATTTGTGAAAATAATAACAAGCATAAAAATTACTTAACTTGGTTCTGGATGCTTTTTACAACTGACAATCTGAAGTTCCATTGCTCCTGGTACGTTAATCTTATTCTCACATATATCTCTGATACTTGACAAAAGTGTCTACACATTTATCTTGATGGCTATGTACAGGAATATGGTAATCTTATTAGGTGCAGACTGAAACTTGACTATAGACTGGTACATACAAATGTAGAACTCGGACAGACTGGTGCAGACAAATGCAGACTGGTACAGATTGACTGATCAGAGGTCTGTACACTCGTTATAATACCTCGCACTTTCATGTATCACTGCACGAGTGTGATCCGCAAGAAGAATAGGTTCTACATTAGCAGCAATCTCATTGGCTGCGTTAAATATTAGTACACGGATCGGCGGAAGCAAAAGAATGGTTCAAATGGCTCTGAGCACTATGGGACTTAACAGCTGTGGTCATCAGTCCCCTAGAACTTAGAACTACTTAAACCTAACTAACCTAAGGACATCACACATATCCATGCCCGAGGCAGGATTCGAACCTGCGACCGTAGCAGTCGCGCGGTTCCGGACTGCGCGCCTAGAACCGGGAGACCACCGCGGCCGTCGGCGGAAGCAGAATTTGCTCCGTCTCTATGGCAGCGCCATCTCGTAGTGTGGAGACGGACGAGCGCTGCGCCTGTGCTGTTGTGCTTAGCGGGGCGCGCTCTAATGGGAAAGAAGTTGTGTACGCGCTGACTACACGGAACTATGTACACAATAGTTGCCTTTCTCGTGACTTGGTGTACGGAGATGTGAGTAGCAGATCGTATCCTTCTACACAGCACCCTATACTTTTTATTTGGCAACAGACCTCCTCTCCTCAAGTTCCTTTCGAATACGTATCGCACTGTACCACTGACGTGAACATTACATTATTAAAACTGTGACATGAAAACTGGCTTTGATGCTCGTGTGCTAGCACACCAGGGTTAGCGTAACACGTCAGCTTACTGGAGTTGACAGTAAACAGACACACAAGAAAAATGTAGACCATTGAGACAACCGTCTTCAGCTGCAGGCTTTGAAGGAGTGCAATGAAGAGAACGTAGCAATGCTGTTCCTGAAACTCTGTCCACGAAATGCTGTTGAGGCGCCAGTTGTATCTCTGACAGGAGTACGATGGATTTCCTAGTGCAGAGGTTTGTCTTTGGGCTTGGGCCTACTCGAGATATGAGGGAGTGCCGACCGCGAGTAGAGGAGAGGACGTAACGCTTGGAGACGTTACGCGGAGGCGCGCGAGTTGGTTGGTTGGCCGGCGGACGGAAGCGAAGACGGCGTGCCTAGGGGCGAGCGGCGGTTGCCACGTGGTTATACTACAGTCGGCGGGAGTTGGCCGGCGCTGTGTATTCTCTGGCATCCTCGTGAGCTGTGAATGTGCCCGCTTCCTTCGAGAAACACGCTATTATGGTCATGCGAAGCGATGGTTTGACACCTTCGCAAAATCGCCCCAGCATCAAGACACCAAGTTAAGTACGCTATTTACTAAGAGCGCTTAGTTAACTGTCATTGTGACCGCTCTTGGTACAGTAAGATGTTGCAAGACGTGTTACAATGTTCGATTTCATTCGAGACCTCTTCCTAGGTGTGTGCTCTGCTTCCGCACAATATTGATGTATTTGCAGATATATGTTAAGTTTCGGTGAGTGTTGATTTTCCTGAGTCAGTTGATTTCTCACTCTTAGTGTTATCAAGTACTGTTTCTCTTAAAGGAAACACTTGTGAGTGAAATTATAGTTTAGCCTTGATTTTATAGGGTAATTTACTGGTCAGTTTTAAATGTGAAGGTTAGGAAACGTTTTCCTGCTTCCTGTTGTGGGTGCGACCTGCGTTTCAGTGAGCTGAGGCAGTGGGCAACCGAAGCACAGGGTTTCCCTTTAGTTTAAAAGTTTGGTTTACCGGCGGTGGACTTCGCCTGGACTCGTGGTCCTCTTCGGAAGCGTTTGCTTGTTCGACATTTTGGTCTACTCGACGTGGGGTTGCAAAAGGAGCTGCGTCTTTCTTCCAAGTTAAGTATCACTTCTCTCAGTCGGTTCCACCGTTCGTGGTTAAACTTCGGCCTTATGAACTTGGACCTTGCTTCCGTTGTTACACATTGAACATTGTACAAACTCGTAACTTTCTGTGCCATAAAGGCTCATCTCACAAGTTGCTCGCTGTGGAAGATTGACAAGCTACGTTTAATATATACGTGTTTTCAGTATTTCTGTAAATGCGGGGCTCTGTGTCAACTGTTACTTGACATGTATAGTTTAGAAGTGAAAAGGGTTTTAAATAATCTCTTAACTAGAGTTTTGTTAAGGTTATGGCTAAATTCAGCCTTAGTGGCTTTTGTCAATTTTGGTGGTAGATTGTGGTCTAATAACTTGTTAACCTGGTTATGATCTTATGTAATGACTTTCTTAAATATTTCGTCTGACTGGTCGTCCTTAATATTTATGGGAATGTTTTATTAACTTAAGATTTTATGTAATGAATGTCTCTTAAAAAACTTGCCGAGGTGGTGCCTGTTAAATCGTTTTCGGGAATTAATGCTCACTTTATTGGGTCAGCCCTTCCACCCCCTTTAGATTTAAAGGTAAAACGAAACAGCTGTTAAGTAATAACGTTCCACTGAGTTTGAGTACTCAAGTATGGGTTCATTGCAGCAGAAGCAAGAGCAGTAACCTCAGAATGTTTAACAATACAAAGAAGACTCTCTATCTTTGTTGATAGTGATAGGAGATAAATACACGGTAAGAAAAAATATACGACAGACAAATGATTAGAATTTCAAAAAATTAGATGATTTTTATCTGTATTGTTTCCGCAGTATGGGGCGGCTTCAGACACGACTTCTATGTCATCGGGGTTCAGTTAAAGTGGGACTCATCACTGAAGGCAGTTCTACTACAGTGAGATCCCAGCCCGAACACGTGTCTGAAGACGTCCCAGACAGCGCGGGGGGTGGGGGGGGGGAGGGATGTTCCAACCTGATTGACCGTCATGCGACCTGGAAAACCAAGAGTGAAGCCACAGGGTGCCATTTATTTTCATAGCAAGGCCCCATTGGTTGTCATCCGTGGCAGTCTTACACCAGAGCGGTACGGCCCGTTTTGTTGCCCTTCGTGGCAAGCCATCCTGAGCTTACTTTTCAACAAGATAATGCCCGCCCGCAAACGACAAATGTCCTGTTGCCTGTCTTCCTGCTTGCAAAACCAGCAGGATCGTCGGATGTCTCCCTGAGAACGTTTGAAGCATTAGGGGCACGACCACCAACGAGCTCGCGATCTTCACGATCTAACGCGTCAATTGGACAGAATCTGGCACGATATGTCTCAAAAGGCCATCCGACAACTCTACCAATCAATGCCAAGGTGAATAACTGCTTGCGTGAGGGTCAGAGGTGGACTCACTCGCGCCGGCCGCTATGGACGAGCGGTTCTAGGCGCTTCAGTCCGGAGCCGAGCTGCTGCTACGGTCGCAGGTTTGAATCCTGCCTCGGGCATGGCTGTGTTTTATGTCCTGAGGTTAATTAGGTTTAAGTAATTCTAAGTCTAGCGGACTGATGAGCTCAAATGTTGAGTCCCATAGTGCTCAGACCCATTTGAACCATTTGGACCCACTCGCTCGATTTCTAAAGCTCTTTCTCTTGAATAACTCAACTAATTTTCAGGAACTGTAACTTTTTGCCCATCTACCGATTTCCGGCCCATCCGGATAATTCCTTCGTTCTGCGGTTTTTTTTAATGTACTTTGGGTGCCACGTTCCCGTAGCAGTCTATCAGTCTTTCCGGATATCGGGCGAGCATACGACAGGTAAGCGATTCCTGCCTTCTCTTTCTCTACGAATGTGGCTTGTCTAACGTTGGGCAGACTGTTAGAACGGTCTAGAAAAGATGCAAGAAACGACAGCGACACACTCGACTAAAACAATCAAGAAAATCAACTGTTTCCGAGTCTGCCTGTAATATAATCATGAAATGTCTCGGACAGCGTGATTAAGGAATCTATCGAAATCAAGATGTCGGGAAACCTAATAAACAGGGAGGTGGGTTCCAGTTTAAACAAGGCTTGGTATTCGACACTCAATTTGTTAGGATATCGCCAGGCATCACTTCCATCAGAGCTGGGAAACTCTGAGAGTCTCTGCGTTCCGCGAAATATCAATGCGGGCTCTGTAAGACAAAAGAACACCAATGAACATAATGGGCATGATGAGACGAACTCACAGTCAGCTATAAATAGCGGCGCGAGACCAACAACAGACCAGAATCTGCCTGGAGTGCAAACAGCGAGTACACACAACAGCACAACTCACAGCAACTGAATAAGACAATTGGATCTGTCGTCGAAGTATTGTGCAAAAATGGAAACAGCATCTCGGTCGTACACCCGGAGTACACATTAAATTATTTGAAATCCATTGATCACAGCTGCGACCTTTTACTGTGACGTCTGAATCAGTTTTCAATTATAATGCGTTTCTCAGCGGAAATTACACAAGTGCTTCCCGTTTACTTAAATCTCTAAGGCTGTATTTTTTATGCACACACAATGATTTGTGCTTAACTAAGTTCAATATTTTTCTCCGTCTCATGTGCGAATAAGGAACATTTAACAGCTATAGTATCTTCCTGTAAATACAATTTTTATGTGAACTACACTCCTGGAAATTGAAATAAGAACACCGTGAATTCATTGTCCCAGGAAGGGGAAACTTTATTGACACATTCCTGGGGTCAGATACATCACATGATCACACTGACAGAACCACAGGCACATAGACACAGGCAACAGAGCATGCACAATGTCGGCACTAGTACAGTGTATATCCACCTTTCGCAGCAATGCAGGCTGCTATTCTCCCATGGAGACGATCGTAGAGATACTGGATGTAGTTCTGTGGAACGGCTTGCCATGCCATATCCACCTGGCGCCTCAGTTGGACCAGCGTTCGTGCTGGACGTGCAGACCGCGTGAGACGACGCTTCATCCAGTCCCAAACATGCTCAATGGGGGACAGATCCGGAGATCTTGCTGGCCAGGGTAGTTGACTTACACCTTCTAGAGCACGTTGGTTGGCACGGGATACATGCGGACGTGCATTGTCCTGTTGGAACAGCAAGTTCCCTTGCCGGTCTAGGAATGGTAGAACGATGGGTTCGATGACGGTTTGGATGTACCGTGCACTATTCAGTGTCCCCTCGACGATCACCAGTGGTGTACGGCCAGTGTAGGAGATCGCTCCCCACACCATGATGCCGGGTGTTGGCCCTGTGTGCCTCGGTCGTATGCAGTCCTGATTGTGGCGCTCACCTGCACGGCGCCAAACACGCATGCGACCATCATTGGCACCAAGGCAGAAACGACTCTCATCGCTGAAGACGACACGTCTCCATTCGTCCATCCATTCACGCCTGTCGCGATACCACTGGAGGCGGGCTGCACGATGTTGGGGCGTGAGCGGAAGACGGCCTAACGGTGTGCGGGACCGTAGCCCAGCTTCATGGAGACGGTTGCGAATGGTCCTCGCCGATACCCCAGGAGCAACAGTGTCCCTAATTTGCTGGGAAGTGGCGGTGCGGTCCCCTACGGCACTGCGTAGGATCCTACGGTCTTGGCGTGCATCCGTGCGTCGCTGCGGTCCGGTCCCAGGTCGACGGGCACGTGCACCTTCCGCCGACCACTGGCGACAACATCGATGTACTGTGGAGACCTCACGCCCCACGTGTTGAGCAATTCGGCGGTACGTCCACCCGGCCTCCCGCATGCCCACTATACGCCCTCGCTCAAAGTCCGTCAACTGCACATACGGTTCACGTCCACGCTGTCGCGGCATGCTACCAGTGTTAAAGACTGCGATGGAGCTCCGTATGCCACGGCAAACTGGCTGACACTGACGGCGGCGGTGCACAAATGCTGCGCAGCTAGCGCCATTCGACGGCCAACACCGCGGTTCCTGGTGTGTCCGCTGTGCCGTGTGTGTGATCATTGCTTGTACAGCCCTCTCGCAGTGTCCGGAGCAAGTATGGTGGGTCTGACACACCGGTGTCAATGTGTTCTTTTTTCCATTTCCAGGAGTGTATATTCAAATGATAGCCCATGGAATAATTGTGGAGTTATTGAGGATATGAGGCAACTTTAAGGGAACATCAGCCAAGAATGAAAGTCAACAGATACCCGCAGTACAACAAAAAAATGACTAACTTTACTACACTTTACAGGCCTCAGTCTCTCACCCCGCATTTCTCAATTTTTTTTTTTTTTTTTTTATTTGTGGTACGGCAACGTATGTATCCAACTTTCGCGACACCGTTACATCTAATTTTTTTTATTAGTCGCAAAAAAGCAAACACATAAAGTACACACAATCCACATTTTTGTTTACTGAACGACAACGAGATACAAATTTATTACATTAGTTCTTGAATACGCACATATTAACATAAACATAAGGTATACAATGAAATAAATCTCGCGCCACACTTGGCATGTACTCGCGACACAGAGGCGGAGAAACGCTGCTCTAGCCACCCCTGTAAGAGAAGTCTGATGTATTTTTTATTACGCGTTTAAACCATGACATACATTTTATGAGATGTAGCCTTTTTCTGAAATTACAAACATTACTCTCGAAAATTAAGTTTTTCCCAAAATTGAAAACATTGCACAGTATGACATGGTCTTCAACCTAGTAACAAGTATTCTATAGAAATTTAAAAGCGTTGCAGTCGAGAAAATCTTGTCAGTATTGTACTTAATCGCCTGTCTGCCACATTACTATTTACTACTCGCCAGTAATCAAATGGCTCTGAGCACCGTGGGACTTAACTTCTAAGGTCATCAGTCCCCTAGAACTTAGAACTACTTAAACCTACCTAACCTAAGGACATCACACACATCCATGCCCGAGACAGGATTCGAACCTGCGACCGAAGCGGTCACGCGGTTCCAGACTCGCCAGTAATCAATAAGTGAAACCAAAAGCCAGTTACAAGTTAAATAAATTTTGAAGCAGAAGTTGTTGTTGTTTGTTGTTGTTGTTCTAATGGCTCAAATGGCTCTGAGCACTATGGGACTTAACATCTGAGTTGATCAGTCCCCTAGAATTAGAACTTCTTAAATCTAACCTAAGGACATCACGCACATCCATGCACGAGGCAGGATTCGAACCTGCGACCGTAGCAGCAGCGCGGTTGCGGACTGAAGCGGCTAGAACCGCTTTGTTTCCTTTACTGCTTGCTCAATATAGACCTATTTCAAGATACTAGATGGTGGTAGAATCACGAAATATGGCCTAACTGTCCACTTGTTATACAAAAAGTTCTAAAAATATGTATTATTTTACTCACCATAAATTTATGTACCTAAAATGTTAACAATATATTCCAAAAAACTATAGTATATTACACAGCGCTTAAAGGTGTAGAACATGAAACAGTTACAAATTCCGCGCATAACACAAGATCATGTTCAACAACAATAAAAACTGTGAAACATGGCGGAAATTGGTTACGGTGGTCTCTGGTGCGCATTCCTTCATGTGATTCGAAAAATCAGTAACTAGACTAAAACACCAACCAAAAAACGTCATCTGTTCCTACGTGCACTATTCTAGAGGTTCATCAGGCTCCCCTACTGAATAATAAAACTCTATTGTGTGCTCAAAATCAGGTAAGTATTGTAAAACTACTACTCCCTAGTGTGAAGTCTCAATATGCCATGATAATCTACTGTTGTGTTTCACAAATCTTTCCCTAGGTGGAGATTACCAAAGCATGATCGACTAAGTAATGTAGTGGAAGGTCAGCCATTCATTATGGCATAATCGAGCTTCGAATTCGAAGAGTTCGTCCACACATGGAACACCCTCTCCTTCAGCATGACAATGACACACTACAACGTTGCAACATCTCCAACAATACGACCCCTTGCGTGCACAGTCATTGATCATCGTCCGTACAGTCTCGACTTAGCCCCATCCGAGTTTCATCTGTTCCGAGAACTTAGAGAACACCATAAAGGACTTGAGTTTTGCACTAGGGAAGGGGTGTAAGCAGATTGAGTTCGTGGCTCCGTCAACAAAGTCAGACACTCTACAGTGGCGGTGTCGACAAACTTGTTTCTGTTTTGGAGAAATGTGTTCGTCGCCAGAGTTACTATGTTGTGAAATAAATATGTGGACATGAAGAATAACGATGTAGAATGTTAGTAACGTTTGTTTTATTGAAAAAGCTTTCAGAGTTTGCAGAGGAAATTTGGAAGGCATTACTTTTCAGCCCGCCCTCTTATGTGACACATACGTGTCTCAACGTCTCCCCATCCCCACCCCCTGCACCTTGTTTTCTTTGTACATACTCAGTGGTGGATGGTTATCACGTGCTGTAAATATCATACTAAAACTATGCCATTTCTATTTGAATGTGAGAGGGAAATTGCTCTAGAATTAAGCCATTTCTCTTCGAATGCGTGCCGATGTGCAAATAAAACGGACGAAAACATGTTTTGTAATGCTCTCTCTCAGCAGAAGCCAGTGTTGACTGCTGAAATAATGGTCAGACCCGCTACGATTAGCTCAGAGAAGGGACACGGCTGTCTGATGTGACTTCGCCCTTCCAGCACTACGAGCGCGACGCTGCTCACAGCACCAGGTCATTATTTTTCTTTGAAACTGCATGTAGCGTACTGTGCAACCGTAGAATATGGGGGATTTTGGGAAGCCATTGTCGTACCGCTGCTGTGGCCAAGTGGTGTAATGTACGGACTTGTAATTCATCGAATCAGATTCTATTACTGCTGTTACCAACATTTTGCTCATTTTATTTTATTTCTCACAATGTTAAATAATTGATTATAAAATTTAAATATATATTCGTTTTATATACGTAAAATTAACATATTCAGTTTAGTTACGATTACTACCCTTGTAAATCAACAAGCTGGATAGTGGTAGAAAAAGTGAGTATATGAGGAAATTTTGTATGGAAGTGTTTTCCACAGACGATCTGCTAAAGAGGCTCTTTTCCAGTCAATCTTTGGAGAAGAAAGTGATATCTGAAGAATTATATATAACTACTTCAAATGCAAATCTAACAATAGAGGGACATGGGATACAGCTCACCTCCTTGGCTTACATAAAATTGAAAATTTCGGTATACTTGCAGAATATTTTGATCAGTTTCTTACTTGTCCAGAACCAATCCATAAGCTCGAATACTCAAACACTCACAAAAATCTAGATGAAGATTTACCCCGGATTATCAAAGAAGCTGCAATACTCAAACACTCACGATAATCTAGGAGAGATTTACCCTGGACTATCAAAGAAATTGAAGAATTTATTAAAAACCTCTAAAAGCTAGTGGAGGAGGCTCTATTACAGCAGCACTTATGAAATGGACTCTACCAAAAATAAAAAAATGAGATAAAATCAATCTTTGAGAAAAACTGGAAAACAGACAAGGCCCCAGGAGAGTGGAAGGTGGCTCTGACACTTCCACTACGAAGAAAGACAATAAACAGGATGTTAACAACTCCAGAAGAATTTCTTTGCAACCAGTTGCATATTATATATTTTCCGAGATTATACCGAAACAGAGTAAGAAAACACTGGAGAGTAATTTATGTGAATATCAAGGTGGTTTTAGGATTGTGAACAAATATTTAATCTGAAGTCAATCATTTGCCCCATATTACTAAATTAAAAAGATGTTTGCTGATATCAAAAGTTCATTGATTCTGTTAACACAAACTGTAGCTAAAATTAAACCAGTAGAAGCAGGTTGATGCTCCTTCCGAGTTCCTAGAATACTTTGCCTGTGTGAGCCGCAGGAAAAGGTAGAAGACTCTCGAAAGATTTGGGCGTAGAGTATGAGAGATTTATGAGCAGCAGTCCATTTAATGGTGCGATATCGCAATGGTTAAACGCGCTGACTAGTAAATTGCCAGTGTGGGTTCGATTCTTGCTACTGGCATTACGATTAATTATAAAATTTGAATATATCTAAACAGTTCAGTTTATACACATAAAATTAATTGTTCAATTCAGTTACGATTACTATCCTTGTAAGTCAGTACACTGGTAAAATTTTGCATGAGCTGCCACTGTACATACTACATCACGGATAACACTATATGGAGGCTTCGTAAAAATTGCAATAAACTGCTGATCAGAAATTTATGTACTGCATGCGAAGTAGATTTTAACTGCTTATATTATTTTCTGTTAGTTTCCAGCTATCTGTGTATAACAGAAGAGGTTTAGAGAAAGGAACCAACGACTGTACAAAAAGAAACAAGTCATTTCATTTTGTTCAGAGAGATGAATGAAACAGGAGAATCAGTACAGAAGACATAGAGTCAGAGCTGATCTTGCGTACAGCGTAAATGTTTACGATATATGAGTAGTTAGTTACAGGTAACTCAGGAGTTAACCGACGTTGAAAATGAGACGATATTCGATAAAGATCGGAGATTACACCAGAATTACGTTTTATGAGGTCAACAGTATCTAGGCTGGATCTTGAAATATCTCAGAGACAACGTTTCCACATGTGTAAACTTATACGCAGGACGGCCACAAGTGTTTGACAAACGGACTCTTGGTCACTTAGTGTATACATATTCACTACGTGTCCAAAAATCATGTGAAGGGAAAGGGACATGAGTCTGTCATTACCTGCTGAAGCCCATTTATCTCCATATTGTTCTGGTAGAATAGGGTTCCTAAGAGCCCACATTCAAATAGGCAGCGATCTGGCCGACAGTACACCATCAATCACCCGACGTGGTGCCCGATCGTCAAACACTTGTGGTTGGCCTGTGTTGCGTGGGGAAAGTTATGTGACAACTCTACACTTTTCCATGCAGTACGTACTATGGGTATCCATGTTGATCATCCATTTTCTCTATTGTCACCTATCTACTTTCCATTAGGTTATCAACCCAATCTTTTATTATCTCTTGGAACCCAGCAGTTTCTATATACAGAAAATCACTAGAACCTCAATGCCAATCTCTCATTATTTAAATTAATTATTCCTTTTGAAGGTTTGTAAGTAGAATTTACATCATAGTTCTTCCAACTAAGAATCCTTGTCAGTGTAATTTGTATCTAGAGTATTGCCAGATGTTGCATGGGGAACGAGAAATGACTGAAACAACTCCATAGTATGTTTTGTGATGCAGTTGTATTTATTGAAGGAAGGAAGAGAGTACAGTAGTCACTGACGTAAGAGCTGCATCCTCATAGAAGTCGTGTCCGTGTTCAGCGGTAGTAGTAGGGGTAGCCGGCGGCGGCGTAGGGGTAGGCGGAGTAGGCGCTGACGGCAGGGTAGCCGAAGGCGCTGTAGGCGTAGGGGGCGGCGTAGGCGTAGTAGGCCTCGGCGCCCTTCAGGGTCTCCTTGGCCTTCTCCTGGGCGAACACGGCCGCCACCAGCAGCACTACGAGGAGAGAGCAGACCTATGGACAGTGGTGAAATACAAGCAGTCAGACAGACATGAAATACGGTAAAGAAATGAAGTATAACATACATTGGTATCTGACACTTCGAGCGAATGATTCGAAGCTTTTTTCAGACATGTTGCAGCAGAGACTGTTTAAAAAGTCAATTTTATAGCATTAGCGTTTAGTTCATCAGAGACTAAACACATCTCTTTTTTTTTCTACATATACAGGGTGTGTTGACAATTCGTATTACACACTTTTAGAGGTTGTAGAGGGGCCTTATTACGTTACGTTTTCCATAGGAACCCATGTTCGCAAACGTCATCCAACGAGACTACAGAGCGTCAAACTTAAAGGCGCCTGGGCCTGTAAATGTACGTACATACAGGGTGATTGCTGATGATGTTACAGACTTTCTACAATGATGGAGAAGGATACTTCTATCAGTATGAGGTAGGGGTCCCTGCACCATAAACGAACGGGTCGAGAGACATAAACGAAAATCGTTCTGATATCTCTGACAGCGGAATACATGTAATGGTACCGGTGTTGCTGAAATTGTAGGGTAGGCAACTTTCAGAGATGGTAGTATGGACCAAAACAAGGGAAAAATATCCAGTAAATATGGGCTCTGAAATACGAAGCTGAGAAGCTGTGATCACTTGTTCGCCTTCGCTACTGTGAAACACATCACCTCTACTGAACAGCTGGTCATAGCTCATAAGGTATGCATTTTAGAGCCCCGGTTTACTGGCATTTTGTTTCTTGTTTTGGTTCGTACTGTCACCTCTAAAAGTTACCTACCCTACAGTCAGCAACAACAGTACTAGAACATGTATTACACTGTCAGTGGTATGAAAACGATTTTTGCTTGAAACTTACGACTCGTTCGTTTCAGGCACAGTGCCACTTACCTCAAATTAATACATTTATCCTTATCCATCATCCTAGAACATTTGCAACATGATCACGCAATCATCATGAATATACATACACTACTGGCCATTAAAACTCTACACCACGAAGATGACATGCTACAGACGAGAAATTTAACCGACAGGAAGAAGATGCTGTGATATGCAAATGATTAGCATTTCAGAGCATACACACGAGGTTGGAGCCGGTGGCAACACCTACAACGTGCTGACATGACGAAAGTTTCCAACCGATTTCTCATACACAAACAGCAGTTGACCGGCGTTGCCTGGTGAAACGTTGTTGTGATGCCTCGTGTAAGGAGGAGAAATGCATACCATCACGTTTCCGACTTTGATAAAGGTGGGATTGTAGCCTATCACGATTGCGGTTTATCGTATCGTGACGTTGCTGCTCGCGTTGGTCGAGAACCAATGACTGTTAGCGGAATATGGAATCGGTGGGTTCAGGAGGGTAATACGGAACTTCGTGTTGGATCCCAACTGCCTCGTATCACTAGCAGTCGAGATGACAGGCATCTTATCCGCATGGCTGTAACGGATCGTGCAGCCACGTATCGATCCCTGAGTCAACGAATGCAAAACAACCATCTACTAGAACAGTTCGACGACGTTTGCAGCAGCATGGACTATCAGCTCGGAGACCATGGCTGCGGTTACCCTTGACGCTGCATCACAGACAGGAGCGCCAGCGATGGTGTACTCAACGACGAACCGGGCTGCACGAAAGGCAAAACGTCATTTTTTCGGATGAATCTAGGTTCTGTTTACAGCATCATGATGGTCGCATCCGTGTTTGGCGACATTGCGGTGAACGCACATTTGGAAGCGTGCATTCGTCATCGCCATACTGGCGTATCACCCGGCGTGATGGTATGGGGTGCCATTGGTTACACGTCTCGGTCACCTCTTGTTCGCATTGATGGCACTTTGAACATTGGACGTTACATTTCAGATGTGTTACGACTCGTGGCTCTACCCTTCATTCAATCCCTGCGAAACCCTACATTTCAGCAGGATAATGCACGACCACATGATGCAGGTCCTGTACGGGCCTTTCTGGGTACAGAAAATGTTCGACTGTTGCCCTAGCGAGCACATTATCCAGATCTCTCACCAATTGAAAACGTCTGGTCAATGGTGGCCGAGCAACTGGCTCGTCACAATACGCCAGTCACTACTCTTGATGAACTGTGGTATCGTGTTGAAGCTGCATGGGCAGCTGTACCTGTACACGCCATCCAAGATCTGTTTGACTCAATGCCCAGGAGTATCAAGGCCGTTACTACGGCCAGAAGTGGTTGTTCTGGGTACTGATTTCTCAGGATCTGTGCACCCAAATTGCGTGAAAATGTAATCACATGTCAATTCTAGTATAATATATTTGTCCAATGAATACCCGTTTATCATCTGCATTTCTTCTTGGTGTAGCAATTTAAATGGCCAGTTCTGTACATTTAAGGCGCTGGCACCTATAACTCTGACGCTCTGTAGTGTCGCTGAATGACGTTTCTGGACATGGGTTCCTATGTAAAGCTTGACCTATTATGGCCTCTCTACAGCCTCTAGAAGTGTGTAACGTAAGTTATAAAACACCATGTATATCAATCTCTGATATAACCAAGTGGTTGTTCTTTTGGCTACTGGACAATGATATCCCGAGTTTCGTTCTTCGTAGAAGGCATTATAAGACCAACTCTTCTGAACTACAGAAAGTGTAACGTAAGTTATAAAACACCATGTGTATCAATCTCTGATATAACCAACTGGTTGTTCTTTTGGCTACTGGACAATGCTATCCCGAGTTTCGTTCTTCGTAGAACGCATTATGAGACCAACTCTTCTGAACTACAGAAATTTACATCCTATTATACAACAGCAGCCACCCAACCCAGCTTCACGCGAGTAAGTGTCTATCGCCAGATGGCTTCTCTGGTGTAGTGCTAATTTTGTTTAAAGGTCAGTCCGTAGACTTATGATTAAAATTCAGAGAACAACTTTACACAATTGAATATCATCACTTTCATTTAACTGAATGATTTAAGTAACAAATGCCAAGAAAGTTCTCAAGAGACATCTCTTAATCGACATACATCATAATAGTTCAGGCACTTTACACGAAATGGTTATATATTACATATACACGTCTTCCTTTTTAATCAGTCTTTAACGAAAACCGTTTCAAAATTCTTACAGAATTTTCTGAGATCAGCTTTCAAAAACAGACAGCAAATCGCAGTGGAGAACTTTATATTACATAGCTATTAGTGAATCAAGGAGAAGAGCAAAAACATTGCTGTACAAATTCACTTTTTTTATTCATAAAATGTAATTCCCACTAACAGCCACGATCCAGGTGATATCTGAGTCGCTCAACTCCTTCATGAGGTTTTTGGAACATGACGAAATAATTGCGCTTTCAAGAACTTACTGAGAAGCACTATCGAAAAAAAAAAAATTCAATACGTGATACTGATAGATAGCACTTACGTCATCATATAGCATACATAATATACTGTGTAGTATGTGCGACCATACTTCCGAGCGGACACTTACTCCATTATCGATTTCACAGCGTCCTTGAATGGGTACGATGGTAGGTTTTAGTGATTCAAAAATCGATTTTGCTTAAATATATTGCCATCATGATCTCATTCGTTAATGGGAATATATTTAGTGAATAGACAGACGGTAATAATATTACAGATAGCCAGTTACTATTTATCTTTCGATGGAGTCATGTGTTACTGAACAAAGTGCTGTTAGTTTAAGAGATTGGTACAGATTTATCCATTTGAGATTACACAAGCTGTTCTTCAGCAAAGGAATACATTCATAGAAGTCTTTTCGGGGGGAAACCGCGAATGCACTCTACATCACTTGTTTCTACAGCTGGCTCACAGAGTTTCTTGCCTGTTGCCCATTACTCGTCACTGAAACTACCACTCAGATTTTCAGCAGACCAAAAGCAGAATGACATTATTCCACATGTCCTATGAACCAGCTGGGCACTCGTCAGAAATGAAGGAATTCTGGTTTCATAATTAGTAGGGATAGTGGTTATCCCCGAAACAATCAGTTTTAGGTGTTATCGGTTGTTTTCAACGCCAGTTTAACCTGGGTGTTAACACCGCTCAAAATAATTGGTTTCTGGAATAACCGATTTCCGTTTCTTCGTACCCATTATTTCCTGTAAAAAACCTAGAAATCGAACAAAGATTGAGAAATTTTGACCTCTTCAGTTTCAAAATAATTAGAATCAAAATATTAAATTAAATTAAATACGCAAATAAAAGAAAACTTAGTCGTTCTACCATTCGTTGTTATTCTCGAAAAGTAAGTGACAATATTACAAAAAATCGCCAATATTCTCCTGTTGATTCTAGTTTTTGGAAACTACGCTCAAAAATTGTGTTAAAATCGAGGATCATACCACTATTTGGGCATTACGAATATTCAGTCCTAAAGGGTGAAGGCTGAGGTTGTCAAACTCCATTATTCGTGTTAATATTTCGGTTTCAAGTACCGCAAGCAGTTAAAGCGTATTATGTAGACATGAGCTACAGACCACCTACATTCTATTTTTATTATAAACTGCGAATGAATTGTTAAGTATTTTTTCTCCTATTACTACGTCACAAGTTTGTTGTAGCTTCCATTTTTAATCTTTTAAAAGAAATGGAGCGTTGTAGTTCACTGGAATCGCAATTCGTAAAATGCTTCTATACTAGCGACGGTGCCATTACGTGATACAAATAACGTTCAACGACAATAGTGAGAAACTACCATACAGTCTCGCACTCTGCATGTACATGCATACTATACAATAGGACACGCTACATGGTAGCAGGTGTATTGCTGTCTCTGCGAAGCTTACCCCACGCATTTGTTGTTCATTTCCATCGGCATTATTATTAAAATAGCGCTGACCGTTTTTCCCGTTTTCTGTAATTAGGCAATATTTTAAAGCAATGGAAATTTTAGGAATAAAATTTACTCCGTTTTTAAAAAGATTTATTTACAAACCAAAAATTTTGATAGGGCTGTTATGGCTGATTATGTTCCTGTTTTTTCTCCAGGTTATTAGGAAAACACACAGAACACATGTTATAAGCCAGATCAAACACGTATCGAAAAAAATCAATTATTCAGAAGTAAAATACCGGTATAGGTTTTAACCGGTCAGCTTTTCCATCACTGCTAGTCAGTAGTGGTCGAGGGTACTTACGAAAGCCTTCATGGTGTGGCGTGGAGGGGGAATAGCGATGCCTGGGAGTCGCTGCTGCTTTGTGGACCCGGGGCCCTAGGCCGCCTTTATAGCTGCCCGGCCTCGGGCAGCCTTGGCGCTGCATTATTTTGTCTGCAGCAGGTCTCGCGCCCCGCCGGTTCAACGCACCTGCTTTGCTGTCGAGATCCCGGATACGCCACCTACAGCTGAGCAGACCAGATTTTTCAGCTGTCAAAGTGCAAAAAAAGGCCAAAGGAAGAAAAGCAAATCAATACGTCAGTCACCTCTTTTTATATCTGTGCTCTCAGTATGAATTCCACTTACAACTTTGATGACACCTTTTGACCGAACACAGTTAGTGTCAATAACTTTTCTTTATCTGTTACTATTTTTGTAATTACTTTCCTTTTTGATTTACTTTCCTTCGTCAGACTTCCTCTTCTTCCATTTAGCCTACTCTTTCGTTGTACGCACTTTCTCTGTTGACTTTGAAACTTCTTTATTTAAATGTATGTGTCTGTACTTAAATCGCTGAATGACTGAGAAGCTGAAACTTCTACGTTACTCATGTTGTCAGCTGTTCCCGATTCTAATTCTGGAATATTTACTTCGTCTTCTTTCTCTTTACTTTTTCTTATCATGTCCACACTGCCCCACAATATTCTAGCGCAACGCGATCCGGCTGCTCAAAGAAAGGGTAACCTGACTTCGAATAATTAATTCAGAAGAATCGTCCTGACTAAAAAGAAATCCTAACAATAACATATACATTTCATTAAGCACTTACCTCAGAAAAATCTTCATTACACGAACTACTGCAATATTGCGAGCGTCAATATAAAGATTCTAACTACTAAAGCCACTAACTGTCAATAGACATGTGGTTAGAAAAGGAAAGATTTTGTTGCAAATCAAATAATGTATTTTTTTTTGCCTTAATAATGTGACATCCAGTTCAAACACGAATATAAATCTTCATTGACATCCAGTACAAAGATATATAATTATGAATAATTTTCAATCTCCAAGTCGGATACTTCCAGGTCGTTAGCTTAGGCTAACGCTTCAGACCTCTACCCTCCATCAATGCTAAATTCTCACAACTAACATCCACCACTGCTGGCTGTTCACCTCCAACTGCCCAACAGTACTTCCATCACTGCTGGCGACTAACTTCCAACAACGAGCCCAGCCAACCATGGAGTCTCTTACAAAGAAAGCGCAGTCAGAGATCCAGTGCAAAGCGCTACACAGCACTGTCAACACAGAAGCAGCCCACTTACAACTTTTCTTATTGCCATTTAATCCCGTTATTGAATGCAGAAGCAGCTTATATTAAATCCTAAATCAGAGGCAGATAACAAAAGAAACTTCAAATTTGACTTACTTACTTACGCATGTGCACAACTTGTAAGATCCCATTTTCTTCCGTGAGCGTGGTAAGTAAAAGTATCGCTTCAGGCATGTGTTTTTCTTCCGTTGGACCTTAACATATGAAAGCAAGTATTGCTAATTAAGGAATAATATAGTAAATGTAGTAGTAGGACTAGGTTTTCTAAACCATTTTTAATTCATTTGCTTTCTCTTTATGACATTACACTGAAACATTGTTTTTTTTCTTTTGTTTATGGTTTACGAAGTAATAATGGGATAGATAGGCAGTTTTAGAACCGTTGGTGGATATGTGGTACACTCAGAACTAGCACTGCGGAGCGTATATTGCACGTTATCAGCAAAGGGTCCAATAGTTCTACTCAGAAATAAATTTCGTCGGAACTGCGCTCATTCATAGAAAATTAGTGGCATAAATAGTATAACTGAATTAAAGTAAGAAACTGATCACTGCGAAAGGAAAGGTAACTGAAAATATTTGTAATGGTATGAAGATACAGAAAATAGATATTTACGATTCATGTTTCTGAAATTTTAGGTTTACACTAATTGCTTTCTAAAGACACGGTGTTCGACAAAATCCAGTGAACCGTTCAGATTTTGGAAATTCGTTGGTGCGTGTTACTTGTATAATTTACAGTCAGATACTATGAACCAATAAAGATATTGAAAATCTGATTACACCATAAGAATCCTCGTGCAAATCATGGTAATGTACATGTTCATGTTTCTTTTTAAGATATCATGATTCCTCTGGCTATTATTAATTTCTACATGAACTGTGAAATATCTGCCATTATGGTTTCACAAAGTCCGCCATCTTTGGCACCTCCGGCATACAAATCTCCTTTATCGACACAAAGCGCAGTCCTCGACATCACGGCCGGCCGGGGTGGCCGAGCGGTTCTAGGCGCTACACTCTGAAACCGCGCGACCGCTACGGTCGCAGGTTCGAATCCTGCCTCGGGCATGGATGTGTGTGATGTCCGTAGGTTGGTTAGGTTTAAATAGTTCTAAGTTCTAGGGGACTGATGACCTCAAAAGTTAAGTTCCATAGTGCTCAGAGCCATTTGAACCATTTTCCTTGACATCGCGTCAACATGGAATTCCCAGCCACGCCGTCGGCTTGGACCACGCGCTGGGATTACCCGTCTTGCCCCGTCTAATGTTCGGCACCACACGTTTGCTGACGAGCCCCGGCTTGCCGAGCAGCCCGTGTGGCCACGCCAACTCCGAACTTAGCTCAGTTCAGATTCCACATGGTCGCAAGTAGGCGCTAGAGCAACAGTGTAGTGCCACTCAGCTGAATGGTGTCGAGAGGCTGCATTCCTGCAGGCACCAGGGAATCGGTCAAGGGTTGTCGCTGTACAGGTACATTTGTAAAGTGCTCAAGGAAGGTACAGTCGTGGACAAAACGAGCGAGACCCCTCGCCTTTTCGTTATGCTGATCCGCACAGCTTTAAAGTCTGCTACACAGCATAGCAGGCAAGGCGACGAAGTGCTACCAACATACTATGCACAGCGTGAAATTGAAAAACTATTCGAACTTTGTCAGACTGTTTTCAGCCATGTGTAAGACTATATAAATGCTGATTAGTGTGTTAAACACAACACGTAAATATAAGACATAAATGAAAGAAGAAACGCTAATTAGTATGAACTGTACAAATAAAACTGAATTTCAGCTTATCGAGATAACACAACTGTTCTAGTAAGACAAAGTACCACAGGTAGTTACGAATTAGCAAAATATTATGCGCATTCGGCCACGAAACGGCCTGTGTAAACTTTCAGGCCAGTCATACTGGATTACCGTTGCTGACCTACCATGAAAGTTTGCAAATTTAGCATTGCGTGAAGATTCATAACCAAATTCGGTTAAAAATCATTCAGTGCCACAAGTGAATTCAATTATTGACAGAAGCGGAAAAAGTAGGCAGTAACAAGTATTAAATTCTACAAGACTTAAATATTGACATCCACAGGGCGCCAGTACAGAATAAATGTAGTAATAAAACGTATTGGGTGCGCGAGAATTTTTTAAAATTGCTTTATTGATAGTCTATCTGCCTCCATCGAGATTAGAACCGAAAGAAACCAGACCTCCGTTGCAGTGGCAAACATCTTGCACTATGCTAGCGGACAACCCAGGCAAACAGCCCTTTTATTATTACCCCAGACATGAATAAGCCGACAATTTCTCAATGAAAATGGGAAAATGATCTGCATTTTCTTTTGCATAGAGCTTTCTGGGCTCTGAAACACGAATTTTCTACCTCTATGTCACCGCTTATGTGACAATCATTCGGGATATTTATCGAAATAACAAAATACTGTTATTAGCGAGTAACGGCAATGGGTTCTACACAACGCTGGTGACTAAAATGAAGGACAGTAACATGTGCAAACATGTAACTCTTTTGTATCGGTTGTGAATAAATAGATGCCACTATTTAAGTTCCAAACCTCTTATAGCCTTACATACGATTGAAAACTGTCTGACAAAGTTCGGATAGTTCGTCAATTTCACTCCTGTGCATAGTATGTTGGTAGCACTTCGTCGCCTTGCCTGTTATACTGTGTAGCAGACTTTAAAGCCTTGTGGATCAGCATAACGAAAAGGCGAGAGGTCTCGCTCGTTTTGTCCACGACTGTACATGGGTGGCGCTGAGGGCGTTGCCAAACTGAGCAGTCTTAGAGCAACTCATTGCCGTTTTATTTACGCAAATTTGAATTTTGCACACCTCTGTGACCACACCACAGGAAGGCGCAGGCACCCTTTGCTGCTTTGGATCACCTTCAAATTGTGTCGAATGGGTTTGAACGGTCCCTGGCGGTCCCACCCTGTATACCATATGAAAAATTGCGGTCGCGCTACGCTCCAAAGCGAACAGACCACGCTCAGTACGGTTGCAGCCCCTTGATGTCCTTAGAGAAGGGTTGAATCGCCTGAGGAGAGTCGACAGCGACACGTGGTGGTTTCACTTCTTACCACCTGCTCAAGGCCTTTTCGTGTCAATTCCGAGATTCTGAGTTGGGATGTGTATGAAATGTTTCCCTCATCAGCTCACAAGAAATCGCGGGATTTCAGTGCTGTGCATTGCGGATCAGACCTCAATCGCAGAGGCGTGAAGAGAAGTGGTGTTGGTGAGATTTGATTTTTTTTTTTTTTTCTGCTCGACACGTTGCTGTCTGAAGCGTTGCTGAGTCCGAGTCCGAGGGTGGCTTCGCAGGCGACACGCTTCTGCGCTACTACAGCGGCAAGTATCAGGGGTCTTTGAGCCAAATTTTACCCTTCTGTGTTGCAACCGGGAAAACTAACTGCGTTTGAAAAAATTCTTTAGCGCAGTTTAGTTTTAAAAATATAAAATTTCGCTAATCGTAACATTTGTAAATGAAGAATTAGTAATATGTTCTAAATAGTTTTAATACGTTACATATTACTTGAATCTGTAGAACTCTAATTTTGAAAATAATGGCCGCGCGGGATTAGGCGAGCGGTCTAAGGGCGCTGCAGTCATGGACCGTGCGGCTGGTCCCGGCGGAGATTCGAGTCCTCCCTCGGGCATGGGTGTGTGTGTGTGTTTGTCCTTAGGATAATTTAGGTTAACTAGTGTGTACTCTTAGGGACTGATGACCTTAGCAGTTAAGTCCCATAAGATTTCACACACATTTGTTTTTTTCCAAAAAAATGCACAAAACCTCATGCCTCAGAACAACAAAACAGTAGATAACGTCGGATACTGCTTATGGCGCCCTCTAGTGCGCATTGCTTCATGTGTTTCTAAAATCGTTCGCTGGGTAAAAACACCGACCAGAAACATCATGTGTGCCTAGGTAAACCGCAGTACAGCACTCTACCTTCTTTGCGTTGATTATTCTATCACTGGAATGGAATATGTATACAGCTAACAGCTCATACACCGCCTCCAACTGGTCCCTTGCAATTTCCTTCGAAATCACAACAACGAAATAGGAATGCACTTAAATGTCAAAGGCCAAGAGACACGCAGAATCACACTTTCAAATTCCCATGGAAACAAAAGATATTTATTCACTTCAGTTAAGGCTTACCAAATTCACCTCGTTCACTAAACACCGCCATGCAGGTAGCTCTTTGGCTGAGGCAGCTGCTTATCTGCTCAGTCTGAGGTCTGTGCGTGTTGAAAGTATTTCTTACTTTGGTAGTTCGATCTCCTACTCCTCCATTTTTGTTGTGGTAATTCGTTCTATATACCCCAGAGACGCCATCGTGCTTTGTTCGCTCGGTCTCTGAGCCCCTGCTCCACCATTTTTTTTCTCGCTGTCTCATCTTTGTCACCTTCGTCATGTAGTTCGTTCTACGTATCGCAGAGCTATCATCTTGCTCCGCTTGTTCGATCTGTTAACCACCTGCTCTGTCATCCTTGTTCTTGTAGTTTGATCTCTACTCTGCCATCTTTGATCTCACAGTTCGCTCTATGTACCTAATGAATCTACTGTGCATTAATTGATGAATGGTTGTCGTCTAGCTTTAAAGGCTTTTATAATCTTTTTGCGACAATACAAACTCATGCAGCAGGGACGAATATATAGTGAACAGTAGATTTATCAGCAACATTTAATACCTAATCTAATATCCTGTACGGCGCATCAGTTTTCGTGGACTTATTTTTGAGGTGGCTCGTAAGTCGTCTTAGATCGACAAAAACAATATAATACTCGCCAGAGACAGATAATGAGAGCACAAAGTATGTGGCAGTAGTGGCTTGCCTCCCTGGTAATGGAACATGCACTATACCGATCACAGCGTTTGAGACATACTTGAAACACCTTACATCGGATCAGGGTTTCACATACACACAGTCAGTTTTACGTCATAGTTACTTAAGAAACGCAGGAAGCGTAATATTTAACTTATAATACACTCCTGGAAATTGAAATAAGAACACCGTGAATTCATTGTCCCAGGAAGGGGAAACTTTATTGACACATTCCTGGGGTCAGATACATCACATGATCACACTGACAGAACCACAGGCACATAGACACAGGCAACAGAGCATGCACAATGTCGGCACTAGTACAGTGTATATCCACCTTTCGCAGCAATGCAGGCTGCTATTCTCCCATGGAGACGATCGTAGAGATGCTGGATGTAGTCCTGTGGAACGGCTTGCCATGCCATTTCCACCTGGCGCCTCAGTTGGACCAGCGTTCGTGCTGGACGTGCAGACCGCGTGAGACGACGCTTCATCCAGTCCCAAACATGCTCAATGGGGGACAGATCCGGAGATCTTGCTGGCCAGGGTAGTTGACTTACACCTTCTAGAGCACGTTGGGTGGCACGGGATACATGCGGACGTGCATTGTCCTGTTGGAACAGCAAGTTCCCTTGCCGGTCTAGGAATGGTAGAACGATGGGTTCGATGACGGTTTGGATGTACCGTGCACTATTCAGTGTCCCCTCGACGATCACCAGTGGTGTACGGCCAGTGTAGGAGATCGCCCCCCACACCATGATGCCGGGTGTTGGCCCTGTGTGCCTCGGTCGTATGCAGTCCTGATTGTGGCGCTCACCTGCACGGCGCCAAACACGCATACGACCATCATTGGCACCGAGGCAGAAGCGACTCTCATCGCTGAAGACGACACGTCTCCATTCGTCCCTCCATTCACGCTTGCCGCGACACCACTGGAGGCGGGCTGCACGATGTTGGGGCGTGAGCGGAAGACGGCCTAACGGTGTGCGGGACCGTAGCCCAGCTTCATGGAGACGGTTGCGAATGGTCCTCGCCGATACCCCAGGAGCAACAGTGTCCCTAATTTGCTGGGAAGTGGCGGTGCGGTCCCCTACGGCACTGCGTAGGATCCTACGGTCTTGGCGTGCGTCCGTGCGTCGCTGCGGTCCGGTCCCAGGTCGACGGGCACGTGCACCTTCCGCCGACCACTGGCGACAACATCGATGTACTGTGGAGACCTCACGCCCCACGTGTTGAGCAATTCGGCGGTACGTCCACCCGGCCTCCCGCATGCCCACTATACGCCCTCGCTCAAAGTCCGTCAACTGCACATACGGTTCACGTCCACGCTGTCGCGGCATGCTACCAGTGTTAAAGACTGCGATGGAGCTCCGTATGCCACGGCAAACTGGCTGACACTGACGGCGGCGGTGCACAAATGCTGCGCAGCTATACCTACATCTGAATTATCTAATAATCTGACAAAAAAAAAAAGAAAGTGAGTCTTGCTGCATGCGGTTTGGAGCATGCATTAACCTAGAAAGCCACACGACAGCCGTTCACCAATTTATTCAGAATAAATTCACTGGTCACGAAGAGGAAAGGAATAAATGAAAAACACTGACAAGAAGAAGGCACAGGATGATAGGACAAGTGTTAAGGCATCAGGGACTAACCTCCACGACACTACAGCGAGTTGTAGAGGGTAAAAACTATAGAGGAAGACAGAGACTGAATACGTCCAGCGAATGATTGTGGACATAAGTAGCAAGTTTACTATGAGATGAAAATGTTGGCACAGGAGAGGAATTTGTGTCGCTTACATCACAAAAGCCAAAACATTTACAAATAAATAGAACTAAAAATGAGCTACGACATGAAAGATTGCATAGCTCAAACTGTGAGAACATAGATGACAGATCAGGTGCCAGAGCGAACTACGAGACTAGACATGGCGGAGTAGGGGTCAGAGATGGAACTAGCAGAGCAAGATGGTGGCTTCAAGGTATATAGTAATTGGCTGTTTGATACGTGTGTTTGTGTTCACGATGCTGTGTGGCGCCTGCAGATGTTGACAAAGCAACCTGCCACTCTCCGTGCTGAAGCCCTGCTCCAGCATGCAGGCAGTCCAAATGTTAACTGGCTTTCGCTTCATTCCACCGTAAAAAAAAAAAAGTTTTCAACTAAATAAATCTAGATGTCTAGATGTGTTAACCATAAAGGGTGTTGAAACTGGAGCTTGGCCCTTCCATTAAATCCTGCCGCAACCAATGACAGTCAATTTCAATGGTAGCTGAAAGCGTAGTTGTTCCATTACGCGGAAACGGGGGGAAGAAGGAGTTAGTCTTCACCTTGTTGACATCACTCGTGGTTTAATTAGTCAATCGTATTACTGGTTAATATTCTTGTCCAATATTTATTGTGGTTTTCTAGGGGCGTATTACTGGCCTGGCCTATTTAAAAAGGGACCATATGAACTTAAGTTATAGAATGAAATTTTCATTCTACAGCGGAGTGTGCGCTGATATGAAACTTCCTGGCAGATTGAAACTGTGTGCCGGAACGAGACTCGAACTCGGGACATTTGCCTTTCGCGGGCAAGTGCTCTACCGACTGAGCTACCCAGGCACGACTCATGCCTCGTCCTCACAGCTCTACTTCCGGCAGTACCTCGTCTCCTACCTTCCAAACTTTACAGAAGCTCTCCTGCGAACCTTGCAGAACTAGCACTAGGTCCCGAGTTCGAGTCTCGGTCCGGCACACAGTTTTAATCTGCCAGGAAGTTTCATATCAGCGCACACTCCGCTTAGAGTGAAAATTTCATTCTAGAAACAACCCCCAGGCTGTGGCTAAGCAATGTCTCCGCAATATCCTTTCTTTCAGGAGTGCTAGTTCTGCAAGGTTCGCAGGAGAGCTTCTGTAAAGTTTGGAAGGTAGGAGACGAGGTACTGGCGGAATTAAATCTGTGAGGACGGGGCGTGAGTCGTGCGTGGGTAGCTCAGTCGGTAGAGCACTTGCCCGCGAAAGGCAAAGGTACCGAGTTCGAGTCTCGGTCCGGCCCACAGTTTTAATCTGTCAGGAAGTTTCAGCTTAAGTTATGTCGGCAACCCAGAGGTGGCCGCTTTGCTGAGTTACCAGCGAGGTTGCGCGCGTCCTTAGACATCGCGATTCGTATTTCTTCCGACATAATTGGCGAGATAGGTGCAGTGCTTTCTATTTCTTCTAGTGTTATCAGTGAGATTAGACACAATATTCAATTTCTCTTCAAGAAATTGAATATTGTGACTAAGCTCAGAGATTTTCTTTTTTCCTTTATTGTGTTTCAATTCCCCAACTGGGGCGGGCTGGCAGCAGCATATGCGCTGCTCTTCAACCAGAAGACAATAATGAGACAACAGAAGACATTTAAAATTACAAAGGAGAAAATATGGCTGACAAAATATATAAAAAGGGGGAAAATAATGGAAGAGAACCTACAAAATGGGGGCGACTGTAAAGTGGAGATAAAAACCTTAAAAATCTATTGTGCACAAAAAACCTTAAAAATCTATTGTGCACAAAAAACCTCGCACTGGGACAATTAAAAGAACACAAGGCGACGTATGGCTGCAGCAAAAAAGTATCGATGGACGCCGTAGCACATAACGATCACTGACAGCAACACCACACCATGTACAGGTCCAGCACACAATTAAAATCACAGATCTTGACGTGCAGGAGAACAGCACCAAACACAACACTGACGTAGCACACTGATGACGATAAGCAAAACACAGGATCTGCCAGGGTCATGGACGGAGAGGTGGGGAGGGGAGGGGAGGGGAGGGAGGATGGGCGGGGGCCCGTCGAAGAGGGCTGATAACTCTAGAAAAAATAGAAGGCCGTGTCGTAAGCAGACAGCGAGAGTTTAGACTCAACTTTCCACTAAGGAATCGTATCTCTGATTTGAGGCCCCTCCCTCTTACTATGGAGCAAGATACAGGGTGTTTCAAAAATGACCGGTATATTTGAAACGGCATTAAAAACTAAACGAGCAGCGATAGAAATACACCGTTTGTTGCAATATGCTTGGGACAACAGTACATTTTCAGGCAGACAAACTTTCGAAATTACAGCAGTTACAATTTTCAATAACAGATAGCGCTGCGGTCTGGGAAACTCTACAGTACGATATTTTCCACATATCCACCATGCGTAGCAATAATATGGCGTAGTCTCTGAATGAAATTACCCGAAACCTTTGACAACGTGTCTGGCGGAATGGCTTCACATGCAGATGAGATGTACTGCTTCAGCTGTTCAACTGTTTCTGGAATCTGGCGGTACACCTGGTCTTTCAAGTGTCCCCACAGAAAGAATTCACAGGGGTTCATGTCTGGCGAATAGGGAGGCCAATCCACGGCGCCTCCTGTATGTTTCCGATAGCCCAAAGCAATCACACGATCATCGAAATATTCATTCAGGAAATTAAAGACGTCGGCTGTGCGATGTGGCTGGACACCATCTTGCATAAACCACGAGGTGTCCGCAGTGTCGTCTAAGGCAGTTTGTACCGCCACAAATTCACGAAGAATGTCCAGATAGCGTGATGCAGTAATCGTTTCGGATCTGAAAAATGGGCCAATGATTCCTTTGGAAGAAATGGCGGCCCAGACCAGTACTTTTTGAGGATGCAGGGACGATGGGACTGCAACATGGGGCTTTTCGGTTCCCCATATGCGCCAGTTCTGTTTATTGACGAAGCCGTCCAGGTAAAAATAAGCTTCGTCAGTAAACCAAATGCTGCCCACATGCATATCGCCGTCATCAATCCTGTGCACTATATCGTTAGCGAATGTCTCTCGTGCAGCAACGGTAGCGGCGCTGTGGGGTTGGCGCGTTTGAATTATTTACGGATAGAGGTGTAAACTCTGGCGCATGAGACGATACGTGGACGTTGGCGTCATTTGGACCGGAGCTGCAACACGGCGAATGGAAACCCGAGGCCGCTGTCGGATCACCTGCTGCACTACCTGCGCGTTGCCCTCTGTGGTTGCCGTACGCGGTCGCCCTACCTTTCCAGCATGTTCATCCGTCACGTTCCCAGTCCGTTGAAATTTTTCAAACAGATCCTTTATTGTATCGCTTTTCGGTCCTTTGGTTATATTAAACCTCCGTTGAAAACTTCATCTTGTTGCAACAACACTGTGTTCTAGGCGGTGGAATTCCAACACCAGAAAAATCCTCTGTTGTAAGGAATAAACCATGTTGTCTACAGCACACTTGCACGTTGTGAACAGCACACGCTTACAGCAGAAAGACGACGTACAGAATGGCGCACCCACAGACTGCGTTGTCTTCTATACCTTTCACATCACTTGCAGCGCCATCTGTTGTTGAAAATTGTAACTACTGTAATTTCGAAAGTTTGTCCGCCTGAAAATGTACTGTTGTCCCAAGCATATTGCAACAAACGGTGTATTTCTATCGCTGCTCGTTTAGTTTTTATTGCCGTTTCAAATATACCGGTCATTTTTGAAACCCCCTGTAACATGCCTAATCAGTTGTTTTCTCATGCCAAGGCTTTGCAAGTAACCACCAGTGCGATAAGTTTAGAAGAGGAGAGTGACACAGAGGGGTGGCGCCACCTAGGACTTGTCAGGTGAGGCAGGCCAGGATACTGATGCTAACATCACGATAGATCAGCTGTAGAAAGTTGGCTAACCCAGTTACACATTGGATTTGGTGCGTTTCGAATCCAGTCTTTGACCAACTGCCCCAGGTTGAAGAGCTGTTATGCGTGAGATTCATGCTGGTGTCTTGCAGGTTCCCCACTCAGTTATATTGGGTTTATTATATTCTTCGACCCGAGGCCCACTGAGAAGTGTACTTTCGGAAATACTTAGGGTGTGGGGCAATGTGGGGCATCTACAATGTTGGATCCCCTCCTTCGAAAACGACAGACTGCAGAGCCGGGGCTACCCTCAGGGTGAAATCTCCGTTTTCCAAGCGCCTGTTGCTGTTGATCTCTGTCTGTTCGTCTGCCTGCCGGCCCTAGTCGTCCGTCCGCCAGGGCCGCCGCAGGTGCTCGCCGCCACTTGCCGCTGCCGCTGTAGCCGTCCGTCTGTCCGTCCACTCGCCTGCCAGCCTGCATGTTCGCCGCCGCCGCCCAAGCATTCTGGGCCGCCCCTTTTTGCCGCCGTCGTATAGCCGCTGCCCGGAGGGTTTCGCCAGACCGCTTTCATCGCCTGCCGCAGGGGCTGCCGCCGCCACCGCCGTCCTACACCACTGCTGCCGCCGTCTTGCACGCTGCCACCATGTCCCACCCCACCACCTCTTTCATTTTAACCTCCCTCTCAGCTGCTCCATCCACCATCACATGGAGCTCTTCCGCCACCCCCAACCCTGTCCTTCCTTCCTTCCCTGTCCAGCCCACTTTCGTCTGTAACTAACCCTCACTCTCCTTCACCTGTCGCTGTCGCCCCATCGGCAACTGCAGAGTTCCCACCTCTCCCTGCACCACCTCCAACAGGCTACAAGCCGGCATAGATTCCCACTCGCCGCGCCACAGCCGCTGCGACACCCATGCGCCCAACCCCTGCGTCACCCACCACCCAGGGAGGACCTGCCCCCCAATATCTCCCTGTGCAACCCATCCCCCGGCCCCCTCTCCACCCTGTACTCTCCAAGAAACCTTCCAAATGCCCTAATGTTGACCCTTACCCCACCCTCTCCACAAAGAAATCCCCTGATCCTCGTGACCCACCCACCCCCATGGATGCAACCCTGACCACTGCCCCTGCCACTCCTGCCACACACCTTTGTCCTCTCCAATCCTGACCCTCAATTCCTTGATGCTCACACCCTCACCCTGGCCATCCATAAGTATTTCCCCAATGCCCCCATCTCCCTTCTCATTCCTCACAAGGAATTGGTCCTCATGAAATCCCTCAGTGCCTCCTTCCACACCAATCTCCTCTCCAGAATCCCACATATCCAATTTGGCCAATGCGCCACCGCCACCCCCTACCACACCCCATCCTCTCCCAAATTGCCTCAACCCCCCCAAATGTCCTCTGACCTTCACCACCGTGATCACGAAGCTTAGCCACGTGGTTACAGAGGCTGAGGTGTTGGCGGAACTCGACTCCCATCCCAACATCGAAATCCGCTTGGCCCATCACATCTTTAATTATGCCAGGCCAACTTACCTATTGTGGATATTCACCGAATCCTCCTCCTCCATTCATCGCCTCCTTACAGAATGATCCCTCATATACAATCGCCGTCATAAAGTGGACCCCTCCTGTTTCCCAGTCCAATCCTACCGCTGCCAACACTGCTTCAAGTACAATGACCATGTTACTGCAGCCTGCAAGAGCCCCCCTACCTGTCCACACTACAAAGCTTCCCACTTCTTAAGGAACTGCGCCAACCTCACCTCTCCCCCCCCTGCAACACCTGTAATTAACCCCATCTTACATACTCCTTGAAGTGTAAAGCGAAACCTTCTCCTGTTACCCCCCAGCTCACCATCCCTATCTGTCCCATTGATGACCCCATCCACCCTAACAACTCACTCTGCCCTTCCCCTACTGCAGACAACATCATTTGTTTCATCACCATAGTGCTCCAAAACATCCACCTCTTCCAACGCTCCCACACTCTTTCCCAAATTGCCCTCGCTGCCTGATCCATCTTTCATCTTACCACCTATGCCACCTACTCCCACAACCAGGCCCACTTCGCCTTCACCTCCCTCACCACCCTCGTCTAAATCTCCCCTCCCATGGCGTGACAACATTACAGTATACTATACCATAATGTGAAACCTTCCTTGAACCCCTTATCTCCATCTCCACAGCTCCTTACACCCTTCACTGCACCAATAACCCATACTGTCTGATGATGGCAGGGTTGCTACCAGCCACCTCAAGCACCTACCTGTTTGGCCCCAACCTCTCCTCAAGAATCCTGCCAAGAGTCTCACACTCAGCCTCTTCTTTCCTGCCCTTACCTTTACCTGTGTGCCACCTTTTATGTCCGCCCTCATACCCCCATCCCATGTGATTTCCTGGCCCACACTGATGACACCTTCTCCATCTACGTGATTGCCACTGACCTCAATATCCACAGCTGTGCCCCTGCCACACTCCAGTGGTGGCATCAGTTTCTCACCACCCTCCAGGGAGACCTGGTCCCCTCCCCGCCCCCCCCCAGCACACCCGAACCAAATCCAACACCACTCCCGATGTGATCGTCGCCTCTCCCAAACTCCTAGGATGCATTGCTGTGGATATCCTTGACCTCATTGGCAATGACTATGCTCCCATTCTCCTCACTATCTCTAATGGTCGCCATCCCCACCCCACTCTTCGCCCTGACATCCCTCCTAACTTGTCCATGACTACTCCTGAACCAGCTGAGTTGCCTACCATGACTCCAGGTCGAACGACACGACCTTACCCTCTGATCTCCTGATGACGTCTCCCACACTGCTGCCTTCCTGCACTAGATCTTGTCTTACGCTGTCGCCACCCATATGCCTACCAAAGCCATCCGCCCTCACTGCCCAGCCCTGCCCACACAGGCCGCCTCTACCGTTACGTTCTCCACACTCAACCAGGATACACTCACCCTCCACCAGAAATTACAAAGACACATCCACAACACGCTTACTGCAAAGAAATGCCCTGCTTGGAGACAGACCCTACCTCCCAGTACCCTCTTCTCCTTGATGACCGTCCCTTTCCTGACAAGCTGAGTGAGGTTGCCTCCCAACTATCCGATGTTTTGATGTTTTTTCTATCCCAGATGATCCCCAATTTGATTATTCCCTCTTCCTTGATGTCATCGACCATATGGATATTGTTCCTCCCCTTGCTCCTAGCTTCCAGTACTTGGGCCACACACCACCATCTGCACTTAACACTCCCATCACTACACAGGACATCAGCTTTGCACTCCGCACTAAATGAAACACTGCTCCCAGCCACGACCGTATTACCTACCACCACCTCAAACACTGCCCTTCCGCCTTCCTTGCAGTCCTTGCCCTCCACTACAATGTAATCCTTGCCTCCGCCTTCCATCCCAACCAGTGGAAAACCTCCCATATCCTGATGTTCTCCAAACCTAACAGGCCTCCACCTGATGTTTCTTCCTATCGCTCTATGTGTCTCACCTCGGTGTTCAGCAAGCTCTTGGAATCCATCTTTACCCTGCACATCCATCACCATCTCCACTGACACCACCTCCTCCCCAACACCCAAGGTGGCTTTCGCCCTACCTTCTCTGCTGATGACCAACTCCTATGCCTCACTCACCTCCTCTCCCTCCAGCTTAACTCCCTTCGCTCCGCCATTTTTGTCTCCCTCAACCTTGAAAAGGCATTTGATCGTGTCTGGCATCCCGGTCTTCTGTTTAAACTCCAGACCTACGCCCTTCCTGTCAACTATGTTCATCTGATTGCCCCCTTCCTCTCCCACCGCCCCTCCTATGTTACCACCCATAACGCTGATTCCTGCACCTTCTACCCTTCCAGCGGTGTGACCCAGGGCTCTGTCCTTTCCCCTCTCCTCTACCTCCTGTACATGGCAGATATCCCCTGATCCTCCCCCCTCCAGTACACCTTTGCAGTATGCTGATGACACTGCATTCTGGTTGAGTTCCGATGGGTCAGGGGTAGTTGGACTCACCACCTATCTTGCCTAAGTGAAAGAGGACAGACTGACCTCCATGGAGGCTTTCCGAGTGCCACCGCTGTTTAATTATCTGTTGTCAGCTACTTTAAATTTTAGACTTATGGTTATTTGTTTCTTCTCTTAAAACTATGAAAAATTAATGTCAAATTTATCTTTAAAGCTTAAACATTGCGGCTTTTTTCCTTTAAAAGATTACGGTAATATATTTTGAAATTTTGAAGTTTAATGGTGGCGCTCAGCCGTTGGTATTGCACTTTGCATATGTTGCTTCTTTAAATTATATTATTGCTATCTTAATTGGATTTTTTGTCTTGTTGATTTTTAAGATTTCTTATTGTTAAACATGCTGGCCTTCTGCCTTTAAAGGTCTATGGTAATACATTCTCAAGTTCTGAAATGTAATTGTGGCCCTCAGCCATTTCTGTTGCACCTTGCATATGTTGCTTTTTTGGGTTTTAAATTATTTTATTGCTATATTAATTAAATTTTAATTTTTTAAGATTTCTTGTTGGTCTTCTTCCTTTAAAGGACTATGGTAATATATTCTAAAATTTTGGAATTTAATTGTGGCCCTCATCCATTTATATTGCACTTGCATATGTTGTTTTTTGAATTATTTTGTTGCTATCTTAATTGGATTTTTATCTGGTTAAGATTTCTTGTTTGTGGCCTTCAGCCATGAGAGTTGCATTCAATAAAGATTCGGCTACATGCCGCTTTGGTTGTAAAGGTTATTAAAATAAAATAAATGACAATTAGAAGCAGACCTCAATGCTTGGCCCTTTCCACAATCCTATTACCTGTTCGGCCCAGCGAGTTTAACGGGCATCTCAAGAATCTTTACTCAAACTATGTTTTACACGGAGTTTCAGAGTGTTGTTAACCTGAAAATCACATCTAAATTTAGATTTACTCAAACTCTTTTCTATTTGTTGGGACGTTTTTCCGTAAAATTTCATTGGCATAGTTTTCAGGTTTTCTTTATTCTTTCTTTTTTCTAGATGATTGTGGGTCTTCCTACTATTTACTTTCTGTTTTTTTATCCTATTATACGGGCGCATAACATCATTAGCTGAGAAACCATTGGCTTGACGGTTCTGGGGCTTACAAGATCGTTTGTAGTAGTTGTGACAAATTATATATCGGTAAAACTGGCCGTTCTTTTAAAATAAGATTCAGGGAGCATTTGCAGGCATATTACAGAACTGCATTGGGAATAAATTTGGCAGAAACCGGCCACACTGTAGGCAATATTGAGAGTTGTATGCGTATTCTACACAGAGCAGAGAAAGTTGCAGATTTACGAAGCCAAAAAGCATTAGCCCACTAGGGTTCTCAATGGACAACGCCTACTTTGCTTTGTTCGATAACGTACTACGATAACCAAATAATGCCTCGCGTATTTTTACCTAGCCTTGCTTGATGATTTACGTCGACAACAGTAGGCGTTTGCCTTGCTTCCATACATTAGTCTCTTTAATCCTGTAACAGATTATGTCCTACCATTCAAGGAATGTACGGCCAGACTATATAATTTTATTTATTGACTGTTAATGTGTTGTTTAAACGTTTTCTGTGGGAGACATATCATGATGTATGTAAAGCCCTGTAGTGGTTAAGTGCACCAACATAACATCCTGGCGGCCGACCCAACAGAGGGCGCTGATCATTGATCAGTCTTTTTTTCAGCTGTCATATAGACATTTTATCTTTCATAGGTAATTTACAGGTTGCTACAGGCAATGTATTACGAATATTAACTCTTGATCGTAAATTCACCATAATATGGTCGGACCTATTATCTTCATATATTTCCTTTTAATAATTTTATATGGGTAACTGTATTCGTCTCTTAATGTATCACAATTGGTTTCTACAATAGTTATCAGTATTTAAAAGTCTGCTACATGTATTTTACCTAATATGTTTTTATCAGATTATGTTTTTTGCGTAAATGATGACTATATCTAAGCCCAAAGTAGTGACATCTTGTTAGGATGTAGGCAAACAGATTTCTGGTAGCTACTGTACTACAGTAGCCAGTTGCAATAATGACTGTGTGGACAATATGGCATATTCTACACCTTATTTTGATGTATGTGACAATGCTGTGCTGATTATATATTTTGACGATGCCATTATGGCCTTATCACTTTAGGACAAGGTATAGAAAATATACGTTTTACCGTATTTTATCTGTACATTTCCCTGGTTGTATGATAGTATATTGTGATTCGTATTGCTGTATTGTGTCGAAAGACACACTGCTCACTAGGTGTATGTATTTGTATATTGTAGATCTGAGGATGGTCGTTATGGACTGAAACCGGCCATCGTCAAAAGAATTGATATTGTTATCATAGACTGGAATAAAAAACATCTGACGGCATTGGATCACTGTTCGTATACGCGACTATGTCGCAGCTGGTGAGAATACCTTCCGTTCATGTGGAAGGTGATTCAGATAAATTTCTTTGTCGGAAAGTATTCCATAGTATTAGTATTCACAGTAATCCAATCATAGCGACAGGGATGAACCTCTGAGTCTTTAACTTATTGTGATGGGCAAAATACTTTTTATTTCAATTCTTGTGCGTATGACTCGTGTGTGTTTGTGCGAACTTTTCTCATGGGCCCCCAAGATTTCTTTTTCATTTATTAGTGCAGTGTACCAGAGCACTCTATTTCGTCATGTAAGTGAATTAATTAAAGAACGGGCAACGACAATCATAGTTTAGAACTACTTGTGAAGTTTTAATATGATGATTTAATTTAATAAAATACGTTAAGGGGGGGTAGGACGTCAAACGGGCCGACTTGGAGCAGGAGAGGCACCACAGGACATTTTAATTTCCACTGTCTATACTTTTACAAGTAAATTCATAAAACTTTGTCAGCATGACCAGGAAGGATTCAGGATTCACACTCGTAGCAGCGGAAGTTAAAAACCTTAACAAAATAATTTTTTTTTACGTGTGAAATTTCATCATTTTTCGACTTACTATTAGCTGCATTGTTGTTATGTTTTTGAACTTCCACTGCTATATGTGTGAATCCCGACTCCTGCCTGGTGATGCTGACAAAGTTTTATGAATTTATTTGTAAAACTAAAGACAGTAGAAAATAAAATGTCCTGTGGTGTCTCTGCTGCTCCAAGTTGGCCCGTTTGACGTCCTACCTCCCTTAAACTGTGATGACTGTTGCTTAGAAAAATCCGTCCCCTTTTCTGAAGAGCAAAAGGCACGCTTTATATTTATAGACTTTGAATATCTTAGTCTTAGATTGTTCCCGTGTACTTACTCCATATATTGTCTTGGATTTTTTTAATGTTAACATGTTAGTTATGCTTACCAATTCTGCGATTAACTCAGTTTTTATAATAAATTTTCCTAATCTGAATTATATTCGGTGGTGCCCCAGAAAAATTTTGTGACACATGAAACTTACAGCAGACTGCAGAGTTCCAAATTAGCTAACTTCCCCCAGTTTCTGTTTGTAAATCACTCTCCAGATAACCATTGACCCTTTAAGTTTCGTCCTTTGGGAAAAATAGCCTTTTGCTCTTTCGTAGCAGTGGCAAGGTCAAAATGTTTAACTCATGCCAATATGAGTTCGATGTTAACCGTTTTGAGGAAGATCAGCCTCGCTGACTTTTGAAGTTCTTGGGAGACTATCCCGATGTCTTCACTAACTGTTTATCCAAGGACAAAATATAGCATAAAATTTATTTATTGAATGGTGTCCTTGTGCAGCAAGCTCCACATAGTTCGTCATCCCCGCCCCCGAAAATGAGGATGTTGTAGCAGAGAGTGAACCACATGTTGAATCATGGGGTTGTCAGGCCACCCACGTCGTCTTATGCATCTCCCATTTTTTCTCGTTCCTAATGGCAAGGCAATGATTTCAGGCTAGTGCTCCATTATAGGGCCCTGAACCAAAAGGTAGTCCTCGAGTCCATACTGTTGCCTGATTTACACAATTGTTTCACGTCATCGTGTGGGGCCAGCTATTTTACAGTGTTTGATCTTAACCAAAACTATTATCAAATACCGCTTATGAGTATTCCAGGCAAGTGATCCCATTTTGTAGCAACTGGAACCTGTATGAGTTAAATCGGATTCTTTTCAGCTTATCTACTGGGGCAGCCGTCTTGCGTCGTTTGTTGACCACGTGTTGAGCTATCTCAAGTTTAGCTGCATGTATAACTACCTCGACGTCGTTCTCATGTATAGCAGTTCTTTTGACCAGCATCTGTGTCACATTTAGGAAGTGTTATTGCGGCTTCGGGCAACTTGGATAACAGTTAAACAACTAAAGTCACCCTAGCTAGACGTGAGATCTCCTTCCAAGGGCAACTTGTTTCAGAGAACGGGACCAGAATTGACCAAGAGCACACCTCCTCCTTCCGACGGTTCCCGCCCCCCAAGAAATGAAAAAGGGATAGCTCTGTTTACTGGAATGGCCAATTGTTTCTGTAAATTTGTTCCATATTTCACCCTGCTTGCCGCCCCTCTTAATAGCTTACGTAAAAAGGGGGAGGCCTTCGTTTGGGGAGAAAGTCAGCAGTGTGCCTTTGAGGCCATTAAAACTGCCCCATTAAACGTTTATTTGAGACTGCAATAGTGAAGTCATAGTTACAGTACATAAAATTTTTTCTTAAAAAAAGGGGTTACATTATCGGTTTTAACGAACTACGCCGTTATTTTCTAATGTAAAACATCAGTTCGAGAATACATAATGAGAACTGATGTACTACGTTTGAAAATGACGACATAGTTCGTTGAAACCGGTAATGTAACCCTTTTTTAAGGAAAAATTTTATCTAGTGTGACTATGGCACCCTGTCACTTACGCTTCTAGGAGTTTGACCCCTACTGAGTTAAAATACTCCATTTACAAGTGTGAGGCTTTGAACGTATTCTTTTCACCGGAAAAATTTAAATTTTACATGGAGGACAGGGCGTTTGATCTCAAAACTAAGAATCAGATTTTAAGGTGGGTCCTGACCCGTCCCAGGAAAACTGACAGAACTTCTAGGTGAGCCGTGCGCGTATCCGTGTTCCCCTTTCAGATGCAGCATATAAAAGGGGCTGACAGACAGGTGGCCAATGCACTTAGCCAGATGTTTCAGGAGGATGGCGAGAAGATATCTGAGTGTGGCAAAACATCCGAGGAATTGGCTGGTGCCATCTAAACCAAGGTGTAAGAACTCTTTGCTGATCTTGGCATTAACTGGTACTGGGACCCCGAGCTATGCATGGTTAGGAAGTGCCTGCTTGATGGGCAAGTATCTCTTGATTAAGGTATTTTGTGTCGTGAGATTTGGAGAGCACCTTAGCCCATCGAACCTGTCCCTCCATTTTTCCCTATTTTGACATACAGGACATAAAATCCCGTCTGAGGTCGGCGATCATTTTCATGTTAATAATTGGCAACCAATGCTGTACAATCACAATGAAGCCATGATATGTTCAATTTACTCTTTTATTAACACATGTTACGTGTTTCGGGATTACACTCATCTTCAGACATCACAAACCTCAACTCCTTCTTAATCAACCAGGTGTAAAGACTTAACAACTCAAAGAAAGCGTCCAGTAACATACGTCTATAACTGCAACAGAAGCAGTCTTGAAGCAGAGCATTATACACTCTGCTTCTTCTGTAGTAGGTGTTATTTCATAATGTTTTATTACTATTGTATGAATAATTCAAATAATTTTTGGCAGCTGAAATTATTTTTCCAGTTAACTTCGTCTTTAAATTGTATTATATAATATTAAGATAATTTGGTGTGTGTGCTATATCATTATAATTTAATGTATCTTGAAATTCTCTCATGAAATCTTCAGATAATTTTTGATTATGCGCTATGCTAACCTTATCTAATTTATCTTGAAATTCTTGCATAAAGTCTTCAGATAATTCTAGATCAACTGACAAGTATACCCAATTTAAGTTAACTTGCAATTCTTACATAAAATCTTCAGATAATTCTTCAAATGTTGATATATTATTCCTGTTTGCTTTATTCTGCTATTTTCTTTCAGTTTATTCTATCTTGATATTCTCTAATAATAATGCAAAATGTCCTGGTATATATTTCCATTGTGTATTATTGTACAGATTATTCTTTTTACTGTAATAACAATTTTATTTCCATATCTTTCAGTTGCTGTTGAATATAATTTGTATAGTTTCTCATAGACAAATTTTCAAAATTATAATTGATCAATGCAATAAGTTTTTCCTTTCCTAGTTTTAAATCTCCTTTAATTCCTAGTTTTTTCGCTTTAGCTTTCAGTTCATTTATATGAAAAGTAGTCTCTGCACTGTGTGCAGTCTCCAGACTGTTGTTGTTAATAAGATCAATCAGTTCTTCTTTTCTAAGTTTAGAATAACCTCTTATCCTTAACTGCTTTCCTCTAACCTCCAATTTTCTTACTTTTAGCCTGTTCATTTGTAGAGAATATGTAAAATGTTAAAATCTAGAATACATAGACATAAACCGTCATTTAATTTTACTAAGGGAAACTGTGGGAATAGAGTAGCATACAAATTTTGGTTCTGTTTTTTAAAGTATTCACAAACAATATAGTTTTTTCTCCACTTAAATTGTATAAGTAATTGACATTCTCATCAGTTAATTGATATATGAATGAAGATACATGTACAAATAATGTACAGATAATTAATAATGTACAGGTAGAAAATATGGAAGTGTTAACTTGCTCATTAATATTGTATGATGCATTTATACAAAAGGTTTTTATAAAACAATTTAAAAATAATATTGTCCTTGGTAACCCAGTTATTATGTGTGTTATCAAATCCCACCAACTTAAAGTATACTTGATCACCCTTCTTTCTTAAAACTTTTTCAACTTGATCTACATCAGGATATTTTTCCCCATCTAGTTCCTTTAATTTATGTGTGACTGGCTTAGAATGGGTAACATCTTCAGTTTTAAGAATTTTTTGCTGACCAGTTAGCTGTATAACGTTTTTCACAGATTTTTTAAGCTTGCCAATTCTACCAACTTTGTCAACTTTATATTTAGACTTGTCATTACATACAAAGACAATTAGCTTATAATTTTTTCCATAGTCTTCTACTGGCTGAATTTTTGTTATTGGATGTTTTGTACTATTTATTCATCAACAAGTTTTCCAGCGTGTGCAATCCATTAACAATTTCCTTGAAGAGCGAATATTTGCCTCAGATTTTCCTTAAGTGTTCTATTAAATTTTTCTACAGGATATGCTTGTCAATTCAGTAAAAGTTGAAGAATGATTAATGTTATATTCTTTCACAAGTTCTTGAAACTTAACTGTTTAATTCTTTACAATTATCTGTTCTTAAATTTCTTGGAGTTCACTCTCTAAATATTCTTTTTGAAAGTATAAACTACATTTTTACTAGCATTATCTCTAATGGAAATAAACCAAGAAAGTGTAATCAATGTCAATAAATATTTATATTCTTTATTTATTTTTAAATTTGGTTCAGTTTACCAGAATCTACTAGATAACCTTGCCATAAGATATCTATGCCTAGAGAAATTACAGTTCTTCTTCTAAAACATCTTTACTGTAATCCATTAATAATTTCTTCTCTTAAATATTCCGACAACTGCTGAAGTAGTTGTCAAAGTGTGTCCCAACACCTACCACATTTTGTTAAAAAGTTTACTGAGCTTCTTCAATTCTTTTTCTTCCATTTTTTGTTGTTGTTCTATGTGGATGATCTGTGCCAGTAAAATTTCTGCATTTTAGACTACACATATGACTATGAAAAAAAATTAGGTTTATTCATTTATGTAAGATTAAATTTCAGTGAGTATTATTTCTACTGGAACTGTTGTAACATTATCTTCTAATTTTACAAATAGAACATTTGATTTATGCAATATTTTTATTGACTGGTTCCTGATAGTTATTTCATACAGATTGTCAAACATATGTCAAGAAATATCGAAACCATTAAATGATAAATCTTTCTCTGTTTTTACCAATATCAATAAGGGCAGATACATAGTCAAAATTATGTGTATTTTGTTTGACACTAGTCATAAAAGTAAATTCAGTTATCTGTATATTGTATACCTTCCTTCCCAGTACAACACATCTATCTAAAACATAATTCTGAATTGTATTGATGTTATGTATCTTTTACGATGGTCTTATATAGCACTATTGTAATTAAATTTCTGTAATTGAATTGTCCTAGAATATTTTCGTTTTCAGATTTTGTAGCAAGGCTTTTTAGTTCTTCCTTGTTGACATATTTACTGGCATAATGTTAGAATTTCTGCATATTCATGTTTTGGAACAAGATTAACTTACTCATTTCCTATATATTTTTTGGTTACTGCATCATAACTGTTTACACACACTTACAGATCTACTGGCATTCTTCCTCTAAAATCAATATAACTTTTAAATGTTTTTAAAATGTTACAAAATTCATGTTGAAATTGTTTGCTTACACTCTGAATTTTTCTGTTTACTAATGATGTTAATTCTGCAGATGTGTTAAAAATAACACTTACATTGTTGTTGCATTTTTTATACAATTTATTTTTTTGAATTTATTTCTTCTCTAATATTTCATTGAAAATTTTCTGTTTTTGGTTCCAATTATTTTTTATTTTTATCTAAGTTCATTTGCTCCTTGATAATAAGGCTCTTTTTAGGCCATGCCTTAGTTCCAGAAATTTTCATTTATTGTATTTAAAATATCATTAAACTTTCAAGTATCTGACAACAGTTTTAAAACAAACATCCACAAACAACCACAAATTCCTTCATTCAAATTTTATATTGATTGTCTATTACAGTAAAACTCACTTCAGTCAAGATATTTAACCACTTCATAAGGAATACTTCCCCCAAATGAATCAAACACAATTTTCTTATTTTTATTGTTAAAATATCAGTTCCAATGTGAAACAGCATTTCCAGATGTATCTAAATTAACAATTACAGCATAATCTGTAGGGTGATCAGGTAATTTTTCAATCATAAAAACACCATGGAAGTATATGATTTTAACTGTTTAGGAAGTTTTTCTATATCAATATATGAGGGAACATATTGATTATTGTGTGCATTTTTTAATTGCAGCCCCATCTTTCTTTCCCATGTCATTTCTGTTCTTCTAACTTTTTATCTTTTTGGTTTTTATTTATTACTGTGTTTGCTACTGTATTGACTACTTTATTGGCAGCAGCTAAATGCCACCAAAAGTAATGGAAGATATCATCCTTCATATTTTGTTAATCCAGAACCTTCTTTCCTCCATATTAGATAGCTGACAATTTTTTCACTAAAAGTATTCCTAATGCTATGTGTAAATTACCATTAGTTTTTTCTCTGTCTTTTTTGTGTATCAGTTACAAAATTACCAATACTATATAACTGATCATTAGAGAGTTGAATTTTAATAGATTTTGGTTTAGTTTTACCACTAGGTAGTAATCAATGCCGAAGTTATTCATTTGTATTGATAAAATTATCATCAACATACATTATTTTTATCTTTCCATGCAATATTCCTCTACCTGCAGATGCTGCCAGTTTTTCTCCAATTGAAGCACCAGAAGCATGCATTTTTTCTTATAGAGTTAGCTGAAGTTCTTTATCTCCTTTGTGTCTTTTTTCTAAATCTTATTTATCTGTATATGCAATATCATATGTTTTGCAAGCTTTATCTAATGGATTTATTCCTTGTTCACCTCTACCTAATCTTTTGTCTAATTTTGCTCCTGGACCACAATAATTATAACTTGGAAGATGCATTTCAAATAGTAATTTATTAATTAAAGCAATAACTAAATCTTTTCCATATTTCTCATTTTTGGAATGTATGTGACAAGTAAATCAAAAATCTAATCAAATATGCAATACTTTGTGGATTGTTGGTACTAAAATCACTAAATTGATTTTTTAAAGTTTGTGTTACTCCCCTTTTTCATTGTGATAATTTTTATTTCCAGCTAATTCTTGTTCATAAATATCTGCTAATCTATCGATTAAATCTGTTTATTTTTTATTAGGCCTTCATCTAGTTTTTTATCTTCTTCTGCAGAATTGGTATTTCATTGTAATCATTGTAATTTTGAGAAGTGGTCATAAATAGTTCATTTTATGAATTTATAATATTTAATACCTTTACCTGATTTATTTCGTTTGGGTTCTTATCAGACTATAATGTTCCTGATGGTACAAAATATCTGCACAATTGGATAAATCAGCACCTTAAAATTTTTTACCCATATCATGTATAGTAATGTGTTTTTTAATTAATAGGTTCATTAGACCTTCTGCAGCTTTGTATGTCTTATCATCAACTGTTAATTTATCTCCATCAAATTTTACTGATAAGTTACCAATATATTTAAAGATACTAACAGGTTTTAATCTGAAAACTGTGTCTTTACTATGGTTTATATAGTTCACCAATTTCTTTTTACGTATAGATTTATAAAAGTTAATAAGATTATGAATTCTGCTTTGGAAAAAATAGCAACCACATGTATCTAGCTTACAGATAACTTAATGACTAGACCATGAACAATTTGTATAGCATTGACCATACTTTTGAGTCAACTATTCCTAATTTCTCATATTTTATAAAGAATCAAGATCATCTGTAAATTCATTTAAATGTTCAAGTAAAAGACCAGCAGCATGGCCTAATAGAGATGCAACAACATCTTTTAAAAAAAACATGGTTATAAGGAAATCTTTTATAAGATATCTGTATTTCCCTTCATTAGGTTTCCTAGTCACATCTATTGTTCAAAATCCAAGCTCATGATTCCAACATTTACCATACATTTATTTAAAATAATCATGTTTTAAGTCACCACTAACAAACATATGGTAGATTACTTTTAATTTGTATCATACTGTCAAAAATATTTTTGAAAATCTAAATTGTCTGTTACTAAATGTTTTGGTATTTTTGAATATATCTGAGCTAAATAAAAACAATCTGTTCCTTTATGTCTTCTTCTAGTAAAATGTTCTCTGAAATTTCCTGGCAGATTAAAGCTGTGTGCCAGACTAAGACTCGAACTCGGGACCTTCGCCTTTCACGGGCAAGTGCTCTACCACACCGCTGCAGAGTGAAAATCTCATTCTGGAAACACCTCCCTGGCTGTGGCTAAGCCATGTCTCTGCAATATTCTTTCTTCCCAGAGCGTTAGTTCTGCAAGGTTCGCAGGTGAGCTTCTGTGAAGTTTGGAAGGTAGGAGACGTGATGCTGGCACAGGTAAAGCTGTGAGGATGGAGCGTGAGTCATGCTTGGGTAGCTCAGATGGTAGAGCACTTGCCCACGAAAGGCGAAGGTCATGATTTCGATTCTCGGACTGGCACGCAGTTTTAATCTGCCAGGAAGTTTCATATCAGTGCACACTCCACTGCAGAGTGAAAATCTCATTCTGAAAATATTCTCTATGTTCTGATTTTCAAGAATGAAATTGTCGAATCCCGTAAGTGAATTATCTTGCACATTGTTTAGTCGTTATATCAATAAACATAGCAATCTTATTATTTTTATCTTCAACCTTTACACACATATTTATAAACTCTTGATATTTCGGCTGATCTAAACTTTTTGAATAAACATTCAAGTGATTTACCTCATTCTAGTTTAACCATCCTGGATGTAGAATATAAGTGTCAATCATTATCTTCATTTTCTATAATTGCTTGCGGATAGCTTGTCAAACAGAATTACATATAAGCTTACTGTTTTTTATTTCTTCTCTAGAATTTGTTTTGGTTCCCAATCTGTTTTCTTTAATTAAATAAAATTTAGCTAATATTAAATGTGTCACCTGTTTAAATTGAGTGGTAAGTAACCTGTTTTCAATAAAAGATTGCCTGTAACTATACAAGAAAGTTATAGCACTTTACTCTAGTTGCCTTTCACACTACATTCTAACTCCAAATATTACTTGAAAAAATAATAAATTACATTGTGTTGGGAAATTCATAGAAATTCCTTTTTGGTCAATATAGTTTGAAAAACTTGGAAAAATTTAATCACTCAAATATTTAATCACTCAACTATTCATATCAAAGCAAATGAAATTTTAAATAGAATTATTATAGAGAACAATGTTGAATTGTATATTGCAATAAAAATGGTATTGGAAGCGAGCTTGGATTTAATAATCAAATTATTGAAGCTGATAAAAATTGTTGCTAGGGATGTTCCTAAATTTATTCGAGTCTAATCAATATCTAGTTGATGGAATTTTTGTGAAGCATACTAATGATTTTCATTGAGAAAATAATGTTATTGCTTCATTCAAGCCTGATTCTGAATTTGGTGGACCTATAATCCATAAACCACATTATCCTGTATATGTTCCAATTTTTGATACTATACAGTAATTAGGAATAACTGTAACTGATGAAAATGATAATTTGATTGACTTCAATGGTGCTAGTGTAAGAGATATTTTAGAAATGGCTTAATAAATATTTAGGTTTTAATGAAAAATGAGAAAAAGATGAGTTCTATTCATTGCCTGTGAATGATAAATCAAAAAATAATCTAAATATTCCTAACAAGGATACAGAAATTAACACAAATAAAGATGGATGACTGCATCACTAATCATGCTCAGTTTTACATGAGCTTCAGTATTATTTCAGCTGATGATACAATTCTCCAACTCATGATGGGAAATGTAATAAAAATGTAGTAAAATTAATTCTTAATTATGTGACAAAACTATTTATGTCATAATCACAAAGAAAGGAAATAATGTGAGGTATATAATACAGCATCCACTTACTTCATCATCAGTTTCATTGTATTTGATCTCACCCCTTAATGATGAAATACAGAAATACAGTACACAAGGCAATTATGAGAATCTCTTCCGAGGCAGTAGGAAATGATGGAGTGAGTATTGGCATGATTAAGAACGTCGTAGACACTATTACTCCAGTTATTACAGACATCTTCAACCTGTCTCTTGTCAGTAGTACATATCCTACTGAGTGGAAGCAAAGTTTAATTCAACCTATACCCAAGACTGACAACCCTAAGTCGCCAGGTGACTACAGGCCGATCAGCATACTGCCTGCAATATCTAAAGCCCTAGAATACATCGTCCATGAACAGCTGACGGATTACCTCAAAACTCATAACATCCACAACAAATATCAGTCAGGCTTTCGAAAGCACCATAGTACAGCAACTGCATTAATCAAAGTAACTGATGACATTAAACATGCTATGGACAGACGTGAAGCTACAATCCTAACACTGCTTGACTTTAGCAAGGCTTTTGATACAGTTGACTTTGATATATTACTAATTAAAATGAAGCAGCTGAATTTCTCAAACAGCGCAATACACTGGTTCGACAGCTACTCAAAAACAGAAGTCAACAAGTCATTTGTGGGTCGGAAAAGTCATCATGGAAAAACGTGCGCTCTGGAGTTCCCCAAGGCTCCGTCCTTGGTCCATTACTCTTCTCACTGTACATTAATGATATTTATTCAGTGATTCACTCCTGCAACTACCATCTATATGCCGACGACATCCAACTGTACGTAAGTGCAAGCCCCAAGAACATTGCTGACGCAGTAGCGAGTATGAACGCAGATCTTTGCTCTGTTTCTCGATTGGCACAGAACCTAAGTCTGAAACTAAACCCCAAGAAATCCCAGGTCATACTTATATCTCATCCAAAGTTAATCAGTCGGTACTTTCGCGAAACAGTCTCTCAAATACTCCTCAATGGTACCCAACTACCATACCAAAAAACAGTAAAAGACCTTGGAATAATCTTGGATGAACACCTAAACTGGGAAGAACAAACAGTCACAGCTTGCCAGAAATCGCTCTTCTCCCTACATGCAATTCAAAAATTTAGAAAAATATTTCCAACCCATGTTAAAGAAAAATTAGTCCAAACACTAGTCTTGCCTAATCTTTACTACTGTGATTTAGTTCAACACGGCACAAATAGTGAAAATTCGAGATGCCTCGAGCTAGTGATGAATGCTTGCGTCAGATACGTATGCAATATACGGTTGTATGATCATGTCAGTCCTTCATACTCCCAGCTAGGTTGGATACGCCCACATAAGGCACGCGATCTCCACACGATGTGCTTACTTCATCGATTTCTTAGCCACTGGTGCCCCCAATACTTATCTTCTCACATTAAACACCTATCATCATTCCACAACCGCAATACCAGATCGGATACGTCTAGCATCTTGGCTGTACCTTTACATAACACAAAATCTTTCTCCGTGTCATTCTCCATCTCAGCCATACGACTATGGAACGCGCTCCCCTGTGATCTGCGTCTTATCCAGAACCACTTAACATTCAAGAGGGAACTCAAGACTTACATATTAGGGACGGTATAGCCACCATTGTTGTGACCCTCTCATCTTTTTCTTTCTCCTCTCCATCATAGCTTCGAATTTTACCATTCTATTTCTCTTCCTCTAACCTATCTACCTCTTCTATATCTCTTTCACCCCATTCTATCGTCTTATGTCTCTGCTTGATGATAATAACTCACAAGCTGCAAGAATATAACGAGAAAATTCCCAACTAGCAACAGGACTGACATTCATAAAAGAAAAAATATGTTTACTTTCATATACATAGTCATTACTATTATTATTATTCTTGATTGTTATAATTATTTTTTGATTGTTATAATTATCATTGTACTACTTTTATAATCTCTATTTTTTCTGTAACATTAATACTGTATAACATGTTATATGTCCTTAATGTTCTGTAGAAACTGAAATTTGTTGTATCTGAGTATGCCTGGTTAGGTGTAAGAGAGGGCCTGAAGGCCCTAATCTTGCCAGGTAAAATAAATGCATAAATAAATAAAAATAAAAATATACATAATGGTAAATTAAGGAGGAAGAAAACTAAGGTACATTATGTACTGAATTTGCTAGGTAGTTTCATTAGGTAGTATAAAGAAATTTTAGGAGAAGAGGTTCTTACTGTAAATTGTACTTTGAGTTCCAGTGCTGGAGATGCTCTTCTTAGATAGGCTAACTACAATGATGCTGGGGTTGAAATAAAATATAAACTTGCAAAAGAAAGTAAAATTGTATCAGGATATATAGAGATTCGTGTTCCTGTTATTAAATATGACCTGAATTATGAGCTTAAACAGAGATAAATATACTAAAATACCATAAATTTCCAATATCTTTCTATGAACTACAAACAGCTCAGGCAGCAGGATTAAGTGGGAAGAAAAATTTAGAGCTAAATATCACAAATTACTATTATTCAGCAGAGTTCGATATGCCTTATTTTATTTTTGTTGTTTCATAATAACCTAAAAATAATCAGTTGATTGATTCTTCATTATATGATCACATTAAACGTCAGAATATTTATATTAAAAATGGAAGGAATGAAATAGTTCCTTAAGAAGTGTGCTATTTGGATCCACCAAATAATTATGTGAGGGTATATGATTCTGTTCTTCGTTTTAAATGAGCTACACACCTGAAAGACGATGTAGATTTAAATTCATTTAATTTTCTAACTAGCTATCTTATCTATGTGATTAACATATTGTTACTGCTCACAGGACTACTATGAAATTATGCACAACATTCAATGATGAAGTACCAAAGGACACAATCCCCTACAAAATTATGTATGGAAACAGGAAATTCACGTTTGATGCGAAACACAGAATACTTAATCATAATTTTTAAACTGAAAAATTGTGTACCTAATGGTACATCAATTTTATTGATTTTTATTTTTCTGAATAGCCCTATTCACATATAATCTGTTAGCCTTTTAAATTTTTAAATTCGTTATTATTTGGCTGAGAAATTAATTAAAATCGATCTATTTAACTGCCCAGGCAGCAGCTGCTTCATATACATCTGACCTCTCAGCTGTGTGCAGTCGATAAGAAATAACTGACCATTCCTTCCACTTCGCTCCTCCTCCTTATCGCCATCTTGCTTGCACAGTAGCTCCCTTAGTTGCACAGTTATATTGGCTGTGTTGGCACTTATGGAAGTGTTTCAAGCTTTAATAGATGTCGCCTGTGTAGCGAAGTTTAATACGAAATTTTTAAGCACCTTTTGCCTATATCTTTACCTGATATTAATGGTTTAAGGTTCAAGTTGTTACTGTTTATCTGGTTTACTATCGTTGTCTTAACAGAGAAAAATCATTTTGAAAAGTTAACGCATACCACATACTTCGAGTGGGACAACATTTGTAAACAATTTTTTTCACTTATTTCTTAATCGAATTTCACAGTTTAAACTTCGGACTCATGCCACTGAAGGGGTAACTGTCGTTTTCAACATGTGCTGCTTGAGATGTGAATGAAATTAAAGTATTATACACAGCCTAATATCAGTAGCTCAGCATGTTAAGTGAGTGTGTTTCAAACCACAATATAATTCCTGGGGACAATTTGTGGTTCGATCCCTGTTCAATACCGAGCATTTTTTAAAAAATTCTGGTTAGTTTTGCCCAGGGTTTCTTCTTACGAAGCAGGGAGTTTTGCTGAAAAATGTGAAAATTTTCTATTATGGTTTTTATTCTTTATGTTAATATTCTTTCCAACAATTTAAATTACATGAAGGAGATAATATTAGGAATAAAAATATCGCTATTTTTTAAAAATTAATTCTAGTTTACTCAAAATTCTGACTATTTTCAGCTAATTTCTCTTTTCATTCTAGTGCACTCAAAATTGGCTTTTTTTTTTGTATGGTAGCAAGTGGGTACACTGAGCGTTGGCCTGTTTTAATGCACGACCTTTATACGAATTAATTAAATAATATTATTTAAGATAAAATATCTTCATACCGAAAATCTGTATAAAAATAACACCATAAAATACAATATAATGCAGTATAATATTATTAATTTAATCAATTCGTAAAAAGGTCGAGAACTGAAACCCTGCCAAGGGCACTGAACATACCTACTTAATACTAGACTGTAGTGACATCCAGCTGACAGCAGTGCAGCTCACCAGTTTCTCACGGACCTTGCTCCAGTATTTTCTCGTTAGTCTGCATGCAGCAGCTGACTAATCCGACAAGCGTCCTTTCCAGCAGCTTAGACTTGTCGGCTGCAGGCCACTCATGCGCCTTTGCCATCCTCCCTCTTGTGGTCATAGGAAGACACTCCATAAAAAATAGCTGTCGGCAGGTGGAGAAATCAACTCTGCCCTTAGACATTGCGCACAATAAATGAGGTTGGTATTTGTTGAAGGCTAGCTTTTGTTCTGCACATTAATGACAACATCCTGTGGAGCTGCAAGCTGTGTTCTCTCGTCTTACTGAAGATGTTTCATTAAACAAACTTTAAAAATGGGTGATTTACCGCGGAATGGGTGACCCAGCTATATGTGATATATCATATTTTTCTCTTTGAATGAGATTAATACACTACTGGCCATTAAAATTGCTACACCACGAAGATGACGTGCTACAGACGCGAAATTTAACCCACAGGAAGATGATGTTGTAATATGCAAATGATTAGCTTTTCAGAGCATTCACACAAGATGTGCACCGGTGGCGACACCTACAACGTGCTGACATGCGGGAAGTTTCCAACCAATTTCTCATACACAAACAGCAGTTCACCGGCGTTGCCTGGTGAAACGTTGTTGTGATGCCTCATATAAGGAGGAGAAATGCGTACCATCACGTTTCCGACTTTCATAAAAGTCAGATTGTAGCCTATCGTGATTGCGGTTTATCGTATCGCGACATTGCTGCTCGCGTTCGTCGGGATCCAAGGACTGTTAGCAGAATATGGAATAGGTGGGTTCAGGAGGGTATTACGGAACGCCGTGTTGGATCCCAACGGCCTCGTATCACTGCAGTTACCCTTGACGGTGCATCGCAGATTGGAAGCGTGTATTCGTCATCGCCATACTGGCGTATCACCCGGCGTGATGGTATGGGGTGCCATTGGCTACACGTCTCGGTCACCTCTTGTTCGCATTGACGGCACTTCGAACAGTGGACGTTACATTTCAGATGTGTTACGACCTGTGGCTCTACCCTTCATTCGATCAATGAGAAACGCTACATTTCAGCAGGATAATACACGACCGCATGTTGCAGGTCCTGTATGGGCCTTTCTGGATACAGAAAATGTTCGACTGCTGCCCTGGCCAGCACATTACCCAGATCTCTCACCAATTGAAAACGTCTGGTCAATGGTGGCCGAGCAACTGTCTCGTCACAATACGCCAGTCACTACTCTTGATGAACTGTGGTATTGTGTTGAAGCTGCATGGGTAGCTGTACCTGTACAAGCCATCCAAGCTCCGTTTGACTCAATGCCTAGACGCACCAAGGCCATTATTACGGCCAGAGGTGGTTGTTCTGGGTACTGATTTCTCAGGATTTATGCACCCAAACTGCGTGAAAATATAATGACCTGTCAGTTCTAGTATAACATATTTGTCCAATGAATACCCATTTATCATCTGCATTTCTTCTTGGTGTAGCAACTTTTAGTGACCAGTAGTGTATTTTAAGAGTAGAAATAAAATCAATACTACTTTTAGTTCGGTGAGACGGTTGTGTTTAGACAGAAGAGATTAACATAAGAACCAGTACAATAGATACCATGTAGGAATTGATGTCTTCTTAGCATTTGTAGTAGGGATAGGGGTTACTAGGGTAGCCACAGTAGATGTTGCCAGTGGGCTTGTTGAAGGAGCTGTAGGCGGAGGGTGGGCCTTAGAAATTGGTGGCTTCAGTGCTCTTTGCGGTCTGCATGGCCTTTTCTTGGGTGGAAGCCACCGCCAACAGCAGGACTACCAACAGACAGCAGGAAACCTGTAGGTGGCAACATATAGTGTTTTACTGAAATAGAATCAATTATAATACGTACTGATAAAGAGAACATCGAGAGGAAGATGATGCAAGTGTAGCTTCGAAATGTACTGTGGTGAACAGTCATAAATACCATTCATTTCATTGAGACTATTCGGGAGGGGGGGGGGGTGGAGGATATCCAGCTGCTTTATTACTATGATTACTGAAATTTAGATGGGCTATTATATCTTGTTTTACTTCAAATAGTCTGTTAGCTAGACAAGATTGAAAAATTTTGACTCACTCAGTTTCAAGATACAAGGAATCAAAATATCAAATAGGTAAATAAAAGAAAACTTAGATTGTCTACTATTCGCTGATTTTGTCAAAAAATGATTACTGGTTGAATACTACAAAAAAAATCTACAGTATTCTGCTATTGGTTCCAAGTTTTTGGAACTCTACCCAAAAATCGTGTTGTAATCCTATATGATGTCAATATTTGGGCTTTACGAATAGTCAGTGTTGAAAGGTGAAAAATAAGGTTGATGAACTCAATTTTTCGTGTTAATTTGTCCGTTTTCAAGGGCTACAAGCACATAAAGGCATGTAATGTAGGCACAGTCAGCCCATCAGCCACTTTCTATTTTTATTGTGTGCTATGAATGAGTCTTTAAGTTTTCAATTTCTGCTGTTACCATAATTTCCTTCCTCTTTCATTATTTCATAGAAATGGCAGACGAATCTTTAATCTTTTAAAGCAAATGATGCATTATACTTCATTACCAGTCACTTCACAAAACAGATTCCAGACTACGGATGACGCCACTCTTTAGTAGAACAGTTTGTGGTGACTTTAATTTACCCTCGATATGTTGGCGAAAATACGTGTTTAATTCCCGAGGTACGCATAAAATATCATCCGAAATTGTGCTAAACGCATTCTCTGAAAATTATTTCGAGCAGTCAGTTCATGAGCCCACGCGAATAGTAAACGGTTGTGTAAACACACTTGACCTCTTAGCAACAAATAATCCTGAATTAATAACGAGCATCAAAACCGATTCAGGGATTAGTGAACACGGGGTTGTCGTAGCGAGACTGAATATTGCAACCCCCAAATCCTCAAAAAATAAGCGAAAATTATACCTATTCAAAAAAGCAGATAAAAATACATTTGACACCTTCCTGAGAGACAATCACCAATCATTCCAAATTAATAATGTAAATGTAGACCAGATGTCGCTTAAATTCAAAGAAATAGTATTGGCAGCAATTGAGAGATTTATATGAAATAAATTAACAAATAACGGAGCTGATCCTCCTTGGTACACAAAACTGGTTAGGACACTATTGCACAAGCAACGAAACAAACATGCCAAATTTAAACAGCCGAAAAATCCGCAAGGTTGGCGATCTTTTAGAGAAGCTCGAAATTTAGCGCGGACTGTAATGCGAGACGCATGTAACAGTTTCCACAACGAAACTTTGTCTCGAAACGTGTCAGAAAATCCAAAGAGATTCTGGTCGTATGTGAAGTATGTTAGCGGCAAGAAACAATAAATGCCTTCTCTCCAGGATAGCAATGGAGATACTATCGAAGACAGCGCTGCCAAAGCAGGGTTACTAAACACAGCCTTCCGAAATGCCTTTACAAAAGAAGACGAAGTATGTATATTCCAGAACTCGAATCGAGAACAGCTTCAACATGAGTAACGTAGAAGTAAATGTCCTCGGAGTAGTGAAGCAACTCAAATCACTTAATAAAAGCAAGTCTTCTGGTCCAGACTGTATACCAGTTAGGTTCCTTTCGGAGTATGCTGATGCATTAGCTCCATACTTAACAATCATATACAACCGTTCGCGCGACCAAAGATCAGTACCCAAAGACTGGAAAGCTGCACAGGTCACACCAATATTCAAGAAAGGTAGTAGGAGTAATCCAATAAATTACAGGCCCATATCGTCAACGTCGATATGCAGCAGGATTTTAGAACACGTATTGTCTTAGAACATTATGGATTACCTCGAACGAAACGGTCTATTGCCGGCCAGAGTGGCCGAGATGTTCTAGGCGCTTCAGTCTGGAACCGCGCGACCGCTACAGTCGCAGGTTCGAATCCTGCCTCGGGCATGGATGTGTGTGACGTCGTTAGGTTAGTTAGGTTTAAGTAGTTCTAAGTTCTAGGGGACTGATGACCTCAGATGTTAAGTCCCGTAGTGTTCAGAGCCATTTGAACCATTTGAGCCGAACGGTCTATTGACACACAGTCAACATAGGTTTAGAAAACATCGTTCCTGTGAAACACAACTAGCTCTTTGTTCACGTGAAGTGCTGAGTGCTATTGACAAGGGATTTCATATCGATTCCGCAATCTTGGATTTCCGGAAGGAAATGTGTACCACACAAGCGGTTCGTAGAGGAATTGCGTGCTTATGGAATATCGTCTCAGTTATGTGACTGGATTTGCGATTTCCTGTCAGAGAGGTCACAGTTCGTAGTAACTGACGGAAAGTCATCGAGTAAAACAGGAGTGATTTCAGGCGTTCCCAAAGGTAGTGTCATAAGGCCCTTTGCTGTTCCTTATCTATATAAACGATTTGGGAGACAATCGAAGCAGCCGTCTTCGGTTGTTTGCAGATGACACTGTCGTTTATCGGCTAATAAAGTCACCAGAAGATGAAAACAAGCTGCAAAACGATTTATAAAGAATATCTGAATGATGCGAAAAGTGGCAGTTGACTTTAAATAACGAAAAGTGTGAGGTCATCCACATGAGTGCTAAAAGGAACTCGAACTTCGGTTACACGATAAATCAGTCTAATTTAAAAGCCGTAAATTCAGCTAGATACCTAAGTATTACAATTACGAACAACTTAAATTGGAAGGAATACATAAAAAATGTTGTGGGGAAGGCTAACCAAAGACTGCGTTTTATTGGCAGGACACTTAGAAAATGTAACAGACCTACTAAGGAGACTGCCTACACTACGCTTGTCCGTCCTCTTTTAGAATACTGCTGCGCGGTGCCGTATCCTTACCAGGTAGAACTGGCGGAGTACATCGAAAAAGTTCAAAGAAAGGCAGCACGTTTTGTAGTATCGCGAAATATGGGAGAGAGTGTCACAGAAATGATACAGGATTTGGGATGGACATCATTAAAAGAAAGGCGTTTTTCGTTGCGACGGAATCTTCTCAGGAAATTCCAATCACCAGCTTTCTCCTCAGAGTGCGAAAATATTTTGTTGACACCGACTTACATAGGGAGAAACGATCACAAAGATAAAATAAGGGAAATCAGAGTTATTAGGGAAAGATATAGGTGTCCATTCTTTCGGCTCGCTATACGAGGTTGGAATAATAGTGAATTGTGAAGATGGTTCGGTGAACCCTCTGCCAGGCACTTAAATGTGATTTGCAGAGTATCTATGTAGATATAGATGGTGGGCGACGACGGCAACAAACTACGGTACAGAACAGGTGGGGGCAACTCTTGCACATTACACGTACGCGCTATCTTACGTGACGACACAGGGCAACAGGGACACTATTGTCTCAGCACTGTTGTACCAGTTCTTACGCCATGTGTTTGTTGCTCATTTCTGTCCGCAATGTTATTAAAATAGCACTGATCGCTTTTTCCATTTTTTGTAATAACGCAATATTTCAAACGAACGAAGTTACTCCTTTCTTAAAAGGGTTTATTTACGTCGAAAAATTTTATGACTGCTGCCATTGATAAATGATATTTCGGTTGTTTTACTCGTTTCTATGTAAAAGTTATAATACCAGTTATAACCGAGACCAATCAGATATCGAAAGATACCGGTTATTCATAACTGAAATATCGGTATCGCTTCTAACCGGTCGGTTTTTCTTATCTCTTGAAAGCAGACGTCAAATTTAAGTCGCCAACACATTCTTACACATCAGATGCAGTGTCATTCAAAAATTTGTACTGTGTTTATCCAAGTGTCATATGACTAGCTCCAACAAACACATTACTTAGCGGTATTTGAAAACTTTTATTTCTCTGTTGACAGCTTTATTTACTTATTGTACGGCTTTCAGACACATTGAAAAATATACTTTTAGACGGATTTTCAAAATGTGCGCCTGTTTATCGTATGAGCACATTGTTGTGTATCATTTCTGCACCCATAAATATTCTGTCTATTGTTTAACTCTGAATTTCTCGCATGTTTTCATCCCAGAAGCAGTTCAGTATTGCGCGGCGTGTGCTAATAAGAAAAATATTTTAACAGAACGGAGAATGTTATGCAGCAACCTTGACACGTCTTCAGCAATTGTACGGCGCAATGAAGCACCGAACGAATCATACTTGTAAAGTTCAATAAACGGGCTCAGTAGCGAACATTAAGAGTTCTGAGTGACCTGGTTTTGTTCGATCTGTGAGTGACAGTGTGGCTGTTAGACCAGAGAACTCATTTCTTCTCCAAGAATTGGACACAAGTTATTCCTCAAATTTCCCCTGTACAGTCTCCATTGTCGTTGCCACCCTTACAGAATTCACTTAACGCAGGAACTGAAAGAAACCGATCATGAGAAAAGGAGACATTTTGCTGAATAGTTTCTGAGTAGTTTTTGCGCGGAACATCACCTTTATTGACAAGGTGCACTTCTACTTCAAAAGATATGCGAATAAATTGAAATGCCATATCTGTGCTGTGAAAGTCCCTCATGAGAGGAAGCTGTGTCAAAAACGTGTGACGGTCTGGTATGATTTTGGAGTGGGCTGCGTCATCGGCACTTATTTTTTTTTTAAGATTAGGCGCGAAAATCTGTGACAGTCAATGAAACTCGATACTGTGCATTGATAAGGGAATTGTTTGTGGCTTCATGTCACTGAACTCGACATTCGAGATTTGTGGTTTCAGCACATCTGTCGCACTTTCCACGAAGCAATTTGATTGCCCCACGAGCGGTTTCTGGACTGTATCGTACACTTCATTGGCATCTACACGGCTATTCTGCAAATCATGATTAAGTGCCTGGCAGAGGGTTCATCGAACAACCTTCACAATAATTCTCTGTTATTCCATTCTCGAACAGCGCGCTGAAAAAACGAACACCTACATCTTTCCGTGCGGGCTCTGATTTCCCTTGCTTCATTACGATGGCCGTTTCTCCCTATGTAGGTTGTGAAATGTTTCTTTTTTGAACAAGAATTAGAATATGCCCCATTAGTTTAATTGAGGTTAAAATACATTAAGAATAAATTTTCTCTGTGTAAATAAATCTGTAAAGTGAGGAGAAAAGGTCACCATTATAATGTAAGGAATTTACGTTTTTCTGTTCCGCTAAAGAATGTTCCAGAGAAATGTTAATCTATCGAAACTGTAAAGCAAATAGAAGGCAGTCGCCGTAATTTGTTTTTGGAATATATAAAAACAGGAGCTGAGAGCTCTCTCTCTCTCTCTCTCTCTCTCTCTCTCTCTCTCTCCTTTGTTATCGACGGCTGTTTCACAAAATGTAAGAGTCACACTCGATTAAATAGTTACGCTAATTTAATTAGAATAGCTGTGTTTAATTTGACAATCTACTTTCCTTTTTCATTAATTCCGGATATCAAACTATTATGCTGCATTTTAGAACTTTTTCAGGTGGCAGCGAGGAAGAATTGCCGACGAATTGTTTGGTGGCCACAGCCGAACACTACTAGTGTCCAACCGGCTATTACCTTACCAAAATTTTATTTCAGCGTCCCTGAGATCTCTTTTGCCGGTCGTTTCTGTAAGTATCTGGGCAATGCAATAACGCAAACTGCGTAATTTTTAGATCGTTCACTGGCCTATAAACAATGCCGTCGGTCAACGTTCCCGTCGGTTTGATGGGAATCTGATGCTGGCTGGCGGAATGTATAATTTCATTATCCACAAGTAAAAATTTTATATGCACCATTTTATCATTTCAGAAGCTTTGCCACCAGCAAAAGTGATAAATATAATATTACATTATTTATTTAAAAATACCAGTAATATTAAAGTTGGCGCCAACAGAATATTTTCGCATTCGGAGGAGAAAGATGGTGACTGAAATTTAGTGAGAAGATCCCGCCGCAACGAAAAACGCCTTTGTTTTAATGATACCCACCCAACTCCTGGATAATGTCAGCGATACTCTCGCCCCTGTATCTCGATGACACAGAACGTGCTGCACCTACATTAATATTCTCATTGTACTCCGTTAATCCTATCTGGTAAGGATCCCACGCCGTACAACAGTACTCCAAAAGAAGACGAACAAGCTTCATTTAGGCAGTTTGTTTAGTAGATCTGTTGCATCTTCTAATTGCTCTGCCAATAAATCGCAGTGTTTGTTTCACCTTCCCCACAACATTTCAAGACACTATCCATTCCGTTCAACTGCTCTTCCAAGTCCTTTGCTGTCTCTGGCAGAATTACAATGTCATCGGCGAACCTCAAAGTTTTTATTTCTTTTCCATGGATTTTAATACCTACTCCAAATTTTTCTTTTGTTTCCTTTACTGCTTGCTCAATATACAGATTGAATAGCATCGGGGAGAGGCTACAACCCTGTCTCACTCCCTTCCCAACCACTGCTTTCCTTTCATACCCATCGACTATTATAACTGCAATCTGCTTTCTGTACAAATTGTAAATAGCCTTTCGCTCCCTGTATTTTATCCCTGCAACCTTCAGAATGTGAAAGACAGTATTCCAGTCAACATTGTCAAAAGCTTTCTCTAATTCTACAAATGCCAGAAACGTAGGTTTGCCTTTCCTTAATCTTTCTTCTAAGATAAGTCGTAAGGTCAGTATTGCCTCACGTGTTCCAACATTTCTACGGAATCCAAACTTATCTTCCCCGAGGTCGGCTTCTACTAGTTTTTCCATTCGTCTGTAAAGAATTCGCGTTAATATTTTGCAGCTGTGACTTATTAAACTTATAGTTCGGTAATTTTCACATCTGTCAACACCTGCTTTCTTTGGGATTGGAATTATTACATTCTTCTTGAAGTCTGAGGGTATTTCGCCTGTTTCATACATCTTGCTCACCAGATGGTAGAGTTTTGTCAGGACTGGCTCTCCCAAGGCTGTCAGTAGTTCTAATGGAATGTTGTCTACTCCCGGGGCCTTGTTTCGACTTAGGTCTTTCAGTGCTCTGTCAAACTCTTCACGCCATATCATATCTCCCATTTCATCTTCATCTATCTCCTCTTCCATTTCCATAATATTGTCCTCAAAAACATCGCCCCTGTATAGACCCTCTATATACTCCTTTCATCTTTCTGCTTTCCCTTCTTTGCTTAGAACTGGGTTTCCATCTGAGCTCTTGATATTCATGTAAGTGGTTCTTATTTCTCCAAAGGTCTCTTTAATTTTCCTGTAGGCAGTATCTATCTTACCCCTCGTGAGATAAGCCTGTTCATCCTTACATTTGTCCTCTAGCCATCTCTGCTTAGCCGCTTTGCACTTCCTGTCGATCTCCTTTTTGAGATGTTTGTATTCCTTTTTGCCTGCTTCACGTACTGCATTTTTGTATTTTCTCCTTTCATCAATTAAATTCAGTATCTCTTCTGTTACCCAAGGATTTCTACTAGCCCTAGTCTTTTTACCTACTTGATCCTCTGCTGCCTTCACTATTTCATTCCTCAAATCCACCCATTCTTCTTCTACCGTATTTCTTTTCCCCATTCCTGTCAATTGTTCCCTTATGCTCCTCCTGAAACTCTGTACAACCTCTGGTTCTTTCAGTTTATCCAGGTCCCATCTCCTTAAATTCCCACCTTTTTGCAGTTTCTTCAGTTTTAATCTACAGGTCATAACCAATAGATTGTGGTCAGAGTCCACATCTGCCCCTGGAAATATCTTACAATTTAAAACCTGGTTCCTAAATCTATGTCTTACCATTATATAATCTATCTGAAACCTTCTAGTATCTCCAGGGTTCTTCCATGTATACAACCTTCTTTCACGATTCTTGAACCAAGTGTTAGCTATGATTAAGTTATGCTCTGTGCAAAATTCTACCAGGCGGCTTCCTCTTTCATTTCTTAGTTCCAATGCACATTCAACTACTACAGATACCTTTTTTAAATCGTTTTGCAATTTGTTTTGATCTTGTGAAGACTTTACCAGACGGAAAATGACTGCATCATCTGCACACAACTTAAAACAGCTGCTCAGATTGACTCATAAATCGTTTATATAGATGAGAAACAGGAGAGGACCTATAATACTGCCGGCCGGGGTGGCCAAGAGGTTGTAGGCGCTACAGTCTGGAACCGCGCTACCCCTACGGTCGCAGGTTTGAATCCTGCCTCGGAATGGATGTGTGTGATGTCCTTAGGTTAGTTAGGTTTAAGTAGTTCTAAGTTCTAAGGGACTGATGACCTCAGCAGTTAAGTCCAATAGTGCTCAGAGCCATTTGAACCTATAATACTACCATAGGGACGTCAGAAATTACTTCTGTTTAACTCGATGACTCTCCGTGAGTTACTAAGAAATGTGACCTCTCTGACAGGATATCACGAATCCAGGCGTATAACTGAGACAATATTCCATAAGCATGCAATTTGATTACAAGCCGCTTGTGAAATACAGATAGGTAGGAGACTTTGCCTGATGCCGTGCAGCCCACTTAACACGACTGTCATACAGTTTTTCCTTCTTTACAATTTTCTGCCGCATCCTGCAGGGGCAATGAAGATATACCTCCAGGGTTTTCGGTGATAAGTGTTTGATCACTCACTATACACCCCTTAATTGGCTCCCTCTGAGTTTCATCTCTGCTCACATGAACTGCTGGCTATGAAGGCAACGTTTTGGCACAGACAAGTAGCTGTAAATCAGCGTAGAGATTTGGCGGATGCCACATGCGGCTTCCTTCTATGAAGAGGGTATTGGAAAGTTGGTAAAAAGCTACGAGAAATGTCTAAGTCGGAGCGGTGACTATATAGAGATGTGGCTGGAAGATGTAGCTAACTGTTGCAAATAAAACATTTTTGATTTTACAAGTGGTGTCCATTTCAAGACCGATCGGAACTTACTTTCGGAACAGCGCTCGTATTTCCATTGCTATCGTTCAGAGAATGCCTTGATTGCGTCTTGCTGCTAGATACTTAACATATACTAGAATCTGTTTCGTTGTGGAAACTGTTATAAGCATTTCACATTGAAGTCCACGCTAAATTTCGACCTTCAGTAAAAGATGGCCAACTTGCGGATTTTGCCTTCGTTTAAATTTGGTATGCTTTTTTCGTTGTTTCTGCAATAGTGTCGTGACCTATTTTGTGTACCAAGGAGGATCAGCTCCGTCTTTTGTTACTTTATTTGGTATAAATCACTCTCTTTCTTTGAATTCAGGCCACACTTACCCTGACCTTACATTGTTAATTTGGAAAGAGTGGAGATTGTCAGATTGTCTCTCAGGAAGGCGTCAAGCGAATTTTTAACTGCTTTTTGGAGGATTTGGGATAACGATATTCAGTCTCGCAACGACAACCCTTTGTTCATTAATCCCTATATCGATTTTGATTCTCGTTATTAGGTAAGGATTATTTGATGCTAAGAGGTTAACCGTGGTCTAGGGGAGATCGTCGCGCCACGATGTCTCCGTCCACCTTTCGCCGTGGGCCACATAGTTCTGTCTCTCGCCCACATTTGCGATTTCCTGGTCGAACTGAGCTACATGACCGAGGATCTCCGGCGGCGAGAGATTACTACCGTGTCTATCAGACACGACAACTCCGTAACAACGTCGAACAAAAACACCCAACCATCCGCTGGACCAGGGTGTGGCGAGCCGTCCACACGCCATACGTGCCCACGTACGCTCGATCCTTATTGTATGTAGTGCTGAACGGCAAATTAGCCACACGCTAGCGCCTCCATTCCATCCATCTCACTGACGACGCTTTGTGTTCGCACTGTGCAGTCGTCGATTCCGACGCCCGCAGCCTGACATGTGCTGTGGAAGCCAGATGCCGGGATATTGTCCAACGTATGCTGGCGCCCCTGTTGCGACGACAGGCAGAGTCTATCACGCCGGACGAACTCCTAGATCCAGATACCGCTTACTTTCCCACTACCAGAACGAAAGCCGCCGACTGGCTGAAGAGCGTGGTGCTGTATTACATTTGGCAAGCCGCGCCCGACAGCGCTCTGGACTTGTGGGTCCACCTGACGACCACTCATGAAACATTCCGCCACCATGCACTGTACCGCACACGACTATCTAATTATTTAGGCCCCTTATTCGAGCATCCTCGTGCCCATTGTGGCGTTCTGAGTACTAGAAGGCACACTTGAAAATTATTCATGCCACACGATTGATCCTCAGAGAAAACGGTTTAGAGGGAGTCTCCCTTACATTCATTACATGAAGACGACTCGGAAGCTTCTGGTGGTGGTTGTAGGATCCAGTTGAAAATAACAAAAACAAGAATAAAAAACCAAAAATATACAAATAAATAAATACATGAAAAAATTATATATATGTACACTCATAAATAAATGAATTTGATCCAATAAAATTCTCTTGATCCTGTCGAACCCTTTTCCTTACTTGGCTCTGGGAGGGCGGGAATGGGACATTGAGGCCAGGCCCCGGAAGTCGACCTCTGCCCTCTTTGTCCCCGACCCTTCTCTCAGGTCCCTAAAGGTGGAAGAATCAGCGATGATCGACGGCATGAGGATGCAGAAGGCAATAGAAAGCACTGCATTAAAGACACGTAACGTGTATCCAAAGGTCATGTGGCCTGTGATTGAAGAAGTGTCATGATGATCTCTCCGTTGGCAAAAAGATTCCGGAATAGTCCCCCATTCGGATCTCCTGGAGGGGACTACCAAGGGGGAAGTTACCATGAGAAAAAGATTGAATAATCTACGAAAGGATAACGTTCTACGAGTCGGGGCGTGGAATGTCAGAAGCTCGAACGTGGTAGGGAAACTAGAAAATCTGAAAAGGGAAATGCAAAGGCTGAATCCAGGTATAGTAGGGGTCAGTGAAGTGAAGTGGAAAGAAGAAAAGTATTTCTGGTCATATGAGTATAGGGTAATATCAACAGCAGCACAAAATGGGATAATGAGAGTAGGATTTGTTATGAATAAGAAGGTAGGGCAGAGAGTGTGTTACTGTGAACAGTTCAGTGACAAGGTTGTTCTTATCAGAATCGACAGCAAACCAAAACAGACAACTATAGGTCAGGTATACATGCCGACGTCGTAAGCTCAAGATGAAGAGATAGAGAAAGTGTATGAGGATATGAAAGGGTAATACAGTATGTAAAGGGGGATGAAAATCTAATAGTCTTGCGGGACTGGAATGCAGTTGTAGGGGAAGGTGTAGAAAGAAAAGGTTACAGGAGAATATGGGCTTGGGACAATGAGAAAGACTAATTGAGTTGGGTAACAAGTTTCATCTAGTAATAGAGAAAACTCTGTCCAAGGAAAAAATGGTTCAAATGGCTCTGAGCACTATGGGACTTAACTTCTGAGGTCATGATTCCTCTAGAACTTATAACTACTTAAACCTAACTAACCTAAGGACATCACACACATCCATGCCCGAGGCAGGATTCGAACCTGCGACCGTAGTGGTCGCGCGGTTTCAGACTGAAGCGCCTAAACCGCTCGGCCACTCTGGCCGGCTCTGTCCAAGAATCACAAGAGGAAGATGTATACTTGGAAAAAGCTGGGTGATACGGGAAGATTTCAGTTAGATTACATCATGGCCAGACAAAGATTCCGAAATCAGATACTGGACTGTAAGGTGTACCCAGGAGCAGATATAGACTCAGATCACAGTATAGTAGTGATGAAGAGTAGGCTGAACATTAAGAAATTAGTCAGGAAGAATCAATACGCAAAGAATTGGTATACAGAAGTACTAACGAACGACGAGATACGGTTGAAGTTCTCTAAGGCTAGATATACAGCAATAAGGAATAGCTCAGTAGGCAGTACAGTCGAAGAGGAATGGACATCTCTAAAAAAGGCAATCTCAGAAGTTGGAAAGAAAAACATAGGTACAAAGAAGGTATCCGCGAAGAAACCTGGGTAACAGAAGAAATACTTCAATTGATCGGTGGAAGGAGGAAGTACAAAAATGTTCTGGGAAACTCAGGAATAGGGAAATACAAGTCGCTGAGGAATGAAATAAATAGGATGTGCAGGGAAGTTAAGACGAAATAGTTGCATGAAATATGTGAAGAAATCGAAAAAGAAATGATTGTCGGAAGGACAGACTCAGCATACAGGAAAGTCAAAACAACCTTCGGTGACATTAAAAGCATGGGTGATAACATTAAGAGTGCAACGGGAATTTCACTGTTAAATTCAGAGAAGAGAGCGGATAGGTGGAAATTAACATTGAAAGCCTCTATGAGGGAGAAGATTTGTCTGACGTGATAGAAGAACAAACAGGAGACGATTTAGAAGAGATAGTGGATCCAGTATTAGAATCAGAATTTAAAAGAGCTTTCCAGGATTTAAGATCAAATAAGGAGGAGGGATAGATAACATTCCACCAGAATTTGAAAAATCATTGGAGGAAATGGCAACAAAACGACTATTCACATTGGGGTGTAGAATGTATGACTCTGGCGACATACCATTTGACTTTCGGAAAAGCATCATCCACACAATTCCGAAGACGGCAAGAGCTGACAAGTGCGGGAATTATTTCACAATCAGCTGAACAGCTCATGCGTCCAAGTTGCTCACAAGAATAATTTACAGAAGAACGAAAAAGTAAATTGAGGATGCGCTGGATGACGATCAGTTTGGCTTTAGGAAAGGTAAAGGCACGAGAGAGCAATTCTGGTTTCCATTAATAATGGAAGCAAGACAAAAGAAAAATCAAGACGCGTTCATAGGATTTGTCGACCTGGAAAAAGATCAATTTTGGTTCCAGACAAATATAGAAACATGCGAGGCAATACTGACCCTACTACTTATCTTAGAAGATAGGTTAAGGAAAGGTAAACCCACGTCTATAGTTTTTGTAGATAGCTTTTGCAGTGCCCACTGGAATATACCCTTTGAAAGTCTCAAGGTGTCAGGGGGAAGATACAGGGGGGGGGGGGGGGGAAACTTATGTACAACATATACAGAAACAGACAGCTGTTACAAGAATGGAAGGGCATGGAACAGAAGCAGCAGTTGAGAAAAGAGTGAACAGGGTTATAACCTATCCCCGATATTATTCACTCTGTATATTGAGCAAGAAAGAAAGGAAACGAAAGAAAAAAATTGAGAAGGAATGAAAGGAGAAGAAATGAAAACTTTGAGGTTTGCCGTCGAAATTGTAATTTTGTGAGAGACAATAAAGGATTTGGAAATTCAGTGGAACTGAAGGATGTAAGATGAGCAAAGGTGAAACAAGAGCAATAAAATGTAGTCACATTTATTCAGGAGATGGTTAGGAAATTAGACTAGTAAATGAGATACTAAAACCAACAGATGAATTCTGCTATGAAATGAAGACTGGTTATAGCAAGAAAATTTCTGAAAAAGAGGAAATTATTAACTTCTAATATAAAAGTATGTGTTAGGAAGCGTTTTCTGAAACTATTTGTCTGTAGAGTAGCCTTGTACAGAAATGAAACGTGGACGCTAAGCAGCTCAGACTAGAAGAGAATAGAAGTTTTTGAAATATGATGTCGCAGAATAACGCTGAAGGTGAGTTTAGTAGATCATTTAAGTAATGAGGAGTGAAACAAGCATTTGTGGCACAACTCGACTAAAAGAATATATCGGCTGATAAAAAGCGTTCTGAGACATCAAGGGATCGGCATGTTAGTATTGGAGGGAAGTGTGGGGGGCTAAAGATTGTAGAGCGAGACCAAGAGCTGAATACAGTAAGCATGTTCAGATGGATGTAGGTTGTTGTGGTTATGCAGAGAGGAAGAGGTTTGTATAGACTAACAAAGAAAGTTGCATCAAAGCAGTCCTCAGTCTGAAGACCACAACAACAACAGCACATAATGTACAGCTGTCCTCCAATTGGTGCCTTACTAACCATGGCCCTGTTGGAGATGGCATGCCCTTAAGTTTCTCCGACCTCTGAAGTGACCTCTTGACATTACGAGAAGCCGGCTCACGCCTCGAGAGAAACTGGTGAGTGTTTGATGGGACGACCATTTGGTCGGGGAGAAGAGGCCGGGCGAAAAAAAAACGAGGTTTCCAGTTGCCTGTGCGACTGGATGACAGATGACGTACCATAGCGTACACTCTGGTTGAGGAGGGGTAAAGACGAAAGGCAGCTAAGATGAGCGAAACGAAAGATGAGATGTGTACTGACGGAAAAAATACAAGGTCACTTTAGTTAAGTGAAGTGACATGTAGTTCATTGTAGAAGTATACGATAAAAGATTCAGACCAAATGAAACCCACATGCGACAGTAAATGGTAGCCAAACAGTGGTACCAATGCACAACCCATCCCCCCGCTCTGTCGGCAACGCAGGGCTGCATTTTCGCATGCAAACGATCATGGATGTCCCGAAACATCCTGCGATGGATTATCCGAAGTATGTTCGGTCTTTTGTTACAATTCAGCGAAACGCCAAACGTGACTGTAATTGATGGCCTCCACACCATGCAGTCTGGGGTGGGACTTGTGTGTCATAGGTGGCTGCAATCTAGAACTGACAGCTTACCATTTCTACCTCATGTACGTGTACGTCCATAATTCGCATCACTGAAGACAACAAGGCGCCATTCCACTTTCGAGCAAAATCTTTCACAACACAAGAGAAGCCACGGTTGTCGGTTTCTGGTGCCATTGGTAGCCTGGCAAGAGAGACACACGTGATCTAAATCCTGCTGCAAGCAGACGGATCCCAGGCATCTCTGGAGACACAGCAGGTGCCACATTTGCCCTGATTTCGTCCGACCAGCGCTGTTCATCTACATCTACATCCATACTCCCCAAGCCACCTGACGGTGTGTGGCGGAGAGTACCTTGGGTACCTATCGGTTCTCCCCTCTATTCCAATCTCGTATTGTTCGTGGAAAGAAAGATTGTCGGTATGCCTCTGTGTGGGCTCTAATCTCTCTGATTTTATCCTCATGGTCTCTTCGCGAGATATACGTAGGAGGAAGCAATATACTGCTTGACTCTTCGGTGAAGGTGAGTTTTCGAAGCTTCAATAAAAGCCCGTAACGAGCTACTGAGCGTTTCTCTTACAGAGTCTTCCACTGGTGTTTATCAATCATCTCCGTAACGCTTTCGCGATTACTAAATGATCCTGTAACGAAGCGCGCTGCTCTCCGTTGGATCTTCTTTATCTCTTCTATCAACCGTATCTGGTACAGGTCGCACACCGGTGAGCAGTATTCAAGCAGTGGGCGAACAAGTGTACTGTAACATACTTCCTTTGTTTTCGGACTGTATTTCCTTAGGATTGTTCCAATGAATCTCAATCTGGCATCTGTTTTATCGACGATTAATTTTATATGGTCATTCCATTTTAAATAATTCCTAATGCCTTCTCCCAGGTAATTTATGGAATTAACTGCTTCCAGTTGCTGACCTGCTATATTGTAGCTAAATGATAAAGGATCTTACTTCCTATGTATTAGCAGTACATTACACATGTCTACATTGAGATTCAATTGTCATTCAATGCACCAAGCGCCAATTCGTTGCAGATCTTCCTGCATTTCAGTACAATTTTCCATTGTTACAATCCCTCGATACACCACAGCATAATCCGCAAAAAGCCTCAGTGAACTCCCCATGTTATCCACTAGGTCATTTATATATATTGTGAATAGCAACGGTCCTACGACACTCCCCTGCGGCACACCTGAAATCACTCTTACTTCGGAGGACTTCTCTCCATTGAGAATGACACGCTGCGTTCTGTTATCTAGGAGCTCTTCAATCCAATCACACAATTGGTCTGATAGTCCATATGCTCTTACTTTGTTCATTAAACGACTGTGGGAAACTGTATCGAACGCCTTGCGGAAGTCAAGAAACACGGCATCTACCTGGGAACCCGTGTCTATGGCCCTCCGAGTCTCGTGGACGAATAGCGCGAGCTGGGTTTCACACGACCGTCATTTTCGAAACCCATGCTGATTCCTGCAAAATAGATTTCTAGTCTCCAGAAAAGTGCTTATACTCGAACATAATACGTGTTCCAAAATTCTACAACTGATTGACGTTAGAGATATAGGTCTATAGTTCTGCACATCTGTTCGACGTCCCTTCTTGAAAACGGGGATGACCTGTGCCCTTTTCCAATCTTTTGGAACGCTACGCTCTTCTAGAGACCTACGCTACACCGCTGCAACAAGGGAGGCAAGATCCTTCGCGTACTATGTGTAAAATCGTACTGGTATATTCAATCAGGTCCAGCGGCCTTTCCTCTATTGAGCAATTTTAATTGTTTTTCTATCCCTCTGCCATCTATTTCGATATCTACCATTTTGTCATCCGGGCGACAATCTAGAGAAGGAACTACAGTGCAGTCTTCCTCTGTGAAACAGCTTTGGAAAAAGACATTTAGTGTTTCGGCCTTTTGTCTGTCATCCTCTGTTTCAGTACCATTTTGGTCAGAGAGTGCCTGGACATTTTCTTTTGATCCACCTACTGCTTTGACATAAGACCAAAATTTCTTAGGATTTTCTGCCAAGTCAGTACATAGAACTTAACTTTCGAATTCATTCAACGCCCCTCGCATAGCCCTCCTCACACTACATTGCGTTCCGTGTAATTTTTGTTTGTGGGCAAGGCTTTGGCTATGTTTATGTTTGCTGTGAAGTTCCCTTTGTTTCCGTAGCAGTTTTCTAACTCGGTTGTTGTACCACGGTGGCTCTTTTCCAACTCTTACGATCTTGCTTGGCACATACTCATCTAACGCATATTGTACGATGGTTCTGAACTTTTTCCACTGATTCTCAACACTATCTGTATTTGCTATAAAACTTTTGTTTTGAGCCGTCAAGTACTCCGAAATCTGATTTTTGTCACTATTGCTAAACAGAAAAATCTTCCAACCGTTTTTAATATTTCTATTTACAGCTGAAATCATCGATGCAGTAACCGCTTTATGATCGCTGATTCCCTGTTCTGCGTTAACTGTTTCAAATAGTTCGGGTCTGTTTGTCACCAGAAGGTCTAATATGTTATCGCCACGAGTCGATTCTCTGTTTAACTGCTCAAGGTAGTTTTCAGATAATGCACTTAAAAAAATCCCTGGATTCTTTGTCCCTGCCACCCGTTATAAACGTTTGAGTCTCCCAGTCTATATCCGTAAATTAAAATCTCCACCCAGAACTATAACATGGTCGGGAAATCTACTCGAAATATTTTCCAAATTTTCCTACAGGTGTCGTAAATCGGCCATGCGGGGTAGCTGAGCGGTCTAAGGACGCCTTGTCACGTTTCGCGCGGTTCCCCCCGTCGGAGGTTCGAGTCCTCCCTGGGACGTGTGTGTGTGTGTGTGTGTGTGTGTGTTTTGTCCTTAGCGTAAGGTAGTTTAAGTTAGATTAAATAGTGTGTAAGCTTAGGGGCCGATGACCTCAGCAGTTCGGGAGGACGACGGTTCAATCCCGTCTCCGGCCATCCTGATTTAGGTTTTCCGTGATTTCCCTAAATCGCTTCAGGCAAATGCTGGGATGGTTCCTTTGAAAGGGCACGGACGATTTCCTTCCCCATCCATCCCTCACCCGAGCTTGCGCTCCGTCTCTAATGACCTCGTTGTCGACGGGACGTTAAACACTAATCTCCTCCTCCCTCCACCTCAGCAGTTTGGTCCCATAAGACCTTACAACAAATTTCTAAAAAAAAAATTTGTCATAAATTTGTCGATTATCTTCGTTTTGGAATATGTATCACGTTACTACAGCTACCGCTCTGTTATCCGAGTAAAGCATTTTTGAGTAATCGTTGCCCGCTGTTAATGCGTTCTGATATAGCGATTGCTGCTGCTATGGGCGCGCACTTGGTGTTGCACACCGAGAGTTTAGTACAGCTGTGTGGGTGAACTTGCACTGCGCCGGAATTGCAGTCTACGACCGTCCATGCAACTAGTCTGTTAAAACATTCCAGCAGCAACACCCAGTCACAGTGCACGAGAAAAGCGAGGAAAAATTATAAATAAAATAAAATTGATAATTAATAGTGGTTCATGGTGTGGGTTCCTGTAGTCATGTCCTAGTTCATGAACCACGGGCAACGTATGAGTGGCCAAGTAAGTGGTCCCGACAGTCGGGATACCAGATACTTTGGAATAAGGCTGGCCATCTCGGACATATTCTGAGTCGTGGTCACCTTTGTGCTCATACGCAAAGACTACCAAATCCACCGGTTAGTCCCTCAGCCGTTAGGGGTAAAACCCAATGGGACTCGGGGCAAGTAAGGCTAGCAACCTGCTTCCCTGGTACTCTAAATATGATGCTGGCAACAATCAGAGCAAAATGCCTCGGACCTTTGGAGGTGACGGAGTCCCACCTCTAACTGACAAACCAGGGACTCCTAAGATACGACTTGGCAAACAAATGGTAATGAGATGGGGAGCTATTAATATCAACGGGGGCTACTCTGGGAAGAAGGTAGAGCTGGCAGAGGCTGCAAGTAAGATGGGGCTGGACGTTTTAGCTGTTAGTGACATTCGAGTAAGGGGTGAGAAAGAAGAGGAAGTGGGAGAATACAAGGTCTGCCTGTCAGGAGTCAAAGCAGGAATAGCACAATGGGGTGTAGGGCTTTACATCAGGAAAGAAATGGAACCCAGCGTAGTTGCAATAAGGTATGTAAACGAACGACTGATGTGGATAGATTTGACAGTGTCTAGCAAGAAAATTAGGACTGTGTCAGTATATTCGCATTGTGAAGGGACAGATCAAGATAAGATGGATAGTTTTTATGAGGCACTCAGTGATGTAGTTGTTAGAGTAAAGGACAAGGACAGTGTTCTGCTCATGGGTGATTTTAACGCCAGGATTGGAAATCGAACAGAAGGGTATGAAAAGGTTATGGGTAAATTTGGAGAGGATATGGAGGCCAACAGGAACGGGAAACAACTCTTGGATTTCTGTGCCAGTATCGGCTTAGTAATCACAAACTCCTTTTCTAAACATAAGAACATTCACCGATATACTTGCGAAGGCAGGGGAACCAGATCTGTCATTGACTATATAATAACAGATCAGGAATTCAGGAAGGCTGTGAGGGACACACGTGTATTCGGGGGATTCTTTGATGACACTGATCATTATTTAATCTGCAGTGAAATTGGGATTGTGAGGCCGAAAGTGCAGGAGGTCAGGTCCATATGTAGGAGGATAAGAGTGGAGAAACTTCAGGATAAGGAAATCAGGCACAAGTACATAACAGCGATCTCAGAAAGGTACCAGTTAGTTGAATGTAGTCAATTACAGTCATTGGAAAAGGAATGGACAAGGTACAGGGACACAGTACTAGAAGTGGCTAAAGAATGTCTTGGAACAGTAGTGTGTAAAAGTAGGATGAAGAAACAGCTTGGTGGAATGATACAGTCAAGGAAGCCTGTAAAAGCAAAAAGAAGGCGTATCAAAAATGGCTACATACCAGAACCCAGGTAGACAGAGAAAGTTATGTTGAAGAAAGAAACAAAGCCAAACAGATAATTGCAGCATCGAAGAAGAAATCGTGGGAAGACTTTGGAAACAGGTTGGAGACTATGGGTCAAGCTGCTGGAAAACCATTCTGGAGTGTAATTAGCAGTCTTCTAAAGGGAGGTAAGAAGGAAATGACAAGTATTTTGGACAGGTCAGGAAAACTGCTGGTGAATCCTGTGGATGCCTTGGGCAGATGGAGGGAATATTTTGAAGAGTTGCTCAATGTAGGTGAAAATGCGATCAGTAATGTTTCAGATTTCGAGGTAGAATGGGATAGGAATGATGATGGAAATAGGATCACATTTGAGGAAGTGGAAAAAATGGTCAATAGATTGCAGTGCAATAAAGCGGCTGGGGTGGATGAAATTAAGTCGGAACTCATCAAATACAGTGGATTGTCAGGTCTTAAATGGCTACACAGGATAATTGAAATGGCCTGGGAGTCGGGACAGGTTCCATCAGACTGGACAAAAGCAGTAATCACACCAGTCTTTAAACATGGAAACAGAAAAGATTGTAACAACTACAGAGGTATCTCTTTAATCAGCGTTGTGGGTAAATTCTTCGCAGGTATTGTTGAAAGGAAAGTGCGTGTATTAGTTGAGGACCAATTGGATGAGAATCAGTGTGGGTTTAGGCCTCTTAGAGGTTGTCAGGGCCAGATCTTTAGCTTATGGCAAATAATGGAGAAGTGTTATGAGTGGAACAGGGAATTGTATCTATGCTTTATATATCTAGAAAAGGCATATGACTGGGTTCCAAGGAGGAAGTTATTGTCTGTTCTACAAGATTATGGAATAGGAGGCAAACTTTTGCAAGCAATTAAAGGTCTTTACATGGATAGTCAGGCAGCAGTTAGAGTTGACGGTAAATTGAGTTCATGGTTCAGAGTAGTTTCAGGGGTAAGACAAGGCTGCAACCTGTCTCCACTGTTGTTCATATTATTTATGGATCATATGTTGAAAACAATAGACTGGCTGGGTGAGATTAAGATATGTGAACACAAAATAAGCAGTCTTGCATATGCGGATGACTTAGTTGTGATGGCAGATTCGATTGAAAGTTTGCAAAGTAATATTTCAGAGCTAGATCAGAAATGTAAGGACTATGGTATGAAGATTAGCATCTCCAAAACGAAAGTAATGTCAGTGGGAAAGAAATATAAACGGATTGAGTGCCAAATAGGAGGAACAAAGTTAGAACAGGTGGACGGTGTCAAGTACTTAGGATGCATATTCTCACAGGATGGCAACATAGCGAAAGAACTGGAAGCGAAGTGTAGCAGAGCTAATGCAGTGAGCGCTCAGCTACGATCTACTCTCTTCTGCAAGAAGGAAGTCAGTACCAAGACTAAGTTATCTGTCCACCGTTCAATCTTTCGACCAACTTTGTTGTATGGGAGCGAAAGCTGGGTGGATTCAGGTTACCTTATCAACAAGGTTGAGGTTACGGATATGAAAGTAGCTAGGATGATTGCAGGTACTAGTAGATGGGAACAATGGCAGGAGGGTGTCCACAATGAGGAAATCAAAGAAAAACTGGGAATGAACTCTATAGATGTAGCAGTCAGGGCGAACAGGCTTAGATGGTGGGGTCATGTTACACGCATGGGAGAAGCAAGGTTACCCAAAAGACTCATGGATTCAGCAGTAGAGGGTAGGAGGAGTCGGGGCAGACCGAGGAGAAGGTACCTGGATTCGGTTAAGAATGATTTTGAAGTAATAGGTTTAACATCAGAAGAGGCGCCAATGTTAGCACTGAATAGGGGATCATGGAGGAACTGTATAAGGGGGGCTATGCTCCAGACTGAACGCTGAAAGGCATAATCAGTCTTAAATGATGATGATGATGATGATGATGATGATTAATAGTGAAGAAGTACCATAGAATTCCATACAAAGTAACGGAGATCCCTAGAAACGCTGTACGAGCAAGGCCGTGACTAATAAGGAACCATATGATTGATCGAAATGGTAATTCAGTCTCCCAGCACGATAGGAAACCATAATTCACAAAAAAATTCATTCTTCAGCTGTTAATTAAGGAATAAATAACTAAAACATGTTTTTTCGCATTAAAATACGACCCTCAGTATCATGATAGTTTACACTTTAACATTCATGATAGTTTAGACTTTAACATTTACATACCATCAATTACTTAGAAATCACTTAAGTGTTGAAAAGTTTCAGATTAAAATTATTTTCGTAATATATTCCGTACACCAATTCCAGAGAAACAAATTGTTACTGAGACAATGTAAATAAACTTCTTTAGGCACCACCTCTAGTTACTTCTTCCGCTACTAATAAATGCTTAGTAATGTGTTTAGATACACTGAAGATCTAAAAAGCTGGTACACCTGCCTAATATCGTGTAGGGCCACCGCAAGCACCCAGAAGTGCCCGCAACACGAGGTGGCGTGGACTCGACCAATGTCTGAAGTGGTGCTGGAGGGAACTGACACCATGAATTCAGCAGGGCTGTCCATAAATCCGAAAGAGTACGAGGGGTGGAGATCTCTTCCTAGCAGCACGTTGCAAGGCATCCGAGATATGCTCAATAATGTTCATGTCTGGGGAGTTCGGTGGCCAGCGGAAGTGGTTAAACCCAGAAGAATGTTCCTGAAGCGACTCTGTAGCAGTTCTGGGCGAATGGGGTGTCGCATTGTCCTGCTGGAATAGTCCACCTCCGTTGAAATGCACGTGGACATGAATGGATGCAGGTGATCAGACAGGATGCTTACGTATGTGTCACCTGTCAGAGTCGTATCTAGACGTATCAGAAGTCCCAGATCACTCCAACTGAAAACGTCCCACACCATTACAGAGCCTCCACCAGCTTCAACAGCCCTCTGCTGACATGCAGGACTCATGAATTCGTGAAGTTGTCTCCGTACCCGTTCACTTCCATCCGCTCGACACAATTTGAAGCGAGACTCGTCCTACCAGGCAGCATGTTTCCAGTCATCAACAGTCCAATGTCGGTGTTTATGGATCCAGGCGAGGCGTAAAGCTTTGTGTCGTGCATTCATCAATGCTACACGAGTGTGCCTTCGGCTCCGAAAGCCCATATCGATGATGTTTCGTTGAATGGTTCGCACGCTGACTCTTGTTGACGGCCCAGAATTGAAATCAGCACCAATTTGCGGAATGGTTGCACATGAAGGATTCTCTTTTGTGGTCATTGGTCCCGTTCTTGCAGGATCTTTTTCCGGTCCCTGTGATGTCGGAGAGTTGATGTTTTATCGGATTCCTAGTATTCACGGTACTTTTGTGAAATGGTCGTATGGGAAAATCCCCACTTCATCGCTACCTAGGAGATGCTGTGTCCCAATGCTCGTCCGCCTACTATAACACCACTTTCAAACTCAATTAAATGTTGATACCTGTCATAGCAGCAGCAGTAACCGATCTAACACCTGCGCCAAACACTTGTCTTATGTAGGTGTTGCCGACCGAAACGCAATATCCGGTCTGTTTACATATCTCTGTATTTGAATACGCACGCCTGTACCAGTTTCTTTGGCGCTTCAGTGTATATATCAGTTCATTCTTTTGATAAACCATTTAGAAATACTCTCGCCGACTCCAGTGTTTAATTAACCGTAATATTTCAGAGGCAACGTCTTATGAAATTACTTTAACGTTTTAAGCCATAAGGCTCCATACTTTTAAAATGACCCTGTTTCATTTAACTATTCTCCATTTAACTGTCTATATTTAATCGCTGACTTCAGCGTGCTCATGCTACTTGCTACTGTCAGTACTGTAACTTTTGCTTTCCTTTCAAATTCTTACCTTCTTATAATAAATTACTGAAAGATTTCTCTTTTCTTAGTCATGAGTAAATTGCAACTCGGAGACTAAAATTTATTTTTAACTAATGAAAGATTATATTTTCTTTTCTTTTAATTGTAAGAGCTTTACAATGACCAGTTCACTATTGTGACTTTATAAAACTAGCAGCCCCACACTAAACGAGCTGAAAAATTAAAAAAAAATCGTCAAAATAGGACTACAGTGGGTCTACTCTGTGATGACCTACCTACCAATATTCTTCAGAACTTCGAATGACTCTGCTGTGGGTTTGCTCCATTGTGGCCCATTACCTGTCAGCATGTCAAGAGTCAGCACTGTCTTTCCGTTGGAAGGACAACACTACTTCTTCAAGACTGCATGGAAATCCACTACTTCTGTGTGCAATTTCTTTTACTAATGATACTTTGTGAAAAAAAAACTGTAATTACTATTGTGATGAACAATCTGGACTGTCTTTATGGACTGTGAGAAAATTTTAGCTTTTGACCAACATTGTATCAATAAGTGTGTGCATTGGATATCTTTGTTAGTGTAATTATGAAAAATTTTATCAAATCATTATTGGCCACTGGCCAAAACAATTTGTAAAATTTTTTGTGGGGAGCATGGGGGCTATGTAAGTAGGCTGTTTATATTTTCTTATTGGCAACGTTACGTAGCGCTCTGTATAAAAATCACTGGCTGTGCTGTGTGCAGCCTGTGGCTAGTTTGCATTGTTGTCTGCCATTGTAGTGTTGGGCAGCGGCAGCTGGATGTGAACAGCGCGTAGCGTTGCGCAGTTGGAGGTGAGCCGCCAGCAGTGGTGGATGTATGGAGAGAAATGGCGGAGTTTTGTAATTTGTCATGAACTGCTATATATATTATGACTATTAAGGTAAATACATTGTTTGTTCTCTATTAATATCTTTCATTTGCTAACTATCCCTATCAGTAGTTAGTGCCTTCCGTAGTTTGAATCTTTTATTTAGCTGGCAGTAGTGGCGCTCGCTGTATTGCAGTAGTTCGAGTAACGAAGATTTTTGTGAGGTAAGTGATTTCTGAAAGGTATAGTTTAATGTTACTCAGGGCCATTCTTTTGCAGGGATCTTTGATAGTCAGATTGCGTTGCGCTAAAAATATTGTGTGTCAGTTAAAGCACAGTCTTGTATAATTGTTCAAAGGGGACGTTTCAGCCTAGGTGTTACCACCACTTTATATCTCAAATTAAATTTCAGATTTTCAAAATATGAGCCTATTCAAATGCTGGCTTATCGCGTACCAACTAGCAAATCATAAATGTAACGTGACTCATCACTTTTCTCCAGAACCAATGGTAGCAGTCGGAAATCCCGCTTTGAAACGGTTCAAATTGGGCAATGTAGTCTCAGTGGTTACGTCACTAGCAATACATATCGGCAAAATATGCTCACCTCCGATCCGAGTTTTCCTGTGCTTGATTCGCTGATCAAGAAAAACTTCGAGAGCAGTGATCAGTACGAAAGTACTCCACATACACAACATTATTACCTCATAGTGCGCCTCTATATTGTAAAAAAAAGTGACACTCAAGTAACTTGGAGTGTGCCTTTATGAATCTCCCCTAACCATTTGCAACACCAAAATCCACCGGCGTGTGCACTAACTAGTATCACAGGAAACACAACAAGAACCACTTCAGACAAAATTACTAAACTCAAAGCTAAGTATCATCGTGTTTTAGCGACTCACGAATTCTACTATCAAATACTGACACAGCGTACAAGGCACTCTTGATTAAGTTCGTACCAACTTAAAATCACATGAAATTTCGTCAAATGTCACCTAAAATACGAAGAGCCTGACTCTGACAAATTCAGAAAATAATTACACTCATCATGCCGTAGACCAGTTACTGCACTCTTCAAACGCAGCATTTTAAACACAACTCATTCTAACAACAGCTTCCTGTACTCTGTCAATAAAATGTCAGAAAATTCCTCATTGATGAAATAGTCGATATGATTTGGGCCAGGTGGGTATCGATCACGACACTTGTAAACGTGTCCTAGCTCACATGCAGCAACCCGTACGTCATCGTATCGACCCAAGCTCGCTAACTCCTCAATAGTGACTGCCTGAAACCGCCTTTAATACCATAGATGAACCATAAGTTCAGACAATTGTAGGCACCACCATTATTTCTTAACAAATAAAATAGAGAACCTTGTGGCCATTGGTTGCTCTTATAGCGGCCAGCTCGCCCAGGATGATCTCTGGCGCGCCCAAGCTCTGCTGTCGGCCAGCGACAGACGGATGATCTTTGCCGTCTCTGTACGAATACTTGCTTGGCTGGACACAGTACGGTATTTTCTAGAACATATGCATCTACATAGACATTGGTTAATATGAAATGATAAATATCACATCTTTTTCCTTGACTTATCTTACTACTTTGCTATATTACAATATATTGAAACGTAGATATTATATCGTGACGACACTAAAACCGATAAAATGATTTTGATCCTTCACAAGCTGATATTGATCGGATGTACTTGCTAACTGCAATCGGGTGAGACATGCATTTTTGGAAGTAAGTGATTCACTATAATTATCCGCACCACGTTGTGACGATCGTAAATTTTCAGTGCAAAACGATTAATGTCGTATTGTCACATTGCTAAAGCTGAATGTAATTAGAATGTTTGAAAAGAGTAATAATTTCTGTAACATATCGCACAGTCTTTGATTCGCTAGCAATTATTCTCTATTGCGCCCGTCATTGTTCGCTTCCTCAAATTTCTAGCAAAAGAGAATACCCAATTAGAGGTTTGTAGTGGAGAGAGGCTGCATCATCACTTGATATAGCACACAAACAGATCTCTTATATACGGAGACATTGACAAGAAAATCCCATCGTGCAACAGCCTTCAGATCCGGAGCCTGCTTCAACGTGTGGTGAGCCCGCAGCTCGTGGTCGTGCGGTAGCGTTCTCGCTTCCCACGCCCGGGTTCCCGGGTTCGATACCCAGCGGGGTCAGGGATTTTCTCTGCCTCGTGATGGCTGGGTGTTGTGTGCTGTCCTTAGGTTAGTTAGGTTTAAGTAGTTCTAAGTTCTAGGGGACTGATGACCATAGATGTTAAGTCCCATAGTGCTCAGAGCCATTTGAACCAACCAACGTGTGGTGAGTGAATCTAGAATTTCCAGCCGCCTCTCGAGTTTTCAAACAGGTTGGACAGGAAAAGAGATATAGAAGGTGAAGTGTTACTTAGTTATAACCATTAGTTAGTTAGTTTGCAGTGTTAGTATTTGAATAACAATGGAAAGTCAGACCTAGAATGATGGTGAAATTAATGTAGAGTGCAGTGTTAATCAGGACAGTGGTTATATGGATCTCATTAATGAAACGGGATTAATTAACAGGATGCAGTTTGTATAGGTAACTGAAAATGAGTGTTAAAATTTGAACATGAACTTTGAATCGCAAGTAACAGTATAATTGTGTTGGTAATGTGAAAACAGATGATATGATATTGCATTTGTTATGAGAATTGAAGGGATATATTCAAAATTTCAGCAAAGTACTTGATTATCATGAGCAAAATTTGAACAAAAACTAGATTATAATAATCAAAAGTTGAGTAAAGATTTGAGCAAAAATGTTGAAGCAACATGCGATATACATTCGTAATGACGTTGTGGGGTGGCGGGTAGTATAATAGAATAAATTTTTTTATATTATTTATTTAATGCTGTTGTTTGCCGTTCTCAACACTGGCTCTCTAACTACAATATTGGCAACCAGAAAGTGATTAGCAAAACGTGAAGCCTGTAATTAGAATTCCTAGTGCCCACTTCATCTGAGAAATACATTTATAGCTACAGCTTATAGCTCTGAGGAATTAGGAGATTGTCTGGGATTCATAATCAAAAACAATTCTCTGTAAAGTGTTCACTATATTCTGAAAGTCACCGACCAAAAAGTATCCACACAATCCAACTACCAGAGCAGTTCAGAGTCTAATGCGCTGATGCAACTTAACTGTTCAAATTAAATGTTTAAGCGAATGCTCGCCATGATTTGATGATAATGCTCATCAAACGCCATGCTAATAATGGTAGAATGTCTGTCCTGCGGCGGCTCGTGAAAATACGACATACTCAAACTAAAGATAAATCATTAACGTCATCCCAAAATTAACACTTCACTCGAAAACGATTTCATGGTTACGCATATCCCGAGTAACTTATTACTGCATCCGAGGCTGATTTATACCAACGATACCAACGCAACGTGACTACCGGCAGAGGTGGTGCGCTAATCATCATCTGGAGAGAACTGGGGCCTTTTTCTTCTCGCGCAGTTTCCTTACACATAAAGCCGCGGTGCGGACGGCTAAGGGAACGCCTGATCAAATCTGCTCTCCCGACTAGCCGCTGGGCTAGTAATGCACCACTTTAAGTTATCGAATAAATCATTGCTTCCTTTGCTGATGGCCGATGAAGCTTTCAATTTAATTGTGCAATCAGCACACAAGTAAGTAATCATAATAAAAGTCTGACGTGGCTAAGCCAAATATTTTGGGCGAGAGAATTAATTTAATTACATTACACACAGTAGACGAGCTCTGAACTTGCTCTTTGGAGATACGCTATAGCTATAGTTTTATAGTTATTCTGTTAAAACTTCTCACATTTTTATGATTATAGCAGATCTCCCCTCTACTGAAATTTAAACATCCTAGCTTTATTTATTCGCCTACTTAATCTATCTTGCTTCCTTAATTTCTAAGACAAAAACCAGAAAATCATGAATTTCAATTGAAATTTTTATTTGTGAGATCCAGAATACTGTTTCTACTAAATTATTATGCAAAAGGAATCTAAATATAAATTTTTAAGTTTCTAGCTCTTTTCTGTTGCGCCAATGATTTTTACAGAGAAACATCCAAATTTCGAAAATGGTTGATGTTATTGAACTGATATTCAACACATATTGATTTAGTATTACTCCTGACATGCTAGAAACGTTTCAGGTTATTTACTTGATTTTTAGAGTATTGCGCAATATTTATGACGTCAGAGCTAGTTACAGCGGACTAGGCTGGCACACAATGGAAAGACTGATGTGAATTTTATAAGGCGTGAGTATACTGCTTCCCTACAATGTGAAAGAGTTATTCAAGAATTAGAAGGAGCATATAGCACCGCTGGATATCGAGTATCATGATGCCACACAGGGTAGTGAAGAGTATGATGACGGAAAGATTTAAGCACAGTCTCAATTAATGTTTCAGCAAAAAGCAATTCATAAGACTATTGAACCGAGGGCAGTTATAGTAATGAGTTAGTTGTTGAAACTCAACGATCATGCGATGAAAGCCATCCCGACGGCAAGTTAATTTCTAATGTTTGACGACATTCCTCTAACTTTGAAATTAATATTAGTGAAATTAATGATTTTGTAAGAGCCAAACGAAACTGCGATGCTGATACTGCACGAAGTTTGGAACTTTGATACGAAAGGATGTTGATTTGTCGATGCAAGAAAACTACAGTGATAATTACTACTCTAACGGAATGAACGAAAGTTTTGCTATCGATATACAATTTACAGTTCCATGTTCGCGAATCCTGATGAGTCAAAGAAGACCGATATTTGTGCAATGTAAATATATATAGGACACTGCATAGCGGGAAAGTTGGCAGAGGTAAACATTGTGATGTCTCCAAAGCTCAAAGCAGCATTATTAACTAAATTTCGGCAGAACAACGTACGCAATTTAACTCAGACGAGTAAGCAAATAATCGCTATCGGAACTTCACTGCAGACTTGAAGAAGAAACGAAAGTGGAACAGAAGGGAAGAAACCAGTGTCAAGGGAAGAAAAAGGAGTAGATGTTACTTTAACTTCGGGAAGTAGAAGAGAAATGAAGCTATGAGGACAGGTCGTGAGTCGTGCTTGTGTAGAGCACTTGCCCGCGAAAGGCAAAGGTCCTGAGTTTCGAGTCACGGTCCGGCACACAGTTTTAATCTGCCAGGAAGCTTCATATCAGCGCACACTCCACTGCAGAGTGAAAATCTCATTCAAGTTGTCGTTCCGTGCGTAGGCTGCCGTTAACACCACAACATACTGGGTGTTACAAAAAGGTAGGACCAAACTTTCAGGAAACATTCCTCACACACAAAGAAAGAAAATATGTTATGTGGACATGTGTCCGGAAACGCTTACTTTCCATTTTAGAGCTCATTTTATTACTTCTCTTCAAATCACATTAATCATGGAATGGAAACACACAGCAACAGAACGTACCAGCGTGACTTCAAACACTTTATTACAGGAAATGTTCAAAATGTCCTCCGTTAGCGAGGATACATGCATCCACCCTCCGTCGCATGGAATCCCTGATGCGCTGATGCAGCCCTGGAGAATGGCGTATTGTATCACAGCCGTCCACAATACGAGCACGAAGAGTCTCTACATTTGGTACCGGGGTTGCGTAGACAAGAGCTTTCAAATGCCCCCATAAATGAAGGTCAAGAGGGTTGAGATCAGGAGAGCGTGGAGGCCATGGAATTGGTCCGCCTCTACCAATCCATCGGTCACCGAATCTGTTGTTGAGAAGCTTACGAACACTTCGACTAAAATGTGCAGGAGCTCCATCGTGCATCAACCACATGTTGTGTCGTACTTGTAAAGGCACATGTTCTAGCAGCACAGGTAGAGTATCCCGTATGAAATCATGATAACGTGCTCCATTGAGCGTAGGTGGACGAAACTAAAATGAGTTCCAACATGGAAATTAAGCGTTTCCGGACACATGTCCACATAACATCTTTTCTTTATTTGTGTGTGAGGAACGTTTCCTGAAAGTTTGGCCGTACCTTTTTGTAACACCCTGTAGATGCATATGTTTGGAGTTTAGTGATTATGGACAAGCATGGATTGCTGATTAACGGCGTCATATTGAGTGAAGAATATCGCTTCTGCAGTACCCCAAATGACCATCATCGGTGACGTGGTTAGAGGTCACATTCTTTAGATGTTTCGGAGGAGCAAAGCACTGCAAATCCTTTCGTCATGATGCGAGAAGCACTGGGTACCACATGACGTCCCGTTTGGTAGCATATTAGTGATTGCTTGAGCTCTGAGAGCACAATAGTAAGTCACGGACATTCTGTGTCCTCTTGGGTTACATGCTACAGTAATGTGGTGTCATTTTTCAGCAGAGCAATGCAAGTCCATACGTGGCATGTGTCTCCACGAGCTGTCTGCTTGATATTTATGTACTCCCATCCTCCCATGGCCAGAAAGATCCCCATGTCTGTCCCTAATACAACATGAGTCCAGGATATCAAGGACCAGTTACAACAGTTGTGGATCATTTCGCTTCAGGGATGATATAAGGTCTTCATGATAGCCTTCCTCACCCCCCACCAAGCTAATGTCTGCATCCATACCAGAGGGCGGCGGCGGGAGGAGGGGGGGGGCTTAACATGATCCTGGTAAGTGAACTCACCCTGCCAAGTTACTTTCAACCAAGTCTCATAATCTTAAGGTCGTGAGTTCGATCCTCACCCAGGCCATTTAATCTGCTGTGCATCACTGCTGAATTAAAAGCGTTGATGTTACCGAGCGACGTGGCGCAGTGGTTAGCACAATGGACTCGCATTCGGTAGGACGACAGTTCAAACCCGCGTCTGATCATCCTAAGTTAGGTTTTCGCGTTTTCCCGAAATCGCGTCAGTCAAATGCCGGGATGGTTCCTTCGAAAGGGCACGGCCGACTTCCTTCACCATCCTTCCCTAATCCGATGGCACCGATGACATCACTGTTTCGTCCCGTCTCCCGACTCAACTAACCAACCTTTCAATTAATCTCTGAAATTCTTTGCCGTCTCTGACAGAACATAAGTGTCACTGACAAACATAAAATTGTTATTTATTCTCCCTGAGTTTTGACTCACTTCCCAAATTCGCCCTCAGATTCATTTTCTGATTGATTCATAGACAGATAAAATACCATAGGGATTTGCGTACAACCATGTCTCACTCACTTCTCAAGTACTGCTTCCCCTTCATGTACTTCGACTATTAGAACTACGGACTGGATTCTGTACCTGTATGCTGTATTTTTCCTGTGACACCCTGACTAGTGTTTCTGTTAACTATATCGAACGATTTTTCGAAATCTACAGACGCTATAAATATAGTTTTACCTTTCATAAATGTTTCTTTTCAGATAAGTAGCGATCTCAGTATTGCCTCATGAGATCTTACATTTCTCCATGCCCAAGTTAACATGTATCAGATTTCTATTCTTCTGCACATAACTCGAGTTCGTATTTTGGAGTTATGACATATTAAAATTATGGTTTGGTAACATTAGAACTCGTTGGTTCGTAAAATCGCCCCAGGTGAACATCGTAGTGATATTTTGTATCTGATCATTTTCAAACTACGAACCAAATAACAGAGATACATAGATAGAAGAAATATAGTTAGACAGCAGATATAAGCTTCATTAATTTTATGAAATCTTTCTGCTATCTGTTTCTGACAGACATATATGAATCCTTCTAATAAAGTATAACCATGGACCAAAAAAGCAACCTAATAAAACGTGACACTGATGTCACTTATATCAATATTAAATTGGAAAAAATCAGGTAAAAATTCTAACTTTGGAAAAGAGTCAACCAACTAAAGACGTAAAATGGGACCAAAATGATTTACAGAAACAATGGAACATGTCTTTAGAATACCAGTTAGGGGGTAACACAAATCACAACCTTATGAAATAAATTAAAGTACTGATGATATGTTGGGGAGATACTGCTCTTTTCACACAGACCAAATAAACTGCTCTTGCTTCTGTTCTTATACCCATTTCCAATCGGTATTCTGGCCACAAATGAAACTACTGTTCCCTGTTTCATACAAACACCTCATTCGTTTAGTCCTATATTCTCTACGTGCAACTAGATATTGTAAGGTCGTAGCGCTAAACACTAAATTAAACATAGTGTCCTGTCATGCAGATGCCTCATGAAATGTGTCTTACCATGACATAATGATAAAATGACCTGTGTTTTCTGGATAAACGGCCCACTCGCAGCAAGCAAAACAACATTAAAAGAATGACAGCTGATGTCATCATGCCTAATCCTATGCAATGGCTATGAGCACTAACGCATATTGTACATCCTCACCTACTGCTCATAAACTGTGGATAGTAAAAATCTAACAATGCCCCTGAAGATATCGATGATGCCAACCAAACCGACTCTGCTCTAGACGACCGAAGACATAAAAAACAAGGATCGCTGTGGAAGTTGAGAAAACATTGTCATTCAGAATGAGATTTTCACTCTTCAGCGGAGTGTGCGCTGATATGAAACTTCCTGGGAGATTAAAAGTGTGTGCTCGACTGAGACTCGAACTCGGGACTTTGCCTTTAACGGGCAAGTGCTCTTCCCGAATTCGAGTCTCGGTCGGGCACACAGTTTTAATCTGCCAGGAAGTTTCAACATTGTCATTGTTAAACAGAATAAGAACTCAAAATGGCAAATGTGTATATTTGTTACAGAAATGGGGTAAGTAACACACTTTGTGAGTGTGGAGACTCAAAACTCGATAGATTACATAAGTATCCCAGATGTTCGTTGCATACTGTTTTAATTCTACAGAGTGATTTTTCCACCGAGTAGAAATTATATGGATTGATCGATTAGAGGATACGGAACAGAAAAGGTCTCACGAACTTATATCCCGAAATGCGTGGTGTCCATGCTGCAGACCATTTATTCAACCATACTTCACTACACAGACTGTAGTCTAATATGCGTTGTACTATGCAGTCGCGATTGCAGTATCCATGCCGGTCGTGGTGGCATAGCGGTTCTATGTGCTTCAGTCCGGAACCGCGCGACTGCTACGGTCGCAGATTCGAATCCTGTATCGGGCATGGATGTGTGTGATGTCCTTAAGTTGGTTAGGTTTAAGTAGTTCTAAGTTCTAAGGGACTGATGACCTCAAACGTTAAGTCCCACAGGGCTCAGAGCCTTTTTTTTTTCCTTTCTTTTTTTTTTTTTTTTTTTTTTTTTTTTTTTGGCAATATCCATGGTTTCGTCCTAGAGGGTGGTACTGTTTCTCACACGTCGTGTCCTAGCGCCCTCTCTTGCCATAGTAATTGGTGATGTTGTGTTCGACTAACTTCTCTTGCTGACTCACCTAGTGGTGGATGTGATATAGCGTTGTTGTACACAATAGTTTCCCTATTCTGATCGAGAGCGAGAGATTGCCGACATGATGTGTACTTACGGAAAGGCAAATGGAAACCGGTAGCGGGTAGCCATTTTGCAACAAGAGACCGATCCCCACCAACAACAACCACAGCATTCAATGTTTGCAACAGTGTTTCGCCGTTTTTTTGAGACAGGAAGCGGGAAATCATGAAGGATGTACCTGAAATGTTCGAACACTAGACTTGGAGGAAAATATGATTAACACAGTGGCAGGAGAGTGCAGTGTCACCACCAGGCAGTTGGTCCGACAGTGCAGGATAAGCCAGACGACCGCGTGGTCCATGACAATTGTTACTATCTTTATGACTTACAGTGTATGCAGGGTTTACTTGCGACAGACTTCCGATATCGCAAGCAGTTTTGTGATGAGTTCTTCACGATTCCGGTATTTGTGCCATCCATCATATTCACAGATGAGGGCACCTTTTGTTGAAAATGTTCAAATGTGTGTGAAATCTTATGGGACTTATCTGCTAAGGTCATCAGTCCCTAAGCTTACACACTACTTAACCTAAATTATCCTAAGGACAAACACACACACCCATGCCCGAGGGAGGACTCGAACCTCCGCCGGGATCAAGGGCACCTTTTACGTGTCATAACAGTCATTTGTGGGATAGTATGCAAAACCCCTATGGTATGGTGACAGCGAGTCATGAACATCCGTGTAAAGGGGAATTTTTGGATGTGGGTAATTGGCTACCTTATTTTGGGGCCAGTCTTCCTTTCACATCTCCTAAAAGGCCGGAACTATCGGCTTTTCTTGCGCGTGACTTTGCCTACCCTGCTGGAAGAAGGGTTATGTGACTGTTAAATGATTGTGCTCTAGTCCACTTAGCCATTAAAGTCCGGACACATCTCAATCATGTTGTAACGCCGGAAATGCATATCCTCCTATTTCCATTTATTGTACTATAAATTTGTTTTCCTTATTTTTGTTACCTGAATATATAACATTTCTGTGTCTTCGTATATTGTAATTGTTTTACTATTTGTATATATATATTTATGCATTTATGTCGATGTATAATTGGTTTGTTTCGTAAATATTATTTGTATTTTTACGCTGGGTCTTGCCTAGGGAAAACTGCTATCGAACGATTACATCGATAGGTCGTGTGAAGAATCAAAGTGTGTAGGATCTTTGGGAGTGTGAACTCTGGCGCGTGGAGCGCGGGCAGAGAGAGAGTCTGGCTGGAGTAGCGAGTGGAGCAGGTGTGTTGTGTGAAGCTCCCGCGAGTTGCCGCGCTTTCGGGGTTTGGCAGAATGTAATTGCGCTCGACTTGCGATGATAGTTTCTGACATGGTGTCGCGGACGGGAAGCATTAGCTGGCGCACATCAAGAGCCCGTTTCGTCTGGTGACCGTGTCGAGAAGAAGGCGCGCCAACATCCAGCTTCTGCAACAGCGACAGCCGACAATGAGTGACTGTCGCCACCTCCTCGATCGACGGCTCCAAACCTTCAATCAACCAACAAGGAAGACTGGAAGCACGTAAAGTTTTAGAACCGTATGGCAGACCTCAGCTTTTCAAACTGTACCATTTTCGTAACTATAATTACAGCAACTTAGCATGAACCTTTGTTGCTCATTGTCCCAATTGCATTGCCAAGCAGGGTCCCTTCCTTTTCCGAAATGAACCCGAGTGTCGTTGAAATTCAAACGCCAGCATTAAAGTAATAAAATAGAATTTCACTGCTTTAATTTCAAAGTTCAGTTAAGGTAGCTGGCTACAATATTTAGATTACACAAGCACAAATTAAGAGTGCGAGTTTTGTTACCGTATTTTAGCTTACCTGTGACTGCAGCTCAGCTTGGTACGTACTAAATTTTACTATTGTTAATTGTTCAGAATCATTTAATTCAAGTTCAAAGTTAAATCTCTTATTTCTAAATTGCGTAGATTCAAGTAGCTTTTGAAATGATTGTTGAGGTAGTCCAAGACTAACCGTATTTTACTGAATTTCGATGTGCTTCTGAAAGAAAGCTCACTATTAACTTCAGTCACTAAATTAACTTTCGATTTTCCTGTTTTATTAATTCTTTTGCTAAATTAAGTCAGAGTGTAGCGAAATTTATTACTTCTGACAAACTTTCAGTTTTCACACTACGCGTGTCAACCTACAGTTGCCACACTTCTAGTGCTAATTATATGTGTAATAACCTTTCTTTTTCAGTTACTATAGTAATTGTCCTTAGGACTGGCGACCGTAATTTTCCCGAAATCTCAAATATCTAATTACCGCTAGTTAATTGTTAACGTAACGGCCGCACATTTACTTTCTTTGCCCGCATCTCGTGGTCGTGCGGTAGCGTTCTCGCTTCCCACGCCCGGGTTCCCGGGTTTGATTCCCGGTGGGGTCAGGGATTTTCTCTGCCTCGTGATGGCTGGGTGTTGTGTGCTGTCCTTAGGTTAGTTAGGTTTAAGTAGTTCTAAGTTCTAGGGGACTTATGACCACAGCAGTTGAGTCCCATAGTGCTCAGAGCCATTTGAACCATTTACTTTCTTTATTAACTTTACCCCTTTTCAAAATTAATTTCCACCAGTTTCATTAGCATTTTTCCTTTCATTTAGATGTAACCCTTTCCTCCCTCTTTACCGACAGTTTAACTTCGGTTACGATTGCTTTTCCCACATTTCTATTAGGTACACGCGGTTTAATTTTTCACTGTCATTAAGGTCGATAAGTGAGGGGGAGGTTACAATGTCTTCTTTCGTGGCCGACCAATAGGACGATGGAGGCCAGTTGCATGGTCTGTGCGTGCTCCGTATCTCAGCCTGTGCGATTTCTGGTGACATTTCAAAAGTATCGTGTGTGCAGAGCCAACTGTAAGTACGGAGACGTTGGAGCAGCGTATTCATTGCTGCCTTCCACACTCTTCGGATGCAGCCTGGACAATGTGAACGTGTGAGAGAGAACTTTCTAAAGCCGTCGGCACACGGACCGTGCTGCCGAACGTTAACGTTGAGTGTGCCAAGTTCAACGTGCTGCTGAACGCTCAGGAATGATGCGACTTGTACATACGGTACGTGGACCCCAACGTGGTATACGCGATCGCAACGCACTCCAGCGGCAGTTGAGGGATCTTTCTAGTTCGTAAATCCCACTGTTTACTCAACGGGCGGGCGTAAAATTCCCACGTTAGCTCTATTAAAACGCACATTTCCTCCATCGTCCACGAAAGGGAAAGTACCATGTCCAATCAATAAGGACACAGGCTTATAAAAGTTCCATTGCAAACAGTGCGTTACAAATTTGGAATACTTCTGCGCATAAGATAAACATTATTTCGTCATTCCCACATTTTAGTAAAACCCCAAGGTCAGTCTTACTTGATCACTGTTCCTGCCCAGTAGCAGAATATTTGCAACATGTGAATTACGAAGCGTAAAAGAAGGAGCAAAATATCTTTATACAAGTAGCGTAAGCTGTCCTTTAAATTAAGCCAATCGAACAGTCACCCCTCAAAAAAAGGTGAACTTGTATTTAATTACATCAAATATTATAGTGCAGGGCCGACCAAACGCTGCACAGTGTGCAGACGTGCGGCAGTGCTGCAGATGTGCGCACGTGTGCGACAGCGAGCGACAGCGACATCTGTTATTAGACATGTGTACTAAATGAACGGTGGCGGCTCCTCTTCCCTGTTTATGTGGTACAAGCAAGAGCGCAACATACCCAGTCTCGCTTACCCCTGGTGACGGTACTGACAAATGGCAGGTACTGTGAAAAAGCAAAGAACGGAAGATCTATGTTCTCAGTCGTTTCGATCAAGCATCAGTGATGAAAATCTCCCGCAACTGCTTGCGTTTGTCAATGACCCGTGCTTTTGTGCCCGATATTAACTATATCATTTCTCATGCCCAGTGATAAACGTGTTTGGACTTAGTCCTTTCATAATTAAAAATTATTGTTTACCAACTGTGCATTATTGCCTTATTCTGCTCCATGTTACATTATAATCAGGAAAATTGGTCATTAAAACGATTGTTGTATACTTCCATTTAGGTTTTTTTTTTTTTTTTTTTTTTTAAATGTGTGGAGGGCTACGCTCAGCTGAAGTCGATAAAACATAACAGTCATCTAATTGTCGGTTATTATGCACATTTCAGACGGAACTGATGAGAAAGATACAGCAATAATGGTACAGGTCATCATCGAGAGGTCTGTGGTTGTCATTCTGTTCAGAGGTCAGTGAGACAGAAATTATGTGGGTGTAACTGAGGGCACCGAGAATTAGTTATAGGAAACCTTGCATTGGTTTAATGTTATTTGAAATCATGACTAAGCTTCGTTGGGAGTCGCTAAGTGCTCTCTTTCTTAAATACTAGATCAAAAACATTACGCGTATTTACGTGCCGTCAGTCAAGCTGTCTTAATAAAAACCCATGGTTGTTAACTGTATTACTTGTCTTACTGGGTTAAACTGTTAACATAAAAGTAGACGTCTCAATGAGTAGACTAAGACAGTATTTTAAATGTTTAAAACGCGAAATACCTTCCCATGGTTGGCTTGCAAGCTGTGGAAAGACCACTAGAATGCGCCGGTACAGAGTATCTCAGCAAGTGGATAAAGCGACATCTGTGCGTAGAAACATGCACTACATGAACGCTGACGGCTGCGGCGTGCACGCTGTGACTCTGAAGTTGCACATGTGCAGGAGCACCGCACGCGTGCAGAATTTCTGGCCGGCCCTGTTATAGTGTATACTTATATTAAACTAATAATAAAGTATCAGAACCTAATAAAAACACGATTGTTAGGAAAAAAATTGGTTGTGTCAGGACGCGAACCACCGCCCCAACAAAAAAACTCATTATTAGACAGTGACGCTATTCATTATGCTTTTTTTTTTAATCTCATTTTGTTCGGTTTGGTTCGTTGTATCTGCTCGGGGCGGACGTCGCAAGACACCCGTTTCAGTTCGTCGTTGATCCATTAACTCAGTTTTTTTTTTAATTACAGAGAGCAGTTAACCCTCTGACCGAACACGCTGAGCTACCGTGCCGGCTAACGCTAAACCAACATGACACTTTTCGTATCTAATCATAGTATCTTACCTCTCGCTAAAAACCTTAATCGTAGATATTTTACTAACTGAAATTTAATTATAACTCATTGTACCGAGAACAATGCGTTTTCGGTGGATTTTCAGTGTGTCGCTGCCTTCAAATAGCCTACTCTCATAAAACGCAAGTTAAAATAATTCTTTTGCCACGAATATGATGTTTCTCATTATTTTATTGGAACGAATCACACAGTTAACAAAGGTTTTTGCAGTGATTCTCAATTTGCTGGTGCTCGGAACGGCATATATACATATAGGCTTGAAATGAATGCCAATATGGCGCCTCACAATTCTGTACTGAAGGGAGACGGCGTGCTTGTGACGTAGGTGGCGTTGTGCCACGTCATTGGTCAACGCGCAGACGCACGCTCAGAATATCTGACATGCCACATATTGCTCCGCATGTTCGGAAAGACTCCCGAGCGTGCTATTCCACGCTGTGACGTCAGAAACTCGGCGCGCTCAACGCTCAACGTTCGGATGCACGGTCTGTGTGGCGACGGCTTGAGGCGCGTACACGCATGCGTTGAGGCACATAGAAACCATTTTCAACACATGTCTCTGTAACAATAAATGAATCAATAAATGGTCTCTAGCACGGAAACCACTCATTTCTGGACATAAGTTCATTTCTGGACATAAGTCAAGGGGAATGCCACGGTTTTGTTGAACAAGCACGATTACATTCAAAAGATGCATTGTCTACTTTCTGAATCGGCGTATCGCAAAATCGGTGCTGACCCTACTAAGAGTGTTGAGAGAAAGATTAATAAGCTCCTGAAGAAAAGTTCTTTGTCACAGGAGACTATCAAGAGTCTTAATTCTTACTGTGCTGTACCACCTAGATTATATGGCCTCCCTAAGGTCCATAAAGAAGCTGACCCGTTGAGGCCCATTGTTTCTAATATTGGTGCTCCGACATATCGTGTCGCTAAACATCTTGCTAGTTTGTTGAGCCCATTAGTAGGTAGGTGTGAACAGCACATTAAGAACTCTGCAGATTTCTTACGTCGATTGCAGGGATTGCGTTTCAATGACTCTGATATTTTAGTCAGTTTTGATGTGGTTTCTCTTTTCACTCGCGTTCCTCTCTCTGATTCGTTGCAGCTAATTGAGGTTAAGTTTTGTGTCGAGTTCACAAATTTGTTTCGGCATGTGCTGACTTCCACTTACTTTTTATTCAATGGTCAGTACTACGAACAGACTGATGTAGTTGCAATGGAAAGCCCGTTGTCACCTGTTGTGGCCAATTTGTTTATGGAGGACTTTGAGGAACGCGCACTGGAGTCAGCGACCTTTTCAGGTATATAGACGATACTTTTGTTGTTTGGCCTCATGGTAGTGAGAATTTAAACCGGTTTTTGGAACACCTGAATTCAATCCACCCGAATATTCAGTTCACTATGGAGGTGGAAAAGAATGGATGCCTTCCCTTCCCTGATGTGTTGGTCAGAAGGAAAACTGACGGCACGTTGGGACATTCTGTCTATAGGAAGCCCACCCACACTGACTTGTATCTGCGAGCTGATAGTTGTCACCATTCAGCTCAGCGTGAGGATGTACTTCGTACCTTGGTTCACAGGGCCCACGTTATCTCAGACCCTGAAAGTTTGGCACCTCAGCTATCACATCTGAAAGTCACCTTTCGTCAGAATGGCTGTAGTGCGAGGCAGATCAAACGTGCATTGCGCTGTCAGCCTTCTGTGCAACGGGGAGTGACGATAGCTACGAAGTGGCACCTAAGTCTACTACCTTTTTGCCTTACGCAGGAAGCATTTCCAACAGGATTGGCCGTATTTTGCGGAAATATGATGTGAAATGTGTATTTCGACCACCTTCTAAGATTAAGGCCCTGTTGACGTTCGTAAAAGATGATCTTGGTTTGCGTAAGGCTGGTGTCTATCGTATTCCTTGCAAAAAAAAAGGTTCAAATGGCTCCCAGCACTATGGGACTTCACTGCTGTGGTCATCAGTCACCTAGAACTTAGAACTACTTAAACCTAACTAACCTAAGGACATTACACACATCTATGCCCGAGGCAGGATTCGAACCTGCGACCGCAGCGGCCACGCGGTTCCGGACTGTAGCGCCTAGAACCGCTCGGCCACTCCGGCCGGCCTATTCGTTGCAGTTGTGGCATGTCATATATTGGTCAGACAATCAGGACTGTGGAAGACCGGTGTACTGAACATAAGCGTCACAACATCCGTTACAACATCCGAGCAAATCCGCTATTGCTGAACATTGCCTTGACATCGGTCATCCTATTGAATACAACAACACTGAGATTCTGGCTTGCACGTCCAGCTATTGGGATAGTGTTGTTAAGGAAGCTGTTAAATCAAACTATCCAGCAACCTTATAAACAGAGATGGTGGATTCTGTTTAAATGCTGCTTGGAATCCGGCTCTGTCTCTGATCAAAAAACAGAGAGACACAATTAGCGCTACCTCACCTGTTGATAAATAGTTACTATCGATATATCTGTTGTTGGTTATCTTTCTGTTGACACGCCGGCCGGAGTGGCCGCGCGGTTAAAGGCGCTAAAGTGTGGGACCGAGCGACCACTACGGTCGCAGGTTCGAACCCTGCCTCGGGCGTGGATGTTTGTGATGTCCTTAGTTTAGTTAGGTTTAAGTAGTTCTAAGTTCTAGGGGACTTATGACCACAACAGTTGAGTCCCATAGTGCTCAGAGCCATTTGAACCATTTTTTTTTGTGTTGACAATTGGTCTGTGTGGGGTATCTTCCTTGATTCTCCTCTGTGAACCAAGGTATTAAATTCCCTTGCACATTGCTTCCTTCTTGCATTTGTGCGTCGTAAATGGAAGGGTGTGTTCCTGTCTAAATATCGGCGGAGATCGACGACGTCACCCGGTAGCAAAGCCGTAAGTTATTTGGTGAAGAGAAGTTCTCAACCTCTGGCTGACAGTGCACCTGAAGTGTAAGAACATGTTAGTGAAGAAAATACACTCCTGGAAATGGAAAAAAGAACACATTGACACCGGTGTGTCAGACCCACCATACTTGCTCCGGACACTGCGAGAGGGCTGTACAAGCAATGATCACAGGCACGGCACAGCGGACACACCAGGAACCGCGGTGTTGGCCGTCGAATGGCGCTAGCTGCGCAGCATTTGTGCACCGCCGCCGTCAGTGTCAGCCAGTTTGCCGTGGCATACGGAGCTCCATCGCAGTCTTTAACACTGGTAGCATGCCGCGACAGCGTGGACGTGAACCGTATGTGCAGTTGACGGACTTTGAGCGAGGGCGTATAGTGGGCATGTGGGAGGCCGGGTGGACGTACCGCCGAATTGCTCAACACGTGGGGCGTGAGGTCTCCACAGTACATCGATGCTGTCGCCAGTGGTCGGCGGAAGGTGCACGTGCCCGTCGACCTGGGACCGGACCGCAGCGACGCACGCATGCACGCCAAGACCGTAGGATCCTACGCAGTGCCGTAGGGGACCGCACCGCCACTTCCCAGCAAATTAGGGACACTGTTGCTCCTGGGGTATCGGCGAGGACCATTCGCAACCGTCTACATGAAGCTGGGCTACGGTCCCGCACACCGTTAGGCCGTCTTCCGCTCACGCCCCAACATCGCGCAGCCCGCCTCCAGTGGTGTCGCGACAGGCGTGAATGGAAGGACGAATGGAGACGTGTCGTCTTCAGCGATGAGAGTCGCTTCTGCCTTGGTGCCAATGATGGTCGTATGCGTGTTTGGCGCCGTGCAGGTGAGCGCCACAATCAGGACTGCATACGACCGAGGCACACAGGGCCAACACCCGGCATCATGGTGTGGGGAGCGATCTCCTACACTGGCCGTACACCACTGGTGATCGTCGAGGGGACACTGAATAGTGCACGGTACATCCAAACCGTCATCGAACCCATCGTTCTACCACTCCTAGACCGGCAAGGGAACTTGCTGTTCCAACAGGACAATGCACGTCCGTATGTATTCCGTGCCACCCAACGTGCTCTAGAAGGTGTAAGTCAACTACCCTGGCCAGCAAGATCTTCGGTTCTGTCCCCCATTGAGCATGTTTGGGACTGGATGAAGCGTCGTCTCACGCGGTCTGCACGTCCAGCACGAACGCTGGTCCAACTGAGGCGCCAGGTGGAAATGGCATGGCAAGCCGTTCTACAGGACTACATCCAGCATCTCTACGATCGTCTCCATGGGCGAATAGCAGCCTGCATTGCTGCGAAAGGTGGATATACACTGTACTAGTGCCGACATTGTGCATGCTCTGTTGCCTGTGTATGTGCCTGTGGTTCTGTCAGTGTGATCATGTGATGTATCTGACCCCAGGAATGTGTCAATAAAGTTTCCCCTTCCTGGGAGAATGAATTCACGGTGTTCTTATTTCAATTTCCAATATGCCCGGATTCCGTAATGCAGCGTGACCGTAGGCGCGCGCACAAAACCAAGAGATGACAGCTTATCCAGAATCCGCAACGGCGAAACAAGGCGTCGCCCAAACCGACGTGTCCAGCGGGCAGCGGCAGGAGTCGAGCCGGCAGCCAAGGCCGCGCCGTCCCTATAAGAGCGGCCGCCGGCGCTCCGTACAGTAGTCACTGCAGACCGCGCACCACAAACACACCTCAAAGCACCATGAAGGCTTTCGTAAGTACCGGCCGCGGTAGCTCGTAGCACACTGTAAGAGGCGGTGAGGATGGGTAGATATCTGACACTCGAACCTCCAGATGTCAGGCACTCAGGCCCATACCAAATGTTGTATGTCGATAGAGTGTCAACCAAAACACCGATTAAGTTTATGCTGTGTGCTGCGTCAAGTAGAAAATGCGTAAATGTAAATAAAAGTAACATCAGAACTACAGCGCATAGGAAAAGCGTATGTGTGGGGCAATGATTTGAAGATCTCGTTGGTAGAGCGCCAGATAATCGTACCAAAGATCTGCCGTTTAAACCCGCCGGCACGTTAGCTCAGTGTGTTCCGTCAGAGGGTTAGCTGCCCCCTGTAATAGCAAATATGAATGACTTGATCGGCAATGAACTTCAACGCGTGTCATCAATCGTCTGCCACCAACGATAACGAACAAAACGACATAAAAAAACATCCGATACACGATTTTTTAACTGTTTACACGTGAATCGTTATATGGAGGAACATTTTCCTGACACGTAAAAGTACTTTCCGCAGTTTTTACCAATGTCATTTAGGCAGTCTACTTTCGCTTTGTTCGCTGAAAGTATCAAACATATAGAGTACGTTTGTATAGATATATAGATAGGTGTGGTGTTCCGTCTGACAGACCACAGTTAAAAGAAAAACATCATCAGGGGACATTGAACGTGGGATCTTTGTTACGAAGACCTGGCGCTCTACCAGATTGGCTACGATAGATCTTCAAACCATTCCCTGATAAATACGCTTTTCCTACGCTCCGTACTTCTGGTGTAACTTTTAATTACGGTTCAAGCATGTTCTGTTGGACGACAGCACACTGTACGAACTAAATCGGTGTTTTGGTTGATACTCTGTCGACACATGACATTGGGTGCCAATATGGGTGTCTGACATCTTGAGGTTTGGCTGTAATTAACGGTAAAAGCAGGCTCGTCCTGCTCACACTAAGATTTCTTGCACTGGTTCGTAGTAGCTTTCCTCAGTATGCGACCAGTCTCTGTAGGAGACACACAGTAGAATATCTAACCATATCAGAGAAGTTGTTAAAGTCTTTACTGGCTAAATTCAGAACACTGAGGCAACTGTGAGCTCTAGACCTGAGGAAGGGTGTTCCCTTTGGAAGTGAGAAAGTATCGCTACTGTCAATGACCTATGTTAAAGATTTAGCATATAGTATTAGTTGGTACATTTATCTGATACCTTCATGAGATTGTGGCCAAATCCAGCCAATTCATAACGACAAATTAACGTGGACTGAAGTCTTACAGTTAGCTGTCAATGTGTTGGAAAATTTACTTGTCCATTTCAAAAAACGTTGTAAACATAGACTTCATGAATTCACGAGTTCCAATGCCTGTTCGGACGAAATTTAGCTTAGTTTAGTTTATACTTCCCTCTCCAAATTTTCTTTACCAGGGTATATTATGATGGATTTTCTTTCACCAAAACTCTGTATGTTTCATATACGTGTGTTTCTGCTGTCCACAGGTCTGCTCTTTCCTCGTAGTCCTGCTGGTGGCGGCCGTGTTCGCCCAGGAGAAGGCCAAGGAGACCCTGAAGGGCGCCGAGGCCTACTACGCCTACGCCGCCCCCTACGCCTACAGCGCCTTCGGCTACCCCGCCGTCAGCGCCTACTCCGCCTACCCCTACGGTGCCGTCGGCTACCCCTACTACTACCGCTAAGAAGACATCAATTCTGACATGATGCCTCCTGTACTGATTCTTCTGTTTGACTCTTCCCTCTAAATACAACCGTATCACAAAACAAAATGTTGTGTCGATTTTATTTCCAATCTTATGACATTAACCCTCTACAAAAGAATCTAATATTTAGTATGTCACTAGGTCAATTATTCTGAGATAAACCACCCATTTTAAGGTTTAGATAAAAATCACCCATTATTAAAGTCTGTTTGACGGTATATACTCACTACACAAAATAACACAGGCTGTAGCTCGACAGGAAGTCGTCAATATGTGGGACAAAAGTTAGCTGCCAGAAAACATTCGTCTCATTTCTCGAAGTAAATGGCTATAAAACCAGCTAAGTGCAAGAACCAGTATTTTGCAAAGCATGCCTCTCATTCCAGATATTTTGGATGATTACTTAAATAAAATGACGACCTGATTTTCAGAATGATGGTCTCATTTCATGCACCTTCATTACTGCTATTCACAAGGTGAGTCTGAAATAGAATGTGTCATCAGTCGGTCGCAGGTTCGAATCCTGCCTCGGGCATGGATGTGTGTGATGTCCTTAGGTTAGTTAGGTTTAAGTAGTTGTAAGTTCTAGGGGACTGATGACCATAGATGTTAAGTCCCATAGTGCTCAGAGCCATTTGAACCATTTGTGTCATCAGTTTCAGAGATCAGAATCAACAAATGAGTATAAATGCTGACACTGCGTCCCATTCTCTGTATGATAGTATTTGGAGAAGGGGAGTATAATGGAAGGCATGTTTATCGAGATGTCTGTGATAAAATTTAGCTTTTTGTGAATCACACAGTATTATTTCATCTTGAAGGATGTGTCAATGTCAGACTATTGTCATACCACACACTGATTAAATACACATCTGACATCATTAAACAATGCTGGTAAGAAATGATGACTTATGATACAAAAAGTAACTACTTAACTTTGCTTATCTTATTTATTATTAACAGCAAAACACAGACGGCTAACGAGAACGTCTGAACGATTGTATCAAGCGCCACTCAATACTACACTCACGTTTAATCTGGACATGAATAAGCATCTAATCCAAGACCACTTAACCAAAGCTTTATTGTGGAGTTAGACATGTCAAATAGATGGTGGCATGTTCATATGTTGCGGCTTTAGTCTCTATTAATAACAGTAGTTCGTTACCACGCAAAAGCAATAAGGAAATGAAAAAATCCCTACTTTAGTCGTCGCCAGTTGCTTTCGGCTGGTTCAATGTTCCTCTAATGGTAACAGGTTTTACCAACACTTTACTCTCCAGATGAGACTGTGTTTTACCTAAGTAATTCATTTTAGATTTCGGATAAACCTCGCAATTCAAAACAAAGTAACTTTGCAGCCAAACACTCCATATTTTCACATTTCTTCATGATAGTTGCTGTCACTCGGTATACAAAAGTAAGTAAACCTTGCTGTTGTTCACACGAGAAGAAAAAGAAGTTTTACATTATATAAAAATCTCGAATACTCCATTACAGGGAATAACAGCTAATCTCTATACCAGTAAACCAGTTCGAATCGAAGTACAGAAATCTGTGTTATTCAACTTGTTTTCCTTTATTCTTAAATAGAAAAGGGAGGCACAGTATAAGACGACGCAACGCATCAAAGTGGACAGCCTTACTACACTGCAGTATATGAAACGCATTGCATACCGCTTCTGGTTTTCACTGGAATCTAGAGATTACAGTTCCTGCTGTAGCACGTAAAACAACCCGTTCAGTGTCGTCCTCATATTATGACACTTGTTACAGTAAAACATAGATGCCTGCATACAGTTTGCGAATCTACCCGATCTTAGACAGACGCAAATCAGTTTTTCATTTAAAAGATGTGTCAATTCAGAAGTGTTGTTGAAAGAAACATCCAGTGAAATCGAATACTGCAGTGGCCTATGAAAGCTGTTTCTCACGATAGCATCCTTGTGTAAAACGTTCTCAGTCGTCTTGAAGCGTGAAATTAAAAACTCGAGCTTTCATCGCATGCTTCCATCATCCTCACGAGGATGGATTGACTGAGATTTCTTTCATCTTAAGAGATGGTTGCCAAAAGTATCTATCTGTCCTCCACAGAGATATTCGTTGTTAATCTTTAATTGATACAACCTGCGTGCAGTGGAATGTAGTTTAAGTAGAGAAAGTAATTTAATCATTCATTTATCAGGTTCCTTGAGATCATGCAAGACAAAGTCGTGGAACGACTCAGTACATAGTTTACAGAATGATGACTAGAAAAATGCCATATCATCAGCTATGCGGGGAATTCCTGTATATAATAGGAGGATGTTATAAGGAAACCTTTCAACTTACATTCGGAGACGGCATTTATCATTCACTATTTGAGTTCCGTTAAAAACCTACTGAAAATTATCCTGCTGAACAGCTTCCAGTACACCGTTTGTGGCAGTCTTATCCAACTACACATCGGCTTTCCGTTTAGTGTTCGTTGAATGAATGTTGCAGTTTCCTCTGAATGATCCAATACCGTCTACAACAAATCCCATGATAAGACACATGAACAGGTGTGGTACAGTTACAGTTCCGAAAAACCCGAGCAAAGACCTACACAAAGTTCATGAACTGACGCTGCAGATATCACTACTCTTTTCTGAGCTAAGAATATTCCTTGTCATTACACATAGCTGTCTCAGAATATTTTTCAATAGGAGATTACTGACTGAAGGAAAGCAAAGTAAACAAGTATTCCCTGTTTCAAATTCACAGGCAGTGGAGATTAATCTTGTGGTGAAGACGGCAGCATTCAGTTTTTGTACGAGATCTTGAACGTGATGCTTGCGAGAATCCTTTTCATATTCCCTCAGTCGCAAAAGTTAAAACAACCGACCTCACTTACGGTTTGACTGTTTTGGGACAATACTTGTACAGGAGATCAATTTAAGAAACTACATATATAGCGTTTGTTGCAGTTAGGCGTTGATCCATCTTACGTTACCGACTAACCTACTAGCCACATAATTTCAATTATTTTCCACACCTTTAACAACAACACTTGAGTCATTTCCGAACAGAAACGTTTTTGAATCACTTCTCATATTTAGTGGCAGATCATTTATGCTGAAATCTCTTCTCTGTGTGTTAAATGTATCGAGAATACTCTTTAGTTCTCAGTCTATTCTGTAGCTCTGTCAGGACCTCACACACAAAATAATAAAATCAAAGTTCTTGGATACTCCTTTCTTGAATCAAATAGAGGGACTAGCAAAAGTTATATGTACTAAGATGTTCATCAACTGCCTTAAAGGACTTTGTCACGTGCTTTCAAAAACACTATCTCTTTGACACTTCTTACAAAGAGGATTTGCTAAGGAGTCAATCGGACAGGAAACCGACCACACCTGAGGGTCCCTTTGTATACTCGACAGTACAAAGCTCGCATGTGATACTTTGATCTACAGAATACTACTTGACAGTTCATTATATCCACTGGAGTCTTTATTCTTTATGTTTTAATAACTGAGTCAGCTTTATCTTTCCTTTTAGGTACACGTGACAAAACTCTCTGAATACCAAATTTCGAGAGTTCTACATTCACATACAGCTATAATATTTTGATTTATCTTGCAGTTGTCAGGAATAGATTATTAAACATTTAGCACAATTCTCGTGGATCACTAATAGTTTCATAAACACACAAGATAGGTGTAACATGTTGAAGACCAATATTCTGCTGTGAAAGTTGTTCCACAATTAACACCACAGTTTCAATTTCGTTCCGAGAACTTTCTGTTTTGTTGATGTAATGCATTCACTTTGCAGCAATGACTGAAGTGAAATTCTGTAACTGGAATCGGACAGCATTATATACTGCGCAACATGTCCATCTTCCTCCTGCATGATATTCTACATCCAAACTGTTGCTTATTATATCTGTATATCTGACTGCAAATTTTTAATGTGAAAGATATGTTAAAGAAAGTGGTAAAGGTTTGTAGAACTGTATTATATTCGTAGTTAGAGTTTATTCTTCGAAACTACCTATAAATATTTGCAATACAAGTGGACTCATTGTAACATATCGTTTCCTAGCAATGCTTGTGTGCTATCACGTTCAACACAGCCAGTATCCGGGGGAAAGAGTGTGTTCTCTAACCTGGAAGTGACAGACCGATCTTTTGCTAATTCTCCTAAACTGGCTGTGGACGGATTCTCCATGGCTGGCCTACTGGTTTGTGGTTTCTGAGACTTCTCGCACAGAAAAAAGGAAAAGTGCTGTCAGGTAGCAGCACCTTACAGAAGGTCTGTTAGAGGGAGGGGCTGGACATCCGTTGTATTGCAGAATAGCACCAAGCCTTATCCGAAAATATTTTTACGAATTGGCGTAGCAGTGAGGCACAATGCTTCACTTGCTTTAAGAGATTAAGGTTTTATCTGACATTTCTATGAAATACTGAAAGAGAAAGGAAATTATGGTAACATTAATAAAACAACTTAACAACAGTTCTTTTATAGCATACAATAAAAACAGAAAGTAGTAGATCTGCTGACTGCGCCTGCATAATAGACCTTATCTGCTTGTAGCCGTTGAAACCGGACAAATTCCCACGAAAAATAGAGTTCATCGACCTCCCTTCTCATCCTTCAGCACTGAATATTTGTTATGCTGAAATAGTGGTATGATCCCCGATTAGAACATGAGCTCTGAGCAGAGTTTCAAAAAATTATAATCAGTAGCAGAATACTGGTGATTTTTTTAGTATTCAACCACTTATCACTTTTCGAGAGAAGCAACGAAGGTTGGACGGCTTACGTTTCCTTTTATTTGCCTATTTAATGTAATAATTTGATTATTTGTTTCTTGGAACTGTTGTAAGTAGGCTGTTTATGTTTTCTTTATGTAAGTAGGCTGTTTATGTTTTCTTATTGGCAACGTTACGTAGCGCTCTGTATGAAAATCACTGGCTGTGCTGCGTGCAGTCTGTGGCTAGTTGGCATTGTTGTCTGCCATTGTAGTGTTGGGCAGCGGCAGCTGGGTGTGAACAGCGCGTAGCGTTGCGCAGTTGGAGGTGAGCCGCCAGCAGTGGTGGATGTGTGGAAGGAAATGGCGGAGTTTTGAAATTACATATATTATGACTTTTGATGATATTAAGGTAAATACATTGTTTGTTCTCTATTAAAATCTTTCATTTGCTAACTATCCCTATCAGTAGTTAGTGCCTTACATAGTTTCAATCTTTTATTTAGCTGGCAGTAGTGGCGCTCGCTGTATTGCAGAAGTTCGAGTAACGGAGATTTTTGGTGAGGTAAGTGATTTGTGAAAGGTATAGATTAATGTTAGTCAGGGCCATTCTTTTGCAGGGATTTTTGAAAGTCAGATTGCGTTGCGCTAAAAATATTGTGTGTCAGTTTAAGCACAGTCGTGTACAATTGTTCTAAGGGGACGTTTCACTGTGAGAGTCAAAAATTTTCAATCTTTGCTCTATTACTAAGTTTATTACAGGAAATAATAGGACTAAAAGTCGAGAATCGATTATTTCAGAAACGGATTATTTTAAACGGTTTTAACTGTCAGGTTTAAGTGGCGTGGAAAAATACGATATAACAGAAAACCAGTTGTTTTAATGAGAACTGTCATGCCTACCTCTGAGGACAAGGGAGTATTTTCGTAGTATATTTCAGAAGTTTGGAGAAGGTGATCCTTTGAGAAGAGTCAAGTCATTCCTTGCAACACTGAAATTTGAGAGAATCCGAAAGGCCTTTAGTAGGAGAGTACTCCTTGAATAAGACACGGTCTTTGACTTTAGGTTTTCCCACATGCGGTGGCAGGCTTGAGGCGAGGAGAGTGGCAAAATGCTTTGACAGTATTTGCAGAACCCACGCAGCATCATCAGCACACACACACAAACACATACATACAGTATATATATATATCTCCTAACATGTTTTACAGTTCCTTCTTGAGCGATACGTCTTTCTTAGAAATAGGGAAATCAGAGCTCTGCTAACAAGGGAACATCCCCATCGCACCCCCATCAGATTTAGTTATAAGTTGGCACAGTAGATAGGCCTTGAAAACCTGAACACAGATCAATTGAGAAAACAGGAAGAAGTTGTGTGAAACTATGAAAAAATAAACAAAATATACAAACTGAGTAGTCCATGCACAAGATAAGTAACATTAAGAACAGGGTAACGTTAGGAGCGCCGTGGTCCCGTGGTTAGCGTGAGCAATTGCGGGACGAGAGGTCTTTGATTCAAATCTTCCCTCGACTGAAAATTTTATTTTCGCGAAGTTATGATCTGTCCGTTCGTTCATTGACGTCTCTGTTCACTGTGTTTTGCGACCGCACCGCAAAACCGTGCGATTAGTTGACGAAAGGACGTGCCTATCCAATGGGAACCGAAAACATTTGATCGCAAGGTCATTGGTCAACCGATTCCTCCACAGGAAAACACGTCTGACATATTCTATACGACACTGGTGACAGCATGTGCGTCACATGATAGGAATATGTTGTCGACCCACCTAACTAGTACACTTGGCGAATGGGTAAAAAGATTCTTCTACCTTGCCCGATTTAGGTTTTCTTGTGGATGTGATAATCACTCCCAAAAAAGTGATTAAAACATAAGAGTTTGTCACATAAACTGAAATAAAAAGTTAAACTTTTCACTCGAAGGAAGACTTGAACCAAGGACTTCTCGTTCCTCAGCTGGTCACGCTAACCACGGGACCACGGCGCTCCTGGTCTCACACTCTCCTTGATCATGCTTATCTTGTGCATGGACTACTCAGTTTGCATATTTTGCTTATTTTTTCATAGTTCCACACAACTTCTTCCTGTTTTCTCGATCGATCTGTGTTCAGTTTTTCAAGGCCTATCCACTGTGCCAACTTATAACTAAATCTAAGGGGGATGCGATGGGCAGGTTCCCTTGTAAGTCAAAGTACGTACACACACACACACACACACACACACACACACACACACACACACACACACAAACATGTTATGGGTGAGAGGGATATATATATATATATATATATATATATATATATATATATATATATGTGGTTCATGGTGTGGATTCCTGTAGTCATGTCCTAGTTCATGAACCACGGTCAATGTATGAGTGGCCAAGTAAGTGGTCCCGACAGTCGGGATACCAGTTACTTTGAAATAAGGCTGGGCATCTCGGACATACTCTGAGTCGTGGTCACCTTTATGCTCATACGGCAAAGACTACCAAATCCACCGGTTAGTCCCTCAGCCGTTAGGGGTAAAACCCAATGGGACTCGGGGCAAGTAAGGCTAGCAACCTGCTTCTCTGGTACTTTAAATATGATGCTGGCAACAATCAGAGCAAAATGCCTCGGACCTTTGGAGGTGACGGAGTCCCACCTCTAACTGACAAACCAGGGACTCCTAAGATACGACTTGGCAAACAAATGGTAATGAGATGGGGAGCTATTAATATCAATGGGGGCTACTCTGGGAAGAAGGTAGAGCTGGCAGAGGCTGCAAGTAAGATGGGGCTGGAAGTTTTAGCTGTTAGTGACATTCGGCTAAGGGGTGAGAAAGAAGAGGAAGTGGGAGAATACAAGGTCTACCTGTCAGGAGTCAAAGCAGGAATAGCACAATGGGGTGTAGGGCTTTACATCAGGAAAGAAATGGAACCCAGCATAGTTGCAATAAGGTATGTAAACGAACAACTGACGTGGATAGATTTGACAGTGTCTAGCAAGAAAATTAGGATTGTGTCAGTATATTCGCATTGTGAAGGGACAGATCAAGATAAGATGGATAGTTTTTATGAGGCACTCAGTGATGTAGTTGTTAGAGTAAAGGACAAGGACAGTGTTCTGCTCATGGGTGATTTTAACGCCAGGATTGGAAATCGAACAGAAGGGTATGAAAAGGTTATAGGTAAATTTGGAGAGGATATGGAGGCCAACAGGAACGGGAAACAACTCTTGGATTTCTGTGCCAGTATGGGCTTAGTAATCACAAACTCCTTTTTTAAACATAAGAACATTCACCGGTATACTTGGGAAGGCAGGGGAACCAGATCTGTCATTGACTATATAATAACAGATCAGGAATTCAGGAAGGCTGTGAGGGACACACGTGTATTCAGGGGATTCTTTGATGACACTGATCATTATTTAATCTGCAGTGAAACTGGGATTGTGAGGCCGAAAGTGCAAGAGGTCAGGTCCATATGTAGGAGGATAAGAGTGGAGAAACTTCAGGATAAGGAAATCAGGCACAAGTACATAACAGCGATCTCAGAAAGGTACCAGTTAGTTGAATGTAGTCAATTACAGTCATTGGAAAAGGAATGGACAAGGTACAGGGACAAAGTACTAGAAGTGGCTAAAGAATGTCTTGGAACAGTAGTGTGTAAAAGTAGGATGAAGAAAACAGCTTGGTGGAATGATACAGTCAAGGCAGCCTGTAAAAGGAAAAAGAAGGCGTATCAAAAATGGCTACATACCAGAACCCGGGTAGACAGAGAAAGTTATGTTGAAGAAAGAAACAAAGCCAAACAGATAATTGCAGCATCCAAGAAGAAATCGTGGGAAGACTTTGGAAACAGGTTGGAGACTATGGGTCAAGCTGCTGGAAAACCATTCTGGAGTGTAATTAGCAGTCTTCGAAAGGGAGGTAAGAAGGAAATGACAAGTATTTTGGACAGGTCAGGAAAACTGCTGGTGAATCCTGTGGATGCCTTGGGCAGATGGAGGGAATATTTTTAAGAGTTGCTCAATGTAGGTGAAAATGCGATCAGTAATGTTTCAGATTTCGAGGTAGAATGGGATAGGAATGATGATGGAAATAGGATCACATTTGAGGAAGTGGAAAAAATGGTCAATAAATTGCAGTGCAATAAAGCGGCTGAGGTGGATGAAATTAAGTCGGAACTCATCAAATACAGTGGAATGTCAGGTCTTAAATGGCTACACAGGATAATTGAAATGGCCTGGGAGTCGAGACAGGTTCCATCAGACTGGACAAAAGCAGTAATCACACCAATCTTTAAACATGGAAACAGAAAAGATTGTAGCAACTACAGAGGTATCTCTTTAATCAGCGTTGTGGGTAAAATCTTCTCAGGTATTGTTGAAAGAAAAGTGCGAGTATTAGTTGAGGACCAATTGGATGAAAATCAGTGTGGGTTTAGGCCTCTTAGAGGTTGTCAGGACCAGATCTTTAGCTTATGGCAAATAATGGAGAAGTGTTATGAGTGGAACAGGGAATTGTATCTATGCTTTATAGATCTAGAAAAGGCATATGAACGGGTTCCTAGGAGGAAGTTATTGTCTGTTCTACAAGATTATGGAATAGGAGGCAAACTTTTGCAAGAAATTAAAGGTTTTTACATGGATAGTCAGGCAGCAGTTAGAGTTGACGGTAAATGGAGTCCATGGTTCAGAGTAGTTTCAGGGGTAAGACAAGGCTGCAACCTGTCTCCACTGTTGTTCATATTATTTATGGATCATATGTTGAAAACAGTAGACTGGCTGGGTGAGATTAAGATATGTGAACACAAAATAAGCAGTCTTGCATATGCGGATGACTTAGTTGTGATGGCAGATTCGATTGAAAGTTTGCAAAGTAATATTTTAGAGCTAGATCAGAAATGTAAGGACTATGGTATGAAGATTAGCATCTCCAAAACGAAAGTAATGTCAGTGGGAAAGAAATATAAACGGATTGAGTGCCAAATAGGTGGAACAAAGTTAGAACAGGTGGACGGTTTCAAGTACTTAGGATGCATATTCTCGCAGGATGGCAACATAGTGAAAGAACTGGAAGCGAGGTGTAGCAAAGCTAATGCAGTGAGCGCTCAGCTACGATCTACTCTCTTCTGCAAGAAGGAAGTCAGTACCAAGACTAAGTTATCTGTGCACCGTTCAATCTTTCGACCAACTTTGTTGTATGGGAGCGAAAGCTGGGTGGATTCAGGTTACCTTATCAACAAGGTTGAGGTTACGGATATGAAAGTAGCTAGGATGATTGCAGGTACTAGTAGATGGGAACAATGGCAGGAGGGTGTCCACAATGAGGAAATCAAAGAAAAACTGGGAATGAACTCTATAGATGTAGCAGTCAGGGCGAACAGGCTTAGATGGTGGGGTCATGTTACACGCATGGGAGAAGCAAGGTTACCCAAGAGACTCATGGGTTCAGCAGTAGAGGGTAGGAGGAGTCGGGGCAGACCGAGGAGAAGGTACCTGGATTCGGTTAAGAATGATTTTGAAGTAATAGGCTTAACATCAGAAGAGGCACCAATGTTAGCACTGAATAGGGGATCATGGAGGAACTGTATAAGGGGGGCTATGCTCCAGACTGAACGCTGAAAGGCATAATCAGTCTTAAATGATGATGATGATATATATATATATATATATATATATATATATATATATATATATATATATATATATATATATATATATATATATATCTGAATCACGACCCAATATTTTACTGTCATAGTTAATGAAACAGGCAACTGCTACATACAAGAGAGTCTCTGTCTTGTTCTGCTAGTTCGATATCCCATATTCTGCTCCCATCTTGTTCTCATAGATCGATCTGTAACACCCAAGGTGTTACAACAGTAGTTGGATCTCTGTCTCGCTACTAAACCATATTTGTTTTCGTAGTTCCTCTCTCCATCAGTTTTGTTCCAATACTTCAGTCTGTGACCCTCTGCTCTGCCATCTTCGTTCTTGAAGTCCTATCTCTGCCCCCTCTGCTCCGCTATGTTTGTTCTTGTACACCTTCCTTGTAGCGATGGACATAACATTGACGATGGCAGTGGCAGTGGTCCCGGTATTTCAGGGGCCCATAGGAAAGCAAATAAAGTATTATTTGTACTGTTATCTAGATCAGAAATAAATATAAAAAATAAGGCATTTTTCACCATAAATACAGAAACAAGTATAAGACAAATAATGGTTAAGTAAAATTACAGTCTGCACAGAAACGACAGGTCAAAACGGTTTCGTAGAATCGGTCAAAGTCGATTCGAGTTTAGCACAGCTCGATGAGTGTGTAAACTATGCTTGAGCTTGCCGTCTCTCGTAAAACTAAGTTTGGAGCATGCAATATCCTACTGGAACATATTCTGAGATAGCTTTGTGCACTCACAACGAATATTCTTAGCTCAGGAAAGAGTAGTCAGACCTGCCTAAACTTCTTGTAGGTCTTTGCTCGGGTTTTTCGGGACTGTAACTGTACCATACCTATTCATGTGTCATATCATGGGCTTTGTTGTCGACAGTATTGGATCATTCAGAGGAAACTGCAACATTAATTGAGTGAACACTAAACGGGAAGTCGACGTGTAGTTGGATAAGACTACCACAAACGGTGTACAGGAAGGTGTTCAGCAGGTTACAGTAGGTTTTCAACGGAACTCAAAAAAATGAATGATAAATCCCGTTTCGAATGTAAGTCGAAAGGTTTCCTTCTAACATCCTCCTATTATATACATGAATTCCCCGCATAGAAGATGATATGGCATTTTTCTAGCTATCATTCTGTAGACTATGTACTGACTCAATCCATGATGAGGCACATTTGTCTCGCATGGTCTCAAGGAACCTGATAAGTGGATGATTAAATTACTGCCTCTGCTTAAACTATATTCTGCAGACAGGATGTATCAATGAAAGATTAACAACGAATGTCTCTGTGGAGTACCAGATAGCGATTTTTGGCAAGCATCCTTTAAGATGAAGGAAATCCTCGTCTATCTATCCTCGTGAGGATGAGGGCAGCAAGCGATGAAAGCTCGAATTTTTAATTTGATGCTTCAAGACGACTGAGAACGTTTTACACAAGGATGCTATCGTATGAAACAGCTCTCTTAGCGCACTACAGTATTAGATCTCACTGGAATGTTTATTTCAGCAACATTTCTGAATTGACATATCTTTTAAATCAAAAACTGATTTGCGTCTGACTAAGATCAGGTAGGTTCACAAACTGTATGCAGGCATCTATGTTTTACTGTAGCAAGTATCATAGTGTGAGGACAACACTGTTATACATGCTACAGCAGGAACATGTGACGTCCCCTTGAGAGGTGGCATGAGCCCCCTCTCATATTTCTATCTTACGATTTTCCTCTCTAATTGCATGCAGTGAAAAGTCGCTGTTCCTTCACACGCGGACTTCCCACGCAGCGTCTCTCGTCACCCAGGTGGCCCGGTGACAGGCGGGCTCTGTTGATCTGGAAAGGGTTAAGCCGACGGGTGTGAGGAAGTCGAGTGAATGCTTTGCAGACGCTGACATTATCAAAAGACACGCCCGGAGGGGTCTGAAGTAGCGGCTGGGCTAGAGGTTCCGTTACTTCGCAGAAACTTAGCGAAAACACTTTCTGGCGGGCTATTAGCGAGGCGTGGGAATGACTTGTGTACCCAGGCAGTTGTGGCGGGAAAACTCCCGCGCTTTCTGTAAAATAGTAACTGTGATTGGCTTGCTCAGGGCATAGCTCCGTGACGTAGCAAAATCAGCGCAGAAATTGGCGCCAAGAATCTCCTTTGGTGGAATGGTAGTGCTCCGGCAATAGAGTGGAATTTTCCGCCGGTTTCCGAGTTGCTGATTGGAACGTTTAACCACGGCCACTGTCGTGGGGGCGGGAATGTTGTGTGTTCGGCCTGTACGGGTGCTCTAGGTAGTCGGCTCTCGCCTTTCGGTCGAGGACGTCGAAGCAACCAGCCATCGCCTCCGGTACGCCAGATCGTGTTCTGGCAGTTAAGAAGACAGTTTGGTAATGTATGTCTGCAGCACCGGCAGATAGGGATTTTCCTAGGTGATAATCAGAGCTCAGCAGAGCGCGCCTGTTCGTCTTTTTCTAACTTTGTTCTGTCTTGAGTAGCAGCAATTAATGTTGGGTTAGCTGGGTGTCTCTCTTAAGATTTGAGTGGCAAGGAATTGGCTCCACACACCACTTCGTCTTAAACCTCACAATCTAGTTTAGGGACAACTTCACCTTCATAGCGTTTGTTTGAGTATCCAATTTGAGCCAATTTGATGTATTATAAATGTTTCATGTGTTTTTGTTTATTATTTTGTGTTTAGTCTTAATAAATCATATTGTTATTTTGGACAGAACTTTCATTCTGTTAATTGGTAGAGCAACCCATCATTTCTCACTACGTTAATGAAACCTTCCTTTATTTAACTTATTTATCAAATTAAATTATTGCAGGTGCCAAACTCTTTTCTACTCCACTTGCAGGGTTGATTACAGTCAGTTTGCGTATATTTTTTAATCCATGTGCAACAGCAAAAGTCGGAGTTAGAATAGGGGGGGCTTAGAGCATCATTTACATATCGAGATTCTAGAAGAATTTAGTGTTAAATACACTGCTTGCCCCGGCACCTCGCACCCTCTCCCCTCTTTGTTGTCGATGCTGATGTTGAGCCGCTACTGCTACAGCTCGGTCGGTGGAATGGAGATGCGACGCGCAGTGATGGTTGTCCCCGTCGGATAACGTGGAACAGCACCTAAAAATCTCTGAAGAAAATTGTTCCTCGCGTAATGTATGATAGTCCGTTTGCGAGTCCGCACAGTCTTCTCAGCGATGCGAACAGCTGATATCAATTGTCTGTCATGGTTTTATGACGATTTGCTATGCCCAGTTAGTTAGTTATTGCAGTATTGAGTGAATCATTCATTATCGGCGTCGTTTCACACCACTGAAGCGAGGAAAAATTCATTTGCGGTTCAGTATCAGTAGTTGTTGTTACGTTGCTAGGCAGAACTGTTCACTACGGCACGACGCAAATCCAGAGATAATCTATAATGCTATTTTGCTTTCGTGCGTCGTGATATTATCTCGGCAAAACACTCCTTTCAATGCTCAATGTTCATCATGTCACTCTTTAACTCAAAATGTTTACAGTTAATTAATTTTGATCATCAACTTTCACACAGTTCAATTAATGATGGAGCCAACATATGTGACTTCCATTACTGACGAACAATTTTATTCTTCCTTCTTAGCAGTTAGTTTATAATCATCACACCACACGCACACCTATGGATCAGATCAAATACGATTCTTTTCAGTTCGGTGATCGTGACAATTACGACAACTTTTACAATCGGCATATTCGTATTATCTTAGTGTGGTCGTATTAATGTTTCCTGCCCCAGGCTAATCAGGTATTGCAGTCTTCGATACTACAACCATTCTTCGTTGTAACTGTTCACTTTGATGAAGGTTGAGTCCAACAATAATATCTCCAATAATTTAAGTTCATTACCTGTCAGGATATCACTGTTCACTACTTTAAATTATCATGACATTCTTATTAAGGTTTTCGGGTTACTTGGGGTGTTACAAACAGTAATCTCTAGATTACAGTGTAAAACAGAAGCGGTATCCAATGCGTTTCAGATATTGCACTGTAGTAAGGCTGTCGACTTTGATGCGTTGCGCCGTCCAATACAGTGCCTCCCTTTTCTATTTAATTAAGTATTAAGGAGAACAAGTTGATAACTGCAGTTGTACGACACAGATTTCGGTACCTCGATTCAAACAGGTTTCCTGCTATAGAGATTAGCTGCTATTTCCTGTAATGGAGTATTTGAGATTTTTATATAACGTAAACATTGGTTGCTGTAGTGTTAAAATTCGTTTTGTTCTCGTGTGAACAACAGCAAGGTTTACTTCCTATCGTATACCGAGTGAAGGCAACTATCATGAAGAAATGTGAAAATGGCTTTGAGCACTATGGGTATTATCATCTGAGGTCATCAGACCCTTAGAGCTTAGAACTACTTAAACCTAACTAACCTAAGGACATCACACACATCCATGCCCGAGGCAGGATTCGAACCTGCGACCGTAGCGGTCGCGCGGTTTTAGACTGAAGTCCCTAGAACTGCTCGGGCACAACAGCCGGCACATATGAACCTGCCAGCATCTATTCGATATGTCTAACTCCACAATGAAGCTTTGGTTAGGTGGTCTTGGATTAGATGCTTATTCATGTCCAGATTAAACGTGAGTGTAGTATTGAGTGGTGTTTGATACAATCGTTCAGACGTTCGCGTTAGCTGTCTGTGTTTTGCTGTTAATAATAAATAAGACAAGCAAAGTTAAGTAGTTACTTTTTGTATCATAAGTCAACATTTCTTACCAGCATTGTTTAATGATGACATGTGTGTATTTAATCAATGTGTGGTGTGACAATAGTCTGACATTGACACATCCTTCAAGATGAAATAATACTGTGAGATTCACAAAACGCTAAATTTTATCACAGACATCTCGATAAACATGCCTTCCGTTATACTCCCATTCTCCAAATACTACCATTCAGAGAATGGGACGCAGTGTCAGCATTTATACTCATATGTTGATTCTGATCTCTGGAACTGATGACACATTCTATATCAGACTCACCTTGTGAATAGCAGTAATGAAGGTGCATGAAATAAGACCATCATTCTGAAAATCCGGTCATCATTTTATTTAAGTAATCATCCAAAATATCTGGAATGAGAGGCATGCTTTGCAAAATACTGGTTTTTGAACTTAGCTGGTTTTATAGCCATTTACTTCGAGAAATGAGACGGATGTTTTCTGGCAGTAAACTTTTGTCCCACATATTGACGACTTCCTGTCGAGCTACAGCCTGTGTTATTTTGTGTAGTGAGTATATATCGTTAAACAGACTTTAACAATGGGTGATTTTTATCTAAACCTTAAAATGGGTGGTTTATCTCAGAATAATTGACCTTGTGACATACTAAATATTAGATTCTTTTGTAGAGGGTTAATGTTATAAGATTAGAAATAAAATCGACACAACATTTAGTTTTGTGATACAGTTGTATTTAGAGGGAAGAGTCAAACAGAAGAATCAGTACAGGAGGCATCACGTCAGAACTGATGTCTTCTTAGCGGTAGTAGTAGGGGTAGCCGACGGCACCATAGGGGTAGGCGGAGTAGGCGCTGACGGCGGGGTAGCCGAAGGCGCTGTAGGCGTAGGGGGCGGCGTAGGCGTAGTAGGCCTCGGCGCCCTTCAGGGTCTCCTTGGCCTTCTCCTGGGCGAACACGGCCGCCACCAGCAGGACTACGAGGAAAGAGCAGACCTGTGGACAGCAGAAACACAGATATATGAAACATACAGAGTTTTGGTGAAAGAAAATCCATCATAATATACCATGGTAAAGAAAATTTGAAGAGGAAAGTATAAATTAAACTAAGCTAAACTTCATCTGAACAGGCCTTGGAAATGGAATGGTTCAAATGCCTCTGAGCACTATGGGAGTTAACATCTATGGTCATCAGTCCCCTAGAACTTAGAACTACTTAAACCTAACTAACCTAAGGACAGCAGACAACACCCAGCCATCACGAGGCAGAGAAAATCCCGGATCCCGCCGGGAATCGAACCCGGGAACCCGGGCGTGGGAAGCGAGAACGCTACCGCACGACCACGAGATGCGGGCTGAACAGGCCTTGAACTCGTGAACTCATGAAGTCTATGTTTACAACGTTTTGTGAAACGGGCAAGTAAATGTTCCGACACATTGACAGTTAACCGTAACACTTCAGTGCATATTAATTTGTCGTTATGAATTGGCTGGATTTCTCCACAATCTAGTGAAACTATCAGATAATGTACCAACTAATACTATTTTCTAAATCTTTAATGTAGGTCATTAACTGTAGCGATTCTTTCTCACTTCCAAAGGGAACACCCTCCGCAGGTGTAGAGCTCTCAGGTACGTCAATGTTCTGAATTTAGCCAGTATAGATATTAACAACTTCTGACCCGCCAGGTTAGCCGAGACCGCTAACGCACTGCTTCCTGGACTCGGGTAGACGCGCCAACCCTGGATCGAATTAGCCCCGTGGATTAACGACGTGGGCTGGTGTGTCGGCCAGCCTGGATATCGTTTTTAGGCGGTTTCCCACATCCCACTAGCTGAATACCTGGCTGGCCCCCACGTTGCGCCTCAGTTACACGACACACAGACATTTGTAACACTTCCGCACTATTTCATGATTTACACTAGACGCAGACAACTGGGGTACACTGATTCTGGAGTGTATGGGGTGGCGGCAGGAAGGGCTTCCGGCCACCCCTTTCAATTAACCTTGCCAATTCCAGTGTAACCACGCTGACCCTGCAACCATTGCGGGATAAAGGTTCACATGAAAGAAAGAAAGACATTAACAACTTCTCTGATATGGCTAGGTATTCTACTGTATGTGTCCTAGAGAGACTGGTCACATACTAAAGAAAACTACTACGAGCCAGGGCAAGAAATGTTACCGTGAGCAGGAGGAGCCTGCTTTTACGGTATCTTACACGCAAACCTTCAGATGTCAGACAGCCATATTGATACCAAATGTCATCTGTCGACAGAGTATCAACCAAAACACCGATTTAGTTCGTACTGTGTGCTGTTGTCCAGCAGAAGATGCTCTTAAGCGGTAATTAAAAGTTAAACCAAAACTACTGGGCGTAGGATAAGTGTATGTATCAGGGAATAGTATGAAGATCTCGCGTGGACGATTTGGCACAGCGCCAGGTCATCGTACCAAAGATCCCGCGTTCAAAGTCCCCTGATGATTTTTTGTTTTTTGTTTTTTAAAAAGCTGTGGTCTATGAAACAGAACACCACACCTATCTATACAAATGTACTCCATAGGTTTGCTACTTTCAGCTAACCAAGCAAAAGCAGACTGCCAAAAGAACATTGCTACAAACTACGAAAAGTCCTTTTACATGTCAGGAAAATGTTCTCCCAGATAACGGTTACTCGCCTAAGCAGTTAAAAAAATCGTCATCGGTGTTTTTTTATGTCATTTTGTTCGTTATTGTTCGTTGCACTTGTTCGTGGCAGACGTGCTATGACACGAGTTCAAGTTCGCTATTGATCAAGTCATTCAAATTTTTTATTACAGAGGGCAGCTAACCCTCTTACCGAACACGCTGAGCTATCGTGCTGGCGGGTTTAAACGGCGGTCCTTTGGTACAATGACCTGGCGCTATACCATCGAGATCTTCAAATCATTCCTCCATACATACGCTTTCCCTGTGATGCGTAGTTCTGGTGTTGCTATAAATTACTTCTACGCATTTTCTACTGGACGAGAGCACACAGCACGAACTTAATCGGTGTTTTGGTTGACACTCTATCGACATACGACATTTGGTATGGGCCTGAGTGCCTGACATATGGAGGTTCGAGTGTCAGATATCTACCCATCCTCACAGCCTCTTACACTGTGCTACGAGCTACCGTGGCCGGTACTTACGACAGCCTTCATGGTGCTTTGAGGTGTGTTTGTGGTGCGCAGTCTGCAGTGACTACTGTACGGAGCGCCGGCGGCCGCTCTTATAGGGACGGCGCGGCCTTGGCTGCCGGCTCGTCTCCTGCCGCTGCCCGCTGGACACGTCGGTTTGGGCGACGCCTTGTTTCGTCGTCGGTGATTCCGGACAAGCTGTCATCTCTTAGTTTTGTGCGGCTGCCAACGGTCCCGCTGCGTTACGGAATCTGGGCATAAGTATTTTCTTCACTAACGCGTTCTTACACTTCAGGTGCACTGTCAGCCAGAGGTTGAGAACTTCTCTTCACCAGTCACATTAGTCTACTTGAATTGGGAACTCCTATTTCTCTGTAGACATATTTCTTTGTTTATTACATGGCTTATTGACATATTGAAAAAAAAACATATACAGTGTGATTTTTTTCCATGGTGTACAAATTCTAGAGATTGATCGATGAGAGGATACAGAATAAAAAAGATTTAGTGGACTTACGATCGGAAATACATGGTTTCCGTGCTAGAGACCATTTATTCATTCATGAATTGTTATAGAGACGTGTGTTGAAAATGGTTTCCATGTGCCTCAACCTTACGACTTATCTTAGAAGAAAGATTAAGGAAAGGCAAACCTACGTTTCTGGCATTTGTAGACTTAGAGAAAGCTTTTGACAATGTTGAATGGAATACTCTCTTCCACATTCTAAAGGTAGCAAGGGTAAAATACAGGGAGCGAAAGGCTATTTACAATTTGTACAGAAACCAGATGGCAGTTATAAGAGTCGAGGGGCATGAAAGGGAAGCAGTGGTTGGGAAAGGAGTGAGACAGGGTTGTAGCCTATCCCAGATGTTATTCAATCTGTATATTGAGCAAGCAGTAAAGGAAACAAAAGAAAAATTCGGAGTAGGTATTAAAATTCATGGAGAAGAAGTAAAAACTTTGAGGTTCGCCGATGACATTGTAATTCTGTCAGAGACAGCAAAGGACTTGGAAGAACAGTTGAATGGAATGGACAGTGTCTTGAAAGGAGGATATAAGATGAACATAAACAAAAGTAAAACAAAGATAATGGAATGTAGTCGAATTAAGTCGGCTGATGGTGAAGGAATTAGATTAGGAAATGAGACACTTAAAGTAGTAAAGGAGTTTTGCTATTTGGGGAGCAAAATAACTGATGATGGTCGAAGTAGAGACGATATAAAATGTAGACTGGCAATGGCAAGGAAATCGTTTCTGAAGAAGAGAAATTTATTAACATCGAGTATAGATTTCAGTGTCAGGAAGTCGTTTCTGAAAGTATTTGTATGGAGTGTAGCCATGTATGGAAGTGAAACATGGACGATAACTAGTATGGACAAGAAGAGAATAGAAGCTTTCGAAATGTGGTGCTACAGAAGAATGGTGAAGATAAGGTGGGTAGATCACGTAACTAATGAGGAGGTATTGAATAGGATTGGGGAGAAGAGAAGTTTGTGGCACAACTTGACTAGAAGAAGGGATCGGTTGGTAGGACATGTTTTGAGGCATCAAGGGATCACAAATTTAGCATTGGAGGGCAGCGTGGAGGGTAAAAATCGTAGAGGGAGACCAAGAGATGAATACACTAAGCACATTCAGAAGGATGTAGGTTGCAGTAGGTACTGGGAGATGAAGAAGCTTGCACAGGATAGAGTAGCATGGAGAGCTGCATCAAACCAGTCTCAGGACTGAAGACCACAACAACAACAACAATGCCTCAACGCATACGTGTACGCGCCGTAGCATGTTCTGCCACACACGTTCACATCGGCCAGGCTGCATCCGAACAGTGTCGAAGGCAGCTTGAATACGCTGCTCCAATGTCCCCACACCTGGAGTTGGCTCTGCATACGCGATACTTTTGAGATGGCGCCACAACCAGAAATCACACGGGCTGAGATCCAGTGCGAGCAGGCCATGCAACTGCGCCCCCCTCGTCCTATCAGTCGACCAGGGAAGACATGATTGAGATGCGTCCGGACGTTAGTGGCTAAGTGGACTACCCAATCATTTAACAGTCACACGACCCTTTGAATCATTAACGGCACTTCTTCCAGCGGGGCAGCAAAGTCGCCCGCAAGAAACGCCGATAGTTCCGGCCTTTTAGGCGACGTCAAAGGAAGACTGGCCCCAAAATACGGCAGCCAATTATCGCGATCCACACATTTCCGTCACCCGTTACACGGATGCTCATGATTCGCTGTCACCATACTATGTGGGTTCTTCATACGTGTAACGCCGGAAATGCATATCTTCCCATTTCCATCTATTGTACTATAAATTTGTTTCCCTTATTTTTGTTACCTGAATATATGACATTTCTGTCTCTTTATATATTGTAATTGTTTTACTGTTTGTATATATATTTATGCATTTATGTCGATGTATAATTGGTTATTTTGTAAATATTATTTGTATTTTTACGCTGGGTCTTGCCTAGGGAAAACTGCTATCGAACGATTACATCGATAGGTCGTGTGGAGAACCAGAGTGTTTAGGATCTTTGGTAGTGTTAACTCTGTCGCGTGGAGCGCGGGCAGTGACAGTCTGGCTGGAGTAGCGAGTGGAGCAGGTGTGTTGTGTGACGCTCCCGCGAGTTGCCGCGCTTTCGGGGTTTGGCAGCATCTAATTGCGCTCGACTTGCGATGATTGTTTCTGACATGGCGTCGCGGACGGGAAACATTAACTAGCGCACATCAAGAGCCCGTTTCGTCTGGTGACCGTGTCGAGAAGAAGGCGCGCCAACATCCAGCTTTTGCAACAGCGACGGCCGACAATGAGTGACTGTCGCCACCTCCTCGACCGACGGCTTCAAACCTTCAATCAACCGACAAGGAAGACTGGGAGCATTAAAGTTTTAGAACTGTATGGCAGACCTCAGCTTTTCAAACTGTACCATTTTCGTAACTATAATTACAGCAACTTAGCATGAACATTTGTTGCTCATTGTCCCAATTGAATTACCAAGCAGGGTCCCTTCCTTTTCCGGAATGAACCCGAGTGTCGTTGAAATTCAAACGCCAGCATTAAAATAATAATATAGCATTTCACTGCTTTAATTTCAAAGTTCAGTTAAAGTATTCATAGCTGGCTACAATATTTAGATTACACAAGCACGATTTAAGAGTGCGAGTTTTGTTACCGTATTTTAGCTTACCTGTGACTGCAGCTCAACTTGGTACGTACTAAATTTTACTATTGTTAATTGTTCAGAATCATTTAATTCAAGTTCAAAGTTAAATCTCTTCTTTCCAAATTGCGTAGATTCAAGTAGCTTTTGAAATGTTTGTTGAGGTAGTCCAAGACTAACCGTGTTTTACTGAATTTCGATGTGCTTCAGAAAGAAAGCTCACTATTAACTTCAGTCACTAAATTAACTTTAGATTTTCCGGTTTTATTAATTCTTTTGCTAAATTAAGTCAGGGTGTAGCGAAATTTATTACTTCTGACAAACTTTCAGTTTTCACACTACACGTGTCAACCTTCAGTTGCCCGCATCTCGTGGTCGTGCGGTAGCGTTCTCGCTTCCCACGCCCGGGTTCCCGGGTTCGATTCCCGGCGGGGTCAGGGATTTTCTCTGCCTCGTGATGGCTGGGTGTTGTGTGCTGTCCTTAGGTTAGTTAGGTTTAAGTAGTTCTAAGTTCTAGGGGACTTATGACCACAGCAGTTGAGTCCCATAGTGCTCAGAGCCATTTGAACCATCAACCTTCAGTTGCCATGCTTCTAGTGCTACTTATATGTGTAATAATCTTTCTTTTTCAGTTACTATAGTAATTGTCCTTAGGACTGGCGACCGTAATTTCCCCCAAATATCAAATATCTAATTACCGCTAGTTAATTGTTAACGTAACGGCCGCCCATTTACTTTCTTTATTAACTTTACCCCTATTTCAAAATTAATTTCCACCAGTTTCATTAGCACTTTTCCTTTCATTTACATGTAACCCTTTCCTCCCTCTTTACCGACAAATTAACCTCGGTGACGATTGCTTTTCCCAAATTTCCATTAGGTACACGCGGTTTAATTTTTCACTGTCATTAAGGTCGATAAGTGAGGGGGAGGTTACAGTATCGCACAGATGACTGTTATGAAAGTTGATTGTACCATGCCACGTAAAAGGTGGCCTCATCAGCGAATATGATGGATGACACAAAACACCGGAATCGTGAAGAAACGATTGACAAAACTGCTTCCGATATGGGAAGTCTGTCGCAAGTAAGCCCTGCATACGCTGTAAGTCAAAAAGGTAGTAACAATTGTCATGGACCATGCGATCGTCTGGCTTCCCCTGTACTGCTGGGCCAACTGCCTGGTACTGACAGGGCGGTCACCTTCCACTGTGCTAATCATATTTTACTCCAAGTCTCGTGTCCCAACATTTCGGGTACATCTTTCATGATTTCCCGCTTCCTGAAACGACCCTCTCTCAAACAAATGGCAAAACACTGTTGCAAACATTGACTATATCCTTAACGAACAAACAGAGTTGGCTAACACCCCTTTCCTGAAAAAATTTCCAAAAATTACTTTCCAGCCTCCAAAGCTAATAATATTACTACACCTATCTGCAGATCAAGTAGAAAATGTATATGTTACTATAATTCTCATGCTGCCAAATGTAATAAAATAATATACTATTTTACCTATACAGTTCTAAATATATATAAAAAACTTTATAATTAAATTAGCAATAACAGATATATATATATATATATATATATATATATATATATATATATAAATCAATCTCTCTGTACTAATGTAAAAGACATTACAGTTTTGTGAAAGAATATATGATCCTTTTCAAACATAGGACATCATTGTCAAATGTTACGATATATCGTAGCATCTGTGACACCCATACGTTTGTAAACTCTTTGTATGTGCCAAAACATGTGGTGCGTGGTTGGAATGATCTCAGCGACAAATCTAAAGTGTACAGTGAGAACTATTACGTGTGCAACAAGGAGGATGCAGTGGAAATGCATTTACATCGATTGGATGAACGTTATGGAAACAATCACTCGAAACCGACGTTTCACGTAAGTCACATGCAACGAAAATCTACAACGCAACCATCTGTGTGTGGCGTGTTTGTAATTATGTTTTATTTATATTTTAGGACAATTAATCTATAAAAAACACACCAAATGTCAGAAAGAAAGCGTGTAAACCGTCTGATGATGAATCGCAACGATTCGAAACCGGTAACGGTTTCCTTTGAATAAAGGAACTCAAAGTAAATTTGTGGCTGGTTGCTGTCCTAACACCATCAACATTTGTCTTCAAAAACAGCCACGGTCTCCAACATGTCATCATATGACAAAATTGCATTGAATGCTGTTGTTGTTGTCGGTGGGGATCGGTATCTTGATATAACCTAGCTGCCCGGTGCCCGTTGCCATTTGCCTTTCCGTAAGTAAACACCATGTCGGCAAGCTCTCGCTCTCGATTCGAATACGGAACCATTGTGTACAACGCTGTGTCACATCCACCACTAGGTGAGAGAGCAAGAGAAGTTAGTCGGACACAACATTACTAATTACCATGGCTAGGGCATGACGTTTGAGGAACAATACCACCGTCTAGGAGGAAACCATGCATACGTCAGCCACAGCTGCAAGGTACAGCGCATATTAGACTACAGTCTCTGTAATAAAGTATGTTTGAATAAATGGTCTGCAGCATGGAAACCACGCATTTCCGGGTATAAGTTCGTTAGACCTTTTCTGTTCCGTATCCTCTCATCGATCAATTCATATAATTTCAACACGGTGGAAAAAAATCACTCTGTAGAAATAAAACAGTAGACAAACGAACATCTGGGGTACTTATATAATCTATCGAGTTTGGAGTCTCCATAGTCACAAAGTGTGTTAATTATCCCATTTGTGTAACAAATATACTCATTTGCCATGTTGCGTTCTAATTCTGTTTAGCAGTGACAATGTTTTCTCAACTTCCACAGCGATCCTTGTTTTTTATGTCTGCGGTCGTCTAGAGCGGAGTCTGTTTGCTTGGCATAATCGATATCCTCAAGGGCATTGCTAGATTTTTACTATCCGCAGTCTTTTTGTATTCTTTCGGGCGATCATTTATGCGCAGTAGTTGAGGATGTAGAATATGGCTGAGTGCTCATTGCATAGCATTTGACATGAAGACATCAGCAGTCATTCTCATAATGTTGTTTTGCTCGCTGCGTGTGGACTGTTTAACGAAAGTGAGGCACAATGTTCAATCGATTGGAAGGCAAGATCAAGAGCAGAAGAATGTGAGGTGGGTGGCGATGCTCTAACGTTGTACCACCCAGCTTTTGGATTTTATTGTTACTTATTTTCCATTTTCTAACCGTTTTTGGTAGATGTCATCTGACAGATACATTTTACCAAGACTACTTTGGTATTTTATGGTGAGTAGTTCAGTTTTTTTTTTAAAGAAATCTGTGTTGAGTTCTCTTCCGGCGAATTTATTATGTAGCTGAAACGAGGTTCGAGTCTCAGTTGGTTCCCTTGGTTCGAGTCTCCATTTTCGAAAGTACGATTACTTTTCCACTACATCTAGGTCTACCGTTAGGATCTCTTTCAGCTGTTCAGCTGAGCTACGCATCGTTGCAAAAACTTTGTCGTCACCATGTGATTGTACGAGCCTTCTCACACCAGCGTTAATAGGTCACACCGTTAACCTAACATGGCGACAGAGTAGCTACGCAAGCCCCAAACCATGGAGAACTGGTGTAGCAGAGCTCGGGAGATGCGGTCACGGCTCGGTGGCAAAACTCCTCCACTTTAAAAAGTCGATCTGATTATTTATTGCCATAATGTGAAAGCAATAGACTGTGGACGAGGTCGTGAATACCGTCGGCATTTGGTGATTGTATACACATGATCACGTCTCGACGCGACCGCATTTATTAGAGTGGGCAGCCAGTCTGTAGATTGACTTTGGGGAAATGCTGACCTCTGTGCATCTTTCTGTTTGTATAGTATTTATCTGTGTCACCATCAGTTAACAGAAAACCTCACAGATTATGCAAAACAAAAATTATTTGCTGCCACAATCGCATAACTTTAACAGGTATGACCTGTTTCGTCATCTTCAGACAATCTTACAGAGAGGATCAGCATCACCACTCTACGTTAGAACACTAAGGAAATCAAAATCTGAAGGAACGATCATGATAAAACAGGATGTTTCGTAACGGCGAACCACAACAGTGACCTTAAATTCACCTCTTGTAAGAGACAATATTCAGTTGTACGCAACTTGTTTTTGAACATTGTGGTGCATTACTGTCCGTGGTCCTAGTTAAAGCAGATATGTCCTTGCCCTGCCCCCCTCCCGTGCCCTTCGAACTGACCTATCCAGTCAGATACAGGGGAAAATAATAATAATAATAATAATAATATCCAGAATTTGAAATAGACACAGGAGTACGACAAGGGGATGTACTGTCCCCAGTGCTCTTCAATTGTGCTCTTGAAAAAGTTGTTAGAGAATGGAAAAAAGCAGGTGCACCAGCACACAGACTGGGACCAAGACATAAGGGCATAGAATTACACTGTTTAGCATTTGGCACTGATCGCACAAGACATTACCGATGCACAGAAACAGCTAGAATTACTACAAGAACAGACAGCTAAAATAGGATTACAAATTTCATTTGAAAAAACAAAATTTATGACTGACGTCAAAGATGCACCTTCTGATCTCAAAATTGGTAATAACTACATCTCTCGAGTAAAAGAATTGAAATATTTAGGTGAATGGATTGCAGAAAATTGTAATGAAAAGAAATCTGTCAGATCAAGAGTCCAGAAAATGGAGACGGCGTTTCAGTTAACAAAAAACATTTACAACAAAAAGAGTCTCTCGTGGAACTGCAAAATACGACACTACACAACAGTAATTAGACCCGAAGCATCTGAGACACTAAACCTTCAACACAGAACACTAAAAGAGGAATTGGAAGTGAAAGAACGTAAGATAATGAGGAAAATCCTAGGACCAAGAACTAAAGATGGGGTACATTATCCAAAACCCAATGCAGAAATATATAAAAATATCTCCAAAATAACAGACACAATGCGCATGAGAAGAATCCAATTCATGGGGTACTTAGAAAGAATGGACTCAAACAGGTTAACCTAAAAATCCATACATTTTTAAAGAACAAAACTACAAGACCGAACTGGTACAAACAGACGGAAAAAGACCTGAGAGAATTAGGGTCTCCAAATCTACATGATAGAAATGAAATCAGAAAAATCACAAACACACGGGATTTTGAGGAAGAAGAGAGAAAAACTAACCGGCATACATGGTCTACGCAACGAAAGCTAGCCCATTCGTTGTTTATGAAGGAATACTGGGCGAAAACGAAGGCCAACAAATGTTGATTACGCGTGGTCCTAAGTGATCCATCCGCGAAGAAGAAAGAAAGAAGATCCAGAAGTAAAAGAAGCTATACGCGAAAGAAAATACCATGATTCTGAGTCTTCAACACATTAGGTGTCCCTGCCACTGGGTGAGCAAGTCAATTCAGAAATTGGAGGAAGACAAGGGCGTACCACATCCAAGACCACCATGGCTAGCAAAACACTGCGGTATTCAGAGCAATATGCAGCTTACTTTTACTTTCAGCACTTGATCATTCTCGGATCGACACCTTCTGTAATAAACTGGTGTGCAAAACTTAAGGACGAAAGTAACTTTCGCATTGTGTGTCACCGTCAAGTAACATAGCTCCATGAAATAGGGATGAGTTATAAATAGCTGCTAACTGAAGGAAATACGTAATGAGTCGAACAGAAATGACACTTTCATCCAAAGATAATAATTACACTGAAGTGACCGCGATTGACGATCGTCCTATGGAGATTACAAAAGGTGGGAAAGGGTCCTTAACGGAGTGTGTGCTCACTGCGGACGGTACTGTATGCTCTGCAATGTGCCCCCACGATGGCCACAAGCCAGGTAAAGAGTTCTTGTTGCAGGGCGTTCCATTCCTTCACTAGCGAGGCTGACAGCAGTTGGACGGGCGTTGGTGGAAGTGAACGCGCTGTAGCATGTCTCACCACCGCATTCCACGCGTGATGGATGGAGTTTAAATCGGGGGAACGGACAGGCCTGTCCATTCGGCGAATATCGTTCCCTTCCAATTGCTCCTCCACCCGTACATTTGGATGCGGTCTCCCATTGTCATAAAGTCAGGTCCGAATACACCCCTGAAAAGACCCACATGCGGAAGGATTACAGTAACACAGTAACGTTGACCACTGAGTGTACCGTGTTTGAAGATTTGGAAGACATTATGCCCACGCAACATTATGCCTCCGAACATCGTAATACCTGGAATAAAAATCTCTCGGTGTACATGCCGCGTCAAATCAGGATAAAACTCCAAGCTTTCGACCACTACCTCCATGGTCGTCGTCAGGGCTAAAACTGACAGCCACTTCAAAACCGTGCACCGGCAATTACCTGTTATCGAGTATCTATCGTTTCTGGAAGGTTATTACAATATCGTATGCCCGTAGTTATTGATTAATATAAAAAAATGCACTCCGTCTTCAGGCCATGAGTGGCCTACCGGGACCATCCGACCGTCGTGTCATCCTCAAAGGAGGATGTGGATAGGAGGGCAATGGGGTCAGCACACCGCTATCCCGGTCGTTATGATGGTATTCTTGACCAAAGCTGCTACTGTTCGGTCGAGTTGCTACTCAATTGGCATTACCAGGCTGAATGCAACCCGAAAAATGGCAACAGTGCATGGCGAGCTGGATGGTCACCCATCCAAGTGCCGACCACGCCCGACAGCGCTTAAGTTCGGTGATCTCACGGGAAACGGTGTATCCACGGCGGCAAGGCCGTTGCCACTATCGCTTCTTATGGAACATTCAGTGTTTGTATAGACACTAGTATTGTGAAAAACTCAAAGTTTTAGATAGCGTCCAGGAGTTCACTACTATGCTGGCAATAAGTCGGAGTTAATAATAAACGTCCTTTCATTGCTAAGTGTTATATTTCACTGATGACCCTGCTTTCGGATTTTGACGTGAGTGTGGCTACCACGTGACAACATAGTGGAAAGACGGTAAATATACTTCATAAAATCGGTTCGCTGATCTATTTATGAGGATATTCGACAGCAGAAAAACTTACGTACAAAAAAATGGCTCTGAGCACTACGGGACTTAACATCTATGGTCATCAGTCCCCTAGATCTTAGAACTACTTAAACCTAACTAACCTAAGGACATCACACAACACCCAGTCATCACGAGGCAGAGAAAATCCCTGACCCCGCCGGGAATCGAACCCGGGAACCCGGGCGTGGGAAGGGAGAACGCTACCGCACGACCACGAGATGCGGACACTTACGTACAGTTAGATAAGAAAAACACTAGGGAACTCCCGCTGAAACGGACAGTTGTTGAGGCGGCAAGGAAAATTATGTAGCTACACAGCAATAAAACTAGCGCCCGGGCGACTATAATCAAGAGTGATTGGATTTATGGTGCAGATGGTTCTATGCACTATGGAACTTAACATCTGAGGTCATCAGTCCCCTAGACTTAGAACTACTTAAAGCTAAGTAACCTAAGGACATCACACACATCCATGCCCGAGGCAGGATTCGAACCTGCGACCGTAGCAGCAGCGCGGTTCCGTACTGAAGCTCCTAGAACCGCTTGGTCACAACGGCCGGCTGGATTCATGGTCATAATTTGCGTTTCAGTGAAGTAGAAAAGTGGCATGCAAGGCTACCTTGCATGATGTTGAACAGTGAATCGGGAAGAAGATCCTGAAAATAATGATTCCTGTGTGTGATCCCAATGTACAAAGAGGCGTCTGTATTGCCAGAGCTTCATATCGCCTGTAGTCACAGTATCAGCAGCGTAAGAACAGCAAGAATCAGCACTTCCAACTGAAAACGCTGTCGGAAAATATCACACATCGAACGAGAATTTTTATGTCTCTGTTTGTAACTTTTGTGTATGTGTAAGGGTAGCTAGTGATTATCTCATTTTATCTTACCTACTAGTGTACATCGCTGTCATAAAAAGGAAAATCTAATGTATACAGGGTGGTCCATTGATAGTGACCGGGCCAAATATCTCACGAAATAAGCATCAAACGAAAAAACTACAAAGAACGAAACTCGTCCAGCTTGAAGGGGGAAACCAGATGGCACTATGGTTGGACCGCTAGATGGCGCTGCCATAGGTCAAACGGATATCAACCACGTTTTATAAATAGGAACCCCCACCCCCCATTTTATTACATATTCGTGTAGTACGTACAGAAATAAGAATGTTTTAGTTGGACCACTTTTTTGAGTTGTGATAGATGGCGCGGTAATAGCCACAAACGTATAAGTACGTGGTATCACATAACATTCCGCCAGTGCGGACGGCATTTGCTTCGTAATACATTAACCGTGTTAAAATGGACCGTTTACCAATTGCAGAAGAGGTCGATATCGTGTTGTTGTATGGCTATTGTGATCAAAATGCCCAACGGGCGTGTGCTATGTATGCTGCTCGGTATCCCGGAACGACATCATCCAAGTGTCCGGACCGTTCGCCGGATAGTTACGTTATTTGAGGAAACAGGAAGTGTTCAGCCACATGTGAAAAGTAAACCACGACCTGCAACAAATGATTATGCCCAAGTAGGTGTTTTAGCTGCTGTCGCGGCTAATCCGCACATCAGTAGCAGACAAATTGCCCGAGAATCGGGAATCTCAAAAACGTCGGTGTTGAGAATGCTACATCAACATCAATTGCACCCGTACCATATTTCTATGCACCAGGAATTGCATGGCGACGACTTTGAACGTCGTGTACAGTTCTGCCACTGGGCACAAGAGAAATTACGGGACGATGAAAGAATTTTTGCACACGTTCTGTATAGCGACGAAGCGTCATTCACCAATAGCGGTAACATAAACCGGCATAATATGCACTATTGGGCAACGGAAAATCCACGATGGCTGCGACAAGTGGAACATCAGCGACCTTGGCGGCTTAGTGTATGGTGCGGCATTATGGGAGGGAAGATAATTGGCCCCCATTTATCGATGGCAATCTAAATCGTTGTATGCTGATTTCCTACGTAATGTTCTACCGATGTTACTACAAGATGTTCCCCTGCATGACAGAATGGCGATGTACTTCCAACATGATGGATGCCCGGCACATAGCTCGCGTGTGGTTGAAGCAGTATTGAACAGCATATTTCATGACGGGTGGATTGGTCGTCGAAACACCATACCATGGCCCTCAAGTTCACCGGATCTGACGTCCCCGGATTTCTTGATTTCTTTCTGTGGGGAAAGTTGAAGGATATTTGCTATCGTGATCCTCCGACAACGCCTGACAACATGCGTCAGTGCATTGTCAATGCATGTGCGAGCATTACGGAAGGCGAACTACTCGCTGTTGAGAGGAATGTCATTACACGTATTGCCAAACGCATTGAGGTTGACGGACATCATTTTGAGCATTCATTGCATTAATGTGGTATTTACAAGTAATCAAGCTGTAACAGCATGCGTTCTCAGAAATGATAAGTTCACAAAGGTACATGTATCACATTGGAACAACCGAAATAAAATGTTTAAATGTACCTACGTTCAGCCGGCCGAAGTGGCCGAGCGGTTCTAGGCGCTCAAACTGGTTCGCAGGTTCGAATCCTGCTTCGGGCATGGATGTGTGTGATGTCCTTAGGTTAGTTAGGTTTAAGTAGTTCTAAGTTCTAGGGGACTGATGACCACAGCAGTTAAGTCCCATAGTGCTCAGAGCCAACCCGTACCTACGTTCTGTATTTTAATATAAAAAACCTACCTGTTACCAACTGTTCCACAAAAATTGTGAGCCATATGTTTGTGACTATTACAGAACCATCTATCACAAAGCGAAGAAAGTGGTCCAACTAAAACATTCATATTTCTTTACGTACTACACGAATATGTAATAAAATATGGGGGTTCCCACTTAAAAAAACGCAGTTGATATCCCTTTTACCCATGGCAGCACAATCTAGCGGGCCAACCATGGTGCCATCTGGTTTCCCCCTTCAAGCTAGACAAGTATCCTTCTGTGTAAATTTTTCGTTTGCTGCTTATTTCGTGAGATATTTGGCTCGGTCACGATCAATGGACAACCCTGTATATTCAAATAGCTACTTAATGATTGAAACTACCTATCGCCTAACGTCCAAGAATTTCGATAATGTAGTTTTTTTGGAGGTATTAGAAGTAGGTATTTTTCTAGGATAATCTTTTCAAATGAGAATTTCATTATCAGTTTTTAACAGAATCTTAGTTTATAAGGCTTCTTCCACTAACATGGCGTATTCTTGAGTGATGTTTGTGTGTCACAAAGAAGTTACTGACTAACACAACTTCTTAAGAAGTCTATAAATATTGCTATGTGTGGTGTCACCGCCAGACACCACACTTGCTAGGTGGTAGCTTTAAATCGGCCGCGGTCCATTAGTACATGTCGGACCCACGTGTCGCCACTGTCAGTAATTGCAGACCGAGCGCCACCACACGGCAGGTCTAGAGAGACGTACTATCACTCGTCCCCAGTTGTACGACGACTTTGCTAGCGACTACACTGGCGAAGCCTTTCTCTCATTTGCCGAGAGACAGTTAGAATAGCCTTCAGCTAAGTCCATGGCTACGACCTAGCAAGGCACCATTAACCATTTCTAGAGAGAGTCTCACTGGTATCATCAAGAATGCTGTATACAAATGATGGATAAAGTTAAGTATTAAAGAAGCTACGTACTTTTCTTTATAGCATTCATTACGTATCCAGTTTCAGACATCACGCCAGCCGGCGTGTGTAACGCGTGCATTTCGGCTACTTCCGAGTGGCGTGGCTGTCTTGACACGCCACAACAGTTGGCGACGAGGATGGGATGAAATGATGATGATTAGGACAACACAACACCCAGTCCCTGAGCAGAGAAAATCTCCGACCCAGCCGGGAATCGAATCCGGGACACTCAGGCTCGTGAACCTTCGCCCATGGACATTCATGTAGTTAATTCCACTCCGTCCCGTGCCACTTTCTCTAACAGTGACTGTGTTCGTCCCACAAACAGTGTGCGTCGACGTCGACGGAAATCCCGTCACGTCGCAAGTGATTCTGTACCAGTGTCAGTTCAAGTTGCACAAAACAGTCGCTCTTGTCGTCAGCAGGACAATAAACTTTTTGTAGATTTGGACTTTACCGGACAAGTGATACCGTTCCAGCTTGATACCGGAGCTGCAGTTTCATTGCTCAATCATGCCACGTACAAACAACTGGGCGCACCTCCGTTGTGTGCCACAAATGTTCAGCTCACTAGTTATTCAGGACAGCATATCCCTGTGTTAGGACAGTGCAGCCTTCTTGCAACATACAAGGGACAAACAAAACTTGTGTCATTTTACGTTCTTCGTTCTTCTTCTGCAGTGAACTTGTTTGGTTTAGATTTATTTCAGTTGTTTAACATGTCTATCGTAAATCAGGTCCTATCAGTGAACCAGACAGTGCCTTCCGCCAGTGTTTCTCGTCTATGTGAAGAATTTGCAGACATTTTTGCGCCGGGCCTTAGTTGCGCTAAGAACTACGAAGCACATTTGGAAATGAAAGTAAACGCGCAACCAAAATTTTTCAGAGCGCGCAATGTACCCACGCATTGCGTGATGAGGTCGCAAGAACATTAAACGATTTAGAATCACAAGGTGTCATTAAATGTGTGCAGACTTCTCTCTGGGCATCACCCTTAGTAATTTTGCAAAAACCTTCCGGAAAATTGAGACTTTGCGTGGACTTCAAGGCCACAGTGAATCCACAACTAGTGACTGCTACTTTTCCTTTGCCCCGCCCGGAAGATCTTTTTGACAAACTGTGCCCGGGAAAATATTTTTCAAAGTTGGACCTAGCAGATGCGTACTTGCAGATACCGGTGGACGAAGAATCCCAGCGCGTATTGGTGGTTAACACGCATCTTGGTTTGTACAGATTCAAACGACTACCATTCTGGTGTGCATCCGACCCTGCATTGTTTCAGCAATATTTACAAACTGTTTGTGCGTCGGTCCCTACTGCAGCAAATTATCTGGACGATATTGTGATCTCCGGAAAGACAGCAGACGACCATTTACTCAATCTACGAACATTATTTCAGGTCTTGCGACAGAATGGTCTTCCCATGAGGAAGGACAAATGTGTGTTTTTTGCTCGTGACTTACCATATCTGGGACATGTAATCAATGCCCAAGGCATACATCCGAGTCCAGAGCACCTCCGTGCCATACAGGACTTGCCTTCGCCGCAGAATTTGAAGCAGCTACAGAGTGCGTTGGGAAAAATTACCTATTATAACAAATATGTTCCACATGCCTCTTCCATTTCAGCTCCGCTTCATCGCTTACGCCGTAAAGGTGTTCCGTTCGTCTGGACGACGGAATGCGAACGCGCCTTTCGCCAGTTGAAATCGGCGTTGCTTTCAAATACTTGCCTTACGCCATTCGATCCCCAGAAACTCCTTTTGTTGATGGTAGATGCATCAGATTTCGGGATCGGTGTTGTGCTTGCGCACAAAGATGGTTCGCATGATCGCCCTATTGCCTTTGCGTCCAAATTGCTGTCGTCTGCGCAAAGAAATTATTCCCAGATCGAGAAAGAAGCTTTGGCTCTCGTATTTGGTGTTACCAAGTTTCATGATTTCTTGTATGGTCGTCACTTTACCATCATCACAGACCACAAACCTTTGACATCGCTTTTTCATCCGAACAAGCCTGTACCTCCACGTACAGCGCAGAAATTCATTCGCTGGTCTATTTTCCTCTCGCAGTACCGCTACGATATCTTGTATCGGTCCACTGCTAAGCACGGAAACGCCGATGCGTTGTCCCGTTTGCCTGTTGCTGAGGATAGAGCATTCGATTCTTCCGAACTTGCTTGCATGTTCATTGATGTGGAAACTGATGACGTGGTCGAATCGTTTCCGATTGATTTTCGTCGTGTAGCTACAGCCACAGCACCTGACCCTGTCCTTGCTATCGTTTTGCGTTTTGTTGCTACGCAATGGCCCTTGTCAAAGTCACGGATCGAGGATCCGTTGGTTCGCCGATTTTTTGCTCACAAGGAGAGACTTTTTGTTCGACGTGGTGTTTTGTTGTTGCGTTCTGATAATGATCAGTCTAGGGTCGTGGTTCCACGTTCGTTACAGTCCTCTGTCTTACAGCTTCTCCACCACAGACATTGGGGTATAGTGCGAACGAAACAACTTGCTCGTCGGCACTGTACTTGCTTAGGAATCGATGCTGCGATTACGAATATGTGCTCTTCTTGCATGGCGTGAGCCGAACAACAATCCGCGCCACCGCGGAAATTCTTTGCATGGCCGAAAGCCACTTCCCCTTGGCAACGCTTACACATCGATTTTGCTGGTCCATTCTGGAATGCTCGATGGTTGGTTGTGGTCGATTCCTTCAGTAATTTTCCTTTTGTTGTCCGGATGTCTTCCACGACGTCATCTGCCACCATCCAAGCGTTGTCTGCTATCTTTTGCATTGAAGGACTACCACAGACTATTGTTTCCGACAATGGCGCACAATTCATGTCCGCAGAATTTCAGTCATTCTGCAAGGCCAATGGTATTCAACATCTGACATCCGCGCCGTTTTCGCCTCAGTCAAACGGTGTCGCTGAACGATTGGTCCGGACTTTCAAGTCACAGATGTTGACGTTGAAAGAGTCGCATTCTCGGGAGGACGCGTTGTTGCTCTTTTTGTCCTCGTATCGCTCTCAGCCCCGAGATGGTCGCTCGCCCGCTGAGTTGCTCCATGGTCGTCCTCATCGAACCTTGATGTCTTTGCTGCATCCGCCGCATCAGGTTCCTGTGCAGCGGCAGACTCCTGCTTTTGCTCCAGGCGACGTTGTATTCTATCGCAACTATCGCGGTTCACGGCGTTGGCTCGCAGGGCGCATTCTTCGCTGCCTCGGCCGCGCGATGTTTTTGGTTTCGGGGCCCTCTGGTGAGGTGCGTCGGCATCTCAATCAGCTGCGCCTCTGTCGTCGCACGGGTTCTGCCGCTCCCCGTCTGCTTCCAGCGACGGTGCCGTCCGGTCAGCGCCCTGGGGACCCATCTACTGGCTCGCCTCATCCCCAGGTGTTACCGACGATGCCTTCCATTTTGCCCCATGGCGTCGCGCCGCCGCCACAGCCGCCGCCGCCGCCGCCCGCAGTGGACGCGTCGCTGCAACCGCCGGGAGCCTCACTGGGTCACGCGCCGCCGTCCGCTTCCCGTGACCAGCTGTCCTCCGCCATGGAACTCTTGCCCGCTCCGGACCACATGGCGTCATCGCGCGTCGGATACCCCGACGCAATGGAGGTCGACCCTTCGGCCCCTCCCCACTCATTACGGGCTCATACACCGCATGTTGGCGTGCACCCTGGAGCAGGTTTTCAGGCGTTTCCTAGCTCCCCTAGGACCGAATGGCCGGGTGCGGGTGGCACAGCCTCGCCTGTTGTTAGGCTCCCCACCTCATCGCATACGTCAACATGGGGCCCTCCCCACGGCGGGCGGAAGCCTTATAACACGACCGTTCGCCGATTTGCGGGGGAGGAATGTGGTGTCACCGCCAGACACCACACTTGCTAGGTGGTAGCTTTAAATCGGCCGCGGTCCATTAGTACATGTCGGACCCGCGTGTCGCCACTGTCAGTAATTGCAGACCGAGCGCCACCACACGGCAGGTCTAGAGAGACGTACTACTATCACTCGTCCCCAGTTGTACGACGACTTTGCTAGCGACTACACTGACGAAGCCTTTCTCTCATTTGCCGAGAGACAGTTAGAATAGCCTTCACCTAAGTCCATGGCTACGACCTAGCAAGGCGCTATTAACCATTTCTAGAGAGAGTCTCACTGGTATTATCAAGAATGCTGTATACAAATGATGGATTATAGTTAAGTATTAAAGAAGCTACGTACTTTTCTTTATAGCATTCATTACGTATCCGGTTTCAGACATCACGCCAGCCGGCGTGTGTAACGCGTGCATTTCGGCTACTTCCGAGTGGCATGGCTGTCTTGATACGCCACAACACTATGTCTAAAATAATTAGTGTTGATATGATGGAGACCCATATTGGTCGTGTCCTCGCATGTGTACGTACGCAATGTCAGTTTTGAATTAGTTCTGTGTACGTGTTTTGTAGTTCTGTGTCGTTGTTTTTCGATAATCTAGTTTTGTTGTTGTTGTTGTTGTTGTTGTTGTTGTGGTGGTGGTGGTGGTCCTCTGTCTGAAGACTGGTTTGATGATGATCTCCATGCTACTCTATCCTGTGCAGCCCTCTTCATTCCCGAATAACTGCTGCAACTTAGATCCTTCTGAATCTGCTTCTGTAGTCACCTCCTGCTCGCCATCTACAATTTTTACCCCCCACACTTCCCTCCAGTACTAAATTAGTGATCGCTTGATGTCTCAGAACGTGTTGCATCAACCGACCTCTTCTTCTCGTCAGGTTGTGCCACTAATCTCTTTTCTCTTCAGTTCTGTTCATTACCTCCTCATTAATTACGTATGCTGCCCATCTAATCTTCAGCATTCTACTGTAGCACTACAATTTGATCACGTGGTTATAACTGTATGTGTGAGGAGTAGGTTAATTACCTCACAATTGTATGAGAAGTAGGTTAATTAATGTTACCAGTTTCACTTCGATCGTTGGTTATCCTTTCACAATTTCTGTGAATAGATTGTGTCTGTCGGTTTTTACCGTACTGCTCCTGTACTTCTTCGTATCTGTAACAGTTTACACTATAAATTTTTATTAGAGTGTAGTAAGTGAGGAGAAATTGCTCTACCGTACCTATTTCGGCAGCAACAAAATAAAAATTATATTCTTTACCAAAGTCCTTACGTTACATTTCCACTGTCTTGTATAAACAGCAGTGAGACCAGAAAGCATAGGTCATTTTATTATTGCATCATGGTAAGAGACATTACATGAGGCATCTGTATGACAGGACACTATGTTTAATTTAGTGTTTAGCGGTACGAACATAGTGGGACATAGAGGGAATACGATTAAATGAATGTAGTGTGTGTATGAAATAGGGAACAGTAGCTTGATTTGTGGCCAGAATGCCAATTGGAGATGGGTGTTGTAGTGTTGTTAACGACGTATAGGTTTGTTTATAAATGACTTTCTTTTGATATATGATCATGTGCAGACTTCGTCACCTACGTCAGTTACAACCCACTTCAAAATGATTTATATTCTTTTTAAATTGTCACAGAATGGTTCTTGAACGAAACTGTAAAACATCAGTTGAGTCGTATGCAAAGAATTACATCACTCGGGCCAATTGGTTTTCGTAAACTCTTTCAATTTTAGACGTCGTTTGTTTCTCCTCAGAAATTATATTGACACATGTTATCTTGATTTAATCGATATTAGAATCACACATTGAATAAACTTTTTTAGATTCAAAGTTGCGATGACCACTGTCAAAATTCAATAATCTTGTCAAATATATTATTAATCAGTTCACATAATTCTTCGTAAATAAATCCTCAGAACACGTGTTTCAACTTTAGTAGCATCCACTAATTTATTGGCTTCCTACATACAGACGTTCTGAACCTGAGGTTTAACAAACTAGGACTGACATTTTCAATAAGATTAAGCTCTCTATGACGTCATTGTTATACAAAAAGAGTACAAAAATTCATTTTCAATTTTTAGAAGCACGACGCAACAACTCGGTTCCAGGATCTTCTGTTGCTCTTTGGCTGTCGACCCGCGACGTATAGTGGCCAGCAATTTCCTCTCTGGTCGCGGCAGCGAAGATGCTGTCTCCGTTCGTTGCGCCGCCCTCTCCGTACATGAAACATACAAAAAAAAATACAAAAACTTTAGATAATTCACAGCTATTACAAAAATATTACAAAATTACATAACCAAAACTAAATTAAACTTATATTCACCTGCAAACTGGGCTGACACTGGTGGATGGGTGACGCTTCAATTTCGCGTCCCACTACATACCCCACCCACAAGCTCAGTTTGTCAGGTTTTAACCGAAAATAAGACCTTTTCTATATACCATATTTAACTGTTAATACATTTTCCTCACATTTTACGTAATCTAGAGTCCTTGTTCTCAGATAGATTTAATCCTTTTACTACGATATTGTTGTGACTATTTGTCATTTACTCTTAATTGTGCTATTATGGTAATTCATAACCGAATATATGGAGATTACTCCTCTTCGTTTAATAGTTGCTAGTAAATAATAATTTAGTACGTTCTTTCACGTGTTTACATTAGGACAGAGCGTTCAAATTGTGATAAATTAGTTTCATTTTTATTCATTTACTAGAGTTACTCTTTCCAAAAATGTACATTAGTAATAAGTTTCTCACAATAACTAATAGTACTACTTTCTTTACTTCATTCTTTTCCCTAATACCTTATTTATGCCTGAGGTCAGGAAGAAATCAAGCAAAACTTTCTTTAGCATCTCGGCACGGCTTTCTTTACCTTTGGACACCTTGTTGGGTAATGGCAATTTATTTAGGAGAAACAAGCGAGAGAGCCCCGTTTGGTGTGTTCTATATTAACACTATTACAAACCTCTATTAAAGGCACTCTGCTATGTTCTCGTGAGGCATATAGCTCTGGACGCCCATGGTCCCTAAAATTATTAACCATCCCCTTTGGTTCCTACTATCCGAGTAAATATAAAAATATACAAAATTCCTTTTGACCTAATAGCAAAATTTCTTCCATAGAAATCCCCCTTTTGGTTATCTTTCTCTTTTTGAAGTACCAGTAGATTATTGTAGAACACTTGTTTAAGCTTTCTGTTATTTCTTTAAAATAACACGTAACTATCACGAAAAACTTCACATGAATAAACTATGAACGCTCTTCCGTATGTAACATATACTAAATATTAACTTATTTAGGAATGAAGGGTTTCATTTGATCAACACTATATAATCCTTTAATTACACCTGATGAAGGTTCCATAAGGAGTAACACTTTGGGATGTACAATCTTATGTACAACATATGGACCTTCAAAGATAAAGAAGAATTTTCTACATTCCTTACCGATCTTAGAACTTTTAGGATGAGATCGTACTATTACAAGATCTCCTACCTGAAATGAGGGTTCTATAGCATGTTGATTATAACTTTTAATTCTCCGTTCGGCATTTTTAATAATCTGTTCGCAAACTTTTTCGTCTGGGATGCATTGTTGGATCTCATTTGCTGGTGGCCAAGGTAGAGCAGCTAGTAAAGGCTCACCTATAATTCGTAGAGTAACATTTTTCTTTCCTTTACATAATACGGTAATCCACTAATTAGGACTCGTATTAGATGACTTTCAATCATTGGGTCTCCAATTAATTTAGCACGGTTTAAATGCCATTTGAAATAATTCCTATAACCTCTCCACCGTTTAGAATATGGAGGAGGGTCTAACAACTCTAAAGTTAAGTGTTGTTGTTCTCCTCTTGGCCAATAATGTTGTTTAAACTGCTTAACAAAATCATCCCAATCCCTAAATTCAGTTCTATTACAAATTGAATCCGTTTTTCATTACTCCATTTAGGAGATAATGAAGTTTCAAAAGCTTTTATAAAGATTATAGGGTGAACTTCGCCTCCTGGTTTGAATACAGGAAATCGACTTGCCACATTTGAATTTGTCGTTATATCATCCAAACATTCTGCGAGAGACATAGTTGAATTTTGTTTAGATTGCAGAGAAAGGCTATTTACAGTTTGTACAGAAACCAGATGGCAGTTATAAGAGTCGAGGGGCATGAAAGGGAAGCAGTGGTTGGGAAAGGAGTAAGACAGGGTTGTAGCCTCTCCCCGATGTTATTCAATCTGTATATTGAGCAAGCAGTAAAGGAAACAAAAGAAAAATTCGGAGTAGGTATTAAAATTCATGGAGAAGAAGTAAAAACTTTGAGGTTCGCCGATGACATTGTAATTCTGTCAGAGACAGCAAAGGACTTGGAAGAGCAGTTGAACGGAATGGACAGTGTCTTGAAAGGAGGATATAAGATGAACATCAACAAAAGCAAAACGAGGATAATGGAATGTAGTCAAATTAAGTCGGGTGATGCTGAGGGAATTAGATTAGGAAATGAGACACTTAAAGTAGTAAAGGAGTTTTGCTATTTAGGGAGTAAAATAACCGATGATGGTCGAAGTAGAGAGGATATAAAATGTAGACTGGCAATGGCAAGGAAAGCGTTTCTGAAGAGGAGGAATTTGTTAACATCGAGTATAGATTTAAGTGTCAGGAAGTCGTTTATGAAAGTATTTGTATGGAGTGTAGCCATGTATGGAAGTGAAACATGGACGATAACTAGTTTGGACAAGAAGAGAATAGAAGCTTTCGAAATGTGGTGCTACAGAAGAATGCTGAAGATAAGGTGGGTAGATCACGTAACTAATGAGGAGGTATTGAATAGGATTGGAGGGAAGAGAAGTTTGTGGCACAACTTGACTAGAAGAAGGGACCGGTTGGTAGGACATGTTTTGAGGCATCAAGGGATCACAAATTTAGCATTGGAGGGCAGTGTGGAGGGTAAAATTCGTAGAGGGAGACCAAGAGATGAATACACTAAGCAGATTCAGAAGGATGTAGGTTGCAGTAGATACTGGGAGATGAAGAAGCTTGCACAGGATAGAGTAGCATGGAGAGCTGCATCAAACCAGTCTCAGGACTGAAGACCACAACAACAACAACGCAGAGACGGAGTTGCATCGGATTGGCTTGCCGTGATTTCTTTATTTGTATTGTTGTCGTCCGAGCTAGCAAACACGATGCGACTGTTGTCTCTGATTACGTTATTACTTTTACTACTTGAAATGTTTTCATTATTATGTAATTCCGATAACCGTTTAGTAATTTCCTGTATTCGCATTTCTGTATTGGATACGCGATTAGCTAATATCGATTCTTCACTGTGTTCACGATGTGAACACTCTGTACCTTCGTCGATGTTATTATCTTTGGCAGTCTCAAGGTTACTGCATATTTCAGTAATTAAAAATGTCATGTTTTCTATTTCAGTATGATCTTTTTCTACTTGATGAATTAATGTCTCTAATTCTACATTATCTTTGAAGAAATCTCTACAGGTTTAGTAGAGACCTCTTTAATAGATTCTAATAATTCTCTACGAACAGTTTCTGTTTGCATAGAAAATTCCTCTCGTAACATATCGTTGTTTTTCTGTATTTCATTTACAACTAAGATATCGACACTATCTAGTCTCTCGGTTAAGTCAGTAATATCAGTTCGCAAGCGAGCTTTTTCCTCACGCGATTCCTGGATATGTTCTTCTAACCTTTTACAATTATCCGCAATCTTATTACTAAGTCCTACTAGTTTTTCCTGCATCTCGACTTTAGAAGCCTCTATTTTATCACTTAATTCTCGACTGGTTTCATTAAGATGTTCCTGCAACCTGTCTGTCGATTTCGTTAGCTCCCCTTTTAATCTAGCAGTAGATTCTTCATTAGACTGTTTTAATTCCTGTTTTAGTTCCTCTTTTAATCTAGCAATGGATTCTTCGTTAGACTGTTTTAATTCCTCTTTTAATCTAGCAGTAGATTCTTCGTTAGACTGTTTTAATTCCTCTTTTAATCTAGCAGTAGATTCTTCGTTAGTCTGTCTTAATCTAGCAGTAGATTCTTCGTTAGACTGTTTTAATTCCTCTTTTAATCTAGCAGTAGATTCTTCGTTAGACTGTTTTAATTTAGCAATCGCCCTAAAAAGGGATCTCATGCTCCTATCGGACATAGACTGCTCTTCGTCTGACATTTCACTTCCCGACATTATTGTAAGATATTAACTAGTTACACACGCAGACTTGTAGTCAACAATCCTGTAAAAGCACACTCCCTATGTACAACACTCCACTTCCAACTTGAAACAGACTCACCGGACACTAATATTGTAATTTGTAGTTCTCGATGATCAGTGTGCTGCTATGGGCTGCAGATGTAACAGCCGTCGATGCAGCCGCTGAGATACTGCGACCCCGCTTCCGCAACCGGCAGGGCGCTGAGTCGAACACCGGAAACGTCACTGGCTGCAACCACGGCCGGCACCGCCGTAGACAGGCGAAGCCCTCAGCAACACTAATACCAGCCGGAGGAACGCCCCGCAGCTGCCGTACTGGGCCTGTTAGTTTAGGGAGAAAAAGGGTTGTCGGGGTTTGCAGCGTTCAGCTGCTGCCCAACAGATGCGCCTTCTCGTGGAATAACTGCGTGACCGTACTGCTTGGCTGCGCTCCGTCAGATGCCCACACCCGCGAAGTCGCCGCTGGCTGGTGAAGGCTCCACGAAAACTCGCGTTGACTTCCGAAGGACTCTTGATGTTTTGTTTCGTACCTGTGTGTCTTAGTTGCACACAAGTCCTGTTTTTAAGGTCGCCACGGTGTAGTGTTGTTAACGACGTATAGGTTTGTTTATAAATGACTTTCTTTTGATATATGACCATATGCAGACTTCGTCACCTACGTCAGTTACAACCCACTTCAAAATGATTTATATTCTTTTTACATTGTCACAGAATGGTTCTTGAACGAAACTGTAAAACATCAGTTGAGTCGTATGCAAAGAATTACATCACTCGGGCCAATTGGTTTTCGTAAACTCTTTCATTTTAGACGTCGTTTGTTTCTCCTCAGAAATTACAGTATGTTGACACATGTTATCTTGATTTAATCGATATTAGAATCACACATTGAATAAACTTTTTTAGATTCAAAGTTGGGAAATACAGAAGCGTCCGATCTTACCCGTCGGCTTTGACCCATGACGTCACAAATACCGCGGAAACGACTATAAACAATTCCAATATGGCGGATATAAAAACATCGCATACGTATTGTAAACACTGAAATACACAAGTTTCACAAAAAGCCTAATGACCGTAACGGGACAAGCGTGGGAAATTAGGGGTTTTTGGGTGCGGAGAAACTAAATATACAGAAATGTAGCCACCGACCGCCATTCAAAACCACGCAAAACAACGAAATAAATCAACATCACAAAACTGACCAAATACCAAAAAACACATTCCTATCCATAATCGGACACTTCCCTTAACCTATATAGCTCAACAGAACCTACCGATCACATCCCCCAATAGAAAACTAAGAAACGAAAGCTTCCCTTACACCTACATACATCGGCACTTATGCAGTTTAGCAGGTACGGAAAAAATTTTTCATTTTTTTTCAAAATTTGATCATCATGTGTCGTTATGCGGTGGGGGGAGTCTGCAGTGCCCCCCCATCCCCCCACAGGCTTCATTAGTGTCAAATCAATATTTTCGAATCATAGGCGGCCGCTGCCGCGGCCGCATTCCAAAAAAAAAACTCCCAACCTAACCTCAAGTGGGCTACGCTACAGATCAATATGTTCATCAAATTGCTTCATATTACGTATACATGTTCATTAGTGTCAAATCAATATTTTCGAATCATAGGCGGCCGCTGCCGCGGCCGCATTCCAAAAAAAAACTCCCAACCTAACCTCGTATTCAGGGCTACGCTACAGATCAATGTGTAGGTCCCTTACGTCACGGGTCAAAGCCGACGCGTGAGATCGGATGTTTCCAACCTATACCCAATACACAAAACATACATAAATAACCAAAAAAAAAAACGGAACTTACCTCAAAAAAGTTCCAGCTCCACAAACTAGATTGGCCACCACAATCACACACAAATGCACACACGCACGCACGCACACACACACACACACACACACATACAAAAACACACACACACACACCAACGAAAAAATACTGAACTAAAATAAAAACCCAACCCACCCAAACGTCAACCCCCTCCCCCACAACTCCAAAATACAACACACAAACACTATACAACAAAATAAACCACCCACCCACCTACCCAGCCCACCCTAACTAACCACTTTCGGTCTATACATTTTACCCACAGCCCTTAAAAAAACCCGAAGAATGCAATAGCCCTCTGGGACACTCTTCCGCCAACAGTACTCATCTAAATGAGACTGAAGGTTGGAAGAGCGCCTCTTCCCCCTCCCAAGAACTGACTTAACCGCTCCCCACATCCCCTCAATTGTGTTAGTGCAAGCCCCAGTATCATAATTCTTAAACTCTAGACTGTGGTTCACTACTAAATGATTAAATCCCCTCTCACCCAACCCCCTATATGAAAAAACGCATCTGAAACTACTGTGGACCCCGGCTCTACATACTCCTCAATTAACCCCACTAATTCAGGCTTCGACCTCCCCTCCACAACCCTAAAAACACATTCAGTACCCCCACCCCCCTGAACAACAGCCCCCCACACCCAAAGACCAGCCACAGACTTCCCCCTCCCATACTTCCTTTTACCAAACTGCGACTCATCCACCTCCACAACCACCCCATGCCCACCCAACTTACCCCTGTACTTAATAAATTCGGAACACACCTCACGACAAAAGGAATACCAGTCTAAAACAGTCCTCTCACTCACATCAGTCTCAAACGCGCAAAAACTCTGCCCGCAACTATAACAAAAATAATACGTAATAAGCACAATCTCACGCATGGCCAATCTAGACTTCTCGAACCAGGTACCACGCCTTACAGAACGCCATACGCCATCTTTCCGGCAACACCACATGTATCCGTCCCTGGTCCGAGAGTCCGGAACTTTAACCAATTTCATAGGTTCACGGCACACACCGCACTTCACGACCTCGGCAATTAAGCCAAATAGCTGAAGAAATTTAATCAGCTCTAAAGCTGTCTCCCCCATCATCGCCCTCAACCGAACACTGTTAAGGCGGTCTTTCATATCCATTCCTGAACAAAAAACCACAACCAAATACACTCAATAACAAACTCACCCGACGTACAGCAATGAGCATTAAATTAACCATTAACTCACTAATAGAAATTCCGCTTCAAATCCAACACCTGAGCAACAGAAAACTGACCCCACCACACGAAACAAACGAAACAAACGAAAACCATGAACACACCACCAGAGAGCACGACAAACAAAAACAAGACATCTACAAACACGCCACAATCGCAAATCAAACTCCGCGCCGTAATGACGTCACACACCACAACACGCTTACGTCACGGGTCAAAGCCGACGGGTAAGATCGGACGCTTCTGTTGACCCCAAAGTTGCGATGACCACTGTCAAAATTCAATAATCTTGTCAAATATATTATTAATCAGTTCACATAATTCTTCGTAAATAAATCCTCAGAACACGTGTTTCAACTTTAGTAGCATCCACTAATTTATTGGCTTCCTACATACAGACGTTCTGAACCTGAGGTTTAACAAACTAGGACTGACATTTTCAATAAGATTAAGCTCTCTATGACGTCATTGTTATACAAAAAGAGTACAAAAATTCATTTTCAATTTTTAGAAGCACGACGCAACAACTCGGTTCCAGGATCTTCTGTTGCTCTTTGGCTGTCGACCCGCGACGTATAGTGGCCAGCAATTTCCTCTCTGGTCGCGGCAGCGAAGATGCTGTCTCCGTTCGTTGCGCCGCCCTCTCCGTACATGAAACATACAAAAAAAAATACAAAAACTTTAGATAATTCACAGCTATTACAAAAATATTACAAAATTACATAACCAAAACTAAATTAAACTTATATTCACCTGCAAACTGGGCTGACACTGGTGGATGGGTGACGCTTCAATTTCGCGTCCCACTACAGTGTAAGAACAGAAGCACGACCAGTTCATTTGGTCTGTGTGAAAATAGCACTATCTCCCAAGAAATCGTCGGTACTTTAATTTCTTTCATTAAATTGTGATTTCTGTTACCTCCTAACTGGTATTCTAAAGACATGTTCCATAATTTCTGTAAATTATTTTGGTCCCATCTTACATCTTTGGTTGGTTGAGTCTTTTCCAAAGTTAAATTTTTCACCTAATTTTTCCGACTTAATATGGACATAAGTGATATCGTAGTCACGTTTCATTAGGTTGCTAGACTTCGTGGTTCTATTTTTTGAAAGGATTCATATAAGTTTTTCAGGAAACGACAGCAGAACGATTTTCTGAAATTGATAAAGGTTATGTTTAGTGTCTAACCTTTATTTTTTTCTATTTATATCTCTGTTATCTAGTTCGTAGTTTGAAAATGATCAGATAAAAAAAACGCGTTGTTCATCTGAAGCGATTTTCGGAATTAACAAGTTCTAATGTTACCAAACCATAATAATAATATGTCATAACTCCAAAATACGAACTCGAGTATGGCGTCGCGCCGCCGCCACAGCCGCCGCCGCCGCCGCCCGCAGTGGACGCGTCGCTGCAACCGCCGGGAGCCTCACTGGGTCACGCGCCGCCGTCCGCTTCCCGTGACCAGCTGTCCTCCGCCATGGAACTCTTGCCCGCTCCGGACCACATGGCGTCATCGCGCGTCGGATACCCCGACGCAATGGAGGTCGACCCTTCGGCCCCTCCCCACTCATTACGGGCTCATACACCGCATGTTGGCGTGCACCCTGGAGCAGGTTTTCAGGCGTTTCCTAGCTCCCCTCGGACCGAATGGCCGGGTGCGGGTGGCACAGCCTCGCCTGTTGTTAGGCTCCCCACCTCATCGCATACGTCAACATGGGGCCCTCCCCACGGCGGGCGGAAGCCTTATAACACGACCGTTCGCCGATTTGCGGGGGAGGAATGTGGTGTCACCGCCAGACACCACACTTGCTAGGTGGTAGCTTTAAATCGGCCGCGGTCCATTAGTACATGTCGGACCCGCGTGTCGCCACTGTCAGTAATTGCAGACCGAGCGCCACCACACGGCAGGTCTAGAGAGACGTACTACTATCACTCGTCCCCAGTTGTACGACGACTTTGCTAGCGACTACACTGACGAAGCCTTTCTCTCATTTGCCGAGAGACAGTTAGAATAGCCTTCACCTAAGTCCATGGCTACGACCTAGCAAGGCGCTATTAACCATTTCTAGAGAGAGTCTCACTGGTATTATCAAGAATGCTGTATACAAATGATGGATTATAGTTAAGTATTAAAGAAGCTACGTACTTTTCTTTATAGCATTCATTACGTATCCGGTTTCAGACATCACGCCAGCCGGCGTGTGTAACGCGTGCATTTCGGCTACTTCCGAGTGGCATGGCTGTCTTGATACGCCACAACACTATGTCTAAAATAATTAGTGTTGATATGATGGAGACCCATATTGGTCGTGTCCTCGCATGTGTACGTACGCAATGTCAGTTTTGAATTAGTTCTGTGTACGTGTTTTGTAGTTCTGTGTCGTTGTTTTTCGATAATCTAGTTTTGTTGTTGTTGTTGTTGTTGTTGTTGTTGTGGTGGTGGTGGTGGTCCTCTGTCTGAAGACTGGTTTGATGATGATCTCCATGCTACTCTATCCTGTGCAGCCCTCTTCATTCCCGAATAACTGCTGCAACTTAGATCCTTCTGAATCTGCTTCTGTAGTCACCTCCTGCTCGCCATCTACAATTTTTACCCCCCACACTTCCCTCCAGTACTAAATTAGTGATCGCTTGATGTCTCAGAACGTGTTGCATCAACCGACCTCTTCTTCTCGTCAGGTTGTGCCACTAATCTCTTTTCTCTTCAGTTCTGTTCATTACCTCCTCATTAATTACGTATGCTGCCCATCTAATCTTCAGCATTCTACTGTAGCACTACAATTTGATCACGTGGTTATAACTGTATGTGTGAGGAGTAGGTTAATTACCTCACAATTGTATGAGAAGTAGGTTAATTAATGTTACCAGTTTCACTTCGATCGTTGGTTATCCTTTCACAATTTCTGTGAATAGATTGTGTCTGTCGGTTTTTACCGTACTGCTCCTGTACTTCTTCGTATCTGTAACAGTTTACACTATAAATTTTTATTAGAGTGTAGTAAGTGAGGAGAAATTGCTCTACCGTACCTATTTCGGCAGCAACAAAATAAAAATTATATTCTTTACCAAAGTCCTTACGTTACATTTCCACTGTCTTGTATAAACAGCAGTGAGACCAGAAAGCATAGGTCATTTTATTATTGCATCATGGTAAGAGACATTACATGAGGCATCTGTATGACAGGACACTATGTTTAATTTAGTGTTTAGCGGTACGAACATAGTGGGACATAGAGGGAATACGATTAAATGAATGTAGTGTGTGTATGAAATAGGGAACAGTAGCTTGATTTGTGGCCAGAATGCCAATTGGAGATGGGTGTTGTAGTGTTGTTAACGACGTATAGGTTTGTTTATAAATGACTTTCTTTTGATATATGATCATGTGCAGACTTCGTCACCTACGTCAGTTACAACCCACTTCAAAATGATTTATATTCTTTTTAAATTGTCACAGAATGGTTCTTGAACGAAACTGTAAAACATCAGTTGAGTCGTATGCAAAGAATTACATCACTCGGGCCAATTGGTTTTCGTAAACTCTTTCAATTTTAGACGTCGTTTGTTTCTCCTCAGAAATTATATTGACACATGTTATCTTGATTTAATCGATATTAGAATCACACATTGAATAAACTTTTTTAGATTCAAAGTTGCGATGACCACTGTCAAAATTCAATAATCTTGTCAAATATATTATTAATCAGTTCACATAATTCTTCGTAAATAAATCCTCAGAACACGTGTTTCAACTTTAGTAGCATCCACTAATTTATTGGCTTCCTACATACAGACGTTCTGAACCTGAGGTTTAACAAACTAGGACTGACATTTTCAATAAGATTAAGCTCTCTATGACGTCATTGTTATACAAAAAGAGTACAAAAATTCATTTTCAATTTTTAGAAGCACGACGCAACAACTCGGTTCCAGGATCTTCTGTTGCTCTTTGGCTGTCGACCCGCGACGTATAGTGGCCAGCAATTTCCTCTCTGGTCGCGGCAGCGAAGATGCTGTCTCCGTTCGTTGCGCCGCCCTCTCCGTACATGAAACATACAAAAACTTTAGATAATTCACAGCTATTACAAAAATATTACAAAATTACATAACCAAAACTAAATTAAACTTATATTCACCTGCAAACTGGGCTGACACTGGTGGATGGGTGACGCTTCAATTTCGCGTCCCACTACAGTGTAAGAACAGAAGCACGACCAGTTCATTTGGTCTGTGTGAAAATAGCACTATCTCCCAAGAAATCGTCGGTACTTTAATTTCTTTCATTAAATTGTGATTTCTGTTACCTCCTAACTGGTATTCTAAAGACATGTTCCATAATTTCTGTAAATTATTTTGGTCCCATCTTACATCTTTGGTTGGTTGAGTCTTTTCCAAAGTTAAATTTTTCACCTAATTTTTCCGACTTAATATGGACATAAGTGATATCGTAGTCACGTTTCATTAGGTTGCTAGACTTCGTGGTTCTATTTTTTGAAAGGATTCATATAAGTTTTTCAGGAAACGACAGCAGAACGATTTTCTGAAATTGATAAAGGTTATGTTTAGTGTCTAACCTTTATTTTTTTCTATTTATATCTCTGTTATCTAGTTCGTAGTTTGAAAATGATCAGATAAAAAAAACGCGTTGTTCATCTGAAGCGATTTTCGGAATTAACAAGTTCTAATGTTACCAAACCATAATAATAATATGTCATAACTCCAAAATACGAACTCGAGTATGGCGTCGCGCCGCCGCCACAGCCGCCGCCGCCGCCGCCCGCAGTGGACGCGTCGCTGCAACCGCCGGGAGCCTCACTGGGTCACGCGCCGCCGTCCGCTTCCCGTGACCAGCTGTCCTCCGCCATGGAACTCTTGCCCGCTCCGGACCACATGGCGTCATCGCGCGTCGGATACCCCGACGCAATGGAGGTCGACCCTTCGGCCCCTCCCCACTCATTACGGGCTCATACACCGCATGTTGGCGTGCACCCTGGAGCAGGTTTTCAGGCGTTTCCTAGCTCCCCTCGGACCGAATGGCCGGGTGCGGGTGGCACAGCCTCGCCTGTTGTTAGGCTCCCCACCTCATCGCATACGTCAACATGGGGCCCTCCCCACGGCGGGCGGAAGCCTTATAACACGACCGTTCGCCGATTTGCGGGGGAGGAATGTGGTGTCACCGCCAGACACCACACTTGCTAGGTGGTAGCTTTAAATCGGCCGCGGTCCATTAGTACATGTCGGACCCGCGTGTCGCCACTGTCAGTAATTGCAGACCGAGCGCCACCACACGGCAGGTCTAGAGAGACGTACTACTATCACTCGTCCCCAGTTGTACGACGACTTTGCTAGCGACTACACTGACGAAGCCTTTCTCTCATTTGCCGAGAGACAGTTAGAATAGCCTTCACCTAAGTCCATGGCTACGACCTAGCAAGGCGCTATTAACCATTTCTAGAGAGAGTCTCACTGGTATTATCAAGAATGCTGTATACAAATGATGGATTATAGTTAAGTATTAAAGAAGCTACGTACTTTTCTTTATAGCATTCATTACGTATCCGGTTTCAGACATCACGCCAGCCGGCGTGTGTAACGCGTGCATTTCGGCTACTTCCGAGTGGCATGGCTGTCTTGATACGCCACAACACTATGTCTAAAATAATTAGTGTTGATATGATGGAGACCCATATTGGTCGTGTCCTCGCATGTGTACGTACGCAATGTCAGTTTTGAATTAGTTCTGTGTACGTGTTTTGTAGTTCTGTGTCGTTGTTTTTCGATAATCTAGTTTTGTTGTTGTTGTTGTTGTTGTTGTTGTTGTGGTGGTGGTGGTGGTCCTCTGTCTGAAGACTGGTTTGATGATGATCTCCATGCTACTCTATCCTGTGCAGCCCTCTTCATTCCCGAATAACTGCTGCAACTTAGATCCTTCTGAATCTGCTTCTGTAGTCACCTCCTGCTCGCCATCTACAATTTTTACCCCCCACACTTCCCTCCAGTACTAAATTAGTGATCGCTTGATGTCTCAGAACGTGTTGCATCAACCGACCTCTTCTTCTCGTCAGGTTGTGCCACTAATCTCTTTTCTCTTCAGTTCTGTTCATTACCTCCTCATTAATTACGTATGCTGCCCATCTAATCTTCAGCATTCTACTGTAGCACTACAATTTGATCACGTGGTTATAACTGTATGTGTGAGGAGTAGGTTAATTACCTCACAATTGTATGAGAAGTAGGTTAATTAATGTTACCAGTTTCACTTCGATCGTTGGTTATCCTTTCACAATTTCTGTGAATAGATTGTGTCTGTCGGTTTTTACCGTACTGCTCCTGTACTTCTTCGTATCTGTAACAGTTTACACTATAAATTTTTATTAGAGTGTAGTAAGTGAGGAGAAATTGCTCTACCGTACCTATTTCGGCAGCAACAAAATAAAAATTATATTCTTTACCAAAGTCCTTACGTTACATTTCCACTGTCTTGTATAAACAGCAGTGAGACCAGAAAGCATAGGTCATTTTATTATTGCATCATGGTAAGAGACATTACATGAGGCATCTGTATGACAGGACACTATGTTTAATTTAGTGTTTAGCGGTACGAACATAGTGGGACATAGAGGGAATACGATTAAATGAATGTAGTGTGTGTATGAAATAGGGAACAGTAGCTTGATTTGTGGCCAGAATGCCAATTGGAGATGGGTGTTGTAGTGTTGTTAACGACGTATAGGTTTGTTTATAAATGACTTTCTTTTGATATATGATCATGTGCAGACTTCGTCACCTACGTCAGTTACAACCCACTTCAAAATGATTTATATTCTTTTTAAATTGTCACAGAATGGTTCTTGAACGAAACTGTAAAACATCAGTTGAGTCGTATGCAAAGAATTACATCACTCGGGCCAATTGGTTTTCGTAAACTCTTTCAATTTTAGACGTCGTTTGTTTCTCCTCAGAAATTATATTGACACATGTTATCTTGATTTAATCGATATTAGAATCACACATTGAATAAACTTTTTTAGATTCAAAGTTGCGATGACCACTGTCAAAATTCAATAATCTTGTCAAATATATTATTAATCAGTTCACATAATTCTTCGTAAATAAATCCTCAGAACACGTGTTTCAACTTTAGTAGCATCCACTAATTTATTGGCTTCCTACATACAGACGTTCTGAACCTGAGGTTTAACAAACTAGGACTGACATTTTCAATAAGATTAAGCTCTCTATGACGTCATTGTTATACAAAAAGAGTACAAAAATTCATTTTCAATTTTTAGAAGCACGACGCAACAACTCGGTTCCAGGATCTTCTGTTGCTCTTTGGCTGTCGACCCGCGACGTATAGTGGCCAGCAATTTCCTCTCTGGTCGCGGCAGCGAAGATGCTGTCTCCGTTCGTTGCGCCGCCCTCTCCGTACATGAAACATACAAAAAAAAATACAAAAACTTTAGATAATTCACAGCTATTACAAAAATATTACAAAATTACATAACCAAAACTAAATTAAACTTATATTCACCTGCAAACTGGGCTGACACTGGTGGATGGGTGACGCTTCAATTTCGCGTCCCACTACAGTGTAAGAACAGAAGCACGACCAGTTCATTTGGTCTGTGTGAAAATAGCACTATCTCCCAAGAAATCGTCGGTACTTTAATTTCTTTCATTAAATTGTGATTTCTGTTACCTCCTAACTGGTATTCTAAAGACATGTTCCATAATTTCTGTAAATTATTTTGGTCCCATCTTACATCTTTGGTTGGTTGAGTCTTTTCCAAAGTTAAATTTTTCACCTAATTTTTCCGACTTAATATGGACATAAGTGATATCGTAGTCACGTTTCATTAGGTTGCTAGACTTCGTGGTTCTATTTTTTGAAAGGATTCATATAAGTTTTTCAGGAAACGACAGCAGAACGATTTTCTGAAATTGATAAAGGTTATGTTTAGTGTCTAACCTTTATTTTTTTCTATTTATATCTCTGTTATCTAGTTCGTAGTTTGAAAATGATCAGATAAAAAAAACGCGTTGTTCATCTGAAGCGATTTTCGGAATTAACAAGTTCTAATGTTACCAAACCATAATAATAATATGTCATAACTCCAAAATACGAACTCGAGTTATGTACAGAAGAATAGAAATCTGGTACATGTTAACTTGGGCATGGAGAAATAGGAAGCAGTACTTAAGAAGTGATTGAGACATGTTTGTTGGCAAATCCCCATGGTATTTTATTTGTATATGAATCAATCAGAAATTGAGTCTGAGAACAAATTTGGGAAGTGAGTCAGAACTCTGGGAGAATAAAAAAAAAATTATATTTGTCATTGATACTGATATTCGGTCAGAGACGGCAAGGAATTTCAAAGATTAATTGAAACGATGATTGATTGAGTCGGGGGAGGGGACCAAACAGCGAGGTAATCGGTCCCATCGGATTAGGGAAGGATGGAGAAGGAAGACGGCCGTATCCTTTCAAAGGAACCGTCCCGGCATTTGCCTGAAACGATTTAGGGAAAACACGGAAAACATAAATCAGGATGGCCGGACACGGGTTTGAACCGTCGTCCTCCCGAATGTGCGTCCATTGTGCTAACCACTGCGCCATGTCGCTCGTTAACATCAACGCTTTTAATTCAGCAATGATGTACAGCAGATTAAATGGCCTGGGTGAAGATCGAACTCACGACCTTAAGACTATGAGACTTAGTTGAAAGGAACTTGGCAGGGTGAGTCCACTTACCAGCATCACGTTCCCCCCGCCCCCCCCCCCCCCTCCTGCCGCCCTCTGGTGTGGATGCGCACATTAGCTTGGTGGGGGGTGGGGAAGGCTATCATGAAGATCTTATATCCTCCCTGAAGCGAACTGATCCACAACTGTTGTAACTCGTCCTTCATACCCTGGACTCATATTCTATTAGAGACAGACATGGGGATAGTTTCTGGCCATGGGAGTACCTAAATATCACGCAGGCAGCTCATGGAGACACATGACACATAAGGATTAGCATTGCTCTGTTGAAAAATGGCACCACATTACTGTAGCATGAGAGGCAACCCACGAGGACACAGAATGTCCGTGCTTTGCTGTCAGAGCTCCCCCAAGTCACTACGACGCTACCAATCGTGACGTGAAGCCATACGCAGTAGCTCCCCGTACCATAACGCAAGGAGTATCTGCGCTTTGCTCCTCCGAAACATCTGAAGAATGTGACCTCTAACCACGTCGCCGATGATCGTCATTTGGGGTACTGCAGAAGCGTTATTCATCGCTCAACACAATACGGCACCCTTAATCAGCAGTCCATGCTTCTCTGTCATCGCAAAACTGCAAACATATCCATCTATGTTGTTGTGTTAGCGGCAGCCTACGCATAGAACGAGAAGTTCCTAGTCCGGCTGAGAGTCTCCGAGCAATGGTGCAGGATCACAGAGAAGTTGCCGGGGATTCACCACGTGTTTCCGGATGGCAGACGTAGGTGTGAAGTGGTTACGAAGTGCTTGGTAATGCGATTCAATACCTCTTCATAAGTTAACTGTCCTTTCATTCTAATCTTCACCCTTCTTTTCTAACGCCACATTTCAAAAATTCCTATTGTTGTCGACCACGTTTCACTCACATACAGACTACAGTTTTTTTCCCTCTCGAATAACCCATTTGGAGGGTACGATGAATCAACTTTGGCCACTCTTCATTGTATTAGATTTCTTCAGTTTCCAAATTTCCTTCATCCTTTTAGAGTGTTGTTCCCTTTCTTCTTGAGTCCACTTTCGTCTAGTTATTTTCTTTCTCTCCTGAAATTCTGCCTTTTGAACTGCCTTTCTGAAATGTGTTCTGTTTTCTATTGTGTCTATTGTAACTCCAGCATTTTCAATGCCCTTTTCAGTCTCTATGAACCATGCTGGCTTGGATTTGTAGCTATTGAGTAATGTGAATATCCGCTAGGTTAGTCTGTTGTTATCCATTCTGAATATATGTCCAAAAAACTTTAGTCTCCTCTTCCTCATTACATCAGTTAGTTTCTCCGTTTTCAGATATAGCTCTCTGTTTGGTCTTAACCTGTATTCAGCATTATCGTTTCTTTTAGCTCCCAGTATTTTCCTTAAAATTCTTCTTTCGACCTTCTCTAGTTTCTCAAGATCTCCATTTCTTGTTAGTTTAAGTGTTTCTGCCGCATAGAGAGCTTCAGGTCTGGCCACTGTTTGGTAGTGTCTTAATTTCGTGTTCCAGGACAAGGATTTTTTATTATAAACGTTTTTGGTCATATGAAACACTCTTTCCATTTTGTGCACTCTAGTTTCTATGGCTATCTTTTCTTTGGCATTGTATGTAATCCACTCTCCTAGGTATTTAAAGGAATCTGTTTTGTGTATTGTTTTGTTGTCAACTGCAATATTTTGAGGAGCATCACAGATGTTTGTCATAAACTTTGTTTTTTCATAGGATATTTGTAGTCCTACTTTGGCTGCTTGTTTTTGTAGTTCTCTTATTTGTTCTTGGGCACTGTCTAGTGAATCTGTAATCAATGCCATGTCATCTGCGAAGGCTAAACAGTCGACAGTGATCTTGTTTGGATTTCTCCCTAGTTGAATCCCTTTAGTAATCATGGCCTTCCTCCAATCTACAGTTTAAACATATGCTTTTCCAAAAGAATTCCTAACGCATATTGGGTGTTCTCTGACAGAGTTTGAAATGGGCCTCGTTGTTGGCCTCTACTTGGCCGGCTGATCGAATCATGCAATATCAAGCTTTGTTGGGTATTCGGATGTGACAGTGGCACGACTTTAGATTGCATGAGAATGTGGGGGCAACCATACTCGCCATCATGGTTCTGGACCACCACGGCTGACCACCACGAGGGAGGATCGCCGTAATGTGGACCAAGCCATTTAATTTATTATTTATTTTTACTTAATGCAGCTACATGCTGCCACGCCGGCCACCGTATTGTAAACACTTGTTGCATCCAGCTTTGTCAATTATGGTCTGAGACGGCATTAACAGTTAACTAAATTAATTACTTCTCTAACCGCAGACCATTAGCAATAAATACTCTGCTTCTTTGCATGGAATTACGCTCCAGATAGGGAAAAGAACGTCGTCGGCTGCTGTTTTGGAAAACTGTTGATTTTTGAATGCAATGTGTAGTGATGTAGTACAGTAGTGAGATATGTTGAGGAATATATGTTAGCGAGGGGTTCTCTAATTGCAAACTTAGTAGATTATGTTGTGAGATTCTGTTTCAGTCGTAGTGATTCAACAAATTATTTGTTTAATTCTTCTTTTAATTCTAGATTCAGCAAGTACAGATAAGAGTAACATCTTCAGTTGAAACCCTTGGCGCTATAACCCAAAAGCAAACACACTCTACAATTTTTGAACAGTTTCTTGGTAGAAAATGACTTATTGTGTAACGTTAGAACAGTTACCTGTGCAAAACTGCGTACCGTTGCGTCTACATTAAGTAAGTGTGTGTGTGTGTGTGTGTCTGCGTCCACTCGGTTCAATGTTCATAGGGTCTATAGGTTTCCCAGTTTGTTTTATAAGGCATGTAGTTTCATATGTTGCAGCATAGCTTAATAGATCAGGGTTTTAATCGACTGCTCATGGTGGTAGTTCAGTTTTTAGCACGCGCTTACACCTTATAAGCTTATGAATCGTTGTTTATACTTTGTTAAACTCATGTGCTACGTAAGTGTTCTCTAACACTGAAGAGTATCTGAAAATGACCAACATGAACGTGTACCTTACGAGGATTGGGAACAAAATGGAAGTAAGATTAGGGTTTCATGTCTGAAACATCATAATGAATGTATTTTAGTGTTGAACTATGCAATTTATCTCGAGTGAATGATATTTAATCAAACAGAAAATAATACGTTTCCTCCGAGTGAGGAACTTGCATGTGTTTAAATATATGTATATGCATATGTATATATACTCATACTTATGACATTGTAATTCTGTCAGAGACAGCAAAGGACTTGGAAGAGCAGTTGAATGGAATGGACAGTGTCTTGAAAGGAGGATATAAGGTGAACATCAACAAAAGCAAAACGAGGATAATGGAATGTAGTCGAATTAAGTCGGGTGATGCTGAGGGAATTAGATTAGGAAATGAGACACTTAAAGTAGTAAAGGAGTTTTGCTATTTGGGGAGCAAAATAAGTGATGATGGTCGAAGTAGAGAGGATACAAAATGTAGACTGGCAACAGCAAGAAAAGCGTTTCTGAAGAAGAGAAATTTGTTAACATCGAGTATAGATTTAAGTGTCAGGAAGTCGTTTCTGAAAGTATTTGTATGGAGTGTAGCCATGTATGGAAGTGAAACATGGACGATAAATAGTTTGGACAATAAGAGAATAGAAGCTTTCGAAATGTGGTGCTACAGAAGAATGCTGAAGATTAGATGGGTAGATCACATAACTAATGAGGAGGTATTGAATAGAATTGGGGAGAAGAGGAGATTGTGGCACAACTTGACCAGAAGAAGGGATCGGTTGGTAGGACATGTTTTGAGGCATCAAGGGATCACAAATTTAGCACTGGAGGGCAGTGTGGAGGGTAAAAATCATAGAGGGAGACCAAGAGATGAATACACGAAGCAGATTCAGAAGGACGTAGGTTGCAGTAAGTGCCGGGAGATGAAGAAGCTTGCACAGGATAGAGTAGCATGGAGAGCTGTATCAAACGAATCTCAGGACTGAAGACCACAAAAACAAACAACATGTACTCATATATCTTAGATTCATCTTTCCTTCACATTTTTCTCCTTGCTTGTAACTTTTGCGACGGACGGTCCATGTAAGTGTTATTAAATAATAAGCCTTACTGTATCCCTTTATTTCAGTACCATAACATGCTCACTAAATACTGAATGCTTATTAATTTTTAGCAGTCAGTCGGTGAGAACAATTGGCTGGTTTGGTCGAGATTTGCACAGCCGCCATTACGGTGATCTCATTGAAACGATAATCACTGATATTTATTACGTAGAACCGGCATATTTCATCTTAACGAAGTTCCATCTGTCAGCGGGGACATAAATTGACACACTTACAATTTTGAAGATTCGCAGTCATACAATTTTAAACCAAGCCGGTTAATTCTGAAAGAAATATTTCTTCTTCACATATTAATGACATCGAGAGAGAGACATAGTAATATCATTGCGAAAAACTCAGCACAATACTCTCTCTCACCGATGTAACGTGGCTTTTTTGCGTCATCAGAAACGTCCATTCGCTCTTGAATCAGTCGGACATTGGACATTTGTTTAAACTGGAAGATTTTTCATAATTCTCTCTTTGCTCTCGTCGCGTATAAACAACGTTACATGTACCCTAGACGATTACAATCTGGGGCTGCTGAATGATGAGTAAGGAAATCAGCCATACCGTTTCAAAGGAGCCATCCATGCATTTACTTGAAGCACATTAGGCAAGTCACTGAGAACCGAAACTGATATGGTTGGACTCGCATTTGATCTACTGTACTTCAGAATACAAGTCCGGGATGTTACCACTGCTTGACGTAGCTCGGCAGGCAGTGAGGAGAGGTAATTCATTAATATACAGCAGAGGGTGAGGTGTTCACACTATATGGTTAAACGTCCTTTAACTTTATCTAAGGATTCAATCAGTGGTTACAAACTAAAACATACCATTTATCAGTCCTACTGGAATTGCGTAGCCCTGTTACGGATGTAGCATACATGATTTTTATGCACAGACAAGCAAATGAAAGCCATAGGGAAGCCAACAGAACGTATGATACTAAAGTCCCTTTTAGGAGACGTCCGAAGCCCACCATGTTTTGGAGACGTTTCTAGCGCTTGAAGGAAAAGTGGGAAAATATACCACATACGACGAGGAGAATAACGAACTTGACGGCGACCTGAGATAAGCAGAACTTGTTCACGCGGACGAGTAGCCTTCAGTCAAAAGTCATCCAGTTTCACGCTTAATTGGCATCACATATGGTACAGTTTGGAAAGTAGTAATGGTAACAATACATACACGAATTTACAAAATCCTTATTCCTGCTTTGTTCGGATAACATATCGTTTTGAGAAGATTGGTCCTGGCGTGCTGTCGCTCGTTTTTCATTCTACGCGCTGTACTCAGATTAAGTCTATTTCACAGAAATAGAATACTGAATAGTTATAATAATCATCAATGTGTCATTCAACAAACAAACTGAACATTGTACGACCATATACGCCTACATAGAACCTGCGTCACGTTGATCTGAAGAACTGTTTTGAGTACGATGTCTCGGAGACATTGAACAGCTGAATAAAATTATTACAAAAAGTGCCTACTTCAATTTTTATCATCGTGAGCAGACCAATGACAAACGTGAAATTTTCATAGTCCCACTTTTAACTTTCGACATCGTTGTATCTGTACCAGGTTAAAAATATAAGATTCATATACTTTCCTTTGTCCCACCGCCGCTGGAAATTCGTACCATCATCAGGGAAATATTCTATATTTCCCACAAAATGTGAGCAAAGTTCCATTGCTCGAGATTTATTGGAGTTAGACATACCGCAACACCGAGATCATTACAGTTGGATTATAAGTTACAATTGGATGCGACCTACCACTGTAGAGAAGTTTGCAAACCTAAATGTCTGTTGATACCCGAGTAGGAGGTAGAAGATAAGAATCCTGGTAGTGGAAGAAGTTTTCATCGCCAGTATCTGGCAAGTGGAGGAGAAACAATACCCTACAGTTCCTGATCACCAGTTTTTTTTTGCCACTGTTCTGGCTCTAAATATCTGTGTCGTGCCTCGTGGAGAAGGTACATGTGATACTGGTGTTGAATACCCATCAACTGGAAGGAGACATGAAATTTAAGGGAGGGGGGGGGGGGGGCTGCTAACTTCTACCATGAAGCTTCACCCTCTAGCTCCTTTCACATCAGCCACATCAACAAAACACGTAATGTACCAATTATCATCCCATGCTGCTACACTGTACGCTCACATCTCGTCTATCGATACTCTACAGTTATGAATTTATCCATGATTGGATGGAAATCGTGGCTGTACTCAACTTGAAAAGCCATCAGTACAGGTTTTCGACGTAATAGCATTAATTTAATCCATTTCGGAGGCACATGCCTTCATCATCACAAATATTTCTGATAATCAAGGCAAGTTCTTTCGAAAAGCGTTAAATTTGTGATTTTAATCATGTGTCGCTGCGCCTACATATTTCTCAATTAGCCTCCACAGTGGAGTCCACCTTATACAGTTGTACCAGCGTAAAGCTTCGTGGACTATACATCAATTTGAGAAAAGTCGTGGAGGGTGTTGTTCTCTACTATTTTCAACAAACCAGGGGTAACCTTAATCAGAATACCTTGATGAGAATCAGAACCCTGCTTTTGCCAAACGCATGTCCAAGATCCCAAACACAGCACCAGATGCAACACCTCAGTAATAGAAGAATAATCACTAGAAGGTACCACCAAACCCCAAGTAAAAAAGATTGAAGGCCTGTAGTGAAGATCAAACAGCTGATGTTACGTATACAAACACATGTCGGAAACTGTACCACCTTTATGCTGCAGACAAACACATAGACTACTGAAGCCCACACTGCCACATCTGCTAAATGGAAAAATGACAGTGATACTATATGACTCTAGCAACCATTACATTTGTAGTCAATTTAGTAGTGTGATAATGTCCAATGCCAATGATTATCGTATTAGTGACACAGGATGAAAGTTGTTGCTGGAAGAAACTCCGAGTGTCTCTTGACGCCCACACAGTTTACATTTATGTAGCCCTTTAGAATTGAAAACATCTACCATGTTAGTTACTTATAAAAACACTATACTCTATTACCCAGCAAATATGGGAGAGCGGAAGTATGTTTTGCAGGGCCACAAACACAAACACTCGTTCATATACATATATTATAAACTGAATGACAAAATTACGTGGGAAGGCTTGTCTCATTAACAGTTGTGCTGTGTGCTATACCAAAATGCAACGGATGAACATAGTATAGTGCACGAGTATAGCTATGATGTCTGAGCAGTCTATTACAAACAAGTATATACTAATCCTGGCAGTATGGGATGATAATTGGTATATTATGTGTGGATCATAGCGTGCTGGAATCGTGCAACAATCAGTGTTTCCGAGGTTAAGAGCGTCTGGTGTATTTTCAATATCAGACAATTTTTCCACATGTATAATTTTCCAGGTCGGCCCATGTGGCCGCGTGGTTCTAGGCGCTTCAGTCCGGCGTCGCGCAGCTCCTGCGGTCGCAGGTTCGAATCCTGCCTCGGGCACGGATGTGTGTGATGTCCTTACGTTAGCTAGGTTTAACTAGTTGTAAGTCTAAGGGACTGATGCTCACAGATGTTAAGTCCCATAGTGCTTAGAGCCATTTAAACCATTTGTTTATAATTTTCCATACAGGACAGCCAAAATTGCTTCGGTTGTCAAGTGGATGTCAATTCGCCTCCTAATTGACCACCTATAGTGCGTTATATCGCAACCGATTTGACTGTGTGGTGCCAGGAACCAGTTACTGGCTCTGAGCACTATGGGACTTAACATCTATGGTCATCAGTCCCCTAGAACTCAGAACTACTTAAACCTAACTACATCCATGCCAGAGGCAGGATTCGAACCTGCGACCGTAGAAGTCGCGCGGCTCCGGACTGAGCGCCTAGAACCGCTAGTCCACCACGGCCGGCGAACCAGTTACTACCAGGACTTTACGGATAAAAATACAGTACATAGGTTTCAGAAGGTAAGAATCGACTGATGTCCCTTTCTCCTGGGAACGATGACTACTGGCAGTTCGGTGTGTGTGTGTATGTGTGTGTTTGTGTGTGTGTGTGTGTGTGTTTGTGTGTGTGTGAGTGGATATGGTGGATATGTATGTGGTCTTCAGCTATATGAATCCATTTTGGTTCCGGAATTTCTCTTTTCTCATCCACCTGTCATCCATTAGCTCACTGTCCCGATCTTCCATTATCTCTTGGAATACAGTGAAGAACCTGTTATATCTAACAAATTATTAGAACTGCAATGATAGTTTCTCATCTATGAAGGTTAATGTAAATTATTTGTTCCTTCTGAATGTTTGCATGAGTAATCTAGAGGGTTACACCAACTTAAGAAAACCTTAGCGGTGCAGTTGGTGTCAGGAGTGCTGTCAATTGTTGGACAGGGAAAGATAAATAATTAGAAAGATCCAGGGGTGTGTTTTGTGATACAGTTGTATTTATTGAAGGAAGGAAGAGAGTACAGCAGTCACTGAAGTGAGAACTGCATCCTCATAGAAGTCGTGTCCATTTTCAGCGGTAGTAGTAGGGGTAGCCGACGGCAGCGTAGGGGTAGGCGGAGTAGGCGCTGACGGCAGGGTAGCCGAAGGCGCTGTAGGCGTAGGGGGCGGCGTAGGCGTAGTAGGCCTCGGCGCCCTTCAGGGTCTCCTTGGCCTTCTCCTGGGCGAACACGGCCGCCACCAGCAGGACGACGAGGAAAGAGCAGACCTGTGGATGATAGAAACGTACATGCATCAGAATGGCTTGAAAACAGTAGATTCGTGGCAGAAAGCTTTCGTAAAATGGCTTGTAGGTGAAGAATAGTTCGAGAAACTGATGTAGAAAAAGAACAATAACATATAATTGTGATTTTTCACGTAAAATACTGTAGAGATTTGAGTTAGTATTGCAGAGTCCTTTATCAAGTTTCGTTCTTTTCAGATTGTATTTCTGGGTGTTTTAGTTATTATACTGCTACGTATACTCTACTGGAATTGATTACAAAACATAGAACATTGGTCAAGAAAGTCATTAATTATTGCCAGTCTATAAAGCATCCACGTCTCTGTTATGTGTCTAAACTATTTCAGACGTGTTTTTCCATCACTAACGTCCTCATGCGGTCCTACGACCTACTCTGGGTAGAATCCGTAAAATATTGTATTGAATTTCCAAGACCAACGACAAAATTAGAATACGGATAAATGCCATCACAGTAGATACTTTATGTTGGCTTTAACACAAACACTGTAGATCATTTAAGCTTCACACAGACTATAAAGATGACATATTTTATTGGAGTGACTTATTAAGTATCGTTTCAGGAGAATGGAGCAAAGATACTATGGGTGACACACTACCATCATCTGTCAATAAACTCAACAAATATGCATTGCCTCTTCTCAGGTATGTACCCATCATTAAGGGGTTGTATATCACAAGTTAAAGGTGCACCAACAGTATTATTTTAAAAGAACTTCGCCAATGTTGCAGCACCTCAACAGAAGCTAATTTTGCAGGGAGTTTAGGGACATTATTTCAGTTAAACGATTCACTATTTCAGTGATATCGGCCCCCAATTAACAGATTGTTTATAGCACATCTTTGTTTTGAGTTACAGACACGTATTGCAAATAATGGCAGTGATATTATAAGGGAAAATAACTTCTCATATTTGTCTATAAGGCATATCTAAAATGACCTGTGCTCTGCAAGACACTATAGTACTTTTGTGATCTTGCCAGATACTGAGGTAACAGTATGCATAGATTAATCCAGAGAACAGCACAGGATATCATGCAAACGAAAGACTTGAATTTTCAAATGCAACCGACGCCCGCAACATTTGCCATGAGTTCACCTCAGGGATCATGGCCCTCTGAGACATCCATCATCTAGAAAACCCATCTATGCCCTCTATTTACTTTACTGTCTCCGCAATCATTCCATTTCCTCTTACTTGTCCTCAGCTCTAAGGGCTCCATGTGAACAGCGTTACAGACGAAATCGTTCTCAAAGAATCCTCTGGTATACCACTACATAAAACAGTAATTTTCTCAAAATAATTTCCTGTGTTGGGTACCAGACCGGGACTGTCGAGAAATTGTACAGAATTCTACCTTCAAATTAGAGGTAATGTTGCGTCATCAACCACAATGACCAGATGTTTGTACTACGTAATTATTTGCAGCTTACTGAGCTCATGTCTTCGTCCTCCCTCTTCCTCCTCGTTAACGATCTGCTGAAAGTCTGCTTTCTGAACAGATACTGTCACTGTCATTCCAGTCTACCCCTCTGACATTGTGACTCCTGTTTCCAATGACTTTAATCATGACTTCGGAACCGCTAGTCTGGTTAATTTATTATTATACTGAAGGTCTGTTGCTGTTATTATTATTAATATTGTTACTAACCAACATTAATCAAATGAAACTATACCCTTTCTGAGACCTTTTCAAGTCTCAAAAGTCAATGATGTATGTACCCTGACTGGGGCAACAAATGAAAGTTTGTACCAAAGCTGTGATTCGAAAAGTCCGTAGCTCGTGGTCGTGCGGTAGCGTTCTCGCTTCCCACGCCCGGGTTCCCGGGTTCGATTCCCGGCGGGGTCAGGGATTTTCTCTACCTCGTGATGACTGGGTGTTGTGTGATGTCCTTAGGTTAGTTAGGTTTAAGTAGTTCTGAGTTATAGGGGACTGATGACCATAGATGTTAAGTCCCATAGTGCTCAGAGCCATTTGAACCATTTTTTGTGATTCGAAACCAGGGCCCCTGTTCACTAGATGGATGTACTAACCGCTACACCACCCTGGCACACTGGCTTTGCACAACTGCATGGACTACACTAGCATGCCTCCCTTATCACTCCAAATTCCCATTCACATCTCAGCCTCTTACTTGCGTTAGTAATTATAAATATCATCATAATGGTACAAACACAAGAATGCTTAGAAATTGTGAAACTTGGTAAGCAAATCTCTTAACGAGTTTTGATGTATACTGTTTTGACCCCTTGTAAGAGATTTTCTGAAAGTCCTAATGGAATAAATAAATAAAAAATAAAACATCCCGCTCTTCATTTAGTCTCAAGTGCTTGGTATAGCATCTTCAAAGTTTCCCATAATGAGGTAAATGGCAAGGCTGCACAGTGGTCAAGCCACTGGACAGCTCGGCTACCCTCCTTCGTAACGCTCCCACTCTCCCTAACCCCGCGCCGCTGGCTGCAGTGGGCGGTACTCACGAAAGCCTTCATGGTGGTTGATGCGTGGATGCTGCCTGGGCTGCACTGTACGCTGACCGGGTCTCCGCGCCCGCTTTTATAGGGCCCCGTGTGGCCTTGGCTACCGGCTGGACACCTCGCACTGCCCACTTTGCAGCTTTGTTTTGGGCGACGCCTTGTTTTGCCGGTGCAGATTCCGGATACGTCGGCGCTCGTCATCTCCTGATTAGGGCGCGAGCCGATGGTCGCGGTGCAGAGTGCGTACGGGACAGAAAGTTTTCGCATCATTGCGAGTGACGTACGGGAACAGCAGTTGTTTGCTTAAATACGATACAAAGCACCTTGCAATTGTGCAGTTGGCAATAGGGAGGAGATTTCACTCTCACACTGCAAGAAGCGATAGATGACGTCACTGGATGTCTGCCAAGAGCTACACCGAGGTGAAAAAGTCATATGGGATAGCGCCATGCACGTATGCAGATGGCGGGAGTATCGCGTACAGGGCAGTACACTGGGAAGCAGTCGTTTGTACTCCGGTGATTCACGTGAAAAGGTTTCGGTTATGGTAATGGCCATACGACGGTAATTAAGAGACTCTGAACACGGAATGGTAATTGGAGCAAGACCCATGGAACACTCCATTTCGTAAATCGTTAGGGAATTCAATGTTTTGAAATCGACAGTGTCAAGAATGTGCCGAGAATACCAAATTTCAGCCATTACCGCTTACCAAGGACACCGCAGTTCTGCTGGTCTTCACTAAACGACCGAGAGCAGCGGCATTTGCGTAGAGTTGTCAGTGCTAACAGACAAGCAACACTGCGTGAAATAATCGCAGAAATTAATGTGGGACGTACGATGTACGTATCAATTAGGACAACCAGGTAAAATCTGGCGTTAATGGACTATGGCAACAGAAGACCGACGCGAGTGCGTTTGCTAACAACACGCCTGTAGCGCCTCTCACGGGCTCGTGACCATATCGGTTGGGACCTAGACGACTGGAAAAACGTGGCCTGGTGAGGAAGTCTAGATCTGAGTTGGTAAGAGCTAGTGGTAGATTTCTAGTATGGCGCAGACCCCACAAAGCTATGGACCGAAGTTGCCAACAAAGCACTGTGCAAGCTGGTCGTGGTTCCATAATGGTCTGGGTTGTGTTTGCATGGAATCGACTAGGGTCCCTGGTCTAACAAGGGAACCTCCCCATCGCACCCCCCTCAGATTTAGTTATAAGTTGGCACAGTGGATAGGCCTTGAAAAACTGAACACAGATCAATCGATAAAACAGGAAGAAGTTGTGTGGAAGAATGAAAAAAACAAACAAAATATGCAAACTGAGTAGTCCATTTGCAAGATAAGCAACATCAAGGACAATACGGGCGCAGGAGCGCCGTGGTCCCGTGGTTAGCGCGAGCAGCTGCGGAACAGAAGGTCCTTGGTTCAAGTCTTCCCTCCACTGAAAAGTTTAATCTTTTATTTTCAGACAATTATTATCTGTCCGTTTGTTCATTGATGTCTCTGTTCACTGTAATAAGTTTAGTGTCTGTGTTTTGCGACCGCACCGCTAAACAGTGCGATTAGTTGACGAAAGGACGTGCCTATCCAATGGGAACCGAAAAAGTTTGATCGCAAGGTCATAGGTCAACCGATTCCTCCACAGGAAAACACGTCTGCTATATTGGCTCTGAGTACTATGGGACTTAACTACTGAGGTCATCAGTCCCCTAGAACTTAGAACTACTTAAACCTAACTAACCTAAGGACATCACACACATCCATGCCCGAGGCAGGATTCGAACCTGCGACCGTAGCGGTCACGCGGTTCTAAACTGAAGCGCTTAGAACCGCACGGCCACACCGGCCGGCACGTCTGCTATATTCTATACGACACTGGTGACGGCGTATGTTGTCGACGCGCCTAACTTGTACACTTGGCGAATGGGTAAAAAGATTCTTCTACCTTGCCCGATTTTGGTTTTCTTGTGGATGTGATAATCACTCCCAAAAAAGTGATCGCATCGGAAGGACGGACGGACAGATAATAACTGTCTGAAAATAAAAAATTAAATTTTTCACTCGAGGGAAGGCTTGGACCAAGGACCTCTCGCACTGCAGTTGCCCACGCTAACCACGGGACCACGGCGCTCGCGAGCTTACACTTTACTTGATATTGCATATGTTGTACATAGACTACTCAGTTTGTATATTTTGCTTATTTTTTTCATACTTCCACACAACTTCTTCCTGTTTTCTCGATTGATCTGTGTTCAGTTTTTCTAGGCCTATCCACTGTGCCAACTTATAACTACATCTGAGGGGGGTGCGATGGGGAGGTTCCCTTGTAAGTGGAACAATCATTGACTGGGAATGGGCATGTTCGGCTACTTGTAGACCATTTTCAGCCATTCATGTACTTCATGTTCCCAAACAACGATGGAATTTTTGTGGATGACAATGCACCATGTCACCGGGTCACAATTGTTCGCGATTAATTTAAAGAACATTCTGGACAACTCGAGTGAATGGCTGGACAACCAGATATGCACAAACTCCCACACCGGCAACACTTTCGCAATTATGAATGGCTGTAGAGGCAACATGGTTCAGTATCTCTGAAGGGGGCTTGTAACGATTTATTGAGTATATGCCACGTCGAATTGTTGCACTACGCCGGTCAAAAGGTGGCTCCACACGATATTGGGAGGTATCGCATGACTTTTTCACTCCATTTTTTAAAATGCCTTTGTGAGATGACTGCAATGCGTAATTCTTCATTATTGTTTCGCACATTATACCGTTACTATTATCATGAAATTTTAACGCAAGAGTGGAACTAAGAATGGTAACTCCCACTAAAACATTCGATAAGTAATAAAATATTTTAGTTCACTTTAAGTACCTGTTTAGCAGTTCTTTACACATAACAAAATTTTGGTACTGTAATAAAATCATGCAAACAGTTGAGCTAATCATTTTATCAGCTGGTATCTGATAACCCTAATTTTAATCATGTGAGTAATTATTTTAATATACAACTTCCATATGCAGTTAATTTCTTCAATAACAAGCATTTGAAGAACCAACAGAATGAATGAGAGATTGAATGGAAAGTGTGTATGTTGACATTATAACCTATTGTGTATAAAATAATTTATGTCATACATTGTGCTTGGACTGAAAAGGGTGTCTAAAGTAGCAACATCTTTAGTTATGCAGACAGCTAAACAGTTTGTTTACATTTCAAATAGATCCATTTACGTACAAGATAAATTTTAGTTGAAGTAGGCGCACTGGACGAGGAGGGGACTCCTACCTTCCTTATCCTGAGTGGACATGGACTTTTACGTGTTAGACATAGTTTTGTTCCCATCCAATGAGAACAGAGAGTCATCCTGCACCCTTTAGTGCCAGAAAGATTTACGCGGCAGCAGCAAAACATGTTTCCCGCAGCTCCTACTTGTTCGTGTAGTCCTGTACAACTACGCACGAGACAAAGAATGGAGAGTTATAGTAAGGAGACGAAGCGATTTTGTCACGTGAGCATCTGAATTATCAGTGTTGGAATTTTTATTCATTACTAACCTTTGAAAGTTTGTTTTCAGTAATGAACATTAATACTGCAAGACGCGTGCCGTAGACTATGAAAACCATATTTCATGAAGTTTTCGTAAGCAATATAGAGTAGTGGAAATCAGTATAAAGGCAGGGTTCCTACCAAAGTATATACAATGTCTGAAGCATAGATGTATCAAATTGATTATGAAAGTAGTAGATACATATAAGACATAAACAATTATGACGGCATTACTTAGTTTCTTTCATAACAAGAGAAACAAAATATGGCATTGGAATTTCCTAGATGGAAATTGGTATAAAAGCACTCACTGTCCTGTTGTGTTATTGCACTGTTAGTACTTTGTCCAACATAATTACCTCAAAAATTCGGCGTCTTGTCTTCCCGAATAGCTCCTTTCAGCGCACATACGGCCCCTAATTGCCTTCCGTTGCGATAAATACGCATTGCAAGTACAGGGCTATTACAAATGATTGAAGCGATTTCATAAATTCACTGTAGCTCCATTCATTGACATATGGTCATGACACATTACAGATACGTAGAAAAACTCATAAAGCTTTGTGTGGCTGAAGCCGCACTTCAGGTTTCTGCCGCCAGAGCGCTCGAGAGCGCAGTGAGACAAAATGGCGACAGGAGCTTGAAATGCACTCACATCAGTCAGTCATAACAGTGCAACGACACTTCAGGACGAAGTTCAACAAAGATCCACCAACTGCTAACTCCATTCGGCGATGGTATGCGCAGTTTAAAGCTTCTGGATGCCTCTGTAAGGGGAAATCAACGGGTCGGCCTGCAGTGAGCGAAGAAACGGTTGATCGCGTGCGGGAAAGTTTCACGCGTAGCCCGCGGAAGTCGACGAATAAAGCAAGCAGGGAACTAAACGTACCACAGCCGACGGTTTGGAAAATCTTACGGAAGGCTAAAGCAGAAGCCTTACCGTCTACAATTGCTACAAGCCCTGACACCCGATGACAAAGTCAAACGCTTTGAATTTTCGGCGCGGTTGCAACAGCTCATGGAAGAGGATGCGTTCAGTGCGAAACTTGTTTTCAGTGATGAAGCAACATTTTTTCTTAATGGTGAAGTGAACAGATACAATGTGCGAATCTGGGTGGTAGAGAATCCTTACGCATTCGTGCAGCAAATTCGCAATTCACCAAAAGTTAACGTGTTTTGTGCTATCTCACGGTTTAAAGTTTACGGCCCCTTTTTCTTCTGCGAAAAAAACGTTACGGGACACGTGTATCTGGACATGCTGGAAAATTGGCTCATGCCACAACTGGAGACCGACAGCGCCGACTTCATCTTTCAACAGGATGGTGCTCCACCGCACTTCCATCATGATGTTCGGCATTTCTTAAACAGGAGATTGGAAAACCGATGGATCGGTCGTTGTGGAGATCATGATCAGCAATTCATGTCATGGCCTCCACGCTCTCCCGACTTAACCCCATGCGATTTCTCTCTGTGGGGTTATGTGAAAGATTCAGTGTTTAAACCTCCTCTACCAAGAAACGTGCCAGAACTGCGAGCTCGCATCAACGATGCTTTCGAACTCATTGATGGGGACATGCAGCGCCGAGTGTGGGAGGAACTTGATTATCAGCTTGATGTCTGCCGAATCACTAAAGGGGCACATATTGAACATTTGTGAATGCCTAAAAAAACTTTTTGAGTTTTTGTATGTGTGTACAAAGCATTGTGAAAATATCTCAAATAATAAAGTTATTGTAGAGCTGTGAAATCGCTTCAATCATTTGTAATAACCCTGTATTTCACAAAGGTTTTCCACTAGGCACAAGTCCATGTTACGTGTAGGCCAGGTCAAGCCATCGATATATCTATCTTAAAACTATTTCTTTGTTATACAGAAGTTTTGGCAGATGCATTATCTTGTTGAAACATTGTACTTTTGCCCCCTAGGTCATCAGACATTATACTCCATTCTGTCTCTAACATCTTAGGGTACACATTAGAGTTCATACTAGTGTTCACCTAAGGAAAATGTGATTCACCTGTAGTGCTGCAGTGTAGAATGTTGCCCAATCGTAACACCTCCACCACCAAAATTTCTACTGATTCTTACTTGCTGCACTGTTCTCAGATAATGCCAGTCATATTGGAATCCATTCGGAACACCTACATTATCTTCTCCTTATCACGAAGATCACTTTGTTCCATTCTCAAGTCTATGACATATGCTTTTCAGCGAACTCCAATCTAAACTGTTTATGTTTGGGAGTTTGAGTTTGTTTCTGCAGTAGTTTTTTGATTGCAAAATGTTTCCATTTGACAAAATTTCTCGTACACGTCAGGCAGTTACTGGCAACTGCCAATTGGCAGGAAGTTGAGAAGAATAACGGTTTGAGGCTCTTGCTTTGTCCAAAAGTCATCGTTCAGGTGCCTCTGATAGTTTCCTAATTTGCTCATATTTTCTGTTGCGTCGATATTGTGCACGAATCTAACGAAATTATAGATCACTGTACCTGAACGGTTCAAGTTCTTGGTGATTTGACATTTAGAGAGTTCTGTTTCCTTTTACGCGCAATTTTTTGCTTTTTCATCACACGAAAAATGTCTTCCGCGTGACTATGTAACAGTCATGGCTTATAGACACAGTATGCACTGTTACTAATAGTGTCTGTTTATTATCTGTAGGAAAGGAACGCACACACAGTAAACACACAGTATCACCGCACAGAGCTGATTGCCTATATACTGAGTTCCATCGTCTGCTAGCTGAATGGTTGATGTCTTGTTATTTCTGTACTATTGACATCAAATGCAACCCCATATGACTGCATTTGTCAGTATAATGGACCTCATACTATTGCGTATACACTGCGCTCAACTATTTCTACCAGCAACTTTAAATTTCCTTTAAATATCAGTGCCTTTATACTGATTCTCACTACCGTATTCTACAACCATGAATGCATTTTGTGAATCAGATAACGGGAACTTTCGTACAAGAGAAAAATATGCACTACTGGCCATTACATTGCTACACCACGGAGATGACGTGCTACAGACGCGAAATTTAACCAACGGGAAGAAGATGCTGTGATATGCAAATGATGAACTTTTCAGAGCATTCACACAAGGTTGGCGCCTACAACGTGCTGACATGAGGAAAGTTTTCAACCGATTTCTCATACACAAACAGCAGTTGACCGGCGTTCCCTGATGAAACGTCGTTGTGATGCCTCTTGTAAGGAGGAGAAATGCGTACCATCACGTTTCCCACTTTGATAAAGGTCGGATTGTTGCCTATCGCGATTGCGGTTTATCGTATCGCGATATTGCTGCTCGCGTTGTTCGAGATCCAATGACTGTTAGCAGGATATAGAATCGGTGGGTTCAGGAGGGTAATACGGAACGCCGTGCTGGATCCCAACGGCCTAGTATCACTAGCAGTCGAGATGACAGGCAGCTTATCCGCATGGCTGTAACGGATCGTGCAGCCACGTCTCGATCCCTGAGTCAACAGATGGGAACGTTTGCAAGACAACAACCATCTGCACGAACAGTTGGTCGACGTGTGCAGCAGCATGGACTTTCAGCTCGAAGACCATTTGCTCCGATTACCCTTGACGCTGCAACACAGACAGGAGCGCCTGCGATGGTGTACTCAACGACGAAGCTGGGTGCACGAATGGCAAAACGTCATTTTTTAGGATGAATCCAGGTTCTGTTTACAGCATCATGATGGTCGCATCAGTGTTTGACGACATCGCAGTGAACGCACATAGGAGGCGTGTGTTCGTCATCGCCATACTGGCGTATCACCCGGCGTGATGGTATGGGGTGCCATTGGTTACACGCCTCGGTCACCTCTTGTGCGCATTGACGGCACTTTGAACAGTGAACGCCGACCGGAGTGGCCGTGCGGTTCTAGGCGCTGCAGTCTGGAGCCAGGCGACCGCTACGGTCGCAGGTTCGAATCTTGCCCCGGGCATGGATGTGTGGGATCTCCTTAGGTTAGTTAGGTTTAGGTCTAAGTTCTAGGCGACTGATGACCTCAGAAGTTAAGTCGCATAGCGCTCAGAGCCATTTGAATAAATTGAACATTGGACGTTACATTTCAGATATGTTACGACCGCCGGCCGAAGTGGCCGTGCGGTTCTAGGCGCTGCAGTCTGGAACCGCGAGACCGCTACGGTCGCAGGTTCGAATCCTGTCTCGGGCATGGATGTGTGTGATGTCCTTAGGTTAGTTAGGTTTAACTAGTTCTAAGTTCTAGGGAACTGATGACCTCAGAAGTTGAGTCCCATAGTGCTCAGAGCCATTTGAACCATTTTTTTTTGTGTTACAACCCGTGGCTCTACCCTTCATTCGATCCCTGCGAAACCCTATATTTCAGCAGCATAATGCATACCACATGTTGCAGGTCCTGTAAGAGGCTTTCTGGATACAGAAAATGTTCGACTGCTGCCCTGGTCAGCACATTCTCCAGATATCCCACCACTTGAAAACGTCTGGGCAATGGTGGCCGAACAACTGGACCGTCACAAAACGCCAATCACTACTCTTGATGAACTGTGGTATCGTGTTGAAGCTGCATGGGCAGCTGTACCTGTACACGCCATCCAAGCTCTGTTTGACTCAGTGCCCAGGAGTATCAAGGCCGTTATTACGGCTAGAGGTGGTTGTTCTGGGTACTGATTTCTCAGGATCTATACACCCAAACTGCGTGAAAATGTAGTCACATGTTAATTCTAGTATAAAATATTTGTCCTGTGAATACCCATTCATCATCTGCATTTCTTCTTGGTGTAGCAATTTTAATGGCCAGTAGTGTATTTTTAACTGTACTGAGTCTGAACAGGAGTAAGTGTATTAGATAGCTGTGTTCTTGAACGATACAGTGCACTTATTTTTACATAATTAATTAAATGTGGTTATTTGGACAAAGGGACAGTTCCTAATATCTCGTATACAATAAAATATTTTATCTAGCGCATGCAAGGAACGCATGTTGTCTAGGTAGGCTGCCGCTGGTGTTTCCTGTCTGAACAATTGAATTCGTTGTCTTGTGTAGTATCGGGTAATCGTAGGCAGGGGGAAACTTATAGAACAACCTCTGACCCCGGGAGACAGCATAACAGTGCAGCGTCGCCGAACTAGAATCGTTGGTACAGTCATGTCAAAAGGGTTAAAGTGACAACGTTCCCGTAATAAATAATTCAAGAACAGTCTTAATCTCATTTATTATTGTTATAATACCGCCAACCGGTTTCAACCCGACGTAGGGGTCATCTTCTGGGCGTTTACACCATTGGTCGACTGCTGGTGGTGTCACTCCTGTCTACATAACGGCAGGAAACTAGGAGTAACACCACCAGCAGTCGACCAATGGTGTAAACGCCCAGAAGATGACCCCTACGTCGGGTTGAAACCGGTTGCCGGTATTATAACAATAACAAGTGCGATTAAGACTGTTATTGAATTATTGATTAATCATACTAATCTCTGCTTCTCTCCGCAACCATGTTGTCCAAAAACCCGTAATAAAAGCGTCACCGAGAAACTAGCAATCCACGTGAAGCAATGCTGTGTTGATCACGTAATGCGTTGATGCCAGAAGTTTTACGTAATTATAATTTTCATTAAGAGAACATAAACAAATGTATGTGGTTATTTAATCGCTACCTGATTGCTTTAAGTCTCTCTTTAAGCTATTTTTGTTAAATACGCTTTAGAACAAAGCTAATATCAGCGTAGGCTTTCAATCCAGAGGTAGCTTCGTGAATAACTTAGGGCACAGAACTTTGAAAATAAACGAGCCAAACACATTGGCTGACGACCGTTCAAAATGATTTGTGTTAAATGTATACAGGAAACACAGGGTGGAATTTCATGACAAATTTTAAGGGAGCACTGTTACGACGGGTATGGTAGCGCATTGACGACTCACTTAAAAACTCTGAAGCTCAAGTTGGTTCAGATGAGTGGAAGCTTGGAAATACACAGAATATCAAAAGAAAATCTTTCATGAAACTTCCTGGCAGATTAAAACTGCGTGCGCCACCGAGACTCGAACTCGGGACCTTTGCCTTTCGCGGGCAAGTGCTCTACCATCTGAGCTACCGAAGCACGACTCACGCCCCGTACTCACAACTTTACTTCTGCCAGTATCTCGTCTCCTACCTTCCAAACTTGCCCGCAAAAGGCAAAGGTCCCGAGTTCGAGTCTCGGTCGGGCACACAGTTTTAATCTGCCAGGAAGTTTCATATCAGCGCACACTCCGCTGCAGAGTGAAAATCTCATTCTGGAAAATCTTTCGTGCTTGATAACCATGATAGTTTTACGTATAAAAACAAAGATTGTCAAGGCACGCTAAACTAACAGCGTGGATTCAATGATGACTGAGTGTGTCTGTTTCTTTTTTCTTTAAATCTGAAAATGACTGGTGCAACGATTAACGATTGCTGGCTGTGACGTGTTCTCCATCTGTTCGCCCGGCTACACCTCGGATCGGCTGTGCAGCAAGACCTTCCTCCAAGAGAAAGTTACTGGTTCTGCTGCAAGGTAAAGCTACCTTCCCGGAATGTTTTAATCTGTCAGTGCAGTTGTTTTATCATTTGTAACCCTTTGTTACATACGTAGTTCAGTTCTTTGCTTGATCAAATTTCATCCCTAAAGGTACAGTTTTTACGTTTCGGTCAGGTGGAGCGATGACAGCAAAATCAAAGCAGCATGTAAAATCAAAATATATTTAAAACTAAATTGTTGCTGATCTTACTTTCTGAACCACATAGACTGTAACTTTTCCATCTATTTTATTGCCGCTGATCTAAAATTCAATATAAGACTTCCTGTAGAACCACAGTGGTGGAATCAGTTAGCTCATTCCCTCGACGGCAACACAATCTTCATTCCACAACATGCCAATTCCGAAAGTAATACCTCGCTATCTTCATTTCTCCTAATGTTGTTAATATCGCCATAGAAGTCCTGATCCCGAATGTGAATGATCAGATATACATTCCATTCACCACTCCCTACTTACGATCTCATCCGTCAATATCTACCAAAAATTATCCAAGACTCTCGAGTGAACTGGAATGCCTACGGAAAATACATAGACGCTCATATCAGAAGCCAGCCGCAAACATTTCACCATATCGTGCTGGATACTTCCTTCACCAGGGCTTGTTAGGCGCCACGTTAACCCACATTTGTAACAAGCACATTTATCCTAATCGCTTCTGCTCCCTCCAGCAGTTCTATGTCGCCTACAAAACTCCCTTCGCATACACCGCTCGCCCCTGAAGCACTGGGACCAGCATAGAATCACACGTCACCGCCTATTGCAAACATACACTCCTGAAAATTGAAATAAGAACACCGTGAATTCATTGTCCCAGGAATGGGAAACTTTATTGACACATTCCTGGGGTCAGATACATCACATGATCACACTGACAGAACCACAGGCACATAGACACAGGCAACAGAGCATGCACAATGTCGGCACTAGTACAGTGTATATCCACCTTTCGCAGCAATGCAGGCTGCTATTCTCCCATGCAGACGATCGTAGAGATGCTGGATGTAGTCCTGTGGAACGGCTTGCCATGCCATTTCCACCTGGCGCCTCAGTTGGACCAGCGTTCGTGCTGGACGTGCAGACCGCGTGAGACGACGCTTCATCCAGTCCCAAACATGCTCAATGGGGGACAGATCCGGAGATCTTGCTGGCCAGGGTAGTTGACTTACACCTTCTAGAGCACGTTGGGTGGCACGGGATACATGCGGACGTGCATTGTCCTGTTGGAACAGCAAGTTCCCTTGCCGGTCTAGGAATGGTAGAACGATGGGTTCGATGACGGTTTGGATGTACCGTGCACTATTCAGTGTCCCCTTTACGATCACCAGTGGTGTACGGCCAGTGTAGGAGATCGCTCCCCACACCATGATGCCAGGTGTTGGCCCTGTGTGCCTCGGTCGTATGCAGTCCTGATTGTGGCGCTCACCTGCACGGCGCCAAACACGCATACGACCATCATTGGCACCAAGGCAGAAGCGACTCTCATCGCTGAAGACGACACGTCTCCATTCGTCCCTCCATTCACGCCTGTCGCGACACCACTGGAGGCGGGCTGCACGATGTTGGGGCGTGAGCGGAAGACGGCCTAACGGTGTGCGGGACCGTAGCCCAGCTTCATGGAGACGGTTGCGAATGGTCCTCGCCGATACCCCAGGAGCAACAGTGTCCCTAATTTGCTGGGAAGTGGTGGTGCGGTCCCCTACGGCACTGCGTAGGATCCTACGGTCTTGGCGTGCATCCGTGCGTCGCTGCGGTCCGGTCCCAGGTCGACGGGCACGTGCACCTTCCGCCGACCACTGGCGACAACATCGATGTACTGTGGAGACCTCACGCCCCACGTGTTGAGCAATTCGGCGGTACGTCCACCCGGCCTCCCGCATGCCCACTATACGCCCTCGCTCAAAGTCCGTCAACTGCACATACGGTTCACGTCCACGCTGTCGCGGCATGCTACCAGTGTTAAAGACTGCGATGGAGCTCCGTATGCCACGGCAAACTGGCTGACACTGACGGCGGCGGTGCACAAATGCTGCGCAGCTAGCGCCATTCGACGGCCAACACCGCGGTTCCTGGTGTGTCCGCTGTGCCGTGCGTGTGATCATTGCTTGTACAGCCCTCTCGCAGTGTCCGGAGCAAGTATGGTGGGTCTGACACACCGGTGTCAATGTGTTCTTTTTTCCATTTCCAGGAGTGTATATCAGAAACTTTTTCGCCACTAAAGAATGTTGGAATTGGCCCTAACCATGCACCAGATTTTACGCTACCCTCCCCCCCCCCTCCCTCAGCTGCCCTGTCCCCATCACCAACTACTGCAAGTATTGGAAATCTTTCCACAGACTCTCATGTAGCAGCATAATTTCTCAATACTCCTTCTCAACGAGCCGAGCAAAGCTAATCACTTTCCATCCTGTCTCTCTGACATCTTCAAAATTCCTGAGGATCCCCATTGCTAGTACTCCGTATTTCCTACAGTCCGTGAAAGTATCGATACTTCTGTAGCATCACTTGCTCCCAGCTTCCATTACTTGCACAATATACCACAGATAGAGTAGAACTCATCAATTACACCACGTGACATAAAACAAGTATCACAGAAAAAAATGCAACACTGCTTCCAGTCGCGACTGCATAACCTACAGACATCTAAAAGGATGTCCCCATTCTTTCATCGTAGGCCTTTTAACTCTCTGTGACACCATTTACTCCACAGGATACAATGTTGATCTGCGGAACACCTCCAGAATCTTACTTTTTCTGAAACCAAACAAACCTTCCAACGACGGTTTAGCCTCATTGTTTAGTACGTTTTTTTCAAACCCATCATCTTCCAATGTGCCCATAAATGCCTGAACAAACACTTATCCCTCTTTGTTTACCAGTGAGGCTTGTATTCTCTGACGAACAACTTCTCCACCTCACACATTTCTTACCTCATCCCACTTCGCACATTTCTTATCTCATCTATGCAACAATAGAAAATTCTCAGTTTTGTATCTTTTATAGGAACCTACGACGCTTTATGGAATTCCAGTCTCCTTTTCAAACTTGATACATACTCTTCCTACGTCCGCATAATTGATTCCTTTCTGTCTAAGCAACCATCCTTTGTCTGTGTTAAAAATTCAAATTTCCGCCCCAGGAGTCTAACTCATCTATTATGCTGACGACACTGCTCCCTTAGACATGTACACTTAATAAATTCCAACGATCCCTCCATCTCAAATAGCTCTTCTCCAGGCGCAGCCTGTGGCTCCTCAAGTAAATCCATCTTAAACATAAGCAATAATTATTGAAATTATTACCCACAACTTCCGCATCCATAACTTTTATCTAATCATTTATAGCCGCCCTATACAGTTAACTAATTCACTAAATATTTTGGACTTACACTCGATTGGTAACTAGCGTGAAAATCTTCAACAGAAAGCTCAAAATGCAATGAAACTGACTCGACTAGAGTGGCCAGCATGTTCTTCCTACATGAAACCTATCGAACATGCCTGGGAATATTGAAAAGGGCCGTTTATGGATGACGTGACCCAGCAACTACTCTGAGGGATCTACGCTAAATCGTCATTGAGGAGTGGGACAATCTGGACCAACAGTGCCTGCCTTGATAACCTTGTGGATAGTATGCCACGACGAATGCAGGTATGCATCAATGCGAGAGGACGTGCTACTGGGTATTAGAGGTACCGGTGTGTACAGCAGTCTGGACCACCACCTCTGAAGGTCTCGCTGCATGGTGGTACAACATGCAATGTGTGGTTTTCATGAGCATTAAAAAGGGCGGAACTGGCGTTTATGTTAATCTCTATTAAAAATTTCTGTACCGGTTTCTGAACCCTGCAAGATAGCTTGTGCTCTGTGGTGGAAGCCATTTCATAAAATTCATTGATTCATTCAATCATTCACACACACACACACACGTCATCTGGGGATAAAATTGAGCCGGCCGCTGTGGCCGAGCGGTTCTAGGCACTTGAGTCTGGAACCGCACGACCGCTACGGTCGCAGGTTGGAATCCTGCTTCGGGCATGGATGTGTGTGATGTCCTTAGGTTAGTTAGGTTTAAGTAGTTCTAAGTTCTAGGGGACTGATGACCTCAGATGTTAAGTCTCATTGTGCTCAGAGCCATTTTTTGATAAAATTGATGGACGAAGATGGGAAAGCTCTACTACATGCAGAAGAAAAGGCAGACAAATGCCAGAACATCACTGAAGGCCTACTACTTCACTTTGCAAGATAGCTTGTGCTCTGTGGTGGAAGCCATTTCATATAAATTCATTCATTCATTCATTCACACACACATCGTGGTACATAATTCTTATCTTAACGGAAAAGCTTCGGAGATGCGGAACGAGTCGTACGTTAACTTGAAAAACAGACACTACAGGCCACTTGTAGTGCATAGAATAAACAAACAACCAATTTCAAATAGTGTTAATTAACTCAAAATTTTAGTTTTAGGAATTACTTCTAGATAGTCTAAGGATAAAAGCTGTATTTTTATTTTTTATTGAAAACGAAAGCCCACTGCTCTTCCTCTCACTCATCTCAGCTGCTGTTTCTATTAGAAAAACACGGCTATTTGTGCTAACACGAAGTTAAATCTCCGAGTTTAAATATAGTGATTAGTTGCAGACGGCTTTATTAGTAAAGTACTCTTTCACTTTTTTGAGTATTTTCAATTTTTTGCTTGATTTCTACTGGTATTATTGTTGTAGCAGAACGTCTCAGTTTCAAATTCTAGGTAAGATCGCATAGCTTACATAGATTCTTTTTAACATCTAGTATTATAGTTTTGAATTTCGCAGTTCATTCCAACTTTACTCATCACGCACTCGTATTGGGGACGGATGGGGAATGAACTCAACAGTGTCCTCTTCAAAATAACAGTCCCAACATTAGATTGAAACTGTTTATGGAAGCCACGCAAAACCTAAATCTAGCAACAGGATCAGGGTTTCATCCGCCGTGTCTCAAATTTTATTCCACTGTCTCACTGCTCCACCATCTCGCACGCTGTGTCAGTGTCAAATGCCAAAGTTGCCAAAAGGTTTCTACCAGGTGTTGAGTTGTCATCTGTACTTAACTTTTCTGCTTCATGGTTCCTTAGGAGAAATGTGCTTTTGTCCATAGCTACACTAACTCAAGATAAGACGTGGAACAGTACTGTGTAAAATTACACAAAGTGTAACATAGATGCCAAATGTAAATGTGACTCCACGCCAACACATTGGCATTAAGGATGCAACGAGGGGCTCAGTAGATTGTCTTGATTGATAACAGTACTTGGTTATTCAACAAAAAGATTTCTAATTACTGTTTACAAACTTAAGTTTTTGATTTTACTTGAACAAGCATTGAATATAAAACTGTGTTAGTAACTAAAAAAAACTGATATGCGTTAGTAGCACTTGCCCTCTGAGAGTTCCATGCAAACATATATATGTTATGTACATGCATAGATAGATCATCCACCCCGGGAATAAAGAATATCAACGATTTTCGCCTGTTATCGATTTCAATACTCGCATGGTAACGGTCCTGGGAATTCCAAGAATTTAGAGAATGTTCTAATTTTAAACTTTAAGTTTAAATGTTCGTGTAATTTGCATGTGCTATGGTAGTTTTTCATTTATCTTATTAATTTTGGAGATATATTAACATGCTGTACTAACTGGAAATTGCAGATACATTGACTTCATCTTCACTTGTCTCTGTTTCAATTACTGGTAATATCTGACGAAAGTCTCCAGAGAAGAAAAAGTTACAGCCGGCTATAGGGCTAATGTTGTAATGTAAATGTCGAATGGCTCTGTGGAACACTTCAACTGATATTTTATGGGATATTGGAACGGCATCATAAACAATGGAAACGCAATCTTGCAACAGTTCCAAGTATTATTTTGCTTTTTACATTATAGATACATGTCGCAGTCGCAGGGAAAGATTGCATGTAGAAAGGGCAGTTGGTAAAGGAACTGCGATGCTACTGGCCTTATGTCTATCACTGCTAGATGGCAAAGGCATCGTTTTCACAGCGTCAGTAGGCATCACATCACCGTAGGTCAGCCACATGCATGTCATTTTTATAAACTATATACAAATACCTTTCTGGTGAATCACTTTACCTGCTGCTGAAAATGAGATTATAATTTGTCTAGTAGTTCCTGAGATTTTTGGTGGATTACCAATGTAACGTGCGTTCGTAATGATAAAAAATGTTTTTGTCTGATCTAATTACGAATTAACAATTTTCAGTTTTTTTCTTTACTTTTATTGTGAGACTTCGCTTCTGGCCAAATTTCATGATTTTCGGGCAAAGGGAAGTACAGCACAGGTTTAGATGAGTGAATTTGTGAATATCAAAAAATGGCCATATCGTTTGACTCCCTTGATTTAAAAGCTTTATTTATATCGTCAAGGCATCGTAGACCTTAGCATGTGACATAAATCTCAACTTGATACCTCTGCCTGTTCCTGAAAAAAGGGGTCTTAACAGTCAGACATACAGATGGACAACGAAGTAATCCTATGGGGTTCGTTTTTACCGACTGAGATATGGAGCCCTAAAAATGAACAATTTTCGGAAGCATGTTTATGTTTTAGTGAGAGGAATCCGTTTCTTAAAAGTGTAAAACCATTTTTGATAACCTTCTGTATACGATAATTGTTTTTGTGGACGCAGAGTACTTGCTGTGATGACTGTGACAAATTATAATTGTGTATGGGCCTGGGATTGGATCGCAGAACAGGAGTCACTGCCGATTACATTTACTTTGTACCACACAGCTCACGAAAGTAGGGGATCTGGCTTAGAGTACAATCTAGTACACTACATCGTCCAGTAAATTCTTAGAAAAAGTCACTCTAATTTTAATTTTCTGTGTTTCATCTAATGACAGATGTAAAGAAGAAGAACGTATTTCATATCTTAATTTCTAAGGTAAAATCAATACACTTATTGCTGTACCTTGCATTGAATTTGGCCTCAGGTGGCTGTTTATTTGAATGAAAGAAATGGCCTGAATATCTGATATACGAGGGCATTTCGAAATGTAAAGATACAATGGCTCGCAGTCCTTAAATAGAACATTTATTTAGAAAACGTCAGTTACATCTTATCAACTGGATTATTTGTTATTTTTCGACATAATCACTCCCGTTATCCAAACATTCGTTAAGTCGGTGCACAAGCTTTTGTATCCCACAGTTATAAAAGGTTTCCGCCTGTCGTCGGAACCACGTTTGAACTTCATCTTTGATCTCTTCATCGTCGTGGAATCATTTTCCACCAAGATGAGGCTTCAGGTAACGAAAGACATGGAAGCTGGTGGGCGCAAGTTCCGGGCTGTATGGCGGATGGTCCAATACGTTCCATTTGAATTGTTTGAGTAGTGCTTTGGTTACGAACGCTGTGTGAGGCCGAGAGTTGTCATGAAGCAAGCGGACTCCACTTGTCAGCACTCTCCTGCGTTTGTTTTGAATTGCCCTTCGAAGACGTTTCAAAGTCTGGCAATATGCAGAAGCATTAATTGTCGTTCCAGGAGGCATAAATTCCAACTGAAGAATGCCTTGTCTGTCCCAAAGAACAGAAGTCATGATTCTCCTCGCTGAAATCGACGTTTTGCATTTCTTGGCTTTTGGTGAATTCGAATGGCGCCATTGCATTGATTTCTTTTTGGAACCCAGCACGCACACAATTTCCTGTACCCTAACTTGACAGTCACAACGTCATTAAGAGTTGTCATTGACACTTCCGGTATTATCTGATGCAAATCTTTCAGTGTGAGACGTCTGTTCACACGAATTGCTTCCTCCGTTCTCTGAAGAAGGGCATCAAAGATCACAGATGGCCGACCTGTTCTTTGTTCATCATTAACATCGATCCTACCTTCAGAGAAATGACGACACCATTTCTTGACATTTTGTCGATTCATAATGTTCCCATAAAGAGAAACAATTTCTTTGTGAATATCCGCTGGTCCCTGACCTTTTGCATGAAGAAAACGTATGATGGAGCGCACTTCGCATTTGGCGGGATTTTGAATCGGCGCAGCGATTTTAAACACGACCTACTCCAACCAGAAGCAACGCTCAACTGACGAACGACCGCGAGGAGAAAGCTAAGGGGCTCAAAGTTAACACCAGTGTTGCCAACTTGCTCGCCAAAACTCTTCTGTTTCTCTGGGGTACGGTGTATCTTTACTTTCCGAAATACCCTCGTACTTAGCACTATTTATCAGAAGTATTTATCCTCTCATTTGCTGATATTGGGAATGCCGTTGAGTGGATGGTAGGGTAAAATGACAGGATATTACGTTTTGTGATACAGTTGTATTTATTGAAGGAAGGAAGAGAGTACAGTTGTCACTGAAGTAAGAGCTGCATCCTCATAGAGGTCGTGTCCGTGTTCAGCGGTAGTAGTAGGGGTAGCCGGCGGCGGCGTAGGGGTAGGCGGAGTAGGCGCTGACGGCGGGGTAGCCGAAGGCGCTGTAGGCGTAGGGGGCGGCGTAGGCGTAGTAGGCCTCGGCGCCCTTCAGGGTCTCCTTGGCCTTCTCCTGGGCGAACACGGCCGCCACCAGCAGGACTACGAGGAAAGAGCAAACCTGTGGACAGCAGAAACATGGATATATGTAACATACACAGTTTTAGTGAAACAAAATGAATCATAATATACCCTGGTAAAGAGAACTTGGAGAGGAACGTATAAACTAAATTTCGTCCGAACAGGCGTTGGAAGGTCCAACAGTACCGACCGGCAGCTGTGTTCTTATCAGCCCTCACACGTCACTGGATGCAAATATGCTATTCTAAATGAATGGAAATTTCAAATGGCATAGGCAAGTGGTAAAGGATCATTCAGCAGCCAGGAGACTCTGTGACGGTCACAATAAGCATTTCTCTTTGTTCCCAGTTGAAAACAGGATTGTGGCAGGTTGTTGTCTGCAACGGTGACGGATACCAGTAAAGTGCATTCAACCATAAGGAAGTGAATAAAATGAACAGCTCCACACACTACTTTGCTACTCTCCAAATAACGTGGTCAGCACACCACTCTCCCGGCTATATGTCAGTTTATGAGATCGCAGCCGCCACTTCTCAATCAAGTAGCTCCTTAGTTTGCCTCACAAGGCCTGAGTGCACCCCGCTTGCCAACAGCGCTCGGCAGACCGGGTGGTCACCCATCCAAGCACAAACCCAGTCCGACAGCGCTTAACTACAGTGATCTGACTGGAACCGGTGTTACCTCTGCAGCAAGGCCATTGGGAGGGGAAAATATAGCTAGTACAATTAGGAAAAGTACTGTGATGAACAATTCTAAATGTTATTCGTTGTGTAGAAACAGGTATACTGAATTGTTTTAATGCTTTGCTTACTGAAATTTAGACATGTAGTACTTGCTCAATTTTAAATAATGTGTGTCATCTGAAGAGTAGCAAAGTAGAGCGTGGAGCCGTTTATTTCATTCACTTCCTTATGGTTGAAAAGGACTTTACTGGTATCTGTCACCCTTGCAGACAACAACCTACCACAATCCTGTTTTCAACTGAGAACAAAGAGAAATGCTTATTGTGACCATCACAGAGTCTCCTAGCTGCTTAATGATCCTTTACCACTTGCCTATACGACTTGAAATTTCCATTCACTGAGAATAGCATCCGCTCACGTTTTTCTGCCATTCTCTGATACTCTGAGAGATCTACAGTTAGAATTATATTCAACAAATACCGTTTAAATTTATAACAGCGAATATCTGCTGAAGTTAATGCAGAACTCGGGTATTCCGTTATAGACAATATAACTTCCTTCAGGTATGAGGTACTAGTAGAAATGCCACTATGAGGGTGGATAATCAGTCGTGTAAAGATAGCTAAGTTGGTTGGAGCATTGCGTGTGAAAGCAAGTTGCAGTTTCCATTACTGATACAGCACACAGTTTTAATCTGTCACGAGTCTCAACCTCTTTCAAATGCCATAACTGACAAAAGGGATTTCAATTGCAACTCGTGAAGTCATGAAGTCTATGTTTACTACGTTTCGCGAAATGGACAAGTAAATATTCCGACACGGTGAGAGCTCACTACAAATTTTTGGTAACTGTTAATTTGTTACTAAGAATTGGCTGGATATGGCCATAATTTGTATCAGTGAATACTATCTCGTGAAAGTATCAGAAGAATATACCAACCAATATTTTCTAAATCTTTAACATAGGTTATTAACGTTAGCGCTCCCTTCTCACATTTCTAAGGAACACCTTTCCTCATGTGTTGGGCTCTCAGATACCACAATGTTCTGTATTTAGCCAGTAAAGACATTAACAACTTCTCAAACCTGGGTGGAGTCTCCTAGAGAGACTGGTCGTATAGTGAGGAAAATGGTACGAACCAGTGCAAGGAATCTTACCCAGAGAAGGTGTAGTCTAGTTTTACTGTTACTTACACCCAAACCTCCAGTTGTCTGACGCTCAGATCGGTACCAAACGTTGTATGTCGATAGAGTATCAACCAAAACACCGATTTAGTTCGTACTGTGTGCTGTCGTCCAGTAGAAGATGCGTAATCGGTAATTAGAAATAACACCAGAACTACGGAACCATGAAAAGCGTATGTATGAGAGAATTGTTTGAAGATATCGCGTAGATGAGGTGGTAGAGCGAAAGGTTATCGTACCAAAGATCTCGCGTTCATACTCCACTGATGACTAGTTGTTTTAATATTTACGCGAGAAACTGTTACATGGGAGAACATTTTCCTGACATTTAAAAGAACTTTTCGGTGCTTGTAGCAACGTTCTTTTGGCAGCCTGCTTTCGCTTTGTTGGTTGAAAGAAGCAAACCTAAGAGAACATTTGAATAGACAGGTGTGGTGTTCTGTCGGACGAGACACCACACCTATCTTTGCAAATGTACTCTTTAGGTTTTCTACTTTCAACTAACAAAGCGAAAGCAGGCTGCCATAAGAACATTGCTACAAGCACCGAAGACTCCTTTTACATATCAGGAAAATGTTCTCCCATATAACAGTTTCACATGTAAGCAGTTAAAAAAAAAAGCATCATCAGTGTTTTTCTATCTCATTTTGTTGTTGCATTTGTTCCTGGCGGACGTTCTATGACACCCACTGAAGTTCATCTTTGATCCGTTCATTCAGTTTTTTATTACAGAGGGCAACTAACACTCTGACTAAAGACGGTGAATTAATGTGTCGGCGGGTTTGAACGGGGGATCTTAGGTATGACGACCTCGCGCTCTACCAACTTACCTACACGAGATCTTCAAATCATAACCCCATACATGCGCTTTTCCTATGCTCCGTGATTCTGGGGTTACTCTTAATTGCCGTTCACGCATTTTCTACTGAACGACAGCACACAGCACGAACTTAATCGGTGTTTTGGTTGACACTCTATCGACATACAACGATTGGTAAGGACCTGACTGTCTGATATCTGGAGGTTGGAGTGCCAGATATCTACCCATCCTCACAGCCTCTTACACTGTGCTACGAGCTACCGTGGCCGGTACTTACGACAGCCTTCATGGTGCTCTGAGGTGTGTTTGTGTGCTGCGCGGTCTGCAGAGACTACTGTACGGAGCGCCGGCGGCCGCTCTTATAGGGACGGCGCGGCCTTGGCTGCCGGCTCGACTCCTGCCGCTGCCCGCTGGACACGGCGGTTTGGGCGACGCCTTGTTTCGCCGTTGCGGATTCTGGATAAGCTGTCATCTTTTGGTTTTGTGCGCGTGCCAACGGTCACGCTGTATTACGGAATCCATGCATAAGTATTTTCTTCACTGTCGCTTTCATACACTTCAGGTGCGTTATCAGCCAGGCGCTCAGAACATCGCTTCACCAGTCATATTAGTTTACTTGATTCGGAAACTCTTATTTCATTGCTCACACTTTTCCTTATTTATCATATGGCCTCTTGATATATTGAAAAAATACATATAAATACAGTGATTTTTTTCCAACTCCTTCTCGCAATTTCCCCATAACATCAGGTCATCGGCAAAAAGCACTGCTTTCATTTTATGATCTCCAATTGCATCTGATACTTGCTGTAGGATTTCATCCATAACAATAACAAACAATAAAGGCGAAAGTGCACTTCCCTGTCGCAGCCCATTTTCCAGCTTGAACCATGCAGTACGTTCCCTCCCCACTTTCACACAACTCTCACTTCCCTCATACATTTTTCTGACTTTTCGTGTTATCTCTTCATCTATCCCTTTTGCGTTCAACACATCCCAGAGCTTGTCCCTACAGATACTGTCATACGCCTTCTCAATATCCAAAAAGGCCATGATTAACGAGATGCAAGAGCAGTTAGATGCATGGGAGGCAACGGCAGCACAATATGGAATGCATTTCTCTGCAAAGAAAAGTGAAATAATCGTCACAACAAGGAAGAAGAATAGGCCAAATATGGATATAACTTGTGGAAGGGAAAAACTACAAGTGGTAGAGAACTTCAAGTACCTGGGAAGCGTGATTGAAAGTAAGGGGGTAAACGCAATGGAAATAAATGAAAGGTGCAGAAAAGCAGGGCAGTTCTACAAACGCATTAGGGGGCTTATTTGGAGCGAGGAGGTGCCACAGAAATCCAAGGGAATTATATACCGAACCTACTTTGTCCCCATATTGGCATACGGAAGTGAGACATGGGTAATGCACAAAAGCGACAAAAGTAGAATACAGGCTAGTGAAATGAAGTTCCAGAGGAGCAGGTTGGGTATAACAAGACGAGACAGATTGCGAAATGTGTATGCGAGGGAAAGACTAAAGGAGGAACCAGTACAGGACAGGATAGAAAAATCAAGACTGCAGTGGTATGGACACATGAAGAGAATGGATGAGGGAAGAATTCCAAAGAGGATGTTTGATCTGCAACTGGAGGGGAAGAGGCCCAGAGGAAGACCAAGGGATAGATGGGTGAAGGGAGTGAAGGAATGTGTGATGAGAAGAGGAGAGAACTGGACGAAGGTGGAAGAGGGGGAATGGTGGAAGACAGAACACGATGGAGAGGCTTGTGTTCCCGACAGACCCAGCCAGTGGCTGGAAACTGTCCAAGATGATGATGACAGTGATTTTTTTCCACCGTGTACTAACTCTAGGGACTGATCGATGGGATGATACGAAACAAAAAAAGATTTAATGAAGTTATGTCCGGAAGCTAGATTAAGGAAAGGCAAACCTACGTTTCTAGCATTTGTAGACTTAGAGAAAGCTTTTGACAATGTTGACTGGAATACTCTAATTCTAAATGTGGCAGGGGTAAAATACAGGGAGCGAAAAGCTATTTACAATTTGTACAGAAACCAGATCGCAGTTATGAGAGTCGAGGGACATCAAAGGGAAGCAGTGGTTGGGAAGGGAGTGAGACAGGGTTGTAGCCTCTCCCCGATGTTATTCAATCTCTATATTGAGCAAGCAGTGAAGGAAACAAAAGAAAAATTCGGAGTAGATATTAAAATCCATGGAGAAGAAATAAAAACTTTGAGGTTCGCCGATGACATTGTAATTCTAGCAGAGACAGTAAAGGACTTGGAAGAGCAGATGAACGGAATGGATAGTGTCTTGAAAGGAAGGTATAAGATGAACATCAACAAAAGCAAAACAAGGATAATGGAATGTAGTCGAATTAGGTGATGCTGAGGGAATTAGATTAGGAAATGAGACACTTAAAGTAGAAAAGGTGTTATATCCTAGCCAGTAATGCCAACCGAGCCCGCTGCCAAAAGGTTGGCAGCATCAAAGTCCAGACGCCGTCCGCATAAGCAGCGCCAGCGATACAGGAAATCGCCGCAAGTCTGCGCGCGCCACCGCTGGCTTCTGGCTTCTTAAGCGCTGGAGTCGCGATCGCTAGGACAGTTCTGTATTCGCCGCTCAGTTGTATACTCGCCACCGATTTGTGTACTTGCTAGTCAGTTGTGTGTTCATCGCAGCAGAGTTGTTGTTTGTCGTCAGCCGACGCTGACCTAGCCGCTCCGACTCGAACTAGACAGATTTCTGTAGACACGGAGTTCACTACTGTGTTTCTGTATCTTCGTTAATAAAGATAAGTACCGACTTTTATTTAATCAGAGTGTTTGGGTTTTCATCTTTCCGTTCACTGTTCCAGCGGACCGGTCGGCCCACTATTAAAAGTGTGGCGGTGACTTCGTAAGCCGTTTCTACAGCGAAGTGTTTGTCGCTACGAACCCCGCCACAAAAAAAGGAGTTTTGCTATTTGGGAAGCAAAATAACTGATGATGGTCGAAGTAGAGAGGATATAAAATGTAGACTGGTAATGACAAGGAAAGCATTTCTGAAGAAGAGAAATTTGTTAACATCGAGTATAGATTTAAGTGTCAGGAAGTCGTTTCTGAGAGTATTTCTATGGAGTGTAGCCATGTATGGAAGTGAAACATGGACGATAAATAGTTTGGACAATAAGAGAATAGAAGCTTTCGAAATGTGGTGCTACAGAAGAACGCTGAAGATTAGATGGCTAGATCACATAACTAATGAGGAGGTATTGAATAGAATTGGGGAGAAGAGAAGTTTGTGCCACAACTTGACTAGAAGAAGGGATCGATTGGTAGGACATGTTTTGAGGCATCAAGGGATCACCATTTTAGTATTGGAGGGCGGCGTGGAGGGTAAAAATCGTAGAGGGAGACCAAGAGATGAATACACTAAACAGATTCAGAAGGATGTAGGTTGCAGTAGGTACTGGGAGATGAAGAAGCTTGCACAGGATAGAGTAGCATGGAGAGCTGCATCAAACGAATCTCACGACTGAGGACCACAACAACAACATGTCCGGAAATGCATGATTTCCGTTTTAGAGACCATTTATTCATTCAGGAATTGTTGTAGAGAGACATGTGTTGAAAATGGTTTCCATTTGACTCAACGCATGCGTGAACGCGCCGTAGCAAGTTCTCTCTCACACGTTCACATCGTCCGGGCTGCATCCGAACAGTGTCGAAGGCAGCTTGAATGCGCTGCTCCAATGTCTCCACACCTGGAGTTGGCTCTGCATAAACAATACTTTTGAAATGTCCCCATAACCAGAAATGGCACGGGCTGAGATCTTGTGAACAAGCAGTGAGCCGTACGTAGTTCGTGTTCGTGCCATTTCTTATTTTACACCCTGTTTTCACCGTACAGCTACCTCGTTATGTGAATTTTCAGTTACTAGTGTCATTGTATTGCTGCCGTGCCTACCCTTGAACGGTAGCAGCAGCGCTTATCGATATAGACACTGCTGTATTATCTTTGCTGGACTGCTATTACTTTCTGGTCGTGGTGTGTTGAGAGTTAGTTTGGACTGGACAATGAAGTCACTTGTAACGTGCCAGGAGTGCAGTTCGGACCTGCTAGTCGGTGAGTTGGAACGTGACACTAGTGTAGTCGGGTTGGAGCAGCAGTGAGGCCCCCATGTCCATAGCTCCCCCGACCGTTGCCGCCACACATCACGTGAGACAGGGACGGTCATCGTGGATCGTCGTTCGGTCGTCCTACCGGACGACGTGAATTGGCTCGCTGATCGCTTACGGGTTGGCTGTGTGTATGAATCGACTCCCGATTTGCCTTCGTCACTGCAGAGCCACTGCTTACTGTCGTTCAAGTCTTCGTGCACGTGTTTGTCAAACTGTGTCTGTAGTTGGTGTCATTTCCACTAACAACTTGTTTTAAATGTTGACGGCCTACTGGCAGTGAGTCGTTCGGTTGGTGTGGATCAGCCGGGAAATCTCCGCACGGCGAAGTCAGCCGGGTCAGCTGGCAGTCACTACGCAGTGTCGGGGTATGTGGGAGCTGTTCCGATTGCTACGAGGTTCGTGGCTCACCGACCCAGGACATCAAAGTTGAGTGGTGATTTAATTACCGAAGCCAGTCTGTTCACTCTGTGCCGTTGGTTTTCATTGTTGGCAACAGCGAGTGTTCGAGTTGGCGAAAGCTTGGCCACCATCCGGTGGAGTTTAACTGTGTTTTGGTCATCTGAAGTCGAAGTGCACCAGCGGAATATTCTGTCTTGTGGCCGTAAGCGTTCCGGTTGTCTGCCCTGGCCTCTGACGTAAAATTCAGGCAGTGTCCTTTCCTCACCGTGTTGTCGCTGCCCAACACGTGTGTGTAGTCTTGACAGGCAACGCCTTTTACGTTTTGGCTTTGGAGTTCCTTGTGTACTGGTCGGGTTGAAAACAAGTCGTCTTGTCGGTGGGTCTGTTGACTGTCTCTTGGTTGGGTTGCCGGCGGATCGGATATACACTCCCGGAAATGGAAAAAAGAACACATTGACACCGGTGTGTCAGACCCACCATACTTGCTCCGGACACTGCGAGAGGGCTGTACAAGCAATGATCACACGCACGGCACAGCGGACACACCAGGAACCGCGGTGTTGGCCGTCGAATGGCGCTAGCTGCGCAGCATTTGTGCACCGCCGCCGTCAGTGTCAGTCAGCCAGCCCCAGGAATGTGTCAATAAAGTTTCCCCTTCCTGGGACAATGAATTCACGGTGTTCTTATTTCAATTCCCAGGAGTGTAGTTGAGCCTACTACCTGTCTGCCCTAAGAGAACGCTAATATTTCAAGTTCAGACCGACCCCCAGAAACTTCTGAGCGCCCTTGGCTGTACTGCCTTTTCTTATTGGTGTTTGACTGTGTATTTTAATGGCTCATAGCCGATGGTTTGAATCTGTATGCTTTTAGTTGCATTTTAAATAATGGGCCTTCAGCCGTTTTAAAATTAAAATTCCTTACTTGATAAGTCTTACAGTTCTTGGGCCTTCAGCCTCATTTAAAATGTTTTTTTTAATAAAGCTTTGGGCCTTCGGCCTTTTGAAAATTTATTGTAGTTGTGTTTTAAATCATGGGCTTTCAACCGTTTTAAAATTTAAAAAGGTTGTGCCCTTAAGGCATAAGATTGACATATTCAGTCGATAGTTAAGCTTGAAAATTTGCGCTGTAATGTTTGGCCAACTAAATAAAGTTATATGTGTTCGAGTGTAACTGACAGCCCCCCACCCATTTTTGGCCCCTTTACACAATTCCAAATACCTGTTCTGTCCTGCGGATTTAATCAGGCGTTTCTAGCAGGCCATGCAACACTGCCCCCTGGTCCTATCAATCGACCAGGGAAGACATGATTGAGATGCGTCCTGACGTTAATGGCTAAGTGGGCTAGACCACAATCATTAACAGCCACAGCCACATAACCCTTCGAATCATTAATGGCACTTCTTCCAGCAGAGCAGGCAAAGTCACCCGCAAGAAACGCCAATAGTTCCAATCTTTTAGGTGGCATGAAAGGAAGACTTGCCCCAAAATACGGTAGCCAATTATTTCGATCCACACATTCCCGTTGCCCAGATGCTCATGTTTCGCTGTCACCATACCATGGGGGTTCTGCATACTATCCCACAGATGACTGTTACGAAAGTTGAAGATACCATGTCACGTGAAAGGTGGCCTCATCCGTGAATATGATGGATGACACAAATACCGGAATCGTGGTTGCCTGATGAAGAAACCAGTGACACAACTGCTTCCGATGTGGAAAGTCTGTCTCTAGTAAGTCCTGCACACGCTGTAAGTCGTAAAGGTGTAAGTAGGCTGTTTATGTTTTCTTTATGTAAGTTTGATGTTTATGTTTTCTTATTGGCAACGTTACGTAGCGCTCTCTGTATGAAAATCACTGGCTGTGCTGTGTGCAGTATGTGGCTAGTTTGCATTGTTGCCTGCCATTGTTGTCATGAACTGCTATAGCTGGATGTGAACAGCAGATTGCGTTGGGCAGTTGGAGGTGAGCCGCCAGCAGTGGTGGACGTGGGGAGAGAGATGGCGGAGTTTTGATAATCTGTAAGACTGAATGTCAATTATGAATATTAAGGTAAATACATTGTTTGTTCTCTATTAATATCTTTCATTTGCTAACTATCCCTATCAGTAGTTAGTACCTTCAGTAGTTTGAATCTTTTATTTAGCTGGCAGTAGTGGCGCTCGCTGTTTTGCAGTAGCTTGAGTAGCGAAGATTTTTGTGAGGTAAGTGATTTGTAAAAGGTATAGGTTAAAGTTAGTCAGGGCCATTGTTTTGTAGGGGTTATTGAAAGTCAGATTGCGTTGCGCTAAATAATATTGTGTGTCAGGTTAAGCACAGGCTTGTATAATTGTTCTAAGTGGACGTTTCACATGTAAAATTGTTCAAAGGGGACGTTTCATATGTCGACCCTTAGCCTAGGATACCTCACTGGAATCTTCTGATTTTTTTCTTGTAGTTTGTGTAATTAGTGTAGATTTTGTTTATTGCTAGTGCGTAATTGTAGAGAGAATCTCCTTTGTAGTTGCAGTCTTTCATTGTTGTACTGTAAAACAGTTGTGGCATGCATGTAGATTTGCACCAAGTATTTCGCAGCTGCAATTAACTAGATATTATTTTCAGTGCTATGTTAATGTGTTCTCTTATTTTTGCTATTCAAATTGTGCTTTTCTGTGTTATCGTGTGAAATATTGTGACAATAATGGCGTGTGAAAAACGTAACACTCGGCTCCAAAGTAAACTAAGAAATGACAGTGAAGACGAAAGCAGTGTGTTGGCCCCACCATGTAATGAGTTAACTAATGTTCAAAGTAGTAATTTGGTAACTGTGCATAGGGAAATGGAGCGGGTGTCAAACAATGGCGTAGACAGTCAAACAGGTAGTGAACAGGGAAGCATTATCGATCGATCGGTCGGCAACAGCTCGCCTCAGGAATCCGAAATGATAGGACACAATTTTGCAAATACTGTAGATTCAGGTTTTGCGTCCTCACCGTTTTCTCAAATGAGTCAAGACACATTTTCTGCTTGTCAAAATGTGAATGCTGCCGGTGAAAACGCACTGCCAAAAAGCATAGAGAAACAGATTCCAGACACTAATACATTATTATTGCAATTAATGCAACAAATGGAACAAAATCAGAGACAAATGGGACAAAATCTTCAAAAGTTAGACACAATGGAACAAAATCTTCAAAAGTTAGACACAATGGAACAGAATCTTCTAAAGTTAGACACAATGGAACAAAATCAGAGACAAACACAGCAAAAGCTTCAAAAGTTAGACACAATGGAACAAAATCTTCGGAAGTTAGACACCACACTTGAACAAACACGTGAAGATTTAACTACTGAGTTACATAACATTGAATCGAAATGTCAAAAGGTCTGTAATGACGTAAAAACACAAATTTGTGAGCATTTTCAGCCTATTTTTTCGCGGCATGAAAACGCATTACAGAATCACGAAGCAGCCATAAAAGAACTGCAAACTATTGTTCATGAAAATCATGAGACCTTGCAAGCTAAAATGGACTCAGTTGCATCTACCGATTCGGTTACGCAACTTGCAAAAACTCAGGAAAACTTAAAGGACACAGTAGAAAGACACATGGGGGAAATTAGTTCATTATCAGAGAAAGTAGCCGAACTTTCGGATCAGGTCACTAACTTATCTACAAAGGTAGATGATGATCTGAATGACACAAGACCCATAGCCTTCACTGACACAGAAGAGTATGAACAAATTAGAAAATTCAAACAAAATCAAAATCAAATCAATACACAGTACAAAAGAGAAATCCGGGAAGTACAAGATCAGTTGACACAGGTAATACAAGAATTACATATTTCAGAGGATACTCGCGCTCCAACACGGGAAGAGGAACTTATAAATACGGAAAAGCCACAAAATAATAGCACAGGGCTTTTCGGTAATTATGAAAGAAATTGGCAAGGTACACCGAATTTTGAGATGGAACCGCCGAAACGACGTGACAATGACCGACATGCTACTCGCCGACACGATGACTTTGACTATAAGCTGTTCATTACTACACGTAAATTCAAAACATTCAAGAATTCTGCCAACGACATTCATCCACAAGCGTGGCTCCATCAATTCTCTCATTGTTTTCCTCCCAACTGGTCATTAGAACACAGATTAGAATTTATGTGTGGCTATTTGGAGAATGAACCAGCTGTAAGAATGCGATCGGTCATTCACGATTGCCACAGTGAAGGAGAATTTTACCATGCCTTCCTCTCAGCATATTGGTCTCAAGCCACACAAGACCGCGTAAAACATAGCATCATGATGATGAAACACTTTGAACAATCTGAATTTTCCAGTCTTGTCAAATATTTTGAAGACATGTTGCACAAGAATCAGTACCTATCAAACCCATACAGCCCCTCAGAACTCATCCGCATTTGCTTAATCAAACTGCCCGAACATTTGAGACATATTATTTTAGCAGGACGTTGCAAAGACGACATTGAAGCTTTTCAGGGACTGTTACAAGAACTGGAAATTGACACAGACAGTCGCGGGATGCGAAAACAGGAAAACAATCACTACAGGTCACATCCGTCTCAATTCCGTGACGACAGAAACAATAAAAGGCCACGACAAACCTATTCTTACAACGTAAATCGTGACCAAAACAGACACCACCCATATGATAACCACTGGCAGAGTAATAGTTACAGGGAAAGATCACCTTTCCGCGGTAATGACTATCACAGAGACAATCAGAGAAACAGACAATATGGGAACCAAAATAACTATTATCAAGGGAGACAGAATAACTTCAGACGCAACGGTCCAGCACGCAGTTACGACTCAGGCAGAAATTCTCCACCACGTAACAGACAAGAAAGAAACTATGTAAACTACCGACATGACGACAGGCGATATGATCGTAACGACAGACCTGAACTGCATCAGAACTGGCGAGTTTTAAACAGAGCTGGGCCCTCTCGGCAAGGCGAATTTGTGGAAGTTAGGCCTCCAAATCCCAATAACGACGCGCGCCAACAAAGAGACAATAGGCGATGACTCACACCGCTGGCAGCCACAATACGTACTTATGAAACTGATGACGCAGCTGCCGTAGCTAGTAATTACGTAAAAATGGAAGACATTAGGGACATCTTACTCCAGGAACACGACGTAAAACATAACAACATTGCATATCCTGTGATTCACATTACTGTAAATGACGTAAAATTTACGGCAGTACTTGACTCTGGCAGTCCTATTTCAGTAATTAGTGAAACAGCTTTTAACAAATGCAACAAATCGAACAATTGCCCCACACTTCCGTTACGTAAGATTAAATTACAAGGTGCAATCTTTGGAAAAAGTGTAGATGTACGCCAACAAACCAATTTAGAATTCTTTTGCCAAAGCCACAGCTTCTCTATGAACTTTCTTATTGTTCCATTATTGTCGACGGAAATTATACTGGGAGTAGACTTTTTGAATGAATACAAAGCAATTTTAAGCTTTCACGATGCTGAAATAAGTTTAGAGAAAGAAGGTAAGTCAATAGCTTTGAAATTTGAAGACTGGCTCTCAAACCATGATGAGGAAATTAATCGGCTTTACCTTCTGTTAGATAACAGTTCGGAATTTTCTACGGAACTAGACACTAACAATCACTCTGCAAGTACTGACAGGGATGACATCGACGGCATATTTGAAATTAATGAGTTAATTCAGAATAAAATTCAAACAATTGAGAATTGTAATGAAACTGATAGGCAGGACCTTTTTGAGATTTTACAAGCACATTCCACAGTTTTTACTCACAAAACAGGAACAATCAAGGGATTTCAATATCAATTTCGTGTTCGTGAGCATACTAAATTTTGTGTTAGACCATATGTAATTCCAGCACATTATAGGGACCGTGTTAGAACAGAAATACAATCTATGCTTGACGAGGGCATTATTGAGCCTGCAGTAAGCTCATACAACAATCCGTTACATGTTGTTGAGAAGAAAAATGGATCGATCAGACTTGTCTTAGATTCGAGACAAATCAATACTATCATTATTCCTGAAACAGACAGGCCGCAGACGATGGAAGAACTTCTTCAAAATTTTAATGGTGTAAAAGTGTTGTCTTCCATTGATCTCAGATCCAGCTTTTATCAGATCGAACTTCATCCAGAATGCAGAAAATACACAGCTTTCCTTTGTTTCGGTGTTTGTTATCAGTTTCGGAAACTTCCTTTTGGTTTGAACATTTCTTCGGCAGCATTCATTCGTGGGTTAAATTCCATATTACCTGAGTTCTTAAAACGTCACATCACCTTATATGTGGACGATATTCTAATAGCAGAAGCTTCATGGGAACAACATAACCGCATCCTCAACAGTTTGTTACGTATTTTTGCAGAGTCTGGAATTACAGTTAACTTGGAAAAGTCTGAATTCGGTAGGTCAAAGGTGAAGTTTTTAGGACATATTATTTCTTTTGAAGGCATTCAGCCGGATCCTGAAAAGTTAGAAGCAATCAGAGCCATTCCAGTTCCATCCACAAAAAGACAAGTCCGCAGTTTTCTAGGTCTCGTAAATTTTTACCGTCGTTTTCTGAATATGCAAATTATAGTTACACCAAAACTTTGTTCTCTCACTGGAAAAAATACTATTTGGAACTGGGACGAACAAGCACAGTTGGAATTCAATTCTTTGAAAGAAGCGTTACTTCACGCGCCAATACTAGCTCATCCAGATCTGTCACAAGATTTCTGCCTTAGCACGGATTCTTCTAAAGTCGGTCTTGGTGCCCACTTATTTCAAGAAGCCATAGAAAATGACACTACCATACAGAAAACCATTGCTTTTGCTAGCCGAGTGCTAACAAAATCTGAAAAAAATTATTCCGTTACTGAATTAGAAGCTTTAGCTATCGTTTGGGCATTTAACAAATTTCGTTTCTTTCTTTCTGGTAAGCACGTAAAAGTATACAGTGATCATCGTGCATTACAGTTTCTTATGTCTTCAAAATTAAATCATGATAGGTTAAAACGTTGGGCATTGTTTCTGCAAGAATTCCGCTTCACAATAGTCTACATTCCCGGCAAGGAGAACATTGTTGCGGACGCGCTGTCACGCGCACCGGCTGGGCTTGAGAAAAGTAACACAGAAGGCAACCTCGAGAAAAATTTCAGTATTCTTTACATTCAGAAAGTCGCCTTTGAAAACTTCATCACCACATCTTTAAAAGACATTGCTCATGAACAAGATAAAGATCCGATTTGGAAAGATATCAAAAGTAAATGGCATGAAAAGACACACACTCAGATTCGGCATTATTATCTGGTTAGAAACAACATACTCTTCAAACGCTGCACTGTTGATGACAAGCTATGGGTACTTTGCATTCCAGACGATTTTGTTAATAAGCTCATTTGGTACATTCATTTCAGCTACGCACATTTTGGCCCACGAAAATGTTATCATATTCTTCGAACGACTTGTTATTTTAACAATATGGAAAAGCGAATTCGAAGAGTCTTGTCTATTTGTAAACTTTGTCAAAAGGCGAAACCGTCTACTATCTCACATCGTGCTCCGTTGTTTCCAATTATTCCTTCTAAATTAAAAGAATTTGCTGCTGTTGATCTTTTGGGACCCCTTGTCAGAACATCGAATGGATTTTCGTACGTTCTAGTCGCTGTTGAACTTACTTCAAAATTTGTTTCTTTCACTCCGTTACGTAAAGCCACTGGACGGTCTGTATCCAACGCCTTTGTTAAAAATTTTTTACGTGAAGTTGGACACGTTAGTAAAGTCATTTCAGATAACGGACCGCAATTCAGATCTGCTGTTTGGTCACGCATGCTTCGGAATCATAAAATCAAACCTGTTTTTATTTCATTGTATTCACCACATTGTAACCCGTCTGAACGGATTATGAAAGAAATCAATAAGCTTTGCAGACTTTATTGTCACAGAAAGCATCAGCATTGGGACAGATATTTACACTTATTTCAAAATGTGCTGAATGAAATGCCTCATGATTCCACTGCTTTACCACCTACTCTTGTACTGAAGAATGAAGAACCTCCGAACAGAATCAGAGAGCTTGTACCTTTCCCGAATACACGTAAACTTCGACACAAAGACATAATTGATTTGGCTCTTAAAAATATAAAATCTGCAGCAGACAAAAGGAGAAAACTACACGGTAAAGCAAATGCAAAGAAATTATATATTGGTCAGAAAGTTCTCATTAAAGCTCATTCATTGTCACATAAGAAGAAACACTTGAGTCACAAATTCTTTCTAGTTTACAATGGACCTTACAGAATCCGACGTATACCACATGATAATTGCGTTGAAGTTGAAACTCTGCGTACTAGGAAGAGTAAAGGTTTACACCACATTTCTCATGTAAAACCATTTATTGACAGATAATCTGCTTTTTAACTTAGTCTTTGCAATTTTCATTTCACGCTACTTGTACAATTTGTCACACTGAGAAACTGTTAACATGCAACATTTTGGTTTGCTTGAGAGTGGATTCAGGATTTGAAGTACTTTCTGTGAGATTCAAGATGACTTAGTATTTGGTTTCTTTGACAGCTACACGATTATATCACGATGTTACTAATGAGTGACAATTTACAATGTGCTTTTGCGGTGTATCTGTTTTATATCTGCACAGTTTTTTCTGAATTCTTCTATAAAGTGAGACATGTTTTAGTGGTGACTTTTGTGCTATTGCTACAAGGAGACAGCCTTTTCCGTAGGACAACAATACGTTACAGCACAGTACTTTCCTCATCACGGCAATAAGCGTAATAAGTATGATATCTATACGCAAAGCATTTCACTTTTGTGTATCATGAGGTAAGTACATTGACTTCTGCAGAACTTAGCTTTCGGAGGACAATAACTACGACACTCCCCAGAGATTATCTTAGAGCAAGACGCACATTTAGCGCTACTGGACACGTATTTGAGTGATTAATTTTGTACTTAAGACATTTATTTTTAGAGATTTTTGAATTACAAAGAAAGTTTTTCGTGACACATTTCATTTCATTGCTGTAAGCTGTAATACCTGAGGATACAATTACAATAAACCTCAGGGGGGTACACACCTACTTTGTGTACCATGTGTTTGGCAAGCACAAGGAGCCCTAGCTAATATGGTATTTGCTTATACAACTTTACACATCGGTACCATATTTCTCTAACACATAAATTACACACCTATCTGATCATTTAACAGAGAAACAAACATCCTTTTACTACGTCAGTGACACATGTTTACGCAATTACAGAGTTGGATTACTTCACACTTAAGAAATTGTACTTTGTCTGTACTTTGTGCACTGTTCATATTTTTTTGGAACCATTGTGATACTATGAGAACTTTGAATGATGTATTTGGTAAGGGAGTATAATTTTTAAAGTACGTTTGAGGTAGATGACACTACTGAAATGAGCAGAGAATTTTCTTTAGGTTTTGAAATCATTGGAGGAAGCTATGACGTTTTTGACATTTGACTGAGGTGTTATGATGTTATTTTTACGACGACGATGTGTATTATGCTGTTGAGGTATGTTTATGTCAATAAAATTCTTGACCTATGAAATGTTTTTATATGAGACTGTCACTGTAGCGGAAACTGCTGTCGTAAATATTTCCGTAAGAAAGTTAAGTGACCACCTGCACATAATGCGACGTGGGCACCCAGGTGTGTCAGACACCTGGAGAACAAGCCTTTTCAGACGCTCAGGTAGAAAAGAAAGCCATTAGGATGTGCCTTTCATCGCTAATGCGACACGCTCGTTACTTGAAAACATATGATTTTTGTAATGCGTTGTGGGCACACAGCTGTGTCAAACACCTGGAGAATAAACCATTAGGATGTGCCTTTCATCGCTAATGCGACACCCTCGTTACTTAAAAATTTATGATATTTACTGAAATGCCTAACAAAATGACAAGAAATATTTTTACATCTGCACACCTGATTATGACAAGAGTCTTTGTACGAGAGTTGAGAGCAATTAACTTATGAAATGAAATGTCACATGACTACTGAATGACATTTTTATGCTTTGGTTTGTGTAATTGCTTATTTCATTTGATGTCTGGTTTCCAGCTGTGTTGCAGCATTGCTTTTATAAAATGAGATGCATTTGCTAATGTGAACTCTTTCTGTCAACAGATCTATTAAATGATAATTTTGTAATCCACATTCTTTAAAAAAGGAGCACTTGGAAAGGAAAGAACAATAAGAAGTAACTCGTAACAGTAACACTTAATTTTCTTTTCAGGTACATGGTAATATTTTTTTTACAATAAGTTGTTATGGTGCACCACTTTAATTACATAGACATTAAGATGACCACTTTAATTACATAGACATTAAGATGTGAATATGCATTTCCCTTGTCTGCATTGTTGTTTTTAGTGTAATATTTTTTCTGCTTGCGCTATGTCATGTTTAGGTATAAGTTGCTGCTGTTTGCCAGGCATAGTGTTATTGAATTTGACTTTTGCTAATTTCTTAATGCTGCTTGCTTTGCAAATCTGCGTTTTTTTTCATTGCTGTTTATATTAACTGTGTTTTGTGATGCTGCATTGCCTCATCCCTTGGTATATATATCTGAGCTCAGTAGATTTAAGTTAGCTTAAGAGGGGGTAGACTATATAAGAAACTGACTATGGAGAATAGGTAAAGTATGCATTGCAAGGTTACATGAAAAAGATTTGGGCCCAATGAGTATTGTACAATCAGAAATAATTATTTTGAAAGAAATATGAATAGAATACAGGAACGAGGTATAAGTAGGATTTTCTTGGAAATAAATGATGAGGTAAGCAATGTGTGAACATATAAATACAGAAAGCATGCTTGGATAGGATTTTTTTGGTGGAAACAAATGTTGAATAAGACGAAAGATCTATCGAATGAAGTTGTGGGGTGGACTGCAGTACCAAATGCTACACTGAAAACAAACCCTGTCCTTTCCTTTTGTGTTATTCCGCTATATGTTTGTGTGCCCTTGTGTATTTGTGTTTTTCCTGTCTTTATGTGTTTAGCTGATGAGAGTTATGCTGTAGAATTTTTCTAATACTCTGTTATTTTCTTTGTAAAGATGTTAGACATTATTTATTCTGTGTTGTTTTAATGCTCATGTGTGAAGTTGACGTTTCAAAAGTGATTCTGATCTTTTATGTATGTACTCATGTCATCATTCCTGTAACACTGATGTATATGTTTATTTCTATTGTTTTGTAAAGCCCCTATTACTACAAATATTATCTGTATTGTTATGTTTTTAATGATGTATTTTGTATCTTTGTAATTGTATTCTTATGTTATATAATTGTAATTGACACCAGTTACTCAAATTAAGTAACTTGTAAGCATTCATTTCACTGCACACATTTCTGTTGGTCATAGTATATGGACAATATGTGAGAAATAGGGACTGATAGTGTTTGCACGTGTGTTAATAATTCAGCAAGGGACTGGATAACAGCATTGCTGGTTCTAAGGACAATTCCAAAAACTTTGTGAGTGCACAAGTGGTGGTTATGGACTTGCTCTATTATCCGCAAGACTCTTCAATGGTGATTGTGCACCTGCACAGTCGCAACAGATGGCTGCTGGCCATCTCTACCAGGACTACAGTGGGTCTGCACCTCTGGTGGCCCACCAATACCACAATCTCTACAAGGACTACAGTGGGTCTGCATCTCTGGTGGCCCATCAATACCATACTCTCTACCAGGACTGCAGTGGGTCTGCTCAGTGATGACCTACCTACCAATATTCGTCAGAACTTCGAATGACTCTGCTGTGGGTTTGCTCCATTGTGGCCCATTACCTGTCAGCATTTCAAGAGTCAGCACTGTCTTTCCGTTGGAAGGACAACACTACTTCTTCAAGACTGCATGGAAATCCACTACTTCTATGTGCAATTTCTTTTACTAATGAGACTTTGTGAAAAACAAAAACTGTAATTACTATTATGATGAACAATCTGGACTGTCTTTATGGACTGTGAGAAAATTTTAGCTTTTGACCAACATTGTATCAATAAGTGTGTGCATTGGATATCTTTGTTAGTGTAATTATGAAAAATTTTATCAAATCATTATTGGCCACTGGCCAAAAACATTTTGTAAAATTTTTTGTGGGGAGCATGGGGGCTATGTAAGTAGGCTGTTTATGTTTTCTTTATGTAAGTTTGATGTTTATGTTTTCTTATTGGCAACGTTACGTAGCGCTCTCTGTATGAAAATCACTGGCTGTGCTGTGTGCAGTATGTGGCTAGTTTGCATTGTTGCCTGCCATTGTTGTCATGAACTGCTATAGCTGGATGTGAACAGCAGATTGCGTTGGGCAGTTGGAGGTGAGCCGCCAGCAGTGGTGGACGTGGGGAGAGAGATGGCGGAGTTTTGATAATCTGTAAGACTGAATGTCAATTATGAATATTAAGGTAAATACATTGTTTGTTCTCTATTAATATCTTTCATTTGCTAACTATCCCTATCAGTAGTTAGTACCTTCAGTAGTTTGAATCTTTTATTTAGCTGGCAGTAGTGGCGCTCGCTGTTTTGCAGTAGCTTGAGTAGCGAAGATTTTTGTGAGGTAAGTGATTTGTAAAAGGTATAGGTTAAAGTTAGTCAGGGCCATTGTTTTGTAGGGGTTATTGAAAGTCAGATTGCGTTGCGCTAAATAATATTGTGTGTCAGGTTAAGCACAGGCTTGTATAATTGTTCTAAGTGGACGTTTCACATGTAAAATTGTTCAAAGGGGACGTTTCATAAAGGTAGTAACAATTGTCAGGAAAAATGGTCCACGCCGTTGTCTGGGTAATCGTGTACTGGCGGGCCAACTGCCTGGTACTGACACGCCGGTATCCTTTCTACTGGGTGTCAGAACATTTCGGGTACATCCTTCACGATTTCTCGCTTCCTGAAGCGACCCTGTCTCAAACAAACGGCGAAACACTGTTGCAAACATTGAATGGTGTGGTTGTTGTCGGTGGGGATCGGTCTCTTGATACAACCTAGCTGCCCGCTACCCGTTACCATTTGCTTTTCCTTGTCCACAGCTCGTGGTCTTGCGGTAGCGTTCTCGCTTCCCGCTGCGAGGGGTCCCGTATTCGATTCCCGGCAGGGGTCAGGGATTTTATCTGCCTCGAGATGATTGGGCGCTGTGTAGCCATCATTTCATCATCATTTCGCCGCAAGTCGCCGAAATGGCGTCAACTCAAAAGGACTTGAAATACGGCGGCCAAAGTCCCCCGCATGGGGACTCCCGGCCAACAGCGGCATCCGATCATTTCATTTCATTTCATTGCCTTTCCTTAAGTAAACACCACGTCGGCAAGCTGTCGCTCTCGATTCGCATACGGAACCATTGTGTACAACGCTGTATCACGTCCACCACTAGGTGAGTCAGCAAGAGAAGTTAGTCGGACACAACACTACTAATTACTATGGCAGGAGAGGGAGTTAGGACACGACGTGTGGGGAACACATACTGCAACTCCGGCTGCATGGTACAGCGCGTATTAGACTACAATCTATGTAATATAGTGTGGTTGAATAAATGATCTTCAGCATGGAAACCAAGAATTTCCGGACATCGTTAGACCTTTTCTATCCCGTATCCTCTCATCGATAAATCCATGTACTCTCCTGGAAATGGAAAAAAGAACACATTGACACCGGTGTGTCAGACCCACCATACTTCCTCCGGACACTTCGAGAGGCCTGTACAAGCAATGATCACACGCACGGCACAGCGGACACACCAGGAACCGCGGTGTTGGCCGTCGAATGGCGCTAGCTGCGCAGCATTTGTGCACCGCCGCCGTCAGTGTCAGCCAGTTTGCCGTGGCATACGGAGCTCCATCGCAGTCTTTAACACTGGTAGCATGCCGCGACAGCGTGGACGTGAACCGTATGTGCAGTTGACGGACTTTGAGCGAGGGCGTATAGTGGGCAAGCGGGAGGCCGGGTGGACGTACCGCCGAATTGCTCAACACGTGGGGCGTGAGGTCTCCACAGTACATCGATGTTGTCGCCAGTGGTCGGCGGAAGGTGCACGTGCCCGTCGACCTGGGACCGGACCGCAGCGACGCACGGATGCACGCCAAGACCGTAGGATCCTACGCAGTGCCGTAGGGGACCGCACCGCCACTTCCCAGCAAATTAGGGACACTGTTGCTCCTGGGGTATCGGCGAGGACCATTCGCAACCGTCTCCATGAAGCTGGGCTACGGTCCCGCACACCGTTAGGCCGTCTTCCGCTCACGCCCCAACATCGTGCAGCCCGCCTCCAGTGGTGTCGCGACAGGCGTGAATGGAGGGACGAATGGAGACGTGTCGTCTTCAGCGATGAGAGTCGCTTCTGCCTTGGTGCCAATGATGGTCGTATGCGTGTTTGGCGCCGTGCAGGTGAGCGCCACAATCAGGACTGCATACGACCGAGGCACACAGGGCCAACACCCGGCATCATGGTGTGGAGAGCGATCTCCTACACTGGCCGTACACCACTGGTGATCGTCGAGGGGACACTGAATAGTGCACGGTACATCCAAACCGTCATCGAACCCATCGTTCTACCATTCCTAGACCGGCAAGGGAACTTGCTGTTCCAACAGGACAATGCACGTCCGCATGTATCCCGTGCCACCCAACGTGCTCTAGAAGGTGTAAGTCAACTACCCTGGCCAGCAAGATCTCCGGATCTGTCCCCCATTGTGCATGTTTGGGACTGGATGAAGCGTCGTCTCACGCGGTCTGCACGTCCAGCACGAACGTTGGTCCAACTGAGGCACCAGGTGGAAATGGCATGGCAAGCCGTTCCACAGGACTACATCCAGCATCTCTACGATCGTCTCCATGGGAGAATAGCAGCCTGCATTGCTGCGAAAGGTGGATATACACTGTACTAGTGCCGACATTGTGCATGCTCTGTTGCCTGTGTCTATGTGCCTGTGGTTCTGTCAGTGTGATCATGTGATGTATCTGACCGCAGGAATGTGTCAATAAAGTTTCCCCTTCCTGGGACAATGAATTCACGGTGTTCTTATTTCAATTTCCAGGAGTGTAGTTTCTACCTGATGAAAAAAAAAAAAAAAAAAGGTTCAAATGGCTCTGAGCTCTTAGCACTCTGCGACTTTACTTCTGAGGTCATCAGTCCCCTAGACTAACTAACCTAAGGACATCACACACATCCATGCCCGAGGCAGGATTCGAACCTGCGACCGTAGCGGTCGCTCTGTTCCAGACTGTAGCGCCGAGAACCGCACGGCCACTCCGGCCGCTTTGATGAAAAAAAATCACTCTGTAGAAATAAAACACTATGCAAACGAAGATCTGGGATATTTGTATAATCTATCGAATTTCGAGTGTCCACAGTCACAACGTGTCTTACTTATCCCAGTTGTGCAACAAATACACACATTTTCCATGTTGGGTTCTAATTCTGTTCAGGAATGACAATATTTTCTCAACTTCCACAGCGAATTTTGCTTTTTATGTCTGCGGTCGTGTAGAGCGGAGTCGATTTGGTTGACATCATCGATATCTACAGGATCGATATCTTCAGGAGCACTGCTAGACTTTTACTATCCACAGTCTTTTTGTACTCTTTCGGGAGGACATTTGTGACTAGCAGTGGAGGATGTAGAATATGGCTTAGTACTCGTAGCCATTGCATAGCATTTGACAGTCCGCAGCTTGTGGTCGTGCGGTAGCGTTCTCGCTTCTCGCGCCCGGGTTCCCGGGTTCGATTCCCGGCGGGGTTAGGAGTTTTCTCTGCCTCGTGATGACTGGATGTTGTGTGCTGTCCTTAGGTTAGTTAGGTTTAAGTAGTTCTATGTTCTAGGGGACTGATAGCCATAGATGTTGTGGTGTCACCGCCAGACACCACACTTGCTAGGTGGTAGCCCTTAAATCGGCCGCGGTCCGTTAGTATACGTCGGACCCGCGTGTCGCCACTATCAGTGATTGCAGATCGAGCGCCGCCATACGGCAGGTCTAGAGACACTTCCTAGCACTCGCCCCAGTTGTACAGCCGACTTTGCTAGCGATGGTTCACTGACAAATTACGCTCTCATTTGCCGAGACGATAGTTAGCATAGCATTCAGCTACGTCATTTGCTACGACGTAGTGGTGGTGGTTAGCGTTTAACGTCCCGTCGACAACGAGGTCATTAGAGACGGAGCGCAAGCTCGGGTTAAGGAAGGATTGGGAAGGAAATCGGCCGTGCCCTTTCAAAGGAACCATCCCGGCATTTGCCTGAAACGATTTAGGGAAATCACGGAAAACCTGAATCAGGATGGCCGGAGACGGGATTGAACCGTCGTCCTCCCGAATGCGAGTCCAGTGTGCTAACCACTGCGCCACCTCGCTCGGTACGACCTAGCAAGGCGCCATTACCAGTTACTATTGATGCTGTAAAACATGTACCGTCAAGAGCGATGTTCACCCATTATGGATTAAAGTTTAGTATTCCAGAAGCTACGTACGTTATTTGCTATTATAATTACCTTGTCCTGTTCCAGACCTCACGCCAGCCTGCGTGAGCTTAAACGCGTGCCTTTCTGCTTCCTGTCATAGTGGTTTGGCTGTCTTGCCAAGCCACAACAGATGTTAAGTCCCGTAGTGCTCAGAGCCATTTGAACGATTTTTTTAGGATTTGACATGGTGACATCAGCAATCATTCTCGTAATGTTATTTAGCTCGCTGTCTATTTTTCTGAGCATGTGGGCTGATTAGCCAATGTGGAGCAAAATGTTCAATGGTTGGGGAGGCAAGATCAAGAGCAGAAGAATGTGGAGTGGGTGTCGAGCCTCACACGTTGTACCACACAGCTATTGGAATTTGTTGTTTCTTTTTTTTCATTTTCTAATCGTTTATGATAGATGTGATCTGACAGATACATTCTACCAACAGTTACTCCCAGGTACTTTGGTATTTTATGTGAGTAGTTTAGTTTTTTTTTAAATCTGTTTCGAGTTCTCTTCCAGCGAATTTATTATATAGGTGGTTCTAGTCTCATTGTTCGAAAGTACGGTTACTTTTCCACTACGTCTAGGTCTACCGTTAGGATTTCTTTCGGCTGTTCAATTGAGCTACGCTTAGTTGCAACTACTTTTTCGTTACCATTTGGTTGTGCGAGCCTTCTCGCAGCAGCGTTAATAGGTCAGACCGTTAACCTAGCATGGAAACAGGGTATCTACACAAGCCCCAAACCGTGGGGAATTAGTGTATCAGAGTTCGGGAGCTGCGTTCACGGCTCGGTGACAAAACTCCTCGATTTTAAAAAGTCGTTCTGATTATTTATTGCCATAATGTGAAAGCAATAGACTGTGGACGAGGTCGTGAATACCGTCGGCATTTGGTGATTGTATACACATGATCACGTCTCGACGCCACCGCATTTATTAGAGCGGGCAGCCAGTCTGTAGATTGACTTTGGGGAAATGCTGACCTCTATGCATCTATCTGTTTGTATAGTATTTATCTGTGTCACAATCAGTAAACAGAAAACCTCACAGATTATGCAAAACAAAAAAAAATTATTTGCTGCCACAATCGCATAGCTTTAACAGCTCTGACCTGTTTCGTCATCTTCAGACAATCTTACAGAGAGGATCAGCATCACCACTCTACGTTAGAACACTAAGGAAACCAAAATCTGAAAGACGATCATGATAAAACAGGATGTTGTTGCAATGGCAAACCACACCAGTGACCTTAAATTCACCTCTCGTAACAGACAGTATTCAGCTGTACGCGACTTGAAGATTTTTGAACATTGTGGTGTGTTACTATCTGTGGTCCTAGCTAAAGCAGATATGTCATTGCCTTCCCTGCCCTTTGAACTGACCTATCCAGTCAGATTGTAAGTAGGCTGTTTTTATATTGGCAACGTTACGTAGCGCTCTGTATGAAAATCACTGGCTCTGCTGTGTGCAGTCTGTGGCTAGTTTGCATTGTTGTCTGCCATTGTAGTGTTGGGCAGCTGGACGTGAACAACGCGTAGCGTTGCGCAGTTGGAGGTGAGCTGCCAGCAGTGGTGGATGTGGGGAGAGAGATGGCGGAGTTTTGAAATTTGTAATACTGGATGGCATGAACTGCTATATATATTATGATTATTGAGGTAAATACATTGTTTGTTCTCTATTAAAATCTTTCATTTGCTAACTATGCCTATCAGTAGTTAGTGCCTTCCGTAGTTTGAATCTTTTATTTAGCTGGCAGTAGCGGCGCTCGCTGTATTGCAGTAGTTCGAGTAACGAAGATTTTTGGTGAGTAAGTGATTTGTGAAAGGTACAGGTTAATGTTAGTCAGGGCCATTCCTTTGTAGGGATTTCTGAAAATCAGATTGCGTTGCGCTAAAAAATATTGTGTGTCAGTTAAAGCACAGTCATGTATAATTTTTCATAAGGGGACGTTTCAAGATGCAGGAGCAGAAAAGTTTTAACTTCGACTCTGAAACATCTGTGTACCTTCGCATATTCCTCTGTAACAAATCATTGCCAGAAGTAAAAGTAGCTACACGCGAAAGAAAATACCATGATTCTGAGTTCTCATCATAATAGATGTCTCTCCCACTGGGTGAGCAAGTCAGATCAGAAGTTGGAGAAATACAATGGCGTACCACATCCAAGATTATCATGGCTTGCAAAGCACTACGGTATTCAAAACAAATATTCACCTTATTTTTACTTTCAGCAAATGTTCATGCTCGGAACGACGTCTTCTGTAATACACTGGTGTGCAAAACTTACGTTGCTTTCTGAATGAAGGCGTGACAAAAGTGAAATATTTAGAAAAAATTTTGCTCATTACAACTTCTTGTACACTACACATCAAATAAAAATCAATTTCTACCTAAATGTGATATTTTGGTATATATTGTTATTGCTTTGTAGTAACCAATATGCGCTGTTCTTTTGTGACAACCGAGGAACACGCTGCAAATTTAGTTTTAAGAGAGACAGCTAGGTGAAGCATAGTTTACACACTCATCTAGCTATGCTAAAATCGATTCGACGTTAACCGATTCAACGAAACAGTTTTGATCTATTCCTGTGCAGGCTGTCATTTGACTTGACCATTTATCTTATACATGTTTCTGTATTTATGTTTGTACATATTTTATTTTTATATTAATTTTTAATCTAGATAACAATACAAATCATATTTTCTTTTCTTTTCTGTGAGCCCTTGAAATACCTGGACAGCTCGCATTGCAGGCCCTAACGTTGTGCCCCTGGGTACAAGGAACGGACTACAAGAAGAATGATGGTGGAGCACAGGGGGCATAGATAGGACTATGGGAACGAAGATGGTAGACTGAACTACGACAACAAAGCTGATGTATGGTGGAACTACGAAAACAAATATGGTTGAGTAGCGAGTCAGAGATCCAACTACTGTTGTAACATCTTGAGTGTTACAGTTCGATCTATGAGAACAAGACCAGAGCAGAATATCGAATATCGAAGTAGCAGAACGAGACAGTGTCTCTCGGGTATGTAGCAGTTCCCTGTTTCATTAACTACAGCATTAAAATATTGGGTTGCGATTCGGAGATCAAAATGTCTCTCCCTCTCTCTCTCTCTCCCTCCCATTATGTGTGTGTGTGTGTGTGTTTGTGTACACCTTGCTTAGTAGCGCTCTGATTGCCCTATTTCCAAGACAGTGTATCGCTTAAGAAGGAGCTGCAAAACATGTTAGGAGAGCAATATATATATACACTCCTGGAAATGGAAAAAAGAACACATTGACACCGGTGTGTCAGACCCACCATACTTGCTCCGGACACTGCGAGAGGGCTGTACAAGCAATGATCACACGCACGGCACAGCGGACACACCAGGAACCGCGGTGTTGGCCGTCGAATGGCGCTAGCTGCGCAGCATTTTTGCACCGCCGCCGTCAGTGTCAGCCAGTTTGCCGTGGCATACGGAGCTCCATCGCAGTCTTTAACACTGGTAGCATGCCGCGACAGCGTGGACGTGAACCGTATGTGCAGTTGACGGACTTTGAGCGAGGGCGTATAGTGGGCATGCGGGAGGCCGGGTGGACGTACCGCCGAATTGCTCAACACGTGGGGCGTGAGGTCTCCACAGTACATCGATGTTGTCGCCAGTGGTCGGCGGAAGGTGCACGTGCCCGTCGACCTGGGACCGGACCGCAGCGACGCACGGATGCACGCCAAGACCGTAGGATCCTACGCAGTGCCGTAGGGGACCGCACCGCCACTTCCCAGCAAATTAGGGACACTGTTGCTCCTGGGGTATCGGCGAGGACCATTCGCAACCGTATCCATGAAGCTGGGCTACGGTCCCGCACACCGTTAGGCCGTCTTCCGCTCACGCCCCAACATCGTGCAACCCGCCTCCAGTGGTGTCGCGACAGGCGTGAATGGAGGGACGAATGGAGACGTGTCGTCTTCAGCGATGAGAGTCGCTTCTGCCTTGGTGCCAATGATGGTCGTATGCGTGTTTGGCGCCGTGCAGGTGAGCGCCACAATCAGGACTGCATACGACCGAGGCACACAGGGCCAACACCCGGCATCATGGTGTGGGGAGCGATCTCCTACACTGGCCGTACACCACTGGTGATCGTCGAGGGGACACTGAATAGTGCACGGTACATCCAAACCGTCATCGAACCCATCGTTCTACCATTCCTAGACCGGCAAGGGAACTTGCTGTTCCAACAGGACAATGCACGTCCGCATGTATCCCGTGCCACCCAACGTGCTCTAGAAGGTGTAAGTCAACTACCCTGGCCAGCAAGATCTCCGGATCTGTCCCCCATTGAGCATGTTTGGGACTGGATGAAGCGTCGTCTCACGCGGACTGCACGTCCAGCACGAACGCTGGTCCAAGTGAGGCGCCAGGTGGAAATGGCATGGCACGCCGTTCCACAGGACTACATCCAGCATCTCTACCATCGTCTCCATGGGAGAATAGCAGCCTGCATTGCTGCGAAAGGTGGATATACACTGTACTAGTGCCGACATTGTGCATGCTCTGTTGCCTGTGTCTATGTGCCTGTGGTTCTGTCAGTGTGATCATGTGATGTATCTGACCCCAGGAATGTGTCAATAAAGTTTTCCCTTCCTGGGACAATGAATTCACGGTGTTCTTATTTCAATTTCCAGGAGTGTATATATATGGTGAGTACCAAGTCTTGTCCTGATTATAACAATTTATAAGCAAATAACCGTTTGACATAATAAGTTACATTTGATTCCTTTACATAGGTTAGTGTTACTAGTTGTTTTTAAGACCACTTACGTTAGTAAACCTCAACGTGTGCTCCTTGGTAGCTCGGAGAATGTTGAGGCGGTATTCCAGTTCCCGCCAGGTGTTTCGTAACATGTATTTTGTCGCAGTAGCCACAGCAGTTTTTATCCTAGGCTTCAGTTCGTCAACGTCAGCAGCTGGTCTGACGAAGACTCTATCCTTGATACAGCCTCAGAAAAAAAAAGAGTCAAGCGGCGTAATGTCTGGAGAGCGGGATGGCCAGCGTGTTGGACCGTTCGTTCCAAATTACCGATCGGGACATTACTCTCCTCTATATATATATATATATATGTGTGTGTGTGTGTGTGTGTGTGTGTGTGTGTGTGTGTGTGTGTGTGTGTGTGTGTGTGCGTGTGTGATAACGATGCTGCTGGGGTTCTGTAAATACTATGAAAGCATTCTGCCATTCTCCTCGCATCAACCCTGCCGCTGCGCTTGCTCGAGTGGCCGAGTGGTTCTAGGCGCTACAGTCTGAAACCGCTACGGTCGCAGGTTCGAATCCTGCCTCGGGCATGGATGTGTGTGATGTCCTTGGGTTAGTTAAGTTTAAATAGTTCTAAGTTCTAGGGGACTGATGACCTCTGAATTTAAGTCCCATAGTGCTCAGAAAAATTTTAACCATTTTGAACCTGCCGCTGCATGTGGGACAACCTAAAGACCGCATCTTGTTCAAGGAATACTCTCCTACTAATGGCCTTTCGGATTCTCTCAAATTTCTGTGTTGCAAGGAATGACTTGGCTATTCTCGAGGGATCACCTTCTCCAAACTTGTGAAATATGCTACGAAAATACTCCCTTTGCCTCAGGGGTAGGCATGACAGTTATCATTAAATCAACTGGTTTTCGGTTATATCATATTTTTCCACGCCACTTAAACCCGTTGTTAAAATCGTTCAAAATAATCCGTTTCTGAAATACCCGATTTTCGACTTTTAGTCTTATTGCTTCCTGTAATAAACTTAGTAATAGAACAAAGATTGAAAATGTTTGACTCTGACAGTTCCAAGGTACAAATAATCAAAATATTAAATTAAATAGACAAATAAAAGAAAACTCACCCCGACCACCCTTCGTTGCTTTTCTCGAAAGTGGTAAGTGGTTGAATACTACAAAAATCACCTATATTCTCCTATTGATTCTAATTTTTCGAAACTCTGCTCAAAACTCATGTTCTAATTGGCGAACGTACCACTATTTCGGCGTAACAAGTATTCAGTGCTGAAGGATGGGAACTGTGGTTGAAGAACCCTATTTTTCGTGTTAATTTGTCCGGTTTCAACGGCTACAAGCAGATAAAGCTTATTATGCAGACGAAGTCAGCAGATCAACTACTTTCTGTTTTTATTGTATACTATAAATGAACTGTAGTTAAGTTTTTGATTTATTAATGTTACCATAATTTCCTCCCTCTTTCATTATTTCATAGAAATGGCAGATAAAACCTTCATCTCTTAAACTAAATGAAGCATTGTACCTCATTGCTACGCCACTTCATAAAAATATTTTCAGATAAGGCTTGGTGCGATTCTGCGATACAACGGATGTCCAGCGATGACAGCGAGAAACTGGGGTGGGGGTGGGGGGGCGGCAAGTCTTGGACACTGTATGTACACCCGTATCTTACGCCACGACACACGGCAACGGGGACGTTACTGTCTCAGCAATGCTGTAGCAGTTATTATGGCATGTGTTTCTTATTCGTTTGCATCGACATCATTAAAATTGCATTAATCGCTTTCCCCATTTTCTGTAATAATGCAATATTTGAAATGAATGCAAATTTTACTAATGAAAATTACTTTTTTTAAAAACATGGTGTTATTTAAAAACGAATAATCTTAACATCGCTGTTATGGCTAATTGATATTTCTGTTTTGTACACGGTTATTTAAAAAATAGAGAAAAACACCTATTATAACCGAGGCCGGACAAATTCCAGTAAATAATGTTATTCAGAACTTAAATACCTGTATCGGTTTTTCCGGTCGCTTTTTCTCATCACTACTCAGAGGGCAAACGACTTCAACAAAAAAATGGTTCAAATGGCTCTGAGCACTATGGGACTTAACATCTGAAGTCATCAGTCCCTAGAACTTAGAACTACTTAAACCTAACTAACCTAAGGACATCACACACATCTATGCCCGAGGCAGGATTCGAACCTCCGATCGTAGTGGTCGCGCTGTTCCAGACTGAAGCGCCTAGAACCACTCGGTCACAAAGGCCGGCCCGACTTCTACACCCCACGAAAGATGCTAGCCGACTACCCTATTTCTCGGTCTCCCAAATCACTCCACGAAATTAATTAGTCTTTTGGTCATTCTGGTCAGTCACAATTAGGAGCAAAATATTGACCTTTTCATTGGGCGCCCTTCCTCTAACAGACCTTTAGGAAGGTGCTGTGACCTGAGAGCACTTTTCCTTTTTCCCTGCGAAAGTCTCAGAAAATCCTGGCCATCGTGTGAAATCACAAACCAGTAAGCCAGCCATGGAGAATCCGGCCACATCCGGTTTAGGATAATTATGAAAAGATCGACCTGTCGCTACCAGTTTAGAGAACAGCTTCTTCCTGCCGGATACAGGCTCTGTTGAACATAATAGCAGACAAGCGTTGCTAGGAAACGATATGTTACAATGAATCCACTTGCACTGCAAACATTTAGAGCTAATTCGAAGAATAAACTTTGCAAGACTTTTAGAACACATATAACTCTAACTACAGATATAATATAATTCTATAAACCTTTACACATTCTTTAACATATCTTGCAGTCAGATATCCAGTAAAAATAAGCAATCAGGTTTGGTTTAGAATATCATGCAGGAGAAAAAGGGAGACGTGTCATAGTGTCTAATGCTGTGAGATTCCAGTCACAGAATTTCATTGTAGTCAGTACGGCAAAGTGAATGCACTACAGCATGAAAACAGAATGTTCTAGGAACAAAATTGAAAATGTGTTGGTTAATTATGGAGCCATTTTTAGAGCCAAATATGGCTCTTCAAGATATTAAACCTATCTTATGTGATTATGTAACAGTTAGTGATCTACCAGAACTGTTCAAAATATTTAATAATCAATTCCTGTCGATGGTTTACAAGATAAAATATTACTGCTGTAGGTAAATGTAGAGCTCTCGAAAGTTTGTATTCAGAGACAGTTTTGTCACATGGACCTAAAAGCAAAGATAAAGCTGAATTACTTATTAAAACTTAAAGAATAAAGACTTCTGTTGATATCACGAAATATCAAGTTGTGTTCTGAAGACCAAAGTATCGTATACAAGCTTAGTGCTGTCAACCATGCAATAGGTCTTTCAGGTGTGGTCAGTTTGCTGATGGACTGACTCCTTAGTAAATCCATCTTTATAAAAAGTGACACAGAGATAGTGGTTTCGAAATTATGTGACAAAGTCCTATTTAAGACGGTAGATGCACATCTTAGTGCCTATAATTCTTTGCTGCCTCGCAGTTTGGTTCAGGGAAAAGAGTATTCACAAAACATACATTTTATTCTTTTGTGTGCGAGGCACTGGCGGGGCTACAGAATAGATTGGGAACTAGTGAAAGCATTTGAATGTGAGTGCTTTCGATACATTCAACACACAGAGAAGAGACTTTAATATCATTGACCTTCCATTGTTGTTGTTGTTGTGGTCTTCAGTCCTGAGACTGGTTTGATGCAGCTCTCCATGCTACTCTATTCTGTGCAAGCTTCTTCATCTCCCAGTACCTACTGCAACCTACATCCTTCTGAATCTGCTTAGTGTACTCATCTCTTGGTCTACGATTTTTACCCTCCACGCTGCCCTCCAATACTAAATTGGTGATCCCTTGATGCCTCAGAACATGTCCTACCAACCGATCCCTTCTTCTGGTCAAGTTGTGCCACAAACTTCTCTTCTCCCCAATCATATTCAATACTTCCTCATTAGTTATGTGATCTACCCATCTATCTTCAGCATTCTTCTGTAGCACCACATTTCGAAATCTTTTATTCTCTTCTTGTCCAAACTATTTATCGTCCATGTTTCACTTCCTTACATGGCTACACTCCATACAAATACTTTCAGAAACGACTTCCTGACACTCAAATCTATACTCGACGTTAACAAATTTCTCTTCTTCAGAAACGCTTTCCTTGCCATTGCCAGTCTACATTTTATATCCTCTCTACTTCGACCATCATCAGTTATTTTGCTCCCCAAATAGCAAAACTCCTTTACTACTTTAAGTGTCTCATTTCCTAATCTAATACCCTCAACATCAACCGACTTAATTCGACTACATTCCATTAAATATGAAAAATGATTCAAAAACTTTTCTGTTCGCAGATGACACAAGTTCTGCTGATAACGGCGTGGAACATAATTGAAATGATGTAGCTAGTAGGTTAGTCGGTAACGTAAGATGGATCAACGCTTAACTGCAACAAACGCTACGCATGTAGATTCTTAAATTGATCTCTTGTAAAAGTAAAGTTTTATTGTGCTAAAACGGACAGTCCGTTAAGGAAGTCAGTTGTTTTAAGTTTTGCGACTAAGAGAATATGAAAAGAATTCTTGTAAGTGAAACTTGTTTGGTCTACCGCAAAATATTCCAAGACGGCTTTGTCCACTCAGAAGGTGGCTCAGAAAAGGACAGTCATATAGATCTGCAGTGTCAGTTCGCGATCTTTGTGTAGGTCTTTGGCCAGGTTTTTCGGAACTCTAACTGTACCCTCCCTTTTCATGGGCCATATCATGGGATTTGTTGTTGACTGCAACATTCATTCAGTGGAAACTAAACTAAAAGTCGATATGTACCTCGATAACATTGCCACACGGTCTAAGACGCTGCAGTCATGGACTCTGCGGCTGATCCCGGTGGATTGGTTGGTTGGTTCTTTTTGGGGGAAGAGCGCAAATAGCGAGGTCATCGGTCTCATCGGATTAGGGAAGGACAGGAAAGGAAGTTGGCCGTGCTCTTTCAAAGGAACCATCCTGGCATTTGCCTGGAGCGGTCTAGGGAAATCACGGAAAACCTAAATCAGGATGGCCGGACGCGGGATTGAAGCGTCGTCCTCCCGAATGCGAGTCCAGTGTGCTAACCACTGCGCCACCTCGCTCGGTGATCCCGGTGGAGGTTCGAGTCCTCCTTCGGGCATGGGTGTGTGTGTTTGTCCTTAGGATAATTTAGGTTATGTAGTGTGTAAGCTTAGGGACTGATGACCTTAGCAGTTAAGTACCATAAGATTTCACACACATTTGAACATTTTTGAACATTGCCACAAGCGGTGTAGACCAAGGTGTTCAGCAGATTGATTTTCAGTAGGCTTTCAACGGAACTCAAAAAACTGAGTGGTAAACCCACGTCTTCGATACGAAATGGAAATGTTTCCTTACAGCATACTCCTGTTATGTACAAGAGTTCGCCGCATAACTGATGATATGACATTTTTTATAATCACCATTCTTTAAACTATCTACTGACTCGTTCCACGATCGTGTACCTTTGCCTCACATGGTCTCACGGAACTGACATGACTGAACTCTACATGAACTATATTTTACTACACAAAGTGTCTTCAAAAGAAACCTTCTTTGTGAGAAACAGACACACAAATATCTCTGTGGAGTGTGAGATCGTGATTTTTGGCAAGTATCTCTTAAGATGAATAAAATCCTCATCAATTTATCGTCTTGAAGGTGGTGGAAGCAAGAGATGAAAGCTCAAGTTTTTAATTTGACAACTGAGGATGACTGAGAACATTTTACACAGGGCTGCTATCGTGGGAAACAGCTTTCATATGCGCTGCAGTATTGAAGTTCACTCAACGTTTATTTCAGCAACATTTCTGAACTGACGTATCTTTTAATGAAAAACTGATTTGCATCTGTCTAAGATCAGGTAGATTCACAACCGAACTGTACGTAGGCATCTATTATTCCGCGGAAGTTTTACTTTAGCAAGTGTCATAGTATCAGGAGGACACTGAAGCGGTTCTTATGTATGCTGCAGCAGGAACAGTAATCTTCAGACCACAGTGAAAATCAGAAGCGGTATGCAATGCGTTTCATATATTGCAGTGTGGTAAGGCTGTCCACCTTGATGCATTGCGCCGTCTTATGCATTGCTTTTCTTTTCTGTTTTGTTAAGAATTGAGGAGAACAAGTTAATTACTGGAGGTATATGATACAGATTAAGGTACTTCTAGTCAAACTGGTTTCCTGCTATGGAGATTAGCTGTTACTCCTTGTACGGGAATGTTTGAGATTTTTGTGTAATGTAAACTCTAGTGTTGTAGTGTAAACAACAATAAGGCCTACTTGCTTTGATTGTATACAAAGTGACAGCAACTATCATGAATAAATGTGAAAATATGCAGCGTTTGGCTGCGACGTTACTTTGTTTTGAGTTGCGAGATTTGTCTGATGGCTCTGAGCACTATGGGACTTAACATCTATGGTCATCAGTCCCCTAGAACTTAGAACTACTTAAACCTAACTAACCTAAGGACATCACACAACACCCAGTCATCACGAGGCAGAGAAAATCCCTGACCCCGCCGGGAATCGAACCCGGGAACCCGGGCGTGAGATGCGAGAACGCTACCGCACGACCACGAGCTGCGGACAGATTTGTCTGAAATCTAAGCTGGTTTACCTACGTAAAGCGCAGTCACATCTGGAGAGGAACGCGTTAGTGTCAAAACGTATTGCCATTAGACTAGCATTTAACCAGCCGAAAGCAACTGGGGACGACTGAAGTAGAGATTTTTTTCATTTCCTTATTACGTTCGCATGGCAACGAGCTACTGTTATTAATAGAGACTAAAGCTGCAACATAGGAACATGATACCCTCCATTCGATATGTCTAACTCAACAATGAAGCTTTGGTTAAGTGGTCTTGGATTAGATGCTTATCGATGTCCTGATAAAACTTGAGTGTAGTATTGAGTGGTGCTTGATACAATTGTTAGACGTTCTTGTTAGCCATCTTTGTTTTGCTATTAATTATAAATAAGATAAGCAATGTCAAGTAGATACTTTTTGTATCATAAGTAATCATTTCTTCCCAGCATTGTTTAATGAGGACAGATGTGTATTTGATGAGTGTATGACAATAGTCTGACATTGACACATCCTTCAAGATGAAAGTATCCTGTGTGATTCACAAAATGCTAAGTTTTACCACAGATATCTCGATAAATATGCCTTCCATAATAATGCCCTTCTCCAAATACTACCATACAGAGAATGGGACGCAGTGTCAGGAGTTATGCTCATATGTTGATTCTGGTCTCTGAAACTGATGACACATTCTGTCTCAGATTCACCTTGTGGATATCAGTAATGAAGGTAGATGAATCGAGACCATCATTCTCAAAATCAGATCATCATTTTAGGCAAGTAATCACCCAAAAAGTGTCGAATGAGAGACATGCTTTTCGAGGTGCTGGTTGTTTAAACTCAGCTGGTTTTGTAGGTATTTATTTCCAGAAATGAGACGGATATTTTCTGGCAGCAAACTTTTATCGTGCATATTGATGCCTCTTGTGGAGCTACAGCCTGTGTTATTTTGTGTTAGTGAAGATACATCGTTAAACAAACTTTAAAAAATGGGTGGTTTATCTGAACTTTAAAAATGGGTGGTTTATCTCGTGGTCTCGTGGTAGCGTTCTCGCTTCCCGAGCACTGGGTCCCGGGTTCGATTGTCGGCGGGGTCAGAGATTTTCCCCTGCCTCGAGATGACTGGATGCTGTTGTGTCGTCTTCATCATCATCATTCATCCCCATTACGGTCGGAGGAAGGCAATGGCAAACCACCTCCACTAGGACCTTGCCTAGTACGGCAGTGCGGGTCTCCCGCATCAGTCCCCTACACTCCATCAAGGAAAAAAATGGTTCAAATGGCTCTCAGCACTATGGGACTCAACATCTTAGGTCATAAGTCCCCTAGAACTTAGAACTACTTAAACCTAACTAACCTAAGGACATCACACACACCCATGCCCGAAGCAGGATTCGAAACTGCGACCGTAGCAGTCCCGCGGTTCCGGACTGCAGCGCCAGAACCGCTAGACCACTGCGGCCGGCACTCCATCAAGGAGTATGGGACTTCATCACCATCATCAAATCTCAGAATAATTGACCCAGGGGCAAACTACATATTAGATTTCTTTAACAAGGTTAATGTTATAAGATTATAAATGAAATCGACACAATTTTTGTTTTGTGATACAGTTGTATTTAGAGGGAAGAGACAAACAGAAGAATCAGTACAGGAGGCATCATGTCAGAACTGATGTCTTCTTAGCGGTAGTAGTAGGGGTAGCCGACGGCACCATAGGGGTAGGCGGAGTAGGCGCTGATGGCGGGGTAGCCGAAGGCGCTGTAGGCGTAGGGGGCGGCGTAGGCGTAGTAGGCCTCGGCGCCCTTCAGGGTCTCCTTGGCCTTCTCCTGGGCGAACACGGCCGCCACCAGCAGGACTACGAGGAAAGAGCAGACCTGTGGACACAGAACACACCATTAACTGAAATGTACATTACTGTAACAAAGTAAATACCCACATTCCTTGTTGCTGTGATAATATAATCACCTGGCAGCATTTTTATCTGCGCACACACTGAATACTACTTGAAGTCCCCAAATAACAATCAGTCCTACAAATACTTTGTCACGTTTTAGGCACACTGTGTCATCAGAAAATTGGAAACTAACTTAATGGAAACTATCACACCAAATTTGTTTCCGCTATTCTGATGATGGGTCATGACTGCAATTAGTCAATATAGGTTTTTTGTTGGTAGCTTCCTGAAGCAGTATTATGGGCTTGCTGAGTTAGTTGTGTAATGGTTGCAGGCCTTCTGTACTGCCTTTTAGCGCAAGTTAAACTGAATGTACCACTCTGAATTTATTTTAGCACACAGAAGAAAATTCTTATAGAAATGAGTTGGTGAGCTTGATGTAGGGAGCAGATGATAGGAAATCTCAACTGTATGAGCCTTCAGACTCTCGTTACGAAATATAGAACAATGTGCGGGAAAAACCCTTACACACTATAAACAATACCGTCCAGAAACACAGCTATAATTGAAAACGAGAAAATGGAGGCTTAGAGTTTAACGTCTCGTCGACTAAAAAGTGATTAGAATCAGGGCACAGGCACGGAAGACGAAGGATAGAGAAAACAATCACTTATTTACTTTTCAAAGGATTCATACTGGTTTTGGCCTTTAGCAATTTAGGAGAAAACCTAAAAATGGATGGCAGGAATTGGAAACATAGTCCTCGTGACTGCAAGTCCTGTGTCTTATTAGTGCTGCGTAAAAGCTTTGTGTCAGACACAACTAAAAACCTTCAACATCGAATGAAAGTTTTCAGACGGCACCAGAATCTGTTCTGCAAGTGGTAAAGATTTACTTTCTATTGAACTGTTTTACAGCGAACATCTATTATAAATAGTGTAAGTCCACAAGAATATGTTTCTTAGAACCAACTAACACAAGAAAACTGCTGGAGCTGAGCTCAGATTCTTTACGAGTATGTAGGCGTGTTACATACGCTGTACGGATACTGGGTCACTTTTGCTTGATATATTGTCTGGCAATATAAGCTGAGCCACTATGTTGCCACAGAGGTATCGCAGAGGGCCTTACCTCTCTCTCATGAGCTTAGAGTGCCCGCTTCTGTCAGCCTCAGCTTCTGTCTTATTCACTGAGATCACAACACACGAAAGAACACTTTAATCAACCACAATACGCCGAACAAATAGTCTGGATTCTTGCAACAACAGGGGCCATTTTAACTCTGATATGACTAACCTAGTGCTGAAAACTCGAAAAAAGAGAACGGTTAGGTCCTTGAGAAGACCAGTTGATGAAACATCTTTTTTGTTTTGATTATCAAATACAGAAAAAAACGGGAAATTCATACTTCGTGTTATTCAAGAGAATACCGATAATTTTCTGTCCACCAACACTATGATCCGGGATCAAATTCTTATGCCGCTATGAAACTGATGACAAAAATAGTACTGCATAACTGGTTAACTTGTGGAATCAATGTTGTCAAGGCAATAAAACAGTAAAAATCATGTCTGAATTATAATATTATCTCTGTTTTATCATTGCAAATGCGTGATATTGCTGAACAGGAGTTCCACAGTTCATAAGGCAGAAATGAGGGAAAGAAAAGTTTCGACAACCAGATCTACTACGGACCCTGACTGCTCAGATCAAAGACTTATCTCTCCAGATAAGTTCATAGAACTACGCCAGAAAAAATTCAGTATTTCATAATATCTTCAATGAAATGTTTTTATTAATTAATTTATTATTTATTTATTTCACCGCTCTCTTTTAATTTGTCATGTAAGTTTCTGGCCGCCACGAGTCTGAAACGGCAAGAGTACGCGTACCATTGAAAGCCCGCTGGTTACTCTGCGAGCGATGAAGAAACGCAGATTGGGGATTACTAATATAGATACGATAGTAAACAAATGGATCACATAAAGATTGGGGTGAAAGTCGCAGTTATGACTACAAAGAAAGTGAAATGGAACTGGCTGGGAACTGTATTAGGGCGAATGGATGGCAGTATGAGCCAAGGCGAATCTTTTCTGAAGTTCAAGAAGTAAAAAAACAAGGCCTGAGGCCTTTGGGGTGGACGATATTTCTTCAGAATTATCGAGATCTTTTAGGAGAGCCTGCTAAGACGAAACTAATCCACCCCGTGTGCAAGGTATATGACACAAGGGAAAAATCCTCAGACATCGAGAAAAATGTAATCTTTCCAGTTCCAAAGAAGCGGGAGTTTGCAGTTGTGAATATTACCAAGACGTAAGTTTAGTGAGTTATAGTTGCGAAATCCTGACACAGTTTGTCTGTAGAAGGATGGAAAAACTTGTAGAAACCTGTCTCGGTGAAGTTCACTTTGGGTTATGGAGAAATGTAGGAACACGAGAGCAGTATTGACTATGCAACTTACGTTAGAACATAGGTTAAGGAAAGGAAAACCCCCGCGATTGTAGCATTCTTCGAAGGTAAGGCTTTGAGGTTTGTTGATGACTTTGCAATTCTGTCAGAGATGGCTCAAAAATGGTTCAAATTGCTCTGAGCACTATGGGACTTAACTTCTGAGGTCATCAATCCCCTCAGAGATGGCCATAGACTCTGAAGATCGGTTGAATAAATTGCGCAAAGAGTCGAAAAGACGTTGTAAGATGAACATCAACCAAAACTGATACAAGGATAATGCTATGTAATCTAATTAAATTAGGCGATAGTGAGTGAATTAGACTAGGAAATGAGATACTAAGAACCGCAGACGGGCTTTGATATTTCTGGAGAAAAAATACGTGACGATTGTCAAATTAGATAGCCAATAGCAAGAAAAATTTTAGGACGTATTTTCTGGAGAGATTTGTCTATAGTTTACCTGCGTATGGAAACGAAGAGAATGGAAGATTTGAAATGTGATGCTGTAGGAGAATACTGAAGTTTTTTCAGTTGACTGTCGGAGCGTGTCCATAGCTCCACCTCAATAGTGGAAGATACGATAGTGTGTTTAGAGAATTCTGAGAATTCATTAGGACCAAGCTGCACCTTGGTACATATATTGAGACTAGTCAAATGATGCCATGCAGGCAATTTTGGTGTCAATTATGACGGTACTAGAATGAGGACAGCATAACACCCAGTTTCCGAGTAGGGAAAAACTGCAACTCAGCTGGAGTTCGAACTCGGGTTCGATCAGTTAGCAATCTGCTGCGCTGACCCCACAGCTACCGAGGCGGACCGTATTAGCAGGGTAGATTGGATTGCCAATGAGGAAGTATTGATTCGAATCTGGGAGAAAAGAAATGTGTGACAGAAGTCGGGTAAAAGAATGAATCGGTTTGTAGGCCATTTTCTGAGGCATCAAGAGTCCTCAGTTTGGCAATGGAGGAAAGTGTGGGGTGTGGGGTAAGAATTTGAGTGGAAGAGGAAGGCTTGGCTACAGTAAGCAGATTCAAATGGTTATAAATTGCAATAGCGAAAAGACGTTCAAGAGATAGACCAGCGTGAAGAGTAGCGTCAAACTAGTCTTGAGACTGAAGATCACAACAAGATGCAGGTACAGTACAGATGCAAGTCGCTGAAGGTCCTAAATGTGGTACAACGATAAGTGGTCTCAGCGATATACTCCATAGTAGAATGAGATTTTCACTCTGCAGCGGAGTGTGCGCTGAAATGAAACTTCCTAGCAGATTAAAACTGTGTGCCCGCCGAGACTCGAACTCGGGACCTTTGCCTTTCGCGGGCAAGTGCTCTAACAACTGAGCTACCGAAGCACGACTCACGCCCGCTACTCACAGCTTTACTTCTGCCAGTACCTCGTCTCCTACCTTCCAAACTTTACAGAAGCTCTCCTGCGAAACTTGCAGAACTAGCACTCCTGAAAGAAAGGATATTGCGGAGACATGGCTTAGCCACAGCCTGGGGGATGTTTCCAGAATGAGATTTTCACTCTGCGGCGGAGTGTGTAAAGGCAAAGGTCCCTAGTTCGAGTCTCGGTCGGGCACACAGTTTTAATCTGCTAGGAAGTTTTACTCCATAGTAGTTTGTGTAGTATGTATGCAGATGTGTATGTATAGGCAAGTCTGTTGGAGACCTCCATCTGACAGCGGATGTTGAACGGCTCCTACTGTTGCTGTTGATGGTGATAACGTCTTAAGTAGTGAATATCCTTGTACCGAATGGTGCTTCATATTTGTAAGGAGGTACTTACGAAAGCCTTCATGGTGCGTCGATCTGTTGCTTCGGCAGACAGTGATGCCTGGACGGCAGTGGGCCGGGCATTTATAGCAGTTTGCGGACGCGGCCTTGGCGCTGGCTGGCCCGGGCGTGGTCGCCGCGTCGCTCTTGAACTTGCCGCCGCGTCTGCTTGCCGGACCTGCTCGCCAACGGCTCCGCGTGACGGCAGCAAAGGTCAGTAATTGCAGGGCACGCGGGCCGGCAGGCGAGGCTGACTACAGGGTTTCCGCTCAACGGCGCACGCTGATGACGAATGTGCTTCGGCGACGAGTGCCAAGATCATTGCTCATCATCATCATCATCATCATCATCATCATCATTTAAGACTGATTATGCCTTTCAGCGTTCAGTCTGGAGCATAGCCCCCCTTATACAGTTCCTCCATGATCCCCTATTCAGTGCTAACAGTGGTGCCTCTTCTGATGTTAAACCTATTACTTCAAAATCATTCTTAACCGAATCCAGGTACCTTCTCCTCGGTCTGCCCCGACTCCTCCTACCCTCTACTGCTGAATCCATGAGTCTCTTGGGTAACCTTGCTTCTCCCATGCGTGTAACATGACCCCACCATCTAAGCCTGTTCGCCCTGACTGCTACATCTATAGAGTTCATTCCCAGTTTTTCTTTGATTTCCTCATTGTGGACACCCTCCTGCCATTGTTCCCATCTACTAGTACCTGCAATCATCCTAGCTACTTTCATATCCGTAACCTCAACCTTGTTGATAAGGTAACCTGAATCCACCCAGCTTTCGCTCCCATACAACAAAGTTGGTCGAAAGATTGAACGGTGCGCAGATAACTTAGTCTCGGTACTGACTTCCTTCTTGCAGAAGAGAGTAGATCGTAGCTGAGCGCTCACTGCATTAGCTTTGCTACACCTCGCTTCCAGTTCTTTCACTATGTTGCCATCCTGTGAGAATACGCATCCTAAGTACTTGAAACCGTCCACCTGTTCTAACTTTGTTCCTCCTATTTGGCACTCAATCCGTTTATATTTCTTTCCCACTGACATTACTTTCGTTTTGGAGATGCTAATCTTCATACCATAGTCCTTACATTTCTGATCTAGCTCTGAAATATTACTTTGCAAACTTTCAATCGAATCTGCCATCACAACTAAGTCATCCGCATATGCAAGACTGCTTATTTTGTGTTCACATATCTTAATCTCACCCAGCCAGTCTATTGTTTTCAACATATGATCCATAAATAGTATGAACAACAGTGGAGACAGGTTGCAGCCTTGTCTTACCCCTGAAACAACTCTGAACCATGAACTCAATTTATCGTCAACTCTAACCGCTGCCTGACTATCCATGTAAAGACTTTTAATTGCTTGCAAAAGTTTGCCTCCTATTCCATAATCTTGTAGAACAGACAATAACTTCCTCCTAGGAACCCGGTCGTATGCCTTTTCTAGATCTATAAAGTATAGATACAATTCCCTGTTCCACTCATAACACTTCTCCATTATTTGCCGTAAGCTAAAGATCTGGTCCTGACAACCTCTAAGAGGCCTAAACCCACACTGATTTTCATCCAATTGGTCCTCAACTAATACTCGCACTTTCCTTTCAACAATACCTGAGAAGATTTTACCCACAACGCTGATTAAAGAGATACCTCTGTAGTTGTTACAATCTTTTCTGTTTCCATGTTTAAAGATTGGTGTGATTACTGCTTTTGTGGTTCATGGTGTGGGTTCCTGTAGTCATGTCCTAGTTCATGAACCACGGGCAACGTATGAGTGGCCAAGTAAGTGGTCCCGACAGTCGGGATACCAGTTACTTTGGAATAAGGCTGGGCATCTCGGACATATTCTGAGTCGTGGTCACCTTTGTGCTCATACGGCAAAGACTACTAAATCCACCGGTTAGTCCCTCAGCCGTTAGGGGTAAAACCCAATGGGACTCGGGGCAAGTAAGGCTAGCAACCTGCTTCCCTGGTACTTTAAATATGATGCTGGCAACAATCAGAAGATCATTGCTGGCCACTAAAATTGCAGCTTCAGTAAGGACAGCAATTACTGTGTCCGCAGCTGGTGGTCGTGCGGTAGCGTTCTCGCTTCCCGCGCCCGGGTTCCCGGGTTCGATTCCCGACGGGGTCAGGGATTTTCTCTGCCTCGTGATGGCTGGGTGTTGTGTGATGTCCTTAGGTTAGTTAGGTTTAAGTAGTTCTAAGTTCTAGGTGACTGATGACCATAGATGTTAAGTCCCATAGTGCTCAGAGCCATTTGAAACATTTTTGAACCAGCAATTACTGAAATTTTTCTTCTGCGTATACCGTACGATTTATGCACGAGTACACTTATAGGTGATTTATGACCATACATTGCTACAGAAAAAGGCTGAAGATTAGATCGGTAGATCACATACCTAATGAGGAGGTATTGAATGGAATTGGGGAGAAGAGGAGTTTGTGGCACAACTTGACTAGAAGAAGGGATCGGTTGATTGGCCATGTTCTGAGGCATCAAGGGATCGCCTATTTAGTACTGGAGGGCAGCGTGGAGGGTAAAAATCGTAGAGGGGGAGACCAAGAGATGAATACACTAAACAGATTCAGAAGGATGTGGGTTGCAGTAGGTACTGGGAGATGAAAAAGCTTGCAGAGGATAGAGTTGCATGGAGAGGTGCATCGAACCAGTCTCAGGACTGAAAGACCACAACAACAACATGGCCATACATAGTGCGAAATTTAGTAAGGGAAACTGGGACTAGTTGGCACAGATTTTGGATTTTGATTTTTCAATGTTTCGTGCATGTTTGGAGTGATTCTGGCGAGTGCAGCGGATAGCTTATCTTCTGACTCAAAAATCGTAAAGGACGCATTAATTAGAAAAGTACGTAGGTAACACCAAAAATACTCATCCTGAAGATTGCAATTACGCCAACTAATCCTGTATGAGAGGTTACTTGTTATACCCCTAGAGGTGAATCGGCGCAAGCTGATATACGAGGTGCATTCAAGTTCTAAGGCCTCCGATTTTTTTTCTCCGGACTGGAAAGAGATAGAAACATGCGCATTGTTTTAAAACGAGGCCGCGTTCATTGTCAATACGTCCCAGAGATGGCAGCACCGTACGGCAGATGGAATTTTACCGCCAGCGGCGAGAATGAGAACTATTTTAAATACTTAAAATGGCGACGTTTTCCTTACTTGAACAGCGTCCAATCATTCGTTTTCTGAATCTGCGTGGTGTGAAACCAATTGAAATTCATCGACAGTTGAAGGAGACATGTGGTGATGGAGTTATGGATGTGTCGAAAGTGCGTTTGTGGGTGCGACATCGTGTGACAACAAACCGAAACAACCTCGGGCTCGCACAAGCCGGTCTGATGACACGATCGAGAAAGTGGAGAGAATTGTTTTGGGGGATCGCCGAATGACTGTTGAACAGATCGCCTCCAGAGTTGGCATTTCTGTGGGTTCTGTGCACACAATCCTGCATGATGACCTGAAAATGCGAAAAGTGTCATCCAGGTGGGTGCCACGAATGCTGACGGACGACCACACGGCTGCCCGTGTGGCATGTTGCCGGGCAATGTTGACGCGCAACGAGAGCACGAATGGGACTTTCTTTTCGTCGGTTGTGACAATGGATGAGACGTGGATGCCATTTTTCAATGCAGAAACAAAGCGCCAATCAGCTCAATGGAAGCACACAGATTCACCGCCACCAAAAAAATTTCGGGTAACCGCCAGTGCTGAAAAAATGATGGTGTCCTTGTTCTGGGACAGCGAGGGCGTAATCCTTACCCATTGCGTTCCAAAGGGCACTACGGTAACAGGTGCATCCTACGAAAATGTTTTGAAGAACAAATTCCTTCCTGCACTGCAACAAAAACGTCAGGGAAGGGCTGCGCGTGTGCTGTTTCACCGAGACAACGCACCCGCACATCGAGCTAACGTTGCGCAACAATTTCTTCGTGATAACAACTTTGAAGTGATTCCTCATGCTCCCTACTCACCTGACCTGGCTCCTAGTGACTTTTGGCTTTTTCCAACAATGAAAGACACTCTCCGTGGCCGCACATTCACCAGCCGTGCCGCTATTGCCTCAGCGATTTTCCAGTGGTCAAAACAGACTGCTAAAGAAGCCTTCGCCGCTGACATGGAATCATGGCGTCAGCGTTGTGAAAAATGTGTACGTCTGCAGGGCGATTACGTCGAGAAGTAACGCCAGTTTCATCGATTTCAGGTGAGTAGTTAATTAGAAAAAAAATCGGAGGCCTTAGAACTTGAATGCACCTCGTAGATTGGGATACTTAGGTACAACAAAGCAATTTTCGAGGAAAAAAAAATTTAATCAGAACTTCGTGTGACTTCTTCTTCAGAGAACATGTTTTTCAAAAAAACAAATTCCTTGGAAAGAAATAATACTTGAAGGTATAAACAACACTATGAACGTAATGTATAACAAATAATGAATTCTTCAAGAAAAGTAAGTTCTGCTTAGTCTTGTACCTAATTGTAATTATTCACATAGAATTCGTTCAATGTTTTAAATCAACCACAAATCTCGGAGTTGAGTGCTTGTTTATTTGAACAGATGACCTGTATTTTTGGAAAATTTCATTTTGTTAGTACTAAATGGATCCGTCTGTTCTGGCCATCTCTTGTTTTTCCCTTTTTTATCAGTGGTGGACACACGAATCCTGCTGCCATCGGTTTCGACAATCTTTCCAGTGGAGTAGCGGGTACTGTACTTCAAAATAACATGGAGATCAGGAGGCCCTTGATATTGTGAGGTATTCGTTGTCGGTCTTGTTCGATGTTCGATGTATGTCTGCGGGTGTCCAGGGTTCGTGGGAACTGCCGTCGTTGCAGGATGATGATGACGATATTTGGTTTGTGGGGCGCTCAGCTACGCAGTTACAAGCGCCCGTACAAAGTTCCAGTCACGAATGATGATGATGATGATGATGATGAAATGATGGGGACAATACAAACACCTAGTCCTCGAGCAGAGAAAATTCCCTGCCCGGCCGGAAATCGAACCCGGGACCCCGTGATCCAGTGCCAGCAACGCTAGCCCCTGGACGTCTTTGCAGGAGGCTGGGGGTGAATGCCCTCCGTCATGGACAGGTTCCACATCATCTACTGTCATTAATGAAAACCGATCTGTTTTCGTTTTCGGCCTAGCTAATATCTCACACGCGATCATGGGAATCCGTACAAGAAAATTCAAATCGACTATTTTTTTTTTCTAGGAAGCGCTTTCTTCTACGAATTGTCACCCTTAGCCATGTCGCTCTTACTGGTGGCTGTACATCGCTCTTTCTTATTACTAAGCCTTTAAGCCAGGATTCTATCTTTGATGGGGCTGCGTGGAACGAGTTGTCATAGGTATGTCAACTAGCCCCAAAGGGATATCAAAACCAAAATGGATATCACACGCTCACATGCATCACAAACAGAAGATTATCACACCTTCATGCAACCACAGTTAGTCACACTTTCGGAAACCTCCACCAGCAGCGCCTCAAATCGATGTAGAGGTTTACTAGAACAAGTAAATTTCCTTACCCGTCAGAAAAAACGATTAAGCGGTTTCCTTTCTTTACGATGTTTCCAAGCAGATTGAAGTTACGGTGCATCATGTACCGTTACATACACTTCGTATCACGGTAACAACGCTCTACCCCAGCGGTGGCAGAAAATAGAAGCTGTGTGCCAGTTAAGCCTTACACAGAGTTCCACCTTTGTCTGCAAAGTGGCTGTATCCTAGCTGGATAGCGAATCTAACTGAACTTGGATGGTAAATATAGGTATGTTAAACTATGCTGCTTCAATTGTAAGCGCAGTTCATCATCAGTAATGACTGACGAGTGGTGATGTGCTACCCTCTAGGCAAACAATGGTTATTGTGTTTTCAGTGAATGGGTGATCTGAGAACGTATTGATCAGCTCAACACCTGCATCGAGGTAGGCCGGGGCAACTGTGATCTTACGTTTCTTGTTGAAAGACAATGTCGCGGAGACGTTGGAGAGAGGGCACTGTCATCGACTCTAACACGTCAGAAACGTACCTGCTGCGGTCCACATTAACGGCTACGCGGATCACAGGCGACGAGTTGTGTACACAGTTTCAACTCCGCACCATTAGGCCAGATGTTGGACCCGTAAGACGATTACGAATGCAATGTGCGAACGTTCGTTCTCCTCGGAGCTCTACATATAGATCCGTCTGTAGTGATGAGTTTCCATTCCTGCATCCTGTGTTGTTGTTGGCCTCATGAGTGATGGTGCACGTTCTCTCTCCTGCATTTTAATGGGAAGCAATGGTCGCCACGATGACAGTTTGTTATGCTCCTGACGTCGGTCGTACTGTCCCTGTGGGATACTTGTCGTGCTGTAAACAAGCCCATCTCTTGTCTCAAGCAAGCTGGTGTGGCTGCGCGATGACACACGTCCGAGCGAACAGCATATACGGGGTGTTCAAAAAGTCTCTCCGCAGGGCAGTATGATTGTTAGCCGCGCGTACCGTAATGCCGCAGTGAATACACCGAAATGAAACTCAGTGAAATACAAGTTGTTAATTTATTGAATATTCATTTTTACTTACAAATTTTCACAATAAATGTTGAAAGTGCCCCAGCTTGAAGGGAAGTAACTCAGCCAGGCCAACAATCATACGGTACGCGCGGGAAACGATCATAGGGAACTGCAGAGAGACTGAACACCCCCTATATCTTTTAGAGAGCTTGTCACGCGAGAGCCTGCATGGCGTTGTGGATGGCTGTCCTGAACCCATACGTTTTATGATCACGTTACTGGAACGGAATACTGGGCATTAATATCACGGATCCATGGACTGTAGTCTCGATAAGGCCGCTTTCGAATCCCGACACATGCAGGTAGCCATTTCTCTTCCTTACGCGAGGTATAACACTATCATCTCACAAACATGCAGCATTAAAATGCGATTTATCCGTAAGGAACGCACTGTATAAGCTTTTGTTGCATACGAGGCATAGTCATAAAGTTGTAAATATTACCTCGGAAAAAAAATCAAGCTGCGATCATGGAACTTGACGATCGTGTTAGTCCTTCAACGCGACAAATTTTGCCAAACGACGGACGATGCTGCAGATACCTTGGTTACAGTAGTGTGCGTTTTGGTTGTTCACGAAACATTCCACATCGAAAACCACCTCATCATCGTTCCGGTAATGCCTGCCACGCAAGGGCGCCTTTATCTGAAAGAAAAGGATTTGGTAACCGGATGGCATGCTGGGAGAATACGTGAGTGAGGCAAAATTTGATATTAAAAGAAGCAGCGTTTGTTTCTGTGATCTGCACAGAATGAAGTGGGACGTTCTCGTTGTCATGGACCGGATCCAAGCATACGGCAAGTTAATTTCAAAATATCTTGCAGAATGTTGAAAAATGAGACACAACCGATTTTCACCTTTCCTATTGTCACCCTGATTGTGATACGGCGGTCACCGATGACAATGGGCTCCACCTCTATTGCAATTCCCAGTCTTTCACAGAGAAATGGTCACCCACTTCACTGTTCTTCCTTCAGTCTTATTTGGTCACAACTGAAGCGCCTGTGGCATCAGACCACTGTATCATGTAACGGTACTTCGTTGCCGTGAATTTCCACCATCAGGTGTGCCCCAGGGCAGCGTAATAGGTCCTCTGCTTTTTACGATTTACATAAACGATCTGGTTGATGGTATTGACAGAGGCATTAGACTGTTTGGCGATGATGCTGTAGTCTACAGGAAAGTAGTATCACACGAAAGTTGTGAACAAGTCACTAAGGATTTGCAGAAAATATATGCGTGGTGTAATGACTGGCAGTTATCTCTCAATGTTGGTAAGTGTAATCTACTGCGTATAACAAGGCGAAAATCCCCATTAACGTATGAGTACAAAATAAATGATCAGTCTTTGGAAGCGGTAACACCAGTCAAGTATCTGGGTGTGACTATTCGAAATGATCTCAAATGGAATGATCAGATTACACAAGTAACGGGTAAGGCGAACTCTAGATTGCGGTTTATTGGTAGCATCCTGAAGCGATGCAGTCCTTCAACAAAGAAATAGCTTACAATACGTTAGTTCGTCCAGTCCTAGAGTATTGTTCGTCTGTGTGGGACCCTTACCAGTTGGGTCTGATTCAAGAGATTGAGAAGGTGCAAAGAGGAGCGGCAAGATTGGTACATTTAGCCATCGCGAGAGCGTTACAAATCTCATAGGAAGTTTTAAGAGGGACACACTTGCAGATAGACAACGCGCTAAACAGAAGGGGTTGCTCACTAAATTCCGAAGTCCAATCTTCACCGAGGATGTAGAGCATATATTATTACCAACAACTTTCAAATCGCGCAATGATCATCATTCAAAGATAAGGGAAATAAGAGCTCGTACTGAGGCGTTCAGACAGTCTTTCCCTCGCGCGATCCGCGAGTGGAACAGAGGGGGGGGGGGGGGGGGGAGAGAAATATGACCTTGCGAATTGTTGTGCCCTCCGCCACACACCACTTGGTGGCTAGTGGAGTATATATGTAGAAGTAGATGTAGATCTATGTGTTTTTGTAGAGGACGAAACCGAGAGCGTGATATACACTCCTGGAAATTGAAATAAGAACACCGTGAATTCATTGTCCCAGGAAGGGGAAACTTTATTGACACATTCCTGGGGTCAGATACATCACATGATCACACTGACAGAACCACAGGCACATAGACACAGGCAACAGAGCATGCACAATGTCGGCACTAGTACAGTGTATATCCACCTTTCACAGGAATGCAGGCTGCTATTCTCCCATGGAGACGATCGTAGAGATGCTGGATGTAGTCCTGTGGAACGGCTTGCCATGCCATTTCCACCTGGCGCCTCAGTTGGACCAGCGTTCGTGCTGGACGTGCAGACCGCGTGAGACGACGCTTCATCCAGTCCCAAACATGCTCAATGGGGGACAGATCCGGAGATCTTGCTGGCCAGTGTAGTTGACTTACACCTTCTAGAGCACGTTGGGTGGCACGGGATACATGCTGTTGGAACAGCAAGTTCCCTTGCCGGTCTAGGAATGGTAGAACGATGGGTTCGATGACGGTTTGGATGTACCGTGCACTATTCAGTGTCCCCTCGACGATCACCAGTGGTGTACGGCCAGTGTAGGAGATGGCTCCCCACACCATGATGCCGGGTGTTGGCCCTGGGTGCCTCGGTCGTATGCAGTCCTGATTGTGGCGCTCACCTGCACGGCGCCAAACACGCATACGACCATCATTGGCACCAAGGCAGAAGCGACTCTCATCGCTGAAGACGACAGGTCTCCATTCGTCCCTCCATTCACGCCTGTCGCGACACCACTGGAGGCGGGCTGCACGATGTTGGGGCGTGAGCGGAAGATGGCCTAACGGTGTGCGGGACCGTAGCCCAGCTTCATGGAGACGGTTGTGAATGGTCCTGGCCGATACCCCAGGAGCAACAGTGTCCCTAATTTGCTGGGAAGTGGCGGTGCGGTCCCCTACGGCACTGCGTAGGATCCTACGGTCTTGGCGTGCATCCGTGCGTCGCTGCGGTCCGGTCCCAGGTCGACGGGCACGTGCACCTTCCGCCGACCACTGGCGACAACATCGATGTACTGTGGAGACCTCACGCCCCACGTGTTGAGCAATTCGGCGGTACGTCCACCCGGCCTCCCGCATGCCCACTATACGCCCTCGCTCAAAGTCCGTCAACTGCACATACGGTTCACGTCCACGCTGTCGCGGCATGCTACCAGTGTTAAAGACTGCGATGGAGCTCCGTATGCCACGGCAAACTGGCTGACACTGACGGCGGCGGTGCACAAATGCTGCGCAGCTAGCGCCATTCGACGGCCAGCACCGCGGTTCCTGGTACGTCCGCTGTGCCGTGCGTGTGATCATTGCTTGTACAGCCCTCTCGCAGTGTCCGGAGCAAGTATGGTGGGTCTGACACACCGGTGTCAATGTGTTCTTTTTTCCATTTCCAGGAGTGTAGTCTCTTTGCCTGTGTAGCTAAGCAACTACATTCTTCGCATCGCGCCAGATTGTTTGCGCGCTCTTTACCGAGCTTACCTAATGGCGATGTACATCAGCTCGCTCTCAGTTGTTTGCGAAGGATAACTGCAGGATGGACATCCAAGAACAAGTGCTGCATGTCATGTGGGACGTGGATGTTACGAGTATTTGCTGAAGCTGAATATCACTTTGAGTGAGCGTGTGATTCTCTGTTCTACCAACTCAAGAGGGGCGTCCAATAACTAATGCAACATACAGGGTGATTCAAAAAGAATACCACAACTTTAAAAATGTGTATTTAATGAAAGAAACATAATATAACCTTCTGTTATACATCATTACAAAGAGTATTTAAAAAGGTTTTTTTCACTCAAAAACAAGTTCAGAGATGTTCAATATGGCCCCCTCCAGACACTCGAGCAATATCAACCCGATACTCCAACTCGTTCCACACTATCTGTAGCATATCAGGCGTAACAGTTTGGATAGCTGCTGTTATTTCTCGTTTCAAATCATCAATGGTGGCTGGGAGAGGTGGCCGAAACACCATATCCTTAACATACCCCCATAAGAAAAAATCGCAGGGGGTAAGATCAGGGCTTCTTGGAGGCCAGTGATGAAGTGCTCTGTCACGGGCTGCCTGGCGGCCGATCCATCGCCTCGGGTAGTTCACGTTCAGGTAGTTACGGACAGATAAGTGCCAATGTGGTGGCGCTCCATCCTGCTGAAATATGAATTGTTGTGCTTCTTGTTCGAGCTGAGGGAACAGCCAATTCTCTAACATCTCCAGATACTGTAGTCCAGTTACAGTAGCACCTTCGAAGAAAAAGGGACCAAAAACTTTATTGGCTGAAATGGCACAGAAAACGTTCACCTTAGGCGAGTCACGTTCATACTGAGTTGTTTCCCGCGGATTCTCAGTGCCCCATATACAGACATTGTGACGGTTGACTTTCCCGTTGGTGTGGAAAGTTCCTTCATCACTAAACACAATCTTTGAAACGAAAGATTCATCTGTTTCCATTTGAGCAAGGATAAAATCACAGAAATCGATTCTTTTAATCTTATCAGCTGCAGACAGTGCTTGAACCAATTTCAGACGATAAGGTTTCATAACTAGCCTTTTTCGTAGGACTCTCCATACAGTTGATTGTGGAATTTGCAGCTCTCTGCTAGCTCTGCGAGTCGATTTTCCTGGGCTGCGAACAAATGCTTGCTGGATGCGTGCTACATTTTCATCACTCGTTCTCGGCCGTCCAGAACCTTTCCCTTTGCACAAACACCCATTCTCTGTAAACTGTTTATACCAACGTTTAATACACCACCTATCAGGAGGTTTAACACCATACTTCGTTCGAAATGCACGCTGAACAACTGTCGTCGATTCACTTCTGCCGTACTCAATAACACAAAAAGCTTTCTGTTGAGCGGTCGCCATCTTAGCATCAACTGACGCTGACGCCTAGTCAACAGCGCCTCAAGCGAACAAATGTACAACTAAATGAAACTTTATAGCTCCCTTAATTCGCCGACAGATAGTGCTTAGCTCTGCCTTTTGTCGTTGCAGAGTTTTAAATTCCTAAAGTTGTGGTATTCTTTTTGAATCACCCTGTATTTTTATCGGATAGCAGCATCATATTATTGACCACTTTTTTGGCTACAAAACCCTATTTTTCGACATAGTCTCCATTCAATGTGACGGCCTTATGCCACCTTACTGCGAGGGACTGTATGGCCGCGGGATACCAATCTCCCAATCATCCACGTACAGCTTCCCTCGGAGTGGTCCATACAGATGGAAGGCGGGAGGTGCGAGATCCAGGCTGTAGTGTGTGCCTCTGGAAGAACAGTCCAATGAAGTTTTGTGAGCTCCTTTCGAGTGCGCAGACGTATGCGAGGCCAATAGAGACGTCCAGTTGGACAGCGAGGTGTTTTATTGTGATCAATTCAAATGTGAGTGTTCGCACGTTCCAACATTACAGGAATCACATCTGTGTGCGGACAGGCTCGTGCGACCTTGTTGCGATGATGGCAAAACGCCGTGCTTTTGTCCACTGCCATGCCTCCAAAGACATTCTGCAAGCGCCTATGAATATCTGCGATGCTGTGGTTTTCCGCCAAAAGATACTCGATGACAGCTCTCTGCTAGGAACACACGTCCGTTACAGACGCCATTTTGAAGTCTACGTAAAGCGCTGTAGCTATCGGAACTTCATGAAAGTATAGGGTTGGATCAGGAATATTCCGTGATGTCTCGGAAGAAATTCAACCTATTTTTTCAACCGAAACTGGCCGAGAAAAAAATGTGTTGCATTACTTATTGAATGCATCTCGTACATGTCTGAGAAGCATGTCGTTTGGATTTGGTGGGAGATGGCCTTCGACTTTGTCTGCTATTTCTGTTGCAGAATTCACGGGCAAAGTGTGATTACGGAGCCGTTGTTTGACTAGTTTGGCGAGAACCTATGTGTGTAGATTGCACGAACGGTTGTTTGGAGTTATCACTTGTGATGAGGGTTATTTATGGTTCAAAATGGTTCAAATGGCTCTGAGCACTATGGGACTTAACATCTAAGGTCATCAGCCCCCTAGAACTTAGAACTACTTAAACCTAACTAACCTAAGGACATCACACACATCCATGCCCGAGGCAGGATTCGAACCTGCGACCGTAGCGGTCACGCGGTTCCAGACTGAAGCGCCTTTAACCGCTTGGCCACACCGGCCGGCGGTTGTTTATGCTATGTGTGTTAAATTTGTTAAAGAACATCTTCTATACACCATGAGCTATTGCAAATGTTTATTAACCAAACCGACTTTCGGATGTGTGGCCCATCTTAGATTCATCTGATATAAAGGAACAAAGAACTCTATGTGTATCAGTTTCCGCAATATGACAACTGTATATATAACAGGAGAAACATATGTCTACTTACATTATGTACCTTTATATCAGTGACATGTGTGTCAGTTATGATATTCAACTTGATGGATATCTAGAAATCAAACAACCGTTCGGATAATTAGAACCTAATTATGACTATGTCTATGTGTTTGTTTTATTGTGTATTGTTTTAGATTTGAGTTAAATCACATTCATTTAAAGTGTCTACCGGATCAATTTGCCTAACCTGTTAAAATCGTTTACTCTACAGTTATTCAAGACTGTCGGATTTGAGTGCTGTTGGTAACTTGACAACATTATTTGTGCTGATTTTGTGTAATTCATTTTGTACTCAGGACGAATGTCAATTCAATTTTACTACCTGTTATTTTAGTTGAAGGCATGTCGGTGTTGTGGTTTAATTTTGTTTGCACATTTTTTTATATAAAACTAACTAGAGTTGTCGCAACTTAAAAAGAAGCCACTACAATGGTACATTCTCTATTGGCTGAGATTTGCGTTCTATTTAATTCCATGTTTCGCTATCTTAAGGAGACGCCGCTACTTATTTATGAGAGTTGAAATAATATTCGTCTCTTTAACGCAAAGGTTACATTTCACATAGTTTTACAGCTACTCGTGGTGTGTTTCGATGCTGTTTTTTCAGGTGTTGATTAATGTGTAAATAAATATTTATTGATGCTTGATGTATTTTGTTTGGAACATGTGTCAACTGAAATGATTTTCTGTCTGTTCCAGTAGGAACTGAATTCACTCTGTGCTTTAGCGAATCTATTTTGAGGCAGAAGTTCTAGGCAATGTCACGATTTCAAATCTCTATTGAAACTAGCTCAAATTTCAAATAATTTCTTATATTTACTTGAATATGTCAGAATTCACGACTTGTTAAATCATTCCGTCGTTTCTCATTTTGTCTGGTCTAGCAGCTTTTCACTCCCAGCTCCTCGCTTGACTATGTATGCCAAGCACGATAGCGACATCCAATGGTACTGTGGCGTGGCGGTTTGAGTATGTATCTGGACTGCAGACACTCACGGAGGAACTTCAAAAACTAAGCTACGTATTAAAATTATAGGCCAAGCAACTTTTACTGAATGTTGCACTACGATGCAAATTTCCACAGATACACGACATTATTTTTCAACATAGCCGTCAAGTCTCTGTAAATGTTCTATCAGTCGTACAGTCCATCAACGACAGAAATCCACTCCTTTGTCATGGAGCCTTTCGTGAAAAAATGGTTCAAATGGCTCTGAGCACTATGGGACTTAACTTCCGAGGTCATCAGTTCCCTAGAACTTAGAACTACTTAAGCCTAGCTAACCTAAGGACATCACACATCCATGCCCGAGGCAGAATTCCTAACCTGCGACCGTAGCGGTCGCGCGGTTCCAGACTGCAGCGCCTAGAGCCGCTCGGCCATCCCAGCCGGCGCCATTCGTGAATCGCTGTTTATTAACGTCCTCACCGGTAGGATATCTGCTATTGGCGCGAATCAATTCCCCGAGTGCCTGTGGTTGATGTGGATGACCTTCCTTCCGGATAAGCATCACCCCCGCCTGTGGGGCCTTGGTCAAGTTGTTGGCACCATTCCAATACGCCTGAAATCGACATCACATTCGATCCAAATACCGCCAGAAATTCTAGGTGAATCTGTGCGCAATTTAGACGTTTTGCCCACAAGAATCATACCGTCCCGCGTAGTTTCAAGTTGCTACGCCGTTTCAATCGCATGCTATGATACAGGTGTTAACTGTACGGCAACGGAACTGTGTCTGCAGAGAAGTCAGACACTCTCTTCTGGACTCACATTCGGGAGGACGACGGTTCAATCCCGCGTCCGGCCATCCTGATTCAGGTTTTCCGTGATTTCCCTAAATCGCTGCAGGCAAATGCCGGGATGGTTCTTTCGAAAGGGCACTGCCGACTTCCTTCCCCGTCCTTTCCTAATCCGATGAGACCGATGACCTCGCTGTCTGGTCTCCTACCCCAAACAACCCAACCCATCTAACTCTCTTCTGACAATGCGCCACTTTTGTTGTGCAATGGTTACGTGGGTCGATATTTGTAAGTTACTTTTGGTAGTCCCCTCGCACCCGCAAACAAACAATTACGTTCGGATTATTTTTACAAAGTTATGTTTAAAACGTTCTGACTATCCCATGTGACTTCTACAGTCGCGAAGGTAAAAGCTTGCGGTAGATTTTTATTTTCATATAGGACTACAAAGTTTATATTTTCAAGAAAACCATCCGACTTTACAAGGGTATCTTTTATATGCATTCATATACAAACTTGGGGTACTTCTTACAATTATGTTTCGGATCTAAACTTCCGTTTACGTTTCACAAATGTCCGATATACCCTCCATGTGACACGTGACAAGCATTCTGGTGATAGTGCGACCTGTTCCATAAATTTGCACGTCTTTAGTTATGGCTGTTGCTACATAGCGTCACCGTTCATGGAATGCTGTTGAAAGTAGGTATGTGGTATATATTTACGACCCCCCCCCCGTACCCCGCCCACTCATTCTCTATCTCTCTCTATAATACACGCACACAAACACCTTGAGATCAGGTGATCTTGGAGACCAATAGTGCAATGCGAGTTCTTTACATACCTTATGGCCGATCTGCTGTGGAGACAGACCACTATTCAGAAATGCTGGAACACCCAAGTGCCAGTGCAGTGGCGCTCCGACCGCGGAAACTGAAATTTTCGGCATATTCTCGTATTTGTAGAAACATTTTGGTTTCTAACATATCCAGATATGTGTTCTCTGTAACCGTCTTTTCAACAAAAAATGATAGGTCGGCAAATGGCGCTGATCCCGTGTAGCTTTGAATAGTGTCTCTCACGCGCGACTACGATATTTTGTGTGACATTGCTGTCAAATACTGTTAACCCATATGGATTTATTTTTCTGCCACTATTTCGTTGTTGTCTTATTGTGAGTACTGTACATATTTGCTAGGGAGGAAAAGGTTGCGTTTTTCTCACTGGGGAGATGTATTCATGGTATGGTCTAAGGTTCCTGTTTGTAGGTGGAGCCTAGCCTCTTCACGGAGATTGACAGTTTTCGCAGAAGTGGACTACAGACTGATCCGTGCTTTTGTGAGTAAAGCCATTGCCTGCTCTCACTGAGCGCAGAGGTTGCCAACCTAGCACTGCCATCTCAAGGAAAAACTGAGCGTGAAATTTTTGCCTTTCTTTCACAAAAATCAAATGACGAGATGCTGCAGCGCCAGCCAACCAGTGTGAGTAGATCGGTTGCTTTCGCTCCAAACATTCTGGAATGTAGAACAGGATGTGACGTGCCCGCCACTGTGCTTGGTGCTTAGAAGTCGACTAATCGAGGACACACTGTTCCAAGCTGATACCAGGCTCGTTTGTCTATGTACGTTTTGCACTCCAAGAGTGGGATATTCCCCCGTTTTTCCGTAAAATAGGCGATATTGTTGTTCGTCACATTGGGAACATCATTGAGACGTCCACTCCACATAGAGTTTGTTTGTTTATGTAGTGACTTGTGGGCAGATAATTAAGATTGGTGCCCTTTTGTTCCTCCCACCCGCTGTCAGGTGCTAACATGTGCATGCACTGATCATTTTGGACGAATGTAAGTGTCGCACTCCACGGTAGCGTGATTCACATTCTGAGCAGCTCACTGCTTACTTGTTCTGGTACGTAACTTGAACTGACGATCTGAATTTTAATTTGGGATTTTATCTCATTAACTTTGAATTCGCGAACTGCCCAGATAACGATGTCTTGTTGTGTTTTTTCCACACAATTCGCTACTTCCCCACAGTGTTTGCATCTTTTTGTGGCAATTCAGTCGAGATTTTACGGAACTTTTATGTCGGTCAATTTCTAGTGAATTGTGTCCATCGACCAGAGCAAATAAAAATTTGTTATAAGCAGACTTAATTTAGATTTCAAAATCCTTTAAATATTCTACAACTTTTCCATGGTGAATCAACCCACTACTGACAAATACAACCTAAGTTTGTTGTTCTTACAGTCTGTCAACGGTCAGTGGCTTTTTATTCAGAGGAATTCTTGTATGACTAAAGATTTGTTTATAGACCAGGGATAGTTTTGTAGATTTTCCTTACGGTTATAACTTGGCTATGTGTTGTCTCATCATAATTTGACTAACGTCCTTGCACTATTTATATGTAATGAGCAATATTTCTGGAGTGACGTCATATCATCATGTAGGCTAAGGACACACTGCCCTCCTGATGAGAGACAAACGAAGTTGCACCTTTCAGTGCTTCTGGTACCACATATTCTTACGTTCTGGAGGTTCCATTTTTCTACATAAATAACCGCGAAAAGAATTTTTGATATCAAGGTTCAGAACAAATCCACGAAAATCTATGATTTTTTTTCAGAAAGAATTTTCACTTATCAGCTTAACCAGGTCTTTTCAAGTATACTTTCTTCCGGGAGCGCGTGTCCCGCAAGGTATGCAGGAGAATTGCAGATCGGAATCCCGACCCGGAACACAGTTTTAATCTGCCAGGAAGTTTGTTCCTGCCGTTGCTTGTCACCTGCATGAAGGTCCTGTGGCTGTTCAATTCTGAATGGTTTGAAACATATTACGAGGGCCACCTACAGATTTCTCCTCATATAAACAACCAGCATCTTGAAGCTGCTGGTGCCACCGTCGAATGCTTTGAGCTGGGAGAGGTGTGGTTCCGTACTCTCGGCGAAATTCACGCCGCACAGTTGTACTTGAATTTCAGCTGTTGGAAAGGACAACGCAAAACGCCTTTTGTCACTGTGTTCTCGATATATCGACTCGACTCATATTGTAAATGAGTGAGCGAGCGAGGTAGCTGCACCAGAGAGACTGCTACCGACAACCACATAAACATTCAGTTTCTGAGAGTTAAAATTTATCTTAAGTATCTACCTGCATTCATGTAGCAAACATACACTGACGGAAAAAAATTAGAACATCAAGCAGATGTTGTGCGACATAAATGAAAGTATCTTTGTCGATCCATTATGGAATGAGGGACAACGGCTGACATGTATTTCTTGATACAATAATTTACCAACAGCCATATGTATTGTAGATATTTATTTTATGAACTTCTTGTATCCAACCAGTTTCGGCATTACATTGATGCCATCTTCAGGGCCGTGTACGATGAGTAGAACAAATGTACTATTACAAAAAACATAGAATATACGTTAACAATTGACAGATATCTATTTAACTATGTAAGTGGCTGAAAAGGACATATTGTACATCATTAAAAATCTATGTAATATTAGGGAAAATATACTTCTGCTTATGTCATGCTATTGTTAATAGATTTCACTGTTTTACTCGAATATAGTATAATATGTATGCAGTACATTTGATTGTTGTTATGCATGACCTATTACAACTGTGTGGAACGGATTTATGAATAATTGCGTATTCATATGTTCATCGATTATGCTATATTCGAATAAAACAGTGAAGATGGCATCAATGTAATGCCGAAACTGGTTGCATGTAAGAAGTTCATAAAATAAATTTCTACAATACATAAGGCTGTTGGTAAATTATTGTATCAAGAAATTAATGAAAGTAGGTGTGTTTTTACATCTGAAAATGATGTCTATTTATATTTGGCGCCAGTGTCGTAAGAGTGGTGCTAGTAGTGCCACTATAAGGATTCGTATGAGGTTTGTTTTAAATGACAGCTGTAACGGTCGTGATCAATAGCTACCTATGAGATTTGACGTGATGAATTGATGTAAGTCAAGAATGTCTTTAAGACGACAAAGACGCACCTCACTCATTATGAACGAGGTCGTGTAATAGGACACAAGAAGCTGGATGTTGCTTCTGTGATACTGCAGGAAGTCTTGGCAGGAATTTACTCTCTGTATATGATTTTTGGCAGTGGCGGTCGTGAGAATGTACGATTGCAAGAAGACCGGAGTCCAGACTACCACATGACACTACCGAGGGGGAAGTCATTGCTGTTCAGTGTGTGGCCCTGGCGCATCCTACTACATCTGCAGTAACAGTGTGGACAGTAGTTGATGAAACCTGGTTGTGCCAGTGATGGCCGTGTGTTGGTTAGGAGGAGGCCAACTGAGGCCCGGCAACCAACCTGTCTGGATGCTAGACATGCTCTAGTTACAAAAATGGCTCTGAGCACGATGCGACTTAACTTCTGAGGTCATCAGTCGCCTAGAACTTAAAACTAATTAAACCTAACTAACCTAAGGACCCATGGTCTAGCCGGCACGGTAGCTCAGCGTGTTCGGTCAGAGAGACGTTTGGCCTCTGCAATAAAAAACTGAGTGGAAGGATCAACCACCGAACTAGAACAGGATGTCTTGCGACGTCCGCAACGACCAAACACAACGGAAAAAAAAAAGAAAAGGGGTAGCGTCTTTGATTCATAATCGAAACGTCTTCGGTCCCAGGTTCGATCCCCGCCACTGCCTAAATTTTGATACATAATCAGCATTCTCGGCCGAAGACTTCCTCAGTCAGCCTCATTCTGCCAACGGCCTTGTCAAAGAGGGCGGAGGAGCGGATAGAGGTTCAGGGCACTCTCTTGTCCTAGGGGTGGGAAATTGCCCTTAAAGGCGGAAGAATCAGCAATGATCAACGGCATGAGGATGCAGAAGGCAATGGAAACCACTGCCTTAAAGACACGTAACGTATATCCACAGGACATGTGGCCTGTAATTGAAAAAGTGTCATGATGATCTCTCCATTGGCAAAAGATTCCGGAATAGTCCCCCATTCGGTTCTCCGGGTGGGGACTGCCAAGGGGGAGGTTACCATGAGAAAAAGATTGAATAATCTACGAAAGGATAACGTTCTACGAGTCGGGGCGTGGAATGTTAGAAGCTTGAATGTGGTAGGGAAACTAGAAAATCTGAAAAGGGAAATGCAAAGGCTCAATCTAGATATAGTAGAGGTCAGTGAAGTGAAGTGGAAGGAAGACAAGGATTTCTGGTCAGATGAGTGTCGGGTAATATCAACAGCAGCAGAAAATGGTATAACAGGTGTAGGATTCGTTATGAATAGGAAGGTAGGGCAGAGGGTGTGTTACTGTGAACAGTTCAGTGACCGGGTTGTTCTAATCAGAATCGACAGCAGACCAACACCGACAACGATAGTTCAGGTATACATGCCGACGTCGCAAGCTGAAGATGAACAGATAGAGAAAGTGTATGAGGATATTGAAAGGGTAATGCAGTATGTAAAGGGGACGAAAATCTAATAGTCATGGGCGACTGGAATGCAGTTGTTGGGGAAGGAGTAGAAGAAAAGGTTACAGGAGAATATGGGCTTGGGACAAGGAATGAAAGAGGAGAAAGACTAATTGAGTTCTGTAACAAGTTTCAGCTAGTAATAGCGAATACCCTGTTCAAGAATCACAAGAGGAGGAGGTATACTTGGAAAAGGCCGGGAGATACGGGAAGATTTCAATTAGATTACATCATGGTCAGACAGAGATTCCGAAATCAGATACTGGATTGTAAGGCGTACCCAGGAACCGCATTCCGGCTTTCGCTGTCGCCGCGGTCGGACGTGCTAGCTGGTTGTTCCGCGTCGTCGGCGTCGTTGCCAGTGTTTACTGTTTGCCGTTGTGTGTTTCTGTGTTCCGAGTGATTCACGTGCATTGTACTTTTTTTTGTGGTCGTCCTTTTCGTCAGCAACTTGCCGATCTTGTACAGGATTCGGGCTTGACCGGATTCCATACAGCTGCAGCGCCATGTCTACCACCATCCGGAAAAACACCCTGGTTTTTGGCTTTGACAAGGATCCCCGCCGAATTCAACCGACCGCCCTCGAGATTCATGACTGGCTAACCGAGGTAATAGGCATCACTTCTGATTCTGTGCACACCACCGAGCTAGATTCTGATCGTTGTTGCGTGTTTGTCAAGTTTCTCAGTCCAGTAGCAGTTGATCGACTTCTTGAAAAAATCGGCAAACAAGTCCCTTTTGTTCACCGCTACGGCACCACTAGTATGGTTACTGTAACACGTGCCGATGCCTCGATTCAGACAGTTCGAGTACTTAACTTGCCCATAGAGATTGACAATGCTAAAATTAAAGATGCACTTTCTAAGTTTGGTGAGGTTAAAGAAATTGTCAACGAAAAGTGGTCGTCTCGCTTCAAATTACAATGTTTCAATGGGATTAGATCTGTGGACATGGAAGTAAAAATGAACATTCCTTCTCACATCACGGTTGATGGTTATAAGGCTCACATTATATATTCTGGTCAAGCCCCCACCTGCCATATCTGCAATGAACTAGGCCATCTTCGCCAGGACTGCCCCCGCCGAGTTTTTGTCTTAAAAAATAATCTCCAGCCGCGGCGTAGGTTAACACTTAACGAGGTAATGGCAGTAGATACTTCTGGTTCTTCTGCACACCCTGATGTTGATGCTCCCCAGGCAACTACCTCCGAGACCCCGCCCATAATCGCTGATGCGTTTCCACCACTCGTAGGACGGCAAACTGCTGCGCCAGTTTGTCTTGAGAGTGAATCTCAGCAAAAGAAAAGGCCGCTGGAACATAGTGATGAGCATTCAGATGAGGAAGTATCTCACGCGACTCCTGCAGCCCGGAAACCAAAACCATCAATCGCGGAGGATTTAGTACAAGATGATGTTATGCGGGTCGATTTTGAAGCCAGTGCGGGTGGACTTGAGGGGATGCCGAATTCTGAGACGCCGGGTCATGAGCAGGAACCTCCAATTTTGAGTGCCGCGCCCGAAGGACAACAGCCGCTACGACGCGCACACAGTGAGGAAGTGTTGTGTCAAAAACGCGCTACAGCTGACGCCCGACAACAAGTTTCGGGCGGAAGTAAACAAGTGAAAGTGTTTACCAACCTGCCAGCTGCCGGCGGCAGTGCTGCGACAACGACACGACCGCGTCTCAAAGAATCCACAAAAACTTCGGGACCTCAAAACGCCCCACTACGAAGGCTCAATCCACAGCCAAATCTCTCCGCTCCTCGCAACAAGGGAAATTCCACTTCCTCGCAAGCGGATGTAGTACCCCGAAATATTAGTTATGAAATTGTGAGGGAACGATCCGGTGATGACAACAGCAAAGAACTCGGCGAAGCCCATCCACCACAGTAGCAATTCCGTTGGTACAAGGCTTGTTCCATGCTGTCGCCTACGGTTGCAAAGCTTCTTCTTGTTTTTTCTGTCCTTTTATCCGGTTATGGTTCGCAGCATTCACTGTGTCGTTTTTGCTACAACCGGCCTATGATTCGTAGTGTTTCACTTGTTATGGTTTTTATTTCGCTTCTTGATCCAATAATCCTCTCATGGCTGCTCACATTATACCTTTTTTAATTCTGCAGCCGGCACTCTTGAGCTCGATGCCATCGTTTTGTTATACTTTCACATCTCATTACCTATATGCTACAGGCCTATAGTATCACCTCCCTTAATATCAATAGGATTACGTCAGAGTTAAAACTTGCTTTATTAAAACAATTTTTGTTTGACTCTGGTACAGATATTGCCCTTTTACAAGAGGTTGCAACATGGCAAATTAACATTCCCGGCTATGTTGCAATAATCAATTTCGCTCCTGAATTCAGTGCTGGCACAGCGATTTTAGTCAGGGAAGGAATACCTCTAACCGATGTCGAAAAGTTAGACTCTGGACGGGGCATAGGCGTGAATATCATGGGCGTCAGTGTAATCAATCTGTATGCACCATCTGGAAGTACACGGCGCGCTGACAGATCGAAGTTTTTTAAGGAGGATATCATTTACTTACTGCGGAGAGACTCTCCAAACTTGATCATTGCAGGCGATTTTAATTGTGTATTGCACCATAAAGATCAATCCCCCAATTTTAATTATTCCCCTGAATTCAACTTTCTTCTCTCCCAAATGAAACTGAGGGACGCGTGGGAAGTTAAGTATCCCACGCTTGTGAAATACACGCACATTTCACATAATTCCAGTAGCAGGATTGATAGAATCTATATGTCAAGTCACATAGTGAGGAATTTGCTACAAGTGGAAGTCACTCCAGTCAGCTTCTCTGATCGCTGTAGTGTGAGTGCCTGCATAAACTTAGACCGGCAACCAACTCACTGGTTTAGGAATCAGTGGAGCATGAATGTCGGCCTTTTAACAGACGACGAGCTCGAGGTCGAATTAAAGACAGCTTGGGAATTTTGCTTTCGCTCTGTACACAACTTTCCGAGTGTTTTGGAGTGGTGGACCCGCAAGGCGAAGCCCAAATTACGGAAAGTAATTATATCTTATAGTATAGAGAGATCTCGGGGAGTTCACCGTACAATGGAATTTTACTACATGGTCTTAAGGGATTTGTATGATCAGGCAGATGGCTCAGACAGGCGCCTGTCCGACATCAAGAAAATTAAAGCGACATTATTAAGCTTAAAGAGAAAACAACTGGAGGGTCTTAAACTTAAGTCAAAAGACAGATCTGTTAGCGAGGACGAAACGGCTGCGTTATATCATCTGATTAAACATCGCAAGAACCGACGGCGGATATTCATGGACGAACTTAAATTAGAAAACGGTACTGTCCTCACTGTGCAAAACGAGATAATCAGAGAAATCCACCGGTATTACAGTGCCCTGTATGAGGCAGAAGCAACGCAAGAGGACGATTTGGATGAGTTATTTGGGTTTACAACCTCCACAATTACTGCCGACGACAACGCCAGCTTATTTTCAGCTTTTAGTCCAGATGAAGTCCTTGAAATAATTCGCGGCTCCCCTAAAAGTAAATCGCCGGGCCCTGATGGCCTTCCGGTCGAACTCTATCAACGATATTGGAGTATCATAGGTGATAAGTTGACACAAGCCGTTAACGACGTACTGCGGGGAAACTTTGTACCATCAGAACTTAAAGAATGTAAAATCGTGTTGATTCCTAAAAATAAGGGATGTAAAAAGATTAACAACTTCCGGCCGATTTCTCTTCTTAATTCAGATTATAAGTTTATTGCGAGAGCTTTAAACAATCGAATGATGCCGTTGACCGCAAACATAATTGGGCAACAGCAAACTTGTGCTTATAGGCGATCAATATTTCAGACTACAGCACAATATAGAGATATCGTCGCTCTGTCGTCTGCCAGCACGATTAATTGCGGCCTCCTTTTTGTCGACTTTTATAAAGCGTTTGATAGTGTCAGCCATAAATACCTCTTCGAAACGATGCGGAGGATGGGCTTCCGGCATGACTCCATCGCTGTCGTGCGCAATATGATCACTGGTCTGGCCGACACGATCTCCGTCAACTGCCAGCTCACAAGACCAATTACCATCGCAAGGGGTGTCCCCCAAGGAAGCCCCCTTCCATGTTGCTCTTTGTCATCTCACTAGAACCATTGCTGCGGCTAGTACAAGAGCACATGACGGGCATAACGATCGCCGGGAAGAAAACTGCAGTTGGGGCATATGCAGATGATATCGGCATCGTCGTGAGGAACAGGGAAGATGCGATTCAACTGGAGGCAGACCTCAGAAGCTATTGTTCCGCTTCTGGCGCAAAAATGAATGAAACTAAAAGCAAATTTCTACGTATAAGGGGACTTGACGATGTCGGCCTAGAATGGGCTACCCATGTTACGGAACACAAATCTCTTGGGACGATACTGACGGTCCCTCCACAAAGGATGATAACGGCAAATTGGCGGGATGTCTCGTTCAAAGTGAAGGGTGCTTTAATAGATAACGTTTATCGCAGTATGGACCAAATTCAGAGGGTTAAATTTATAAATACAGGGCTATTACAAATGATTGAAGCGATTTCATAAATTCACTGTAGCTCCATTCATTGACATATGGTCACGACACACTACAGATACGTAGAAAAACTCATAAAGTTTTATTCGGCTGAAGCCGCACTTCAGGTTTCTGCCGCCAGAGCGCTCGAGAGCGCAGTGAGACAAAATGGCGACAGGAGCTGAGAAAGCGTATGTCGTGCTTGAAATGCACTCACATCAGTCAGTCATAACAGTGCAACGACACTTCAGGACGAAGTTCAACAAAGATTCACCAACTGCTAACTCTATTCGGCGATGGTATGCGCAGTTTAAAGCTTCTGGATGCCTCTGTAAGGGGAAATCAACGGGTCGGCCTGCAGTGAGCGAAGAAACGGTTGAACGCGTGCGGGCAAGTTTCACGCATAACCCGCGGAAGTCGACGAATAAAGCAAGCAGGGAGCTAAACGTACCACAGCCGACGGTTTGGAAAATCTTACGGAAAAGGCTAAAGCAGAAGCATTTCTTAAACAGGAGATTGGAAAACCGATGGATCGGTCGTGGTGGAGATCATGATCAACAATTCATGTCATGGCCTCCACGCTCTCCCGACTTAACCCCATGCGATTTCTTTCTGTGGGGTTATGTGAAAGATTCAGTGTTTAAACCTCCTCTACCAAGAAACGTGCCAGAACTGCGAGCTCGCATCAACGATGCTTTCGAACTCATTGATGGGGACATGCTGCGCCGAGTGTGGGAGGAACTTGATTACCGGCTTGATGTCTGCCGAATCACTAAAGGGACACATATCGAACATTTGTGAATGCCTAAAAAAACTTTTTGAGTTTTTGTATGTGTGTGCAAAGCATTGTGAAAATATCTCAAATAATAAAGTTATTGTAGAGCTGTGAAATCGCTTCAATCATTTGTAATAACCCTGTACATGTATCCTGTCGCGAGCATATTATGTGGCACAGGTCTTCCAATCCCAACTGTCATAGCCAAACAGATAATGAGCAAGTTGACCAATTTTCTGTGGCGGGGGGAAATATTTCAAGTTGACGTGAAGACTGTGACCCTCGACCCTCTGCATGGCGGTCTGGGTCTGACCGATCTGAACGCCAAAGCAATGGCTTTGTACATTAAACGGATGACATCCTTAATCCAAAACTACTCTGACACCCTTATGGCAAAGTTGTTTGAGGCAGTCGCGCCGAAAAGCGTAGAACCGCCGATCAATGTGCAGACGATCGACTACCAGCTCTCCCACATCCGCACATATTATCTGGAAAAGAGCTACTTGAGCGAGGTCCTTCTCCAACATCGACCCTTAACTGCCAAGGACATTCTGGAGCACAGGAAACAATATGAGGGCAAGAACAAAATCGAACAAAAGCACACTGGAGTCAATTGGGATGTCCTGTGGGCGAACATCAGCAGCAGTGTACTTCCGTCCTTGGTCAGGTCGACATGGTACAAAACGGTTAACAACATTATCAGCACAAATGAGCGCCTGCATGCGATTGGGCTAAGCGAGACAGCCCATTGTCCAGATTGTCACCAAGTGGATACTGTTCCCCACAGATATACTTGCAGTCACCGCATGCGCAATTGGCAATGGGTTCGTCAAAAAGTCGCCCTTATAACTAGGACTTCTGAAAATAACATCGACACGAACTTACTGCAGAGACCTGACGTCAAATATTTTCCGCCAACTAAAAATAATGCCGTCATGTGGCTGTTGGGCCAATATACAAGTCATGTCTTCAATCGGCTGACGGGCGAAGATTACAGCGAGTTTCAGTTACACATGGAAACGGAATATACTAAAATTAGAAACTACGCGGATCACCGTCACAAGTACGGTAATATGCTTCATATTGCATTCAATAGAACAGGTATTGGATAGCTGTTCGAGCTCTAAAACCTTCACCCGTTTATGTATCAACCGAATGATCTGGCTCCAATCCCATATTGATGCTTTAAAAAATAAATAAATACATAAATAAAAAAATAAATAAATAAAAAAAGATCAATGTTCCTTTACAATCAATGTGAATGATGACTGGTATGAGGGCGGCACCGTGGCCAGGCCTCGGACTAATTGACCCCTGCCCTCCTTGCCGCCATCTGCCTGCGCGCTCGCTTAAAAAAAAAAAAAAAAAGAAAAAAGGAAGAAAACTGCCGACCGATACTTAAGAGACGCCAAATGCAGATCGACATCGAGAGAGAGGCCCTGTCATATGGCACTCGCGGTGTATACGCTGAAATGAAATGTAAATAATACATCTTTTGTAGTGGTCGTCGCTCTACTGCAGTGTCACACATGCCGAATGAATAGGAAAACAGTAGAACGTCCGCATAGGGCCATAAAAAAAAACAAAAAAGTGGTAGAGTACTTGCCCGCGAAAGGCAAAGGTCAAAAAAAAAAAAAGTGGCAGAGCGCTGGTAAAATAAAAAAAAGGAGCAGATATAGACTCAGATCACAATATAGTAGTGATGAGGAGTAGACTGAAGTTCGAGACATTAGTCAGGAAGAATCAATACGCAAAGAAGTGGGATACGGAAGTACTAAGGAATGACGAGATACGTTTGAAGTTCTCTAACGCTATAGATGCAGCAATAAGGAATAGCGCAGTAGGCAGTACAGTTGAAGAGGAATGGACATCTCTAAAAAGGGCCATCACAGAAGTTGGGAAGGAAAACATAGGTACAAAGAAGGTAGCTGCGAAGAAACCATGGGTAACAGAAGAAATACTTCAGTTGATTGATGAATGGAGGAAGTACAAACATGTTCCGGGAAAATCAGGAATACAGAAATACAAGTCGCTGAGGAATGAAATAAATAGGAAGTGCAGGGAAGCTAAGACGAAATGGCTGCAGGAAAAATGTGAAGACATCGAAAAAGATATGATTGTCGGAAGGACAGACTCAGCATACAGGAAAGTCAAAACAACCTTTGGTGACATTAAAAGCAACGGTGGTAACATTAAGAGTGCAACGGGAATTCCACTGTTAAATGCAGAGGAGAGAGCAGATAGGTGGAAAGAATACGTTGAAAGCCTCTATGAGGCTGAAGATTTGTCTGATGTGATAGAAGAAGAAACAGGAGTCGATTTAGAAGAGATAGGGATCCAGTATTAGAATCGGAATTTAAAAGAGCTTTGGAGGACTTACGGTCAAATAAGGCAGAAGGGATAGATAACATTCCATCAGAATTTCTAAAATCATTGGGGGAAGTGGCAACAAAACGACTATTCACGTTGGTGTGTAGAATATATGAGTCTGGCGATATACCATCTGACTTTCGGAAAAGCATCATCCACACAATTCCGAAGACGGCAAGAGCTGACAAGTGCGAGAATTATCGCACAATCAGCTTAACAGCTCATGCATCGAAGCTGCTTACAAGAATAATATACAGAAGAATGGAAAAGAAAATTGAGAATGCGCTAGGTGACGATCAGTTTGGCTTTAGGAAAAGTAAAGGGACGAGAGAGGCAATTCTGACGTTACGGCTAATAATGGAAGCCAGGCTAAGGAAAAATCAAGACACTTTCATAGGATTTGTCGACCTGGAAAAAGCGTTCGACAATATAAAATGGTGCAAGCTGTTCGAGATTCTGAAAAAAGTAGGTGTAAGCTATAGGGAGAGACGGGTACAACAACCAAGAGGCAATAATAAGAGTGGACGATCAAGAACGAAGTGCTCGTATTAAGAAGGGTGTAAGACAAGGCTGTAGCCTTTCGCCCCTACTCTTCAATCTGTACTTCGAGGAAGCAATGATGGAAATAAAAGAAAGGTTCAGGAGTGGAATTAAAATACAAGGTGAAAGGATATCAATGATATGATTCGCTGATGACATTGCTATCCTGAGTGAAAGTGAAGAAGAATTAAATGATCTGCTGAACGGAATGAACAGTCTAATGAGTACACAGTATGGTTTGAGAGTAAATCGGAGAAAGACGAAGGTAATGAGAAGTAGTAGAAATGAGAACAGCGAGAAACTTAGCATCAGGATTGATGGTCACGAAGTCAATGAAGTTAAGGAATTCTGCTACCTAGGCAGTAAAATAACCAATGACGGACGGAGCAAGGAGGACATCAAAAGCAGACTCGCTATGGCAAAAAAGGCATTTCTGGCCAAGAGAATTCTACTAATATCAAATACCGGCCTTAATTTGAGGAAGAAATTTCTGAGGATGTACGTCTGGAGTACAGCATTGTATGGTAGTGAAACATGGACTGTGGGAAAACCGGAACAGAAGAGAATCGAAGCATTTGAGACGTGGTGCTATAGACGAATGTTGAAAATTAGGTGGGCTGACAAGGTAAGGAATGAGGAGGTTCTACGCAGAATCGGAGAGGAAAGGAATATGTGGAAAACACTGATAAGGAGAAGGGACAGGATGATAGGACATCTGCTAAGACATGAGGGAATGACTTCCATGGTACTAGAGGGAGCTGTAGAGGGCAAAAACTGTAGAGGAAGACAGAGATTGGAATACGTCAAGCAAATAATTGAGGACGTAGGTTGCAAGTGCTACTCTGAGATGAAGAGGTTAGCACAGGAAAGGAATTCGTGGCGGGCCGCATCAAACCAGTCAGTAGACTGATGACCAAAGAAAAAAAACCTAAGGACATCACACACATACAGGCCCGAGGCAGGATTCAACCCTGCGACCGTAGCGGTCGCTCGGTTCCAGACTGTAGCGCCTGCTCTAGCTACACCTGGAGTTATTGTCTCAGGTGCAATTTCGCATGACGGCAGGAGTCGACTCGTTGTTATCCCACGTAACCTGATTCCAAATCAGTTGTTCGTTACTTTAGTGATTCGGCCTATTGTGCTGCCATTCATGAACCACAGGCTACCTCTCGCCCACATACTGCTATTGTAACCCAACACGCCCTGCAGAGTGTCGACACAGAGCGCTTGGCTGCTCCAATTGAGCTCATATTAGACACCGTCGGGCGACAATCCAGCGTCACCCACAAACAGCGTTAACTTTCCCTCTACTGACCGACCGAGTGCAACACGTACTGAACTCCATCCAAAAAACTGACATCCGACACATGTACGGCACAATGTACGCACGTTAGAATGCTTGCGTTCAACATTCTGGTGTCTACATCTGTTATTAATGCACCAGAACTTCACATTTGCGGTGACCTATCTCGCGCCTTCCATTTACCTGTGATCTTGCTATGTCAATCACATAAATATGCCAGCTAGACAAATGTATTCTCAAAACTTCATTATTTTAAACTAATTATTTTTTTGTGACGCGATTTCTTTTCCGTCAGTGTACCTTGTGAAGCTAGAAGAAACTTTTAAACTTTTAATTCACCCTGTTCATGTCGTTTATGATGATTACTATTATTATTCAATACAACGTTTTCATTATTTCTACTATTATTATAGCATATTTGCACTAATGTAATGCAATAACCTCATAGTGCCGATCCTGTGAGGAAGGCACTGTAGAATGATATCTTCCACAGATGTACCGTCCCATTTTTGGCCCAGTTTCTTTAATTTGTATCTCGTTACTCTTACACAACATCCCCTGAGGATGTCAAAAATGCACACACGTTTCAGGAACAGAAGACTATATAAACATAATACCATAAAATATGTACCAAGAAAAAAATGTGAGCGCCAACCTTCGATTTCTACAGTTATCACAGTACCACCAAATTACGCCCAATTGCTATCAAAGTTGATCGTGTAATAGCGTCTTCTCAAAAATTTTACAGATTAATCAATGTTTCGTTTATCAACACCTAGGCGAGTTTTGAGATCAATTAATCGACAACACTCAGGCGTGAAAATGTGCAGAATTAACGTTAAACCCGTACGGATATCGTAGTTCATGTACACTCCTGGAAATTGAAATAAGAACACCGTGAATTCATTGTCCCAGGAAGGGGAAACTTTATTGACACATTCCTGGGGTCAGATACATCACATGATCACACTAACAGAACCACAGGCACATAGACACAGGCAACAGAGCATGCACAATGTCGGCACTAGTACAGTGTATATCCACCTTTCGCAGCAATGCAGGCTGCTATTCTCCCATGGAGACGATCGTAGAGATGCTGGATGTAGTCCTGTGGAACGGCTTGCCATGCCATTTCCACCTGGCGCCTCAGTTGGACCAGCGTTCGTGCTGGACGTGCAGACCGCGTGAGACGACGCTTCATCCAGTCCCAAACATGCTCAATGGGGGACAGATCCGGAGATTTTGCTGGCCAGGGTAGTTGACTTACACCTTCTAGAGCACGTTGGGTGGCACGGGATACATGCGGACGTGCATTGTCCTGTTGGAACAGCAAGTTCCCTTGCCGGTCTAGGAATGGTAGAACGATGGGTTCGATGACGGTTTGGATGTACCGTGCACTATTCAGTGTCCCCTCGACGATCACCAGTGGTGTACGGCCAGTGTAGGAGATCGCTCCCCACACCATGATGCCGGGTGTTGGCCCTGTGTGCCTCGGTCGTATGCAGTCCTGATTGTGGCGCTCACCTGCACGGCGCCAAACACGCATACGACCATCATTGGCACCAAGGCAGAAGCGACTTTCATCGCTGAAGACGACAGGTCTCCATTCGTCCCTCCATTCACGTCTGTCGCGACACCACTGGAGGCGGGCTGCACGATGTTGGGGCGTGAGCGGAAGACGGCCTAAAGGTGTACGGGACCGTAGCCCAGCTTCATGGAGACGGTTGCGAATGGTCCTCGCCGATACCCCAGGAGCAACAGTGTCCCTAATTTGCTGGGAAGTGGCGGTGCGGTCCCCTACGGCACTGCGTAGGATCCTACGGTCTTGGCGTGCATCCGTGCGTCGCTGCGGTCCGGTCCCAGGTCGACGGGCACGTGCACCTTCCGCCGACCACTGGCGACAACATCGATGTACTGTGGAGACCTCACGCCCCACGTGTTGAGCAATGCGGCGGTACGTCCACCCGGCCTCCCGCATGCCCACTATACGCCCTCGCTCAAAGTCCGTCAACTGCACATACGGTTCACGTCCACGCTGTCACGGCATGCTACCAATGTTAAAGACTGCGATGGAGCTCCGTATGCCACGGCAAACTGGCTGACACTGACGGCGGCGGTGCACAAATGCTGCGCAGCTAGCGCCATTCGACGGTCAACACCGCGGTTCCTGGTGTGTCCGCTGTGCCGTGCGTGTGATCATTGCTTGTACAGCCCTCTCGCAGTGTCCGGAGCAAGTATGGTGGGTCTGACACACCGGTGTCAATGTGTTCTTTTTTCCATTTCCAGGAGTGTATTTAAGTGAAAAACCAGACCGTGTGCTGCGTATGTAGCAATGGAGGTACATTCAGTAATTCGTAATGTAGGAAAAGTAAAGTAAAATGCCGTCGTATAGCACATGAAGGTACTTGGAAGTTAGCAAAATTCAGAACACAGATATAACGATATGCATGAAAGCCGCATATCGTTTTCAGCTTGCTCTGAAGTGTACTGTGCAAGAGTTAATGAATGAATTGTTGGTGCAGTTAAATGGTGATTGAAAATATACTATCACTGTTGGGGGATGAAGTCATATTGACGTCAGACGCAATATCGACTACGAAAGGAATTGCTGTCGACTTTGGTTAGCGTTCGATGCGGGCCTCACTTTCACTGGTAACAGATCACAAGACTTCGTGCACATGTGACGTCATTTTTGACGACACATAGAGTATCAAATATTTATAAAAACACGTCGTTCTTGGTAAGACTTGTTATAATTCTTATTACAATTAAACGTCACATAATGACTTATCGGTGGTTAAAGCTATTATGAGACCCAAGTTACAGCACAGATTCTAAAATTTAGTTGTTGTTGTCAGTTTTTTACAAAATTAAGCATGAAACACATAAATGGGAGTAAATATTCAAAAAAAGTTAGTCATCGGGCAAAACAAATTATCAATCAGAATAAAAAGCATAGAAAAGACTGTCACATTTGTAAAAGAATTAAAAGGTAACTCAGTCTAAGCCATCTGTAAAATAAATACATCAAAAAAGGTTTTGCATCACCTCGGTTCCGAGAGTTCCGGATCCTTTACAGAAAATTGGAATAGAGATCAACATAAACATCATTTCCGCCCATTTTATTGCTCATGAAAACCACACATTGCATGTTGTACCAACATACAGCAAGGACTTCAGAGGTGGTGGTCCCGATTGCTGTACACGCCAGTACCTCTAATATCCAGTAGCACGTCCTCTTGCATTGATGCGTGCCTGTATTCGTCGTGGCATACTATGCACAAGTTCATCAAGGCATTGTTGGTCCAGATTGTCTCACTACCCAACCGCGATTCGGCGTAGATCCCTCAGAGTTGTTGGTGCGTCACGTCGTCCATAAACAGCCCTTTTCAATCCATCCCAGGCATGTGCGACAGGGTACACGTCTGGAGAACATGCTGGCCACTCTAGTCGATCGATGTCGTTATCCTGAAGGAAGTTAATCACAATATGTGTAGGATGGGGTCGCGAATTATCGTCCATGAAGACGAATGCCTCGCCAATATGCTGCCGATATGGTTGCACTATCGGCCGGAGGATGGCATTCACGTATCGTTCAGCCGTTACGGTGTCTTCCATGACCACCAGCGGCGTACGTCGGCCCAACATAATGCCACCCGAAAACAGCAGGGAACCTCCATCTTTCTGCACTCGCTGGACAGTGTGTCTAAGGCGTTCAGCCTGACCGGGTTGCCTCCAAACACGTCTCCGACGATCATCATTTCATCCTCATCACCGGCACGCAAGTCGCCCAGGTGGCGTCGACCGAAATAGGACTTGCCGTCGGCGACCGAACTTCCCCGGATAGGGCTTCTCGGCCAACAATGCCACCCGCTCATTTCATTTTTGTCTGGTTGAAGGCATAATGCGACACTCATTGGTGAAGAGAATGTGAAGCCAATCCTGAGTGATCCATTCTGCACGTTGTTGGACCCGTCTGTACCCTGCTACATGGTGTTGTTTTTGCGAAGATGGACCTCGCCATAGACGTTGGGAGTGAAGTTGCGCATCATGCAGCCTATTGGGCTCAGTTTGAGTCGTAACACGACGTCCGGTAGCTGCAAGAAAAGCATTATTCAACATGGTGGCGTTGCTGTCAGGGTTCCCCCGAACACACACACACACACACACACACACACACACACACACACACATCGTTTCATAGGTTGGCAACACTCACAACGTGAACGAAAACAAACCAATAGGCATAAACACTGTAGCAATGGTGAATGAAAAACAGTTAAGAAAGTAAGAAAGTCAATTATAAATAGTGCAGTTGAGGAAATAACGCAAAATGCCAAAAACTGCAGATGTGAAACGAAGCCTGTCGACATCAACCACTGCTAACAAGAGGGGATGGTTCAGACTGTGTAAAGAAACGCCGTAAGTACCTTACAGACCAACTCCATAAAGAAAACGCTGTTTTTAACCTAAAAGAATCAAAAAATAAATGTACAAACGTGTGTATCCAATTTACAGAATGCCACAGAAGATGCTTTGTAAATAAGAGAGAAATGCGTCTGGTGTAATTCTTTTTAATTACATTGCAGTCAGCTCAAGACAGATAACCTATAATAACAGATGATAACAGCTGTTGCTGAAGACGGCCACACAAACAAACGCATTTACAAATAGTTCTATACGTCAGCTGCGCAATATAAGGTCGAAAGCCCTTCCACTTCCATTTCAGAAATTTCCTCTTCAGTGTAGGGTTGTTTTCGGTCGCACATGGGTAGTACAGGCTGTTGATAGTGCATTGTTCTTCCCAGAAAATCCTACCATGGCCACTGAAAAAGATATTTGGCATGACCGTACAAGCCGATGATTGTGTTCGGAATTTCTTACGGACAAACAATTCAGGATGTTTCAATTGCATTCTTTCACCCAAGAGCTCAGACTCAAAATAACGTATCCAAGTTTCACCACATTTTGAAATCCTGTCCAAAAATGTATCACCTTCGGTACTGAAAGGATTTTTTGAACTCGACGGAAATGCGAAAACTCTTGTCTTTTATTATGAACGATAAGCTCTTTGGAAACCCGCCATGCACATGTCTTCGGGAAGTTCAGTTTGTTTTGAATGCTCGAACGACCTGTGTCAGAACCGATCCATCATATTTCAGCAATTTGTTCATCTGGTACTCGTCTTACTCCTTGGATAACTGAATCAATATGAGTTCGCAACGCCGAGGTCGATACGCTACCTGACACCAGCAGTGGTGCTCATCGATTAGTTTTTCGGCCTCTTTTACAGTTGACTACTCATATGCAGAAAATCGTTACTGCCAATTTTCTGTTCATCCGAGGAAAATTCCTGAAAGTTGTAGGCCTTCCGACAGTAATAATCGGACCTGAAAACGCCGGTTATCAAGAATACTTTCTTCGAGCGGACACGCCATCGGATGTAAGAGCTTAGACGCTATGTTAACGTAAATACTAATCGAACAAATGAAGATTGCTAACGAACACGAAAGTTTCAGTTCCCTGATTTATTTATTATCTTGGTTGATTAATGAATGACCCACGTTGGAGGAAACTGTACGCTTCTTGATGACTTTAAACGTGGGCTTCTGGAAGTTTTTAAAGCTCTCCACGATACGCAACGCTTTTGTTTTAATGCCTCACACTGCAGTCCGTTATGTATTTCTTGTAAGATCTCACGCTATACTTAACATATCGGCATTCATAGCACGGATCTCCTTCCAAACTTTCTATTTCTTCTTTTAATCCAACTTGGTAAAGATCTCTGACCATCGAAGAATACTCAAAAAGTGATCGAACGAGAGCTCTGAAAGATCTCCTTTGTGTACGAGTTGCATTCAGGATTATTGCAATAAATAGAAGTCAGGCATCCGTACTACACACGATACATTTTTGTGTATTTGGAGGTTCTGACAGTCTTAAGAATACCAATCTCGTATTCACACGCTATCGGATACTTCCGTCTATTTATGCTAAGGTCAGATGTGAGTATTGGCACTAGTTCCCAGCTATGTCAACTCTCTGTACAAAGACGCATCGTCTGTGGAGAGCCTAATAGGACTACATACATGCTACCCGGCCTTTATTTTCTGAAGGGCCTGGTGATGTGTCACCAGACTGACAGATTCCACACATCAAGGTGAATGGTCTTTTGGCTGCCATTGCCGCAAATGATTTTAGCAATTGCGATTGAGCGTGGTCTATCCCTTCTGCCTTATTTTGTCTCATGTCTTCCAACGCCCTTTTAAATTCTGTGTGGTTCAAATGGCTCTGAGCACTATGCGACTTAACTTCTGAGGTCATCAGTCGCCTAGAACTTAGAACTAATTAAACCTAACTAACCTATGGACATCACACACATCCATGTCCGAGGCAGGATTCGAACCTGCGACCGTAGCGGTCGCTCGGTTCCAGACTGTAGCGCCTAGAACCGCACTGCCACTCTGGCCGGCTTTTAAATTCTGACTCTTATGCAATATCCCCTATTTCCTCCATATCGACTCAAATTTTTTCCCCTATCACATGAGACAATTCCTCCTTCTCATATAGGTTTCAATGTATTCTTTACACCCATTCTCCCTCTTCTTTGCGTTTAACGGTGAAATTCTCGTTGCGTTCTTGATGTTGACGACCTTGCTTTTAATTTCAGCGAAATTTTCTCTCTTCTGTAGGCTGCGTGAGTCCTTCCTGCAGTCATCGCCTTCAATTACTTGCAAGTCCTAGTTATTTCACTGCTGAGTGGATTATATTGCTATTCTCCTGTCTATCACTGAACATTTTTATGCTTCCTTCTGTTGTAGATCAGCTGAAGTATTTCATATCCATCGAAAGTTTCTTCGCAGTTACGTTCCTGGTACCTGTGTTTGTCTTTTCAACGTATATGATTGCCGTTTTTAGAGATGTCGAGTTCTCTTCAATTGAAGTGCGTTGTGCAATAGTCGTTATCGCAGTATACATTTCGTTACCCAACTTCAAACGCGTCTCTTCATTCCTCAGTACTTTAGTATCTCTCCTCCTTCCACACAGATTCTTCCGTACGATTCTCTTAAATTTCATCCTATTTTCCCTTAACCGTTTCTTCTGTTCCTTCCGCCACAACTGCATTTCTATCACCCATGATTATTACATTTTTATCTCCATTTACATACCGAATTACACATTCAGTATCCTCATATACTTTGTCTACTTGTTCATCTTCCGCTTTCGAGGTAAGTGTATATGCCTGAATTATTGTTGTTGGCTTTTGATTGCAGTCGAATCTGATGAGAAAAACCCTGTCACTGAACTCTTCACAGTATGTCTCTCTCTGATTTACCTCCCCGTTCATAACGAATCTTACTTCACTCGTACCATTTTTGCTGCTGTTGATATTACCCTGTATTCGTCTGACCAGAAATCCTTACCTGCGTGCTGAGAGGAGGAACGACATACCAGCTCTAACCGCAAGGAAATATTCAGTCTTATCATATAATTGTTCAGATATTCCGAATACGTGCGATTTGAAGTGTATTACCCATGGGTATTTTTGCGTTGTCCGAAGTCGATCCAAATCGAACGACGCTGTATGAGTAATAATAGTTTGTACTAGATGTGGATGATCACTTCGTCACGAAAATTGTTTGGTACAACGAGGCCGTGTGTAAGTTTATAAAATAGTAAAATCAGCACAGTCATGCGTATTATATTGTAGATAATCTACACGTTTTGCAGAAATTGCATTCAATTACCAAAGAGTTAATTTGCCGCATAAATATTGCTGTACTCATTTAATTGGACTAATCTTGTAAAGAAGGCAGCCAAGTTCAAGCGGAACTGCTACGAAAATTCGTCTTACCAGCGATTCGCAAACTCAACGGCTTGACACAATAGACAGTACAACAAGCAGTGCATATCAGGAACATAAAACTTAGACTATGAGATCATGACCCAGAAATACTGAAGTAGGGATCTGTAGCCAACAGTCAAATAACTAATCAACAGATATTCTACGAAACACAACTTTGTTATTATGCCATACCATCAAATTTCAAACGTACCAGATTGTTTCGGTTATAAGAGTAACCCATCCAGCTAATCTGAATAATTTACAAGCTACGTCACAGGATAAGATAGTGGTTCGGCAGAATCCATGTTACACATATAGCCCGCAAAGCAATTGTCAGCAGGTGACGTCTGGTACAATTGACACATACGAATGAAAAATGTTTAGCCACACTGAGTTAATAACAACTTTCTTATTTTTTTTGGACAATACTGTTTTGTGAATACTTGATAAAGAACCTACTATTTGTCGAGGCTAAAAAAATACATTATAGAAATGTCACAAAATTCTAATTTGAATGTGGACGGCATCCGTATCCATGGCGCTGCCCTGGGCCAGTCATCGTCGCGACGTGCTGACCCTGTTGCGTTGATTTGTATGTCACATTTGTTGCGACATGTTGCATGGAGGTTAGCTTACTGTTGCTTGACAATAACTATAAAATCGAAATTGGCCAACAGCAAATAAACATTATGGGCAATGTTTTCTTTTAAAATTATGTCGTTGCTGTGGACCCATGTACAAACAAAGTTACCAAACAGTTCCTCCTCAGACTCCACAGGGAATTTAATCTTCGTGTGCTGAGAACTCCTTTTTTGTGCAAATCGTATGTTATGGAAGATATGTAGATGATTCGATTTTATTATACAAAGGAGACAAAATCGACATTGAAAACTCAATGTCCTTTTCGTTAACTTTGTATAATAACACCGAATCATCTACACATCTCCTGCAACATATGATTTTATCTTTAATCTCAGGAATTACGTTAAAGAATTTGTTTTCTAAATTATTTATAAAATGTTCGCCAAGATTCCAGCTAAATTGTGGCCCATTGCCAATCCATACCTCTGTCGATAAATTTTTGCATTAAATGTGGGGTAATTCATGGAAATAGTTCAGTCGTTTCCACTATTTCAGTCACTTCGCCTATTGCTATTTTGGTATGGGAGGAGATCATTTTTGATGATTTTTATAATTTCTCTCACTGCGCCGTTTGGATGTAAATTGATAATGACCAATGACGTTGGTGACGCATTCTCAGGTATACCCCGTAAGTCCATACCTTTTGAATTATGCTGGCTTCAGTTTATTTTTAAACTGCTTGTTTATTTTATAATTTGGAGTGTAGTTGTTATTCACAATTGGCTGTATAGATTTATTATTCTCTTTATGCTGCTTTATTTGCTAACGACGTTCGGGTATTCAAAGTTTAGTCACATCATACGTAAATTTTTTTCGTACTTGGCAAAATAAAGCACCTTCTCGATTTTCTCGATGTAGTCCCTCTCAAGCATGTGTCAAGACCACCGTGGCACGCCCATCTGCCTTAGATACAACAGTCTTCTGTGATTCTAGCTCCTTATTTAACCTTCTGTCGGGCGCGGTGTTTGTCGCAGCGAGATCGGGCGTGGTGTATCAAATTGATCACACCGTTTATTCACGTGATCATTTATTAAATTCTGTTCACAAAACATATTATAAGTGCCAAATATATTTAAAGAAAGACAAAGATGATATACGAGCACAACTGCTGTAGAAATATTCATCATTCAGATTTCTTATCGTCAATGTTGGGCTTTAGTAACAAATGATAAAAGCGCCACTTTTTCATTTGCTTCTTTATTATATTTCACTAATAAAACACATTGCAAATGACAATTATCTTTACAGAAAGGCTATTATGACACTGGAGCAGAACAACGATGATATTCCAACTCATTCATTTGTTTCGTCGTCACTTTTTGACTGTGGTAACAAATGCAGAATTTTTCCGCATTCAGAGCAAAAAGGTTCAATGTGTATCAAACAGATAGGCTTCTGACACATTTTGCAACAATAATTTGTCAGACTTTTTTTCTGTGTAGGTGTTACACGTTTTCCTCTTGATTCCAGTCCCTTGTTCTTCGTTTCTGCTTGTGTCTTCTGCTTCTTCTTCACACGTTGGCCTATACTGTTGTAGCCGCAGTTGAAGATCTCTGTGAATTCCTGAAGTCTCCAAGCTTCTACGAACCAAGTTAGGTAGAACTAGCGCATGTGAGAGCTGCTTCAGGAATGCTTTTCTTCGGATAAAATTCTCGTTGTTGCCATAGTAAATTACTTATGAATTGATTCCACTCATATTGATCATTGCAAAAAATATGACCATGGGCCAACGGCACACATTTCTTGCTACATTGTATGAAGCGGTCAACTTATCTGTAGTGTCGACTCCACCTTTGGTGCTATCGTAAAATGTTACAATGGATGGCTTCTGTTTATCTCCAGTGTCAACATCTACTGAATTATCTTCATGCAGACTTGATGCCAAGATAACAACACATTTCCCCTTTTTAGGAACGTAGGAAACTAGAGTACAGCCTTTCTTGAAGCCAAAAAGTGAACTATGGACAGCCCTGCCTTTACTGGTAGCAAACTCCAGCGGAATCTCACGCTTGTTTTTCTTCATCGTCCCAACAAAAGAAAGATTTTTTCTTCTAAGCTCTTCTATCAAACCAATTCTAGTAAACCAATTGTCTGCTGTCACATTCCGACCTGACTGATAAACTGGTTCACATAGTCGCAGAACAACATCTAAAGGTTTATTACTAACATGGTACAATCATTCTGGCTGCAGATCAGCGTATATTTCCAGATTATAGAGATAAAATACTTGGGAATCCACAAGAGCATACATCTTAATTCCATATTTGTTTGGTTTGCTAGGTATGTATTGGGGAAAACTGCACCTTCCACGGAATCCTTCAAGTTTCTCATCTGCTGTAACGTTTTCTCCGAGGGTGTAGGATTTCTGGCAATTTTGTACAAACAGAGAAAATATTTCCCGAATCGCTGTTATCTTGTCTAATTTTCTCCTTTCACCGCGACTCACACGATTGTCAAATCTAAGGCACCGCATGATGAATTTGAAATGTTTTATGTTCATAACGAGACGAAATTTTTCAATTCCATCCCCATCACTTCCCCACAGATCTTCTAAGCTTTGTCTGTTACTTTTGTTAACACCAGCCAAAAACAGAAGACCAATGAATGCTTTTAATTCAATAATATCTACAGGTTTTACGTCTCTCTCTCGCTGAAAAGAAGCTTTGATGCTGTCAGTATACTGATTGGTATATAGAACTATAATCGACAAAATGTCGTCATCTATGAGGCAATTCCAACATTCCAAAGGCATTCTCAATGCTTTCGTCGCACCTATAGGACCAGGTAACTTTCGAATAATATTGTGGGCCTTGAAACGTACTCTCTGCGATGGTGGAACTTTATTCCATTTTGTCTCTTTGTCCCTTCCAGTATAGTAATGCTGACTTTCTTCAAGTACTTCCTCGTCGTTTTCACTGTCGTTTTCCTCTGTTTCTGAATCTTCCTGCTGACCTTCAACTGTCTCATCACAATCTGTGTCTACTTCATCTTCAAAATCCTCTTGAACTTCATCATTATCCTCTTCGAACAACATTTTTTGTATTTCTGCAACATGATTTGGGTCAAGGAGGTTGTACGTCTTACTGTAGCCTGCCATGATCAAGTGTCTCACACCTAAAATGATAAAATTCCTATGAAATAACGCATTCAGGCACAGTGTATCAATTTGATACCTGATACTCAAACATTCTTAACTGACGATTAAACGGTCTAAAAAGAAAATAAGTGCATTACACATTGTATATTAACATTGTACAACTTACTAAGTTATGTTGATAACCAAAGAAATGAATTGTTGAAACGCAACACGAATGGGCGCAGTGTATCAAACTGATCAATCAGCACATATACCGACAACAGAGCAGTCGCATCGACACTGAAGCACACAACAATGACAAGCTAGCTACTAGCGAGTAGGCGTCAGTGATGCCACTCGCTGACAAATAATTTACAGTAAACTTAGAGGTGTATCAATTTGAACAGCCGCGCCCGACGGAACGTTAAACTCCTAAGCACCTGCAGTTACTTTCTGTACTTGTGAGCTGAGTGTAGTTTACTTGCGACTGACCTTCTTACTTTAACTGATGTGTTGGTTTGTTTACTCATTTTGGCGTTATCACACGCTAATTTCGTATCCACGAAGGTTTTTTTGATTGAATTTGAGTCAGTTAAGGGATTCAGATTATACTACAGCCCTTTTTTTAATATATCTTGCTCATACCTTTTCAGTTATATTTCAGTAAAATTTACAGTTACTTCCCTTTCAACATTAAAATTTATACCTAAGTTAAAAAGTTTCTTCTGAATTATATTTTAATTACTTCTTGCTATTTACGTCTTTTGTTTCCGATCTCTCTTCATACATGTGTAGACTTTAGTACCTATAGAAAGTTGCTTAAGACGACTTGAAGATTAAAAGCTTCCGTATTCAGCTTATCTTCCAGTTCGTACACTTCTCTGACTTGATGTTTAACCACCCAAAAACCACCAGAATGTTTGGAAATTGCGTGACCAGTGCGTAGATATGTAGTGTTAGACATCTGCGGAAACCAATAGAGGACTTTTAAAATCCATATCACGCAGGATCGCTGTTGTATTGCGTTACAAATGTAAATGGTTCGAATGGCTCAGAGCACTATGGGACTTAACATCTATGGTCATCAGTCCCCTAGAACTTAGAACTACTTAAACCTAACTAACCTAAGGACATCACACAACACCCAGTCATCACGAGGCAGAGAAAATCCCTGACCCCGCCGGGAATCGAACCCGGGAGCACTTGATGAGCGCTAGAAACTGAGGCATGTGGGTTATCCTCACTCCAGACATGCGAATTGTGCATGTTGAAGACTCCATCACACCCGAACGTTGCTTCATCGGTAAACAACACAGAGGATGGAAATGTAGGCTGCATTTCACACTGTTCCAGGTACCACTGCGGAAACTGTGCTCTGGGTGGATAATCAACTGGTTCCAGGTTGTGGACACTCTGTAAGTGAAATGGACGTAACAATTGCTCTCGAAGGACTTTACATTCGTCTGATTCGTCCCCATGTTACGTGCAATTGCACGAGTGCTGATTGAAGGATCCCGGTCCAGATGCTGCAAGACAGCTCACTCAAATTGCAGCGTTCTTACAGTGCGACGGCGTCCCTGTCCCTGTAAACTACTAAATGACCCGGTCTCACGCAGACGTTGGTACACAGCAGCAAAGGTCGTGTGATGCGGGATACGGCGATTAGGATATTGTTGTTGATAAACCCGCTGTGCAGCTCGTCCGTTGTGGTGTGCTACGTAGTACGCACCAACCATATCAGTGTACTCACTCCAGGCGTATCGCTCTATTAGTAAACAGAGACAATGCACTACTACACTGGTGGACAGCAGCTGCCTACAACTGAAGAGCGTAATACGCTCTCTAATAACTGAAGAGCGCAATACGGCCTCCACCGGTTTAAATAATCCTCATAGGAAAAAATTACATTAGGGAAAAATATTTGTTTTTATGTCCCCTACAACCTCCCAGAGTTTATCGGTTTAAATAATTTTCACCCTGTAATTATGTTGAGTATACATGACTACCTATTACTTCTGATAATTGCACTGTTAATTGAAATTTAGACCGACAGTAAAACAGACACAAGATATTATGACCGATGGTGACCTTCTTTCTGTCCTGGACTTTACTGTTTGGTTGAAATGCCACGTGGAACAAGAACCTCTTTAAAGAATTAAACGAAGAAAAGTAAAACATAAAGCAGTGTGGAAACTGGTAGCTGTGGTAATGACCGAATTTTGTTAGATTCGCCTGAGAGCTTAGGCCGCACGCATAAGCGGTACGTACACCAATTTGCCTGATCTCTCTTTATTTCTAACGAGTGAAGGTTTCGTGATGCTCCTACTTTGCTCAGTCGATTGTCCCTGTTCGCAGTACCATAAGGATTCTATTTTCTTCTTTCGCCACTAATTTAAAGCATTTCTGTACTGATACTCTTTTTCAATAGAAAATGCACCGCTTGTGCGGTTAATATTGCTCCAGAGAACACTTTTACGATGTTGATGGACTCTCGAGGTTGGGCTACAACACTACCGTAATGCCATATTGATTACTTTTATGACAGAGTCCGTAAATCATTCTGGTTAATGACTGACAGACACTTTCATTTCGACCCTCAATCATATCTCCTTGAACAAGTCTTCCGTCTGTGGCGATACTGATTGTTTATTTATTTATTTACACATGAAGTTCCGTAGCACCAAATTGGGGAGTAAATCTCCAATGTCATGGAACGTGTCACTACATGAATTTACAACATAAAAATAATAAAAGATAAAATTAAACGTTTATGAACCCGAAAAAATTAATCCATAAGTTTAATTAAACGCAATCAACAATACAACAAGAAACAGCTTAATTTTTCAAGTAACTCCAGACCCATAAGGAAACTCTTCGGTTTCGATATGAAAGCGCGTGGTTTACTGCTAAGATTTTTGAATTCTAGTGGTAGCCTATTGAAAATGAACGCAGCAGTATAGTGTACACTTCTCTGCACAAGAGTTAAGGAAGTCCGATTCAATTGCTGGTTTGATTTGTGCCGAGTGTTAACTGAGTCAAAGCTGCTTATTCTTGGGAATAAGCTAATACTGTTAACAAGAAATGACAGTAAGGAATATATATATTGAGAGGCCAATGTCAAAATACCCAGACTCATGAACAGGGGTCGACAAGAGGTTCGTGAACTTACACCACTTATTGCCCGAACCGCCCGTTTCTGAGCCAAAAATATCCATTTAGAATGGGAAGAGTTACCCCAAAATATAATACCACACGACATAATCGAATGAAAATAAGCAAACTAGACTAATTTTTGTGTGGAATGATCTCTTACTTCAGATATCGTTCGAATAGTAAAAATGGCAGCATTAAGTCTCTGAACAAGATCCTGAACGTGGGCTTTCCACAACAGTTTACTACACTACTGGCCATTAAAATTGCCACACCACGAAGATGACGTGCTACAGACGCGAAATTTAACCAACAGAAAGAAGATGCTGTGATATGCAAATAATTAGCTTTTCAGAGCATTCACACAAGGTTGGCGCCGGTGGCGACATCTACAAGGTGCTGACATGAGGAAAGTTTCCAACCGATTTGTCATACACAAACAGCAGTTGACCGGCTTTGGCTGGTGAAACGTTGTTGTGATGCCTCGTGTAAGGAGGAGAAATGCGTACCATCACACTTCCGACTTTGATAAAGGTTGGATTGTAGCCTATCGCGATTGCGGTTTATCGTATAGCGACATTGCTGCTCGCATTGGTCGAGATCCAAGGACTGTTAGCAAAAAATGGAATCGGTGGGTTCAGGAGGGTAATACGGAACGCCGTGCTGGATCCCAACGGCCTCGTATCACTAGCAGTCGAGATGACAGGCATCTTATCCGAATGGCTGTAAGGGATCGTGCAGCCACGTCTCGATCCCAGAGCCGACAGATGGGAGCGTTTGCAAGACAACAACCATCTGCACGACCAGTTCGACGACGTTTGCAGCAGCATGGACTATCAGATTAAAGACCATGGCTGTCGTTACCCTTGACGCTGCATCACAGACAGGAGCGCCTGCGATGATGTACTCAACGACGAACCTGGGTGCACGAATGGCAAAACGTCATTTTTTTTCGGATTAATCCAGGTTCTGTTTACAGCATCATGATGGTCCCATCCGTGTTTGGCGACACGGCGGTGAACGCACACTGGAAGCGTGTTTTGGCCATCGCCATACTGGCGTAACCCGGCGTGATGGTATGGGGTGCCATTGGTTACACGTCTCGGTCATCTCTTGTTCGCATTGACGGCACTTTGCACAGCGGACGTTACATTTCAGATGTATTACGACCCGTGGTTCTACTCTTCATTCGATCCCTGCAAAACCCTACATTTCAGCAGGATAATGCAAGACCGCATGTTGCAGGTCCTGTACTGGCCTTTCTGGATACAGAAAATGTTCGACTGCTTCCCTGGCCAGCACATTCTCCAGATCTCTCGGCAATTGAAAACGTCTGGTCAATGGTGGCCGAGCAACTGGCTCGTCACAATACTCCAGTCACTACTCTTGATGAACTGTGGTATCGTGTTGAAGCTGCATGGGCAGTCACTGTACACCCCATCCAAGCTCTATTTGACTCAATGCCCAGGCATATCAAGGTCGTTATTACGATCAGAGGTGGTTGTTCTGGGTACTGAGTCCTCAGGATATATGCACCCAAATTGCGTGAAAGTGTAATCACATGTCAGTTCTAGTATAATATATTTGTCCAATGAATACCATTTTCATTTCTTCTTGGTGTAGCAATTTTAATGGTTAGTAGTGTATCTATCTGAACACCTAGAAACCTGAACTGTTCAGTTTCAGTAATCATATGCCCATTCTGTGAAATTAAAATGTCAGGTCTTGTTGAATTGTGTGTTAGAAACTGTAAAAACTGAGTCTTACTGTTATTTAGCGTTAGTTTATTTTCTACAAGTCATGAACTTAGGTCATGAACTGCACTATTTGAAACCGGGCCAATATTGCACACAAAATCCTTTACTACCAAGCTAGCGTCATCAGCAAACAAATATTTTAGAGTTACCTGTAGTACTAGAGGGCATAGCAGTTACATAAATAAGGAACAGGAGTGACCCCCCTCCCCACCCCCTCGCCAGCACTGATCAATGGGGCACTCCCCCCCCCCCCCCCACACACACACACTTAGCCGACCTCTGCAGTTAAGTCAGACCCCATATCACAGCCATTCGCAACACTGTGAATAATGGCCTTTTGTTGTCTGTTGCTAAAGTAAGAGGTGTACCAATTGTGAGTTACTCCACGTATTCCGTAATGGTCCAGCTTCTGGACCAATATTTTGTGATCAACACAATCAAACGCCTTGGTTAAATAACAAAATATGCCTAGTGTTTGAAATCTTTTTTTAACCTCACAGAGAAAAGAGAATATAGCATTCTCAGTTGTTAAACGACTTCTAAAGACGAACTGTACCTTTGATAGCAAATTATGTGATATAAAATGATCAATTATCCTGACGTACACAGCCTTTTAAATAACTTTAGCAAACACTGATGGGATAGGAATAGGTCTAAAATTGTCTACATTATCTCTTACTTCCTCTTTATAAAGCGGCTTTACTACTGAGTACTTTAATCGTTCAGGAAATTGACGTTCCTAAAGGAAAAATTACAAATTTGGCTAAATACAGGGCTATCAAGTGCAGTACAGTACTTTAATATTCTGCTAGGCACTCCATCCTATCCATGAGAGTCCTTGGTCTTCAGTGATTTAATTATTGACTCAATCTCCCTCTTGTCTGTATCACAGAGGAGTATGGCTGGTTCAAATGGCTCTGAGCACTATGCGACTTAACTTCTGAGGTCATCAGTCACCTAGAACTTCGAACTAATTAAATCTAACTAACCTAAGGACATCACACACAGCAATGCCCGAGGCAGGATTCGAACCCGCGACTGTAGCGGTCTCTCGGCTCCATACTGTAGTGCCTAGAACCGCACGGCCACTCCGGCCGGCCAGAGCAGTATTTCAGACATCAATCTCCGAAGGGCTTGTCGACGGGACTTGAAAGTCTACTCTTCTTTTTCCACTGTTCTATACGTTTCTGTTAGTGAAGTATATAAGAATTATGTCTTTTACATCAAGAATTGTGTTGCAGGTAAAGGACTAACATAGAAAGATAATAATTGTTAAATTTATATGACAGTACTACGCGACATGTTCAGAAAGTATGTATGCTAGATTTATATATTTTTTAGAAAAAAGTTTTTGAAAAAAAAATTATAAGATATTATTTTTGCACTTGTTGACGATTCTTCCACATAATAGCCATCCCTTTCAGTACATGTAGTGAACCGCAACACAAGCTTCTTTATGGTCTCCCCCCAGCTTCTTCCCTCTCTTCAGAGCCAGTTCGTCGTTTGAAAATTTAATCCCGCTTATATGTACCTTCAGGGTGATGAGAAGATGTTAATCTCAAAGCGGCAAATCAGAGTAGTTCAGAACATCCCAACCGAACAAGCTCAAGAATGCGTTGGCGGGTAAGACTGTATGAGGTCGGGCGTTGTCGTGCAGCAAACACACTCCTCTCTCCAGCATTCCCATCCTTTTACTCTGAATTCTCCTTTTGAGTTTTTAAGGTCTCACATTATCTTTTTACGTTGATGGACTTCCCCTAAGGGAGAAATGCAACCAAAATTATGCCTTTTCGGTCCCAAAACAATGAGGCCATGAGTCTTTCCCAGAAATTGTGGTTTTTAATTTTCTGGCAGATGGGGAATTGATCTGACGCCGCCGCGACGACTTATTTTTGTCTCAGGGGCTTGATGAGCCACCCATGTTTCATCTCCTGTCAAAACAGGGCTCAGAAAATCTTCACATTCCAGTTCAGGTCGCTCGCGAAACTCGCGGGCGCTACTGACCACATTTTTCTTGTGCTGTTCTGTCAGCTGTTTTGGGACTAATCTTGCGCACAGTTTTCGGTATCCCTGTTTCTTATGAGTGTCTCGCACAAGAGAGTTTTGGAAACATCGCAGAAATTTCATCCACTGTCAATTTACGACCTTCACAAAAAGTTTCGTCGATTTTTTGCACCAACTCATCAATGAAAATGGAATATCTTCCTCTGCTTTGTTCCCCATGAACATTTGTTCTGCCTAAGCCTCTTAAAGACTCTCGAGCTGTTCGTAACACATTCGCCGTAAATAGCTTTCATTCACGAAAGTATTTCCGTAGACGTTATTCCTTCCACGAAAGTAAGAAGAGGGCCACAGGGCGTGGCTCGCACATGGTGGGATTTTTTACAGCTATCTTTCACGCAACTGCACACGACAACGTGAGTTTACGTACTACCAAGTTTCTGCGATGTTCACTATGGTCAGGGGATCCCCATCTACCACTCAGTGATGCCAATTCTATAAAAAAAAAATGCCTCCCTCTCTCTCTCTCTCTCACTCTCTCCCCCTGCATTTAGGGTGAATATGATTAACAGCGGAAATATGAAGTATACGATAACAGAGGCAAAAACGTTCCAATAGACATGGGTCTGGAAACGAATCGTTTCCGACATAGTTGCGAATGTGTAGTTGCTTTCCGCCAATGACTTGAGTATGAAATATTGTCCAGATTAGTACAGATTTGTTTGAAACATATAATTTTAGATTAATTCCTCATCTAGTTGGATTCAAATATCACTTGCGGTCTACCTTAACTAGAGGTAGAATAGCTCTTCAACATCCGACAATTTACTGTGTATTCGTACATGATAAAGGAGATTTTCTTCTCTTTTGGATACAATACTGCATCCCTCCCTGCAGTGCGCTAAGAATTTTTTTTAAATTCCAGGATCATCTCGTAAAACTTGAAAAGACTGAACAATACGCTGCGCAAGTTCCTTAACCACATCGATGGCTGTGTCGCACACTTCACATTAGAAATGACCGCAGATAGAAAAATCCATGGAGTTGAGGTCAGGTGACATTCTAAGCAGTTTTCGCTATTAATTATGAAACACCCTGTATACGGGTGTCTCCCCTAAATTTTTTATATAAGGAAGTTGTAACGGAACTGAAATGATGGTGGGCTGACAGTAATTTGGAGCCCGCGCGTCGGAAACGGGCGCGCTTGTGTGAGACTGCCAGGGAGTGCACCCTGATGCCATCTATTGGCGAAACTGGGAATTAGCGCTGTCAGACAATGCACTAAGCTCTCAGAGTCAAATGTATTCTTAGTAATTATAAGTTATTACTGTATAATTTAATGTTGTAAAGCGCTAGTAGTAAATTATTATGACTGGTATGAACTCCAGGGTAGTAAATATAAATATTCTTAAATACTAAATGATTTCGGTAAAAAGGTGGTAGGGGAACGCCCCCACTCTTGGTGATACGAGCGTAGCTAGGGGTAGCTGGAGACACAGGGACTGAACAAGAAAATGGCCTGGGGAGTGTTGACGTGATCGGACGTGCGTAACTGTGCTCACGCAAAAGTGATTGTGCAACAGCGAAGAGGCGAATATCGTCGCCGTTTGTGGAGTAGAACGCGACGAATGGTTGTCGAAGCCACCTCTATGCCACTGGGGCTGATTGTAAGAGTTCCTGCGCCCAGAATTTATGGCGGACGTGCAGTAGCTTATACGAGTGCTACAGCTCGTAGTTCCAGCCGCCATTAAGGGCATGAGGCGTGAAGAGCTGCGTTAGCCACGTGCATCTCACCACCAGCACCGACACGTCTACCCAAGGCAAGACTGCTTGCAATTGTTAACTCGAACTTTGTATACATGTAAAAGGAGAATACCAGTTTTCTTTTATGCAAGTGCAGAGGACAGAATATAGTAATGAGTAAAATTATGACGCATGTTGTTCATTGTAAAGTGTAGTAACCTCAAACATAGTATAGTGAAATCAGACTGAGGCCACCATCGCCTCTTTCATTTACAATTCTTTTGGTTGTAGAATACTTTAGCGTATAAGAATGTTGAAAAGAGCAATGGTCACACCAGAATGAGTCGCCTATTTACAGTTACTTAAATTTTTATGAGCAACCTTTCAAGTAAAGTCACTTAACTAATTCTGTATCAATGGTCCAAAGAGTAATATCCAAAATCATTAAATAAGTTGAAGGATAGAATTTTGTTAACCAAAGTTGCATAACCTGTCTTGGTAGTAATTACCAAGCCAACTCACAGAAATTGAGAGAGAGTATTTGCTTTGTAGAATCATCTAGAATGATCAGAAATAGTAATATTCAGAATTAAGTTTAAATTCAACTCAAGCCATTTCACTTTGAAACGAGCCCAAAAATTGATATATTCTTTTGATCCTTCAGAGCTGGCGACCGTAGTTATAAGTATTTTCAGGAGGATTCGACAGTAAGTCTGCTGCTCTCGTCGTGCTGATAGGATTATCCACTGCTGCTAGCAGTGGTGATTGGATACATAAGCTCACTACCAAGTTAAGTGGGTCAGGTAGGCAGTGTTACCGAGTGAACTGTAGGACACTGTAGGCCGTGGATCGAACCCGTTCAATCATCACAGCTCTTAGGGAAATAGTCTGGTTAGGAGTGTACTATTCATTAGGTAAATACTGGCGAGTAACGGTCAAAAATGTATACGCAAGTGAATTTAGCATGGTCCACGTAGCACCTAGTTAATGTGGTGCAATGGCGAGGGTAGGCGTGGAGTAAAAGTGAGCTGAGCTAGTGGCAGCTGTGCTGGATTCAAATATTAACTACGTGAATTCACTACTGCCTCTTACCATTGGGACTGAGCTATTTACAGTTAAAATACGTAGCAGTAAGCGCAAAGGCGTGACAGCTACAAGTCCGTATTGGTTTTATACATACGGAATTGGGAAGTGGGTCATTCCGTCAGTGGAGGGGGTTAAAACAACCGAGTCAGTGGAGAACATACCCCATTTACTGATGGAAAGATTCAGCGGTTCGGTCGCATGTGGCGACCGTGACAGGACTAACCAAGTTTGTAGAATAATGGCTGCAATAAAAGTGTTTTATATAAACTTGTAGTATCAAGAAAATTTTAAATTTAAAATTCTGTTGTAGACAAATATACCACAATTGGTAAGTTCAAGACGACAACCTGCAAAGCAGCAAAAGAAAAGTCCAATAGTAGGAGTTAAACAAGTAATACTTGGTTTAATAAACATTTCTATTAGGCACGAAATACAGCAGCATAAGATGGAGTCGAATAGTAACAAGCAAGACGAAAACATTACAAGGTCAGACCCAGAATTAGGGACCATAGATACCGTTGTAGGGTTGGAAAATCTTATAGATGAATCCACACCCATAAGACAGGAGGAACGGGAAGTGAAACCAAAGGTAGTGAAAAGTGAACCCAATGTATCTGTGGATGCAAGTCACAAGGGAGAAGATATGGAATTAACAAGTTTGTTAAATAGGATGATGGCGCAAATTCGAGAAGGGAATGCTAGTTTGAAAGCAGAAATGGCTAGTCATATATCCCAATTGGATGAAAACATATCTGATAAAATAAAAGCCAATTTAGATATTTTGAATACGCAAAGCCAACGTATCACAGAGGTAAACAAATCAGTAAATAGCATTAGGGCTGAAATAACAAATGTTCAGAGAAAAGTCACATAAATAGAGGACAGATTTGATACCGAAATTCAGAGAATAGAGAAATCAGTGGAACCTTTGGTTAGTGAAAAATTAGAACCGATAATTGAAAGTAAATTACAGGTGATAGTACCAGTTCTAAAGAAAGAGATTGTTAAAGAAACGGCAGCTGATATTGAAACACTGAGCAATACCATGTTGAGTTTTGATGCATGTGTGCAGGAGCAGGAAAATACACTGCGTAATGAGATAAAATTATTAAGTCAGCAAGTTCAGAATCAGACGTTTCTTAACTGTAATGGTATCCCATTGGTAATGCAAAAATCGGAAATACTGAGTAGGGAGGAAAAATACGATCCTCAAAAGAAACAAGGTGGATGGCATCCAATGGATTTTATAAAAAATTGTGAACGTGTCTTACCAACAGACATGTCGGATAAAGAAAAAATTAATTTAGTAATAGACGCTTTAGCAGGTCATGCTAAACGTTGGGGATTGAATTTGGATATTGACAATTTGAAGTTTACAGACTTCAAAGAAAAGTTCCTTGAGGAATTCTGGAGCACGCAACAGAGAGATAGGTTGTGGAGAGAATTCGTTATCGCCAGAATGCCAGAACATGGGCGTGGGCTCATGAAAGAATACTGTGAAGGATGGTTCAAGCGTTTGGAGTATCTTAAAGATCGTAGATCAGAATCGGAGATAGTGTGGGAGTTGTGGAAAAAGCTACCTGACGATTCAAAGCGTTATGTAGGAGGCACTCATCGAACATTCGATGAATTTTTAGAAAAAATCGAGAATGAAGATAGGTGGCGTGAAACTAGAGAGTTTCGAGGTTTCAGAAATCAGAATGGAATAGTAAAAGGTGGTAGGAATGAACCGCAAATTAACATGATGAGAGGAAGAGGTCAAGAAGGTAACTCTCAGCGAGGGAGAGGACACTATCAGGGAAACAGGATGCATTATCAAAATCAGGAAAACTAAATACCGCGAAGGTCAAGGGCCTAACGCGCGCGGAAAGAAAGAAATGGCCCAAATATAGGGAAGATCAGAGTAGGCAGTACTATAGTAGGATAGTGCGTCGTTCGCCTGAAGAGCAGTTACATAAACGAAACTTTGCGAAGTATAATGCAGGGATACAAACAGAGGAGAGAGAGCAGGGAGGAATTATTAAGGGAAATGAAGTAGGAAAAGAATATCGGTCGGATGTGAAGGCTCATGTGAATGAAAGAAGTACAATTCGCGGTCAGAGTGACGAATTGATGAAGGAAGAGTCAGAGAAGGCGTTGTTTGTCGGTAGGGATGGCAACTGTGCAGAGAGGCAGGGGCAAGGGAGGAGTGATGTGACTTATGGTAAAAGGTTCGTACGAATAGTCGACGAATCGCATCGAGAAGTAATTAAAGAGGAAAGGGTGGATAAGAAAAAGGGGCATAGTGCAGAGACGCATGCCGATTCAGAAATTACCTCGTATGCAGAATATATACATCAGCTCAAAAGCCAGCCAGCACAATTAGAAAGATCTTCCACTCAAGTGATTAATTTGGACCCGAATATGACAGTGTTAGAGAGCCATACCGATTATGATGTGTACCTAGTGACAGCAAGAGTACATGACTGTGATGAAGATTCTTTTAAAGAAATTAGAGAAAGTGTATCTAACCAAGAGAAAGAGTGTTGTGATCCCTGTAGTACTGAAGCAAATGAGTTGAGTGAGACTGGAATTCCATTAGTAGGGGAAAATAATGAAAGTAAGAGTGGCGAATGCACTATCCAACAAAGGGAAAGTAGAGAAATGGATTATAATTTGCGAGAATTATTTGAACCCGAAGAAGGTCATATTTCTAAGGAGGAGGAATTATCGTCAGAATCATCAGAAAGCATCCAGGGAGAAAAAGAAATAGAGGAAGTTTCCGATTCCGCAACCGAGAGTTCAGGCATGACAGATTCGAATGAGAACGCGATGGCATTAAAGAGCCTAGACGAAGGACTATTGGAAAAAGTGGTGAAAGAATTTAGGATGAAAAGGAGAAAGAAACCTCCGGATGGAATGGTCAGTATAAAAACCGGAAAAATAATATGGCAAGACTTGGCGGTGGAAAAGGATTTATTATGGGAAGATAAAGAAAGTATGAAAGAGGACAATAGGATGCAAACAATCCTACCTATTAATGTATGTGGGTACGATTTATATGTATTGTTGGATACAGGTGCTCAAATAAGTGCTATTTCGCACGCATTTTTTGAGATGATCAAAGAGCAACGAGGAGTAGTCATGATGCCAGTAACAGGTGTTAAAGTGATAGGGGCGACAGGGAAATGTAGTAAACCTGTTAAACATCAAGTGATTATGGAATTTAAGATAAAAAACAAGCTATTTTCTAATGCATTTTTAGTAGTTCCAGAGCTCAGTGCCGAGATCATTTTAAGCATTGACTGGTTAATAAAACAAAGAGTAATTATAGATTGTGACAAAGGGATAATAGTTTGTAAAGTTGATAGTGCGGTATTAGAAATACCATTTGAATCATCTAGAGTAATGGAAGAGAACCAGCTGATATGGGTAGAATTTAGAGATGATCATGATTCAGGAATAGGTCAAAAATTCGATTGGTTTCTGGTGAGGCAGATAGTTGAAGATGGAAATAAGGAGACACTCCTTCGAAATGTAGTGGATAAAACGGAAGGACTATCTGATGCCCAAAGGGAGGATCTATGGCAAATTCTGAAAGAAAATCAGGAGGTATTTTCGGACAAACCGGGACGAGTGATAAATTATGAGTACTGCATGGAGGTAGAGAAGCATGAACCTTTCTTTAAACCACCATATAATGTACCCTTGTCTAAGAAAGAAGCAGTTCAAAAAGAAATAGATAAAATGGTTTCATGTGGGGTCATTGAACGGAGTTCTAGCCCATATAATAACCCATTGGTGATAGTAGGTAAGAAGGATGGAAGTGTACGAATAGTGATAGATGCTCGTACTCTGAATAAAGTAGTGAAGAGGGAGTTGGATCGTCCAGAGAACATAGATAATTGATTGCAGAAGTTTAATGGTGTAAAGTACATGACTAGTATAGACCTAACGGCAGGATACTGGCAAATCCCATTAAGTGAGGAGTCTAGGAAGTACACGGCATTTTTATTCAATGGCAAATGCTACCATTACACAGTGGTACCATTTGGCCTAAATACTTCCGTTTCAGTGTTCATTCGGGCTTTAGACAAAATTTTAGGGAGTGAACTTAGTTCGCTAATCACGGTTTATGTAGATGATCTGTTAATTGCTACAAGGACATGGGAAGAGCATATGGAGTTATGCGACAGGGTGTTCAAAGCTTTAATTAAAGGAGGAATGACCCTGAACCTGAAAAAATGCGAGTTTGTGAAGAAAGAAATAAAGTTTTTAGGTCACATAGTAACACCAGAGGGAATTGAAAAGGATCCCAATAAAGTCAAAGCAATAAGAAATTGTCCGGCTCCCAGGAATAAAAAACAACTAAAGTCGTTTATAGGACTTTGTTCCTTTTATCGTAAGTATGTGGATGATCAGGTGTTCAATAGCCCACATCTGAACAACCTACTTAAGAAGAACAGTGTGTGTATATATGGCCTGAGGAATGTGAAACAGCATTCAACCTAGCCGGTTGGCTAAAAACATAAAGTTATGGCACCCTGACCTGTGTGAACCATTCCACATGGCAACAGATAGTTCAGATTATGGATTGGGAGTATCCATATTTCAGGAGGTAATGATAGATGGGGAAAAAACTCATAGACAAATAGCATTTGCGAGTAGAACCATGTCTAACTACGAAAGAAACTATACAGTTTCAGAGAAGGAGGCTTTAGCTATAGTATGGGGTTTTAGGAAATTTCAACTTTTCTTATGGGGACATAAGACTGTGGTCCATACAGACCACAAAGCTTTAATATTTTTGAAGGACTGCAGATTGTTACATAACAGGTTGACCAGATGGGCGCTGTTTTTACAACAATTTGATATAGAGATCAAGTATGTTAAAGGGAAAGAACATGCAGTACCGGATGCTTTGTCGAGATTACCGGAAGGAGGTGAGACACTAGAAAGTGTAAAGAATAGGGAAGATGTTTTTGAGGTGAATTACTTCAAAAAAGCGGAAGGAAGAGAAAAAATTAGGGAAATATGTCGGAATATGCGAAGATATCAAAGTGATGATGATGCACTCAAGTCGGTAAAGGTCAAGTTTGACAATCCGGACGCAACTAACATAAGGGCTTCATATAAAATACATAAAGGTGTACTGTATCTCCAAAGATTAAATAATCCAGGGAAGTGGAGAGTATGTTGGCCGGAACAACACACTGAAGTGCTGATAGATTATGCTCACTTGGCATATGGCCATTGTGGTGCACGGAAGTGTACCGATAAGTTAGATGAATGCATTACCTTTAACAACATGGCACGAAGGGTAGCACAGAGGATAAGATCTTGTGATCTATGCCAAAAGGCGAAAGTAACAAATGCAACTAATCAAGGGCCCATGCAATCAATAAAACCTGATGAAGTATTAGAAATAGTAGCAGTAGATATCTTTGGACCATTACCGAAAACCATGGGGGGTTTTGTGTACATATTTGTAGCAGTTGAACTTTTCTCAAAGTATATAAAGCTTTATCCCTTGAGAAAAGCTACTGCCAGAGCTGTGTATGATAAAATGGTGTGTGATTATTTTGTGAAAGTAGGGAAGCCAAAGAGAATACTATCAGATAATGGTGTTCAGTTTTGCTCAAAAATGTGGAAGGATGGGATAACTGAGAAACAGGTAGAAGTGGTACATATCTCAGCTTATCACCCATCAAGCAATCCAGCAGAAAGATATATGCGTGAGATAGGTCGGTTATTTAGGACGTACTGCCATAGTAACCACAAGAAGTGGGGCATGTATGTGAGTGAATTCGAAGAAATCATGAATTCATTAACAAACGAGAGCACTGGATTTACTCCAGAAGAAATCCTGAAAAAGACAAGAAGTAAAAGTCTAGTAGAAGACCTACTAGAATTTCCAAATAGAGTTGAATTAGATTATGATAGTAAAAAGAACTTAGTAAAAGACAAGATGAGAAAACAAGCAGATGCGAGAATTCGTCGTCACGACGAAAAAGTAAGGAATCCTAAATTCAAAATAGGTGATCTTGTTCTTGTAAAAACACATGAAAAGTCAAGTGAAACTAATAACGAGATCAGTAAATTTAAATATATATATAATGGACCATTTAAAATAGTGTCCATACCCAATGTGAATGCTTATTATTTAGAGTACCCATTAACAGGCAAACGCCTGGGAGTTAGAAACATAGTGGATCTCAAAAGGTATGAACCACGAATTCTACCAGATTGAAAATAAATATATAAATAAATATTAAAGTAAACCAATATGTAAATAGTTGTGTTTCTTTTGTTCTATGTGAAAGGTAAATGCTCACTAAAATATATTGCAGTATTCTAATGAAACTTCTAGTTTAAGTAGAGACTAAACAGACTGGAAAAGACTGAGCTTCTAAGAAAGCCTTAATAGATGTGTAAATATGTGTTGTGGAAGAGGTAGAAAAGTGAGGAGGTAAAGTGAAAAGGACGGGCTACAAAGTAATAGGCGCATAACGTGTGTTTTACTTGCCTGAAATAAAAGAAGTGTATTTAAAACTTTGTAAAAAAAAAGATGTTTAAAGTGTTCTGTGTTTAGAAGTAAGAAAATTGGAAAGAATATATGTAAATCATTTATGTAATGTTTAGCAGGAAAGAGAGAAAGAATTGGTGTTTCATTTTAAATATGTAATATAAGTATCGAGGTGTATCAGTAAGAAAGGGAAAACCCTTGGTAAAAAGCTTATCGAACATTTCAGATTCATTATAGGAGAGACTTCTTATTGAATTATCACTGTAAGATACTTCAATAAGAAGTGGGGCATGTGTAACGGAACTGAAATGATGGTGGGCTGACAGTAATTTGGAGCCCGCGCGTCGGAAACGGGCGCGCTTTTGTGAGACTGCCAGGGAGTGCACCCTGATGCCATCTATTGGCGAAACTGGGAATTAGCGCTGTCAGACAATGCACTAAGCTCTCAGAGTCAAATGTATTCTTTTTCTTAGTAATTATAAGTTATTACTGTATAATTTAATGTTGTAAAGCGCTAGTAGTAAATTATTATGACTGGTATGAACTCCAGGGTAGTAAATATAAATATTCTTAAATACTAAATGATTTCGGTAAAAAGGTGGTAGGGGAACGCCCCCACTCTTGGTGATACGAGCGTAGCTAGGGGTAGCTGGAGACACAGGGACTGAACAAGAAAATGGCCTGGGGAGTGTTGACGTGATCGGACGTGCGTAACTGTGCTCACGCAAAAGTGATTGTGCAACAGCGAAGAGGCGAATATCGTCGCCGTTTGTGGAGTAGAACGCGACGAATGGTTGTCGAAGCCGCCTCTATGCCACTGGGGCTGATTGTAAGAGTTCCTGCGCCCAGAATTTATGGTGGACGTGCAGTAGCTTATACGAGTGCTACAGCTCGTAGTTCCAGCCGCCATTAAGGGCATGAGGCGTGAAGAGCTGCGTTAGCCACGTGCATCTCACCACCAGCACCGACACGTCTACCCAAGGCAAGACTGCTTGCAATTGTTAACTCGAACTTTGTATACATGTAAAAGGAGAATACCAGTTTTCTTTTATGCAAGTGCAGAGGACAGAATATAGTAATGAGTAAAATTATGACGCATGTTGTTCATTGTAAAGTGTAGTAACCTCAAACATAGTATAGTGAAATCAGACTGAGGCCACCATCGCCTCTTTCATTTACAATTCTTTTGGTTGTAGAATACTTTAGCGTATAAGAATGTTGAAAAGAGCAATGGTCACACCAGAATGAGTCGCCTATTTACAGTTACTTAAATTTTATGAGCAACCTTTCAAGTAAAGTCACTTAACTAATTCTGTATCAATGGTCCAAAGAGTAATATCCAAAATCATTAAATAAGTTGAAGGATAGAATTTTGTTAACCGAAGTTGCATAACCTGTCTTGGTAGTAATTACCAAGCCAACTCACAGAAATTGAGAGAGTATTTGCTTTGTAGAATCATCTAGAATGATCAGAAATAGTAATATTCAGAATTAAGTTTAAATTCAACTCAAGCCATTTCACTTTGAAACGAGCCCAAAAATTGATTTATTCTTTTGCTCCTTCAGAGCTGGCGACTGTAGTTATAAGTATTTTCAGGAGGATTCGACGGTAAGTCTGCTGCTCTCGTCGTGCTGATAGGATTATCCACTGCTGCTAGCAGTGGTGATTGGATACATAAGCTCACTACCAAGTTAAGTGGGTCAGGTAGGCAGTGTTACCGAGTGAACTGTAGGGCACTGTAGGCCGTGGATCGAACCCGTTCAATCATCACAGCTCTTAGGGAAATAGTCTGGTTAGGAGTGTACTATTCATTAGGTAAATACTGGCGAGTAACGGTCAAAAATGTATACGCAAGTGAATTTAGCAAGGTCCACGTAGCACCTAGTTAATGTGGTGCAATGGCGAGGGTAGGCGTGGAGTAAAAGTGAGCTGAGCTAGTGGCAGCTGTGCTGGATTCAAATATTAACTACGTGAATTCACTACTGCCTCTTACCATTGGGACTGAGCTATTTACAGTTAAAATACGTAGCAGTAAGCGCAAAGGCGTGACAGCTACAAGTCCGTATTGGTTTTATACATACGGAATTGGGAAGTGGGTCATTCCGTCAGTGGAGGGGGTTAAAACAACCGAGTCAGTGGAGAACATACCCCATTTACTGATGGAAAGATTCAGCCGTTCGGTCGCAAAGTCACTGCCATTTCTTTCAAATTAAAATATTTATTCTTAAGCGTTACGCTTGTTGCTTCGCAGTAGTTTTTTGGATATTTTACTTTATACATTATTTCAACAAATAGTAAGTTGTAATGTCATTGTGTCTCTGTGATATAACTATTGTTCGTTGTTTAGATGCCAGGTAAATGAAGTTCGTAGTTGGGAACCCTCTATGGACTTGGTCCTTTCACTCCCCGCAGCCTTGTGAACTGCTAGCAACATAATTTGAAAACTCCTTATATTTTTGAAGTGGTTATTTCACACGGACATTCGATAGAAGGGTCCCGGATTTAATGTGTCATTCGTTTGAAGATACGAGCGAACAGTGATAACAAGTCACCAAGATTAATCAGTGCTCCAGCAGCCTCTGTATAGCGCCTCCGTCTGCCGCACGCACTGTCCCGTTTCTATGCTATCCCCATCCCTCTATGCACTTCTCAGTATGTGTGTAAAGTGCATAAAGTGCATAATAAGTGAAGTTTTGCTATGCGGCCGAGCGCGGCCAGAGTTGCTATAGAAATGACTGCTTTGTGTTAGCTGTGTACTCTCTGGAATGAGCGACGCTTACTCCGATGGGATGGTATTATGAACTTAAGAGACTTCCTTTGGTTAAAGGAAAAGTTGTAATTTATGATATTACTTCCGGCGGGGGATGAGAATGTACTCAGAGTGAACTGTGTAAATTCTGAAAATATATAATTATCTATATTAATCAAGGTACGTTCAGTGAATTCCTCGATATGGAGACTAGAAATCTACTCTGTGGGAATCAGCATGGGTTTCGAAAAAGACGGTCGTGTGAAACCCAGCTCGCGCTATTCGTCCACGAGACTCAGAGAGCCATAGGCACGGGTTCACAGGTAGATGCCAAGTTTCTTGACTTCCGCAAAGCGTTCGATACAGTTCCCCAAAGTCGTTTAATGAACAAAGTAAGAGCATATGGACTATCAGACCAAATGTGTGATTGGATTGAAGAGTTCCTAGATAACAGAACGCAGCATGTCATTCTCAATGGAGAGAAGTCTTCCGAAGTAAGAGTGATTTCAGGTGTGCCGCAGGGGAGTGTCGTAGGACCGTTACTATTCACAATATACATAAATGACCTTGTGAATGACATCGGAAATTCACTGATGCTTTTTGCAGATGATGCTGTGGTGTATCGAGAGGTTGTAACAATGGAAAATTGTACTGAAATGCAGGAGCATCTGCAGCGAATAGACGCATGGTGCAGGGAATGGCAATTGAATCTCAATGTAGACAAGTGTAATGTGCTGCGAATACACAGAAAGATAGATCGTTTATCATTTAGCTACAATATAGCAGGTCAGCAACTGGAAGCAGTTAATACCATACATTATCTGGGAGTACGCATTAGGAGTGATTTAAAATGGAATGATCATATAAAGTTGATCGTCGGTAAAGCAGATGCCAGACTGAGATTCATTGGAAGAATCCTAAGGAAATGCAATCCGAAAACAAAGGAGGTAGATTACAGTACGATTGTTCGCCCACTGCTTGAATACTGCTCAACAGTGTCGGATCCGTACCAGGTAGGATTGATAGAAGAGATAGAGAATATCCAACGGAGAGCAGCGCTCTTCGTTACAGGATCATTTAATGTGGCTACGAAGTCTTTCGCGACGTATTTCCTGAATAAAAACTTCTCGGTGTACATGCGGAGATTTATCCTGATTTGACGCGGCATGTACACCGAGAAGTTTTTATTCAGGATCATTTAATAATCGCGAAAGCGTTACGGAGATGATAGATAAACTCCAGTGGAAGACTCTGCAGGAGAGACGCTCAGTAGCTCGGTACGGGCTTTTGTTAAAGTTTCAAGAACATACCTTCACCGAAGAGTCAAGCAGTATATTGCTCTCTGCTACGTATATCTCGCGAAGAGACCATGAGGATAAAATCAGAGAGATTAGAGCTCACACAGAAGCATACCGACAATCCTTCTTTCCACGAACAATACGAGGTGGCTCTGAGCACTATGGGACTCAACATCTTAGGTCATAAGTCCCCTAGAACTTAGAACTACTTAAACCTAACTAACCTAAGGACATCACACACACCTATGCCCGAGGCAGGATTCGAACCTGCGACCGTAGCAGTCCCGCGATTCCGGACTGCAGCGCCAGAACCGCTAGACCACCGCGGCCGGCTACGAACAATACGAGACTGGAATAGAAGGGAGAACCGATAGAGCTACTCAGGGTACCCTCCGCCACACACCGTCAGGTGGCTTGCGGAGTATGGATGTAGTTGTAGATGTAGACTTATTTCACGTTCAGGAACCTTTTTGACGTAAAACACAGGAAAGCGTGAAGGCTGACGAGTTGATCGAATCCTGCAACGCGGTCATGGCGATTCACGAAAATTTTAGAAAAACAGAATTGTATGTTAATGTATAACATTGCCAGATGACCCGTTCATTCTACATGCTGAGCTTCGTCATAGCATATCAGAAGAATTCATTGCTTTTTGAATCAGTCGTATCTCATGACAGAGATAGTCGTTCACCTGTAAATACAAAGGGCGTTCAAAGAGCCTCTCTGCGGTGCCGTATGATTGTTAGCCGCGCGCGCCGTATGCCGCAACGAATATACCGAAATGAAACTCAGTGAAATACAAGTTATTAATTTATTGAATATTCATTTTTGCTTAAAATTTTCACATTAAATGTTGAAAGTGTCCCCCCTGTTGTTGAATACACAACTCAATTCGTCTAATAATGTTTCCAAACACAAACTGTAACATTTCTTCTGTAACAGAAGCGGTGAAAGTGGATATTGTAGTTTTCACTTCATCGATGGATTTTGGACGGTTTTTATAGACCATTGCTTTCGCTGCACCCCAGAAGAAAAAGCCAGGTGGTGTTAGGTCAACCATTCGTGGAGACCAAAGTCCCTGTGAAATTATGCGATCACTAAAAACATCGGCGAACAGTGACAATGAAACGCGAGCGGTATGTGGGGTTACACCATCTTGTTGAAAATAACCGTTTAGTATTTCACTTAACACAAGTTCTCCTATGAATGGGTACAGAATATAACTGCAGTATCGTTGTGCGTTTATTGTTTCGATGAAAAGTATGGGACCCACAATCCAACATCTAGAAACTGCAATCCAAACTCCTATTTTCACAGAAAGAAGTGATTCCTCATGAATACACATTAGATTCGCAGTACTCCACATACCAGAATTTTACGAGTTCATGCACCCGGATAAATGAAACCACACCTCATCAGTGAAAAACGTATAATTAAGAAAACTCTAAATGCTGAAGGATATGATAAAATGCTATAGCATTGTGTGCTGCGTACAGTAGAGAAAGAGTTCGTAGATTCTTTGTATCAGCTTGAAAGTGCACCTCGTCAAAAGCAGCAATTATGAGGTAACGGTTTGTAGGCAATAACGTTGCTGAAATGGACGGACCTGCGCGGAGTCCCGAGATAAACCAAATGGAACGTGTGTGAGATGAGTTAGAACTTCGACATCGCTCTAGACCCCAGCGTCCGACATCTTACTTACTCTGGTTTCTGCTCTTGAGGGAGAATTAGCTGCCATTCCTCCAGACATTCGCACACTCCAGTGGAGTCAACCCACCATAAAGGAGAAGGTGGACACACGTCATATTAATGTCCAACAATAGGTGTCCGTACAATTCTGATCAGATGGTGTACAACCTCCGTCTCAATATAATAGGTATATGAGTTTTTACCATTTAATACATGTGATTTGACCAGGTAATCTCGGCCGAAAGTGAAATACTGACTCTCTAAGCCGAGAGCTGTCACATGAGGAGTCTCACCCTTCCACTTTTGATCGTCATAACGAGGATGTTTTAAATCCAAAATGACAATAGTATTGTAGCAGTTGTAGATCTTTAAGAATATGTCTCCTTCTCTTCGGTGTGATATTTGTTCTGTACTGAAACTAAATCTGTGATAAACTGAACCTAGCCGGCCGCGGTGGCCATGCGGTTCTAGGCGCTGCAGTCCGGAACCGCGAGACTGCTACGGTCGCAGGTTCGAATCCTGCCTCGGGCATGGATGTGTGTGATGTCCTTAGGTTACTTAGGTTTAAGTAGTTCTAAGTTCTAGGGGACTGATGACCTAAGATGTTAAGTCCCACAGTGCTCAGAGCCATTTGAACCATTTTTAAACTGAACCTAAATATTACTCTAATTAATGACGTTCCAGTGATCGCTACATAAAACGCATACTCAGGAACTCAATGTAAAGGAGAAAGATCAGAAAAAGAGTCACTTGTTGCTTGTAATGTGTGTAGGGAGTATCGGAAATACATTTACAAATATTGGGGCCAGATTCTTTAGACCAATGCAAGAAAACTGTGTATGCGAGGTGTTCTTTAAGGATGTCGAGAAAAGAACGGAACAGTTGCAGTTAAGATATTCTTCAAGTACCAAGTACCATTTAGAATGGTTGCAGTGGACAAATTACACGACTATCCCATTTTATGTCAATTTTATCGGTTCCTCGATACTCATGCACATATCACATATCAAATCGCTGTCATCTGATCAGAGTCGCAATATGAAATGTAACTTAGCTAGTAGCCCAGCTGTTCCAATTCATAAACCAAACATTTCTCAAACTTCTTCTCCATCGTAATGACGGTATCTGGAAGATGGTCATTCTTCTCCAGGCACAGTTCAGTATCGTGTTATATGTAAGGTAAAAAAAAGTGCACTTTCTCTTATTACTTCGCAATTTTTCCGAAAAAAATTAACACAGACATTTAACACTGTCCGAAAAATGAAACATATCCACTGGCTGGCAAAAATTGCTGCATCCAGACATGATCAGACATTGTAACTACGTACACGTACGCACTATCGGTGAGTATGTAACTGACTAAAATTAAAATTCTCTGTGGTAAGTTGAAAGACCACCAAAGCGCGCTGATGTTGTTCGTTTTTAGTGTTGTTTATGTTTTGTTTTGTTACAAGGCCTGCTAGGGCATATAACAGGCGTGAATAACGTCAGCTATTGAGAGATCACTATGAAAAACGAAGAGATGCGTCGTACCCGTGCCAGATTGCGTTATCGGCACACGACAGAGTTTGAGTGAGTTCATTATGGGTTTCCATTTGGCTGGCTGCTCGAATCGTGCCATACCCAGATATTTGGAGCATTTGGATGTGATACTGACCCAGTTTTGTTCTGCGTGGGAAAGTGATGCTAGGCATAATCGTTGTGATGTATCTGATCGACTACATCTGACTTCCACAAGGCAGACCGCCGAATTGTGCACCAAGCATATCGCCGCCCCATGAAATACTCACCTGGCATCAAAGAACAAGTAACGGACTCCCTGAACATTCTGTGTAATCCCGCACAACTGGTCGGAGGTTAGCAGCAACTGGACTATGGAATTATAGACCCATGCATAGGCTGCTCTCAACACACAATGCAAACGGTTGCTGTGACCAGGAAGCGTGGGCTGCTGATCAATGTGATCACGTTTTCAGCAATGAACTACGATTCGACACCACCCTGGATGAGTACCATTGGACATTACGGTGACCAGGGGAGCGGCACAGTGGTGTTACAGGGGGCCTCATGGTGTGAGGAACCGCCTTTTTGACCTTAAATCACAGCTCTTAGTGACTGAGGAAACTCTGAGTCTTAATGTGTTATCTCTTGTGTGACAATATTGTGGTGCCAGTTTCCAACAGAACAATACTTGTCCATAACTCTATTGAGTTACTCATGTAAAGAATCCCTCCACAGTGGTACTTTTCCAGATAGACTTAAATATGCTATTATCAAACCATTGCATAAGAAAGGAGATAAATCATCAGTTGGAAAACTTGCATCCCATTTCATTATTGGCAATATTTTCAAAAGTGTTTCAAAGAGTTATGTGCAATAGACTTTATAAACAGTTAGTACAGAAAAATATTCTCATTCACAACCAGTTTGGATTTCAGAGAGGACTGTAAACTGATCAAACTATATTCACTTTTACAGATGATAAATCAAAAGTTATTAGCACTTGGAATGTTCTGTAATCTGGATAAAGCTTTCGACTGTGTTAAGCATGATATGCTCATACAAAAGTTAAAGTATTATGGGATAACAGGAGTAGCAGGCTCATGGTTCTCTGCCTATATCTTTAATAGAAAACAGTATGTGTCTGTATCAGGCTTACCACATAGCAATAGTTATACAAAATATGAAGCCATCAGACAAGGGGTGTCCCAGGGCTCTATTTTAGGTCCCTTGATGTTCCTATTATGTGTTAATGACCTTCCATACGCAGTGTCACAAAATGGAAATTTTGTCTTATTTGCAGATGATACAAGCATTGGTATAAAAAAGAGTACCTGTGATCTCACTGAGCAGTCAGCTAATGAAATATTTGTATCAATGGGTGGTTTACAGCAAATAGATTGTCACTGAATTTTGACAATACCCAGTACATACAGTTTAGTACCTCACAAAGAATACCTGACCCTATGAGTATAATGTATTCAAACATGAAATTAAAGCTGCGGACAGTGTCAAATTTTTAGGGCTACAAATTGACCGCAACCTAAATTGGAAAACTCACACTCTAGAACTTAATGAAACGCCTTAGTTCAGCTACAATTACAGTACGCATGGTAACAGAAATAGGTGATTTAAAAATGAATAAGTCAGTTTATTCGGCCTACTTCCATTCACTAATGCGTTATGGAATCACCTTTTGGGGAACCTCCTCTCAGAAAGAGAACATTTTCAAAATTCAGAAACGAGTCATTAGAGTTATATCTGGTGTCAGTCCTTGATCATCATGCAGAGACCTCTTTAAGAAACTTAGTATTCTAAATACTGCTTCTTAGTACACATACTCACTGATATCCTTTTGTCATTTCCAGCATGTGTCTTTTTACACAAAATAGTGCAAAACATGATTATAATACCAGAACCAATAACAATCTGTACAAGAACTATAAAACCTTAACATTAGTACAAAAAGGAGTCAAATACATGGGTACTCATATAGTCAATAACTACCAGAGTATATCAAAGGTCTTGTAAGTGATAAATATCGGTTTCAGAATGAATGAGAGAACTTCCTGCTGGCCAACTCCTTTTACTCTGTCGACGAATATCTTCACAATGATTATAGCTCATAACTCCGTCTGCACAAGAATTGTACAATATCCATGTACCTGAGAAAAAGAGAAAAAAACCTTTGACTCTTTCCACATCCCAGAGACTCCTCTCCAATGGATCTATGGAAAACGATGAATGTAGTGTAATGTATTGATGTCTGTGTGATGGTGAGGAACTCCTATTGCCGGTAGGATTCCCAGATCTGTTCCCAACAGAACATGTGTCGGTACATCTGGGATGTCAACTCTGTCATAGTGCCAGCGTCCAGGGTGACAGGATCAGGTACAAGAGTTGTAGACCAGTTTGATTCAGGGGAGGATCCAACAGCTTTATGACACCCTTCCCAACCGCTTCGGTGGATCAATCCAAGTTGGAGGGGGTGCAACGTCGTATGGAAAAGTCAAGCCAAGTTCTTTGTTAATTTGATTCGATTTGTCGATTTGTAATCACTGAAATATCATATACCTTCTCAACTTGTGAATTTTTATTACGTTTTGTCCTTCCCTTCAAAGTGCTTCGCTTTCTTTGTGAGCCAGTGTATTCACTTGTTTTCTCAGCTCCGCTTGTTTCTTTTAGTGTTTCTCAGTTAGTGATGTCCTTTTATCCTCCTCCCTTCATTACCCGTGTCCTGTCATGTTTCTCTTCTTCCTACTCCTCGCTCTTCTCTTCTTTCAGATCCATTACCGCTAATACATTGTTAATATTTGTAGCCGTTCTTCCTCAGTTGTTACTTCAGTGCTGTTTATGTTATGGATCAGAAAAAAACTATTATTCTTTTGTGAGACGAGTAATAATCGTATCTGCAGCTACTAATATCTCAGTTCACTTACTGTGCCAAATTACGCTAATAACTGTAGTGGTATGATACCTATCTTATCAAAGAGTTGCTAACTCTTATTTAATCGTTGATCAGGGTAGATTTAAGCGCGTCAGTGAAAGTTCTGCAGGCTATTTTGCATTCAGAGAACTCAGTGCGTAGTAAGTAACATGGAAAAATTGGCAACAAGTGATAGATGTGTCCAAATGAGAAGAGTGTGTTTAAAAGAACGTCAAAAGACGAAAGTATTAACAATTTGATATCATTTCCGCAGTTTGGCCTCTGGAGAGGGGCACAAATTGTTTGTGTGTGAGACATTTTTTGTACTGAGCGAATGTGAGAATATAAGACAACTTCCTTTATTTAATCAATTAATTTGACTGATTAGATACTAGCCAAAGTATGCATAATTTATAGCTTTGTGGAAGTAATGGACAAGCTCACCAATTGCTCTTTTCGCATTCAGCAAATGTGAAGTATAAGATTTGCATCCAGTGTATGTATCTGGTTTTAGAGCTGTATAACAGTGGGTGTCCCAGTTAAAGATGAAAACTCGGAGGTCCCTGGAGTAGTTAAGTGGCCTGGCATCTTGAAACTGGCGCAGGTCGTATATTAAAAGTTACACAAAATTCAATATACGTCTCGTCTAATGTACAGCTATTTCACGTCCATTCATGGAGTCACATGGCGAGAAAATGCTTTCATTCCCCGGGTACACTGATTCTTTATCTTCAGAGACGTTTTTACTTATTTCATATTCAGTATGGGAAGTATAATGTGGCAAGTGTGATGATTTTGATCTACTTTGGTTATAAGGTCAACTTCGTTACCAGTGAGATCTCGCATTTTCTTAATGTTGGCAAAAGAGACTTTTTGACTCAGTTGTGTTTGGAAAAATAATTTTTGGAGTGAATGTGACTTGTTCAAGAGATTTATACTCTCGTTTGCTTTGTATCTTTTAGTACCACTCAGACTTTCCAACATTTTTACATAGCTGAGGAACTGTCCATGAATGTCAAGATGCTGCTTTAGTTTGAGGAAGACTGTAAGGGAATCATGTGGAATAGATTATTGATGGGGAGAGAAATAATAAACGTACACACTGATATTGTTTTGTGAAACAGTTGTATTTTTAAAAAAGTGTGTTTGGGTGTGGCGTTGATCCGTCATGTGTTGAGTGGTCAGCTGCGGAGTCTCGCGGAGACCTCAGCGGTAGTAGTAGGGGTAGGCGGCGTAGGGGTAGCCGGAGTAGGCGCTGACGACGGGGGCGGCACGGTAGGCGGCGGCGGCGTAGGGGTAGCCGTAGTAGCCGTAGGTGGCCGCGTAGGGCGACGCCACGTACACTGCCTCGGAGCCCTTCAGGTCCTTCTCCTCAGCGGCGAAGGCCACGGCCACCAGCAGGGCCATCAGGACGGCGCACACCTGCAGGAAACACACCATGTCACGTCAACTCAGCAGAACAGCTTATCATGTCAACAAAGTAATGGCGTCCACACATTTGGATCTCATACATTTTCCTTAAACCAGTAGTAACTGCGTTCAGATGTAGCTATATCTGGGAGCTAGACTAGACTATGCTGTCCAAGATGACAAAGGTTTATCAGATATATGAATAACTTTGTATGTTCCTCAGGGGATTGTACTCAGTCCACAATTATTTAAATTTACTTAAGAAATAATTTCTAAATAGTATTTACACCTTACTGCTATATTAAGGACGCTTCTCTCCAGAAATTATATCTAGGGGAAATTGTTGCAATGTCTAGAATCACCGACAATGATAATGGTGGGTGATACAATAACTACAGGTGCTTCAAATACGTAATTTTATGGATGTGTGCATGTAGAAAGACCTAAATTGTTCAATTCAAGATTCATCAGGGTACCAGTTTTTCTAATACCTCAGACCAATCACAATCAGTAGAAAATGTGAGAATGTCATAGAAACAATGAGGGAGTTACTATATTACAAATTAAAACTGTGTTAGAGCAGTACTCAAGCCCTCGTATGTGCCCTTCAAGATTATTACCCTCTCTATCGTACAAGTGGAATATGTGACAGGAAAAGACTGAAAGCTGACTGCTCACCACATCTTCCACAGAAGATCTTGTACTGCACTGTGAGTGAACACGTTTAATGAAGAGTGACTTAGCCACAGGAGAGACTCAATTATTTTACTTTTGGCAGTCTGTACGCTACTTTGAGTGTATGTGATAAGTCAAAACATCCTGCGAATTACAAGTATCCTGATCTGAATCCTGGCTTTACCTTTTCAGGTGTAGTAAATAAATCCATGAAATTCCAAGAATTCAGTCAAAACAAAACTGACTATGTTTTGGTTGGCTGGATTCCCTCTATGTAATACGTAGTGAGAACATGAAGATTCACACAGTATACGCAATATAGTATTACTGCCAGAACTCTATACGGCTGTAGCCTGCCCGGGAGGGCAATTACTATATTTTCTTATTCTAGAGTGTTTTGTCGGCGTGCTTGTTCCATACTACGTTCTGCTAACAAAAGAAAGTACCACGAGGGTGAATAGAAGTGATGGATCCTTCTCCTCTTTACAGGAGAGCTTTTGGAGGTAGCTGATAAATGAATGACTAACGAAAGATGTTGTTCCATACATGAAAATAAGCATGTCTTATTATGTATTCACAAGGGCGTTCCACATTACCTACGTATATGTCACACATGGGACATAGGGTTGAATTTTGACAACTAGAGATAATCGGTGATGTATTTCCGCTCATAACTGAAAATATATAATGAGAAAAAGACGTTGCTGCGTGGCTGTGTTCGCGTTTACATCTCTGGCTTTCGCTTTTACACAGGAAACTGATCATGATTACGGCATAATCTTTTTACTCTTCGTAATTAGATTTGCCACCACATATTTCCAGTAACTTTAACTGGTACCCGTAAATCAGTAGAAGTTTAAAAAAAGGAAAACACGAATATCGATCTTCATACATCTAATGCATGAAAAGGAGTCATTTTAGATTTTTCAGAAAGATCACCCAAAGTAGACGAATGGTGAACTCTCACAGTCTCCCTTAACTTACTGGTACAAACTTCACACAACAGTTGCCTCAGGAAAGCCAAAATTCAGTTTGAGCGTATAAAACAGTTAAATAGACAAACTGCCTACATTTGAAAATAATATTAAAACGAACAATCACTGTCCCTGCGGAATTGCTATGGGTTCTGTGTTCTTTGTTCGAGTGATATGAAATTCGCACGAAAAAGCCATAAGCATTGCCTATACGAACTTGTGTACCAAGTAGAATTAAGGAATAATAGCACTAGTGAGATGACTGTGTTCTTACCTAAATAACTTACTGGCAGCTTGTGAACTTCAAGAAAAAGCTGGGACTCTTAGAGTCGGGCGTAGTGTCACTCATTCAACAACAGACTACATAAAAATTTCAAAAAGAAATTCTTTCCCTCGGCAACAGAGTTTACAAATGAAAACAATTGGCTGAAGTCCATATACCAGTGCGTCCTGACTATAATCTATGAGTTTCAAACTCATTACAGCTCCGTAGTTTTTTATTAAGAGGTAATTTCACGAATATATGACATAAATAGTCGACAAAATCAAATGCGAATTCTTCCATCTGAAATCGGGTTCCTAATAAAATACACTCTGTGATAGCTAATCAACATCTGGGAAAAGCATGGCAGAAGCAGAGTCTGTGTACTCACGTGCACCTGTATTCTAAGTCACAGAGGCGTCCTAGCATAGACGAGGAAGCCTCACTTTCACTAGTTTCATCGTGTCAGTTACGGTCCGGCGTCTTCCTCACGATACTAAAAATGCTGCTTTTTTATGTAACAGTTTTACTGGCACACCATGGATCTGACTGAAGTCTTCTCTTGACAGAATAATTTACCAGGAAACAGTATCCTGATTAAATAATGTACGTACCTCTTACTTCTTAAAATCCTTGCAAACGTTTAAATGATAAAGTCTAACAGATATCTAACAAACAGAAAATGTTTTACTACAAAAAAATGTTTAAAACCTGAAGATGGCAGCTAAGTCTGTTGGAACCGGTTGCCTTGAATAAAATATATTTTGTGCGGTATTGGTTTCGAATGATTTTGAACAAACAGAAAATCAGTTACAGAAGTTTAAAATATTTCAGAAAGTTAGTAAGCCTGAGAACGTTTTTGAATGTGGAACTATAATGTAAATCCTGAAAGTTATGATCGTTAACCGTACTATTCGATTCACTGCATTGTGATCACAGACAACTGCTAATTAAAACTCTTCTATTTATAGTTTTCGAACTGAAAAGGATTTACAGAATGAGATTTTCACTCTGTAGCGGAGTGTGCGCTGATATGAAACTTCCTGGCAGATTAAAACTGTGTGCCCGACCGAGAATCGAACTCGCGACCTTTGCCTTTCGCGGATTTCTTTTATCTAAAAAATTTTCATTTGATTTTGTACTTTCAGTGACATAATAAAAAAGAGAGAGAGTCCTCTTGTTTCTTGCACTGGCTCCGGATGAACGTAACAGAAGCGAAAAATTTGCGCAGACTAGAGCTGAGATTTATTGTAAAATGGAAATTTTAGTCTGGTAAAAGTTAGTCACCCAGTAATGAAATTTACTGTCGATGAAACTTCGCGTAAAAATGTGTTTTTAGAACAGTAAATCTAGTGTGATGTCAATAAGAGTAAGTCCGAAAAGTATCATAATTTTCCTTCAAAGCCCGTAATACGAGTATTAAAATGAACGTTATTTTCTGTTAGCCCTTGGACAAGTAATGTTTATGAACGGTGAGTTAACTAGGCAGTTTGTAAGAAGACAATAGTTTGAATTCTCTCAGGCCGTACTAACAGCCCAGTCTGCCTATGAGCGCTAAAAAAAAAAAAAAAAAAAAAAAAAAAAAAAAAGAAAGGGAGAGCCCTCCTTTGCAGCAACGTGCCTCTGGTACTGAAGTGGAACAAACCCTTACTTGCATATAGGAATGCCACTGACTGAGTTATGGGTAACTTGCGAAAAGCGTTCCACAAACAAGATATCCCTGAAATTATGTATTTTCCACCGTGACAAAGTCTCAAAGTACTCATGGCTCTCCACGAATTAAATACGTTATGATTTTCATCGCAGGTGCAAGCAATTAAGCTTGCCCGTCGTCCTCTGGAGTAGGATTGACGTAGGACATCGAAAAAGTTCAAAGTAGGGCAAACAACTTAGTATTATCACGAAAAGGGAAGAGTATGGCACCGAAGCTGGGATGGTGATAACTAAAACAAAGGCATTTCTCGTTGCGACAAGATCTTTTCGCTATACTTCAAGCACCAACTTTCTCCTCCAAAGGCGAAAATGTTTTGTTGACTCCCACAAACAAAGGAAGAAATAAGCAGCGTAATAAAATAAGAGAAATCAGAAGTCGCAGAGGAAATTTTAACTGTTCCTCTTCGAGGCTGTTCGAGACTGGAAGGCTAGAAACAGAATCTGACAGGGGTTTGATAGACGCTCTGCCGAAAGAATTAAGTGTGAACTGCAGAGCAGTCAGATCTAGATTACGAAGTGATCCTCTTCGTTAATAAGTGTAACATAACACGTGTAAATATACGAAGGGATACGGTATCGTCTGAGCACACAACCGCCAGTCAGACATTGAAATCAACTACTGCTTCATGCCCTAGAAGCGCTCTCGTGGCGCTCGATGTACCTGCATATGTCTGGAGGGTACATCATCTACAATTTCACACTGAACGAGTTGCGGAAAAGGAGAACTTACCACGAGTATTGGAGTGGAACAAACATTTAGTGGTTCAAAGGACCAGCGTTTCTATAGGGCAGAAATCAGCGACAGTCTATGGAATACTATAAACTTTAACAAAAATCTCCACATATTCATCTGTAATTCTAGGTGTGTTCCACAAAAATACCACAAATTACAATTAAGAACCCACTGTAACTCTCACAGATATGCCTTTCTGGCGTGTTGACAATGCAGCTAATGTCCTTACGACTAAAGGCCGGAAGATGAAGCTGTCAATTCGAAATGAACATTGGCAAAGTGGAAATTCTATTGAGAAGACTCAAGACTGATTCTATTATGGATTTCTACATTAATTACGCTGTCTCTGTTTTGCCAATAAATCTCCACTATGATTGGTATGATGTAATAAAGTGTTCTTGAGATTAAATGCGTTACCGTTCGATACGAAAAGAATTGGTCTACGCATTGATAGTTTCAACAGTCCGAAGAAAGTAGAGCTAGACCTAGGAGCACTAGACCAAACGTGATTGTGAATCTTATAGATAGGAGGGGTCTGGTGATAGAAAAATCATTAAATAAAGGTACAAGTTACGGTAACGTAGACTGACATCGACAGCTTGGGAAAAGATGTCACTTCATGCCCAAGATGCCCAATGTAGTTGGATTTACCGTGAGACTTGGTGAAGTAAAACTTCTCATGAACCAGGCACCTACTGCGGAAATGGAGAACATACCACGAGTACTAGAAAAGAGCAAACTTTTGGTGCTCTACAGGACTGGCAAGGACAATCAGACAAACGTAGAGCTGAAACGTACGATGGGAAGTCAAGAAATAAACAGTTCCCGCGTTACGGTAAGATACCGTCTCACACGAAAAAATCCCAAAGTAGTGCAGGGTCCGTGCAAGTTAAGAATATTACAGTTTTCAACGGTTCTAAGCAAGCAGCGGTAGGCCTAGATTATGCGGGTTACGGTTAGGAGCGGCCTGTGCCACTTGGACACGTGGTACTTACGAAAGCCTTCATGGTGTCGGCGGAGGTGGTTGGAGACGAGCTGCGGTCAGAGAGCAGAGGAACCTCGGAACTCGAGTGATGCCCCGGCAGTGTCCAGTGGTCCCTTATATACGGAGCGGTCGGCCCCCGTCCTTGGCGGCTTCTGCCCTGCGCTGCCCACGGGTTCGCCGACCGGCTCCGCTTTCTGCCGGCCTTTCGGCTGCCGTTGCTAAGCTTACACACTACTTAATCTAACTTAAACTAACTTACGCCAAGGACAACACACACACCCATGCCCGAGGGAGGACTCGAACCTCCGACGGAGGGAGCCGCGCGGACCGTAGCCACAGACCGCGCGGCTGTCCAGCGCGGAAAAAAGTCTCTTAATAGTGCTATTAAACTTTCCTCTACATATGCTCAGTATCTCAGTGCAGCGAGTAAATATTTTATTTAGTGTGACTTTAGCTATCAGAGTGAACTTACTGTTTCTCGAAAGTGAGGCTGTTAGGTTATGTAGAATTTCTATGTGTGTTGGTGAAAACTAGATATCAGTTTGAGATGGAACAGCAACAATCAAATGTGCAGGCCTCAGAAGAAGCAGTCAAGGCAGATCCAACTGCGTTTGACCCAAAGATGGAAACTTTAAGACAGTTAAGTTTACAGGCCGCTAGACAGTCCGAAATGCCCACCAAGGAGGACTTTGTCAGTCTACCCAGTAAGGAAGACATAGCAAATTTACCCTCTGAGCAGGATTTTATTGTCTAACACAGCGAAGTACCTGGTATTGCACGGCAACAGGCGAATTTTGCTAGAAGAGTTACAGAATTAGTAACTGAAATCACAGAACTAAAAAAGTGACAGGAAAAGTTTCCACAACAAGGACAGAAAACTCGGCCTGAAACCACCACACCTCCTGTTGCGGACTAAGTTGTATAGGTAACCAACATTAATTCTGGCCATTAGAAAAGGATACCGGAAAAGTCGTACGAATGGAAGCGATACTTTTCCTCAGAGATAAATACTTAGTCTGAGACAAGTGAAGTGGAAGTTAAACGAACTGTAAATGACAAGATTAAGTTGGTGGTTGGAAACTTACTTGGCTCTAATACATCATGCGATTCAAAAGTTCAGGAGGAGATACACAGGATTAAGTGACAGAGAGATTCGAATCTCGAACAATGGAAAACTCTGATGACTTGCCAAGTAGAGAAGGTGTTTGAAGAAGCAGAACAAGTGCGATAGTAATACGTTGTACGTGATTCAGTACAGCCACAAACCTCGAGCACTGAATCATATTGTGGAAATGCAGATCCATTTCAAATAGAGCCGAGAAACAACATGAATTCAAATCCTGAGCTGAGTCCCACCACATAAGACTACGCTACAGTGCTTATGGGAAAGAAACTCTGAAGCTTAGACAGTTCCGACGTTAATAACTGATAAATGTTTTACTTATTGAAGGTTTAATAGTAGACTACATCCTCAGTGAGGACTTAGCTCTTGAAAATGGGACATAAAGTTCGACTTTTCAGAGGGTCATATCTCATGCCAGATCAACAGAGCGATAACCTGATTAGAGCTTACTAAGCCAGAAAGGAGTCGTGGAAAATATTGCAGGCAGAATCAACTATGTCTTATTCATGAGAAACGCCATTACATGCAGAATTTACTGCTCTGGAATATGTGTGTGCTTCCACTTTACACAGAAGTTCAGTAAACGTTATGGGAAGCCCAGCACCTTGATCTTTATAATAGCAGCAATTGACAGATATCGTATTGCAACATTCAGATGTTTTTGAGGAATGGCCAGGTATCATTAAAGGACATATACATACCTTTTAGATGTGTTTCCTCACCAAACGTTTAGCACATCTTTTATGTAGTTCCCTGATCACTATGGTACACTCTTGAAGACGAAATTTAGAGGATGTTGAGATGGGATTTGATAGAGACACCCACCAGTCCATATTGTATCTCCTTTCTGTAGTGCCTAGACCAGGCGGAAAGATGCATCTTGTATTCGATGCTTGGGTGATTAACAAGATTATTGTACCAATTTGGACACGACTGGAGAATGTGGGTGCGTTAATACTAATGTTACATGGAGTAAAATACTCAACAAACATCGATCTCTGACCTTCATATTGGCAAGGACCAATAAAACCAGAGCCACGGAAAAATACTGCCTACATTTATACTGAAAGTCATGTTAGTTCAGGGTTCTTCCCTATGGGTTGAGCATTACCTCAAGAGTTTAATGTAGGCATTAGACACAGTGTTGGGACCAGTACTTAGGAGTCAACTAACTTCAGTTGTGGATGACCTTCTATTGGCAACAACGGCATTGGAGGAACAAATTACCCTACTTCCACAAGTGCTAGACATTTAAGCAAACTGGGGTTACAGCTAATCATAAGAAGTCACATTTTTGTCTAATACGAATCAAGTTTGTTGGTCATCTCACCAACATTTAAGCGAAATCGGATTACAGATAATCATAAAAAGTCACATTTTCTCAAATATGAATCAAGTGTCTTGGTCGACTCATCAAATCGGAAGGTATTCTATCTCATAGTGGCAAGATACGAGCGATTAATAATTTTGAAGTACCAGGAACTAAAAAAGAATCGCTTTGAGATAAATCTATGAATCCCAGAACTTTGCTTTGATTGTTGAGGAAAGATGTACTTTGGCAGTGGACACCAGAATGTCAGAAATCGTTTGAAGCAATTAAGTCATTGCCAATATGTTCTCAAATTTTATGTCATCCTCATATGTCTTCAGAGTATGGACTTATGACTGAACCCTCAGCTGTAGGTTTTTGTGCATCCTTTGCAAGTCGGATTTTACCAGACTGTGAAAGGTCTTATACTACTACAAAGCTGGAAGTACTAGTCGTGGTATGGGCATTTCAGAAATTTTATTACTATTTGTATGGGAAGGGCAACGGCCTTGTCACAATGGTTGCACCGGTTCCCGTGAGATCACCGAAGTTGCTGTGGGGCGTGGTCGGCACTTGGAAGGGTGACCATCCAGGCCGCCATGCGCTGTTGCCATTTTTCGGGGTGCACTCAGCCTCGTGATGCCAATTCAGGAGCTACTCGGCCGAAGAGTAGCGGCTTCGGTCAAGAACGGGAGAACGGTGTGCTGACCCCACGCCCCTCCTATCTGCATTCTCCACTGAGGATGACACGGTGGTCTGATGGTCCCAGTAGGTCACACGCGGCCTGAAGACGGAGTGCTTTTATTTGTATGGGAAAGAAACAATAGTTTACTAGTGGCGCAATACCTAGTAGACTTGTAGTTACAGATGTGCCAATGGCGTTTGTCGCTAGCTGTCAGTTGCATGAACTAAGATTGCTTTATGCCATTCCACAGAGTCCCCTCTGTCCTCCCTTCCTACCCTTCACATCATCTCTTGGTCATCACAAGTGTTAATGATGTAGTTTGATTTCCACCCTTCTAACCGTGATTCTTAATTTTCCTCTAGAATGTTTATTGCTATTTTATGTTTCTACAGTTGTTTATGGTACTGAATTTGTTAATTATTGTGTCTCGACATTTAATGCAAGATCCCAACTCTACAAAAACCATGCCACTTGGTGCCATGTTATAGCTAGTTCTGTAACTAGAGTATGTGGTGCTAGTTAACTGAGTACCGTTATGACAGTGGATACCCTTTCAGACAATACTGTAAGTTATTTTCTTTCCCCTGGTGTGTAAACTTGGTTGCTAATGAATTCAAGTATGTTCAGTCTTAATATTTCATCTATAAATTGTACTTTCATGCTGACTGATGTTTTTGTCAGATATTGTCATGCTTGGCCGTGCTCGAAATGTCTAAATGTAAAGTTTGAACAAGTAATGGTCTCTTCTTTAATAGCTGCTGAAGAGCGTAAAAATGGCCTACTCAGTATCCAGAAGCCCCTGTGTAACACATAATTGACCACTAGATATGGCAAGCAGCGGACTCGCCAACATAAAACAAGGAGGGGCGTGCTGTGTTGTCGGCAGAGAAGCAGCAACAGTAGACTGGGTCGGTAAGGAAAGCTCAGTGACATCGAATGTGGTCCAGTCACTGGCCGTCAACTCAGCAACAAAACCATCAGGGACATTACAACCCTTCTGGATCTGTCCAGGTCGACTGTTGGTGGTGTGATTGTGAAGTGAAAATCCGAAGGAACAACCACGACTAAACCAAGACCAGACACACCTTATGTACTGAGTGATAGAGACCGTCGAGCAATGCGGATATGGGTTGTAAGAAAGGGCATGAAATCAACAGAAGAATCACTCGTAGAGTTCCAAAGTGATATCAGCAGTCCAGCTGACAAAGTGACTGTTCGCGAAGAGTAAGAAAGAATGGCATCCAATGGTTGAGAAGTTCCCCGTAAACCAATCATTTTTGTAGTAAATGTTAAGTGACGCCTGACATGGTCGAAATAGTGACGCCACTGGATGGTGGATGACGGAGAACGAGTGATTTGGAGTGATGAGTTACGCCGTGCCCTCTGACAATCTGATGGAAGGGTTTGGGTTTGGCGAACGTCTGGAGAACATTATCTGCCGTCCTGTGCAGTGCCAACAGTGAAGTATGGAGAAGGTGATGATATGGTATGAGGGTGTTTTTCGTGGTTTTTACGTACACCTCTTATTGCAGCAATTGTGAGGTAACTGTTTATGTGCAATAACGTTCCCGAAATGAACTGACCTGCCCGGAGTCCCGAGCTAAACCAAACGGAACGTCTGTGAGATGAGTTAGAATTTCGACATCGCTGAAGAATCCCAGCATCAGACATCGTTACTTACCCTGATTTCGGTTTCTTTTAGGAAGAATTAGCTGCAATTCCTCCAGACATTTGCACGCTCCAACGGAGTCAACCCACCATAAAGGAGATGATGATGTTTGGTTTGTGGGGCGCTCAGCTGCGCGGTTATCGGCGCCCGTACAAATTCCCAACCTTTGCTCAGTCCAAACTCATCATTTTCATGAATGATGACGAAATGATGAGGTCAACACAATCACCCAGTCGTCTCGAGGCAGGTGAAAACCCCTGACCCTTCCGGGAATCGAACCTGGCACCCCGTGCTTGCGAAGCGAGATCGCGAACGTGAAACTACGAGCTGCGGACCCCATAAAGGAGAAGGTGGACACACCTCATATTAATGTCCACTGATAGGTGTCTGGACAGTTCTAATCAGATGGTGTACAACCTCTGTCTCAATATAATAGGTGTATGTGTTTTTGCTATTTGATACATGTGAGTGGACCGGGTAATCTAGGCCGAAAGTGATATACTGACTCTCCAAGCCGAGAGTTGTCACATGAGGAATCTGACCCTGCGACTTCTTATCGTCATATCGAGGATGTACGAAGTCCAAAATGACAATAGTATTGTAGCAGTTCTAGTTCTTTAAGAATATGTCTCCTTCTCTTTGGTGTGATTTTTTTTCTGTACTGAAAATAAATCTGTTACAAACTGCAGCTAAATATTACTCTAATTAATGATGGTTTAATGTTACAGTGACTGCTACATAAAATGCATACTCAGAAACTCAATACAAAAGAGAAAGATGAGAAAAAGAGTCACTTGTCGCTTGTAAGGTGTGTATGGAGTATCGGAAATACATTTACAAATATTGGGGCCAAATTCTTCAGACCAATGCAGGAAAACGGTATATGTTAGGTGTTCTCTAAGAATGTGGAGCAAACACCGGAACACTTGCAGTCAAGATATCGTTCCAGTATCAAGTACCATTTAGAATGGTTGCAGTGGACAAATTACACGACTACCCCATTTTATGTCTATTTCATCGGTTCCTCGATACTCATGCACATACCACATTTCAAATCGCTGTCATCTGATCACAGTCGCAATATGAAATGTAACTTAGCTAGTAGCCCAGCTGTTCCAATTCATAAATATTTCTCAAACTTCTTCTCCATCGTAATACCGGTATCTGGAAGATGGTCATTCATCTCCAGGCACAGTTTAGTATCATGTTACATTTAAGGAAAAAAAGTACACTTTCTCTTATCAATTTTGCAATTTTTCCGAAAAAATTAACACAGTCATTAAACTCTGTCCAAAAAATGAAACATATCCATTGGCTGACAAAAAACTGCTGCATCCAGAAATGATCGGACGTGGTAACTACGTACACGTACACACTATCGGCGAGTATGTAACTAACTAAAATTAAAATTCTCTGTGGTAAGTTGAAAGACCACCAAAGTGCGCTGATGTTGTTCGTGATTAGTGTTGTTTATGTTTTGTTTTGTTACAAGGCCTGCTAGGGCATATAACAGGCGTGAACAACGTCAGATATTGAGAGATCACTATGAAAAACAAAGAGATGCGTCGTACGCGTGCCAGATTGAGTTATCGGCATACGACAGAGTTTGGATGTCCTCATTGTGGGTCTCCATTTGGTTGGCTGCTCGAATCGTGCAATACCCAGAGATTTGGAGCATTTGGATGTGACACTAACCCAGTTTTGTTCTGCATGGGAAAGTGATGCTAGGTATAATCGTTGTCATGTATCTGGTCGACTATATCTGACTTCCACAAGGAAGACCGCCGAACTGTACACCAAGGATACCGCCGGCCCATGAAATACTCACCTGGCATCAAAGACAAGTAACGGACGCCCTGAACATTCTGTGTAATCCCGCACAACTGGTCGGTGGCTAGCAGCAACTGGACTATGGAATTATAGACCCATGCATAGACTGCTCTCAACACACAATGCAAACGGTTGCTGTGAGCACGAAGCGTGGTCTGCTGATCAATGGGATCACGTTTTTAGCAACGAACTACGGTTCTACACTACCCTAGATGAGCACCATTGGACATTACAGTGACCAGGGAAGAGGCACAGTGGTGTTACAGGGGGCCTCATGGTGTGGGGAACCGCCTGTTTGACCTTAAATTACAGCTCTTAGTGACTGAGGAAACTCTGGTCTTAATGTGTTACCTCTTCTGTGACAATATTGTGGTGCCAATTTCCAACAGAACAATACTTGTCCATAAGTGGCATAATCACTATTGAATTATTCATGTAATGAATCCCTCCACAGTTGTACTCTTCCAGATAGGCTTAAATATGCTATTGTCAAACCATTACACAAAAAAGGAGACAAACCATCAGTGAAAAACTTCCTACCCTTTTCATTATAGGCAGTATTTTCAAAAGTGTTTCAAAGGGTTATGTGCAATAGACTTTATATACACTTAGTACAGGAAAAATATACTCATTCGCAATCAGTTTGGATTTAGGAAAGGACTGTAAACTGATCAAGCTATATTCACTTTTACAGATGATAAATCAAAAGCTATTACCACTTGGAATATTCTATGATCTGGCTAAAGCCTTCGATTGTGTTAAGCGTATTAGCCTCATACAGAAGTTAATTATGGGATAACAGGAGTAGCAGGCTCTTTGTCCTCATTCTATCTTTTTAATAGAAAACAGCATGTGTCTGTATCAGGCTTACCACATAGCAATAGTTATTCAAAATATGAAGCCATCAGACAAGGGGTGCCCCAGGGCTCTTTTTTAGATCCCATGATGTTTCTATTATATATTAATGACTTTCCATATGCAATGTCACAAAATGCAAATTTTGTCTTATTTGCAGATGATTAGTATAAAAAAGATTACCTGTGATCTCATTGAGCAATCAGCTAATGAAATGTTTGTATCAATGGGTGGTTTACAGCAAATAGATTGTCACTGAATTTTGACAATACCCAGTACATACAGTTTAGTACCTCACAAAGAATATCTGACCCTCTGAGTATACCGTATTCAAACATGGAATTAAAGCTGCGGACAGTGTCAAATTTTTTGGGCTACAAATTGATCCCAACCTAAATTAAAAAACTAACACTCTTAAGCTTAATGAAACGCCTTAATTCAGCTATATTTGCTGTACGCATGACAGTTAGTTTATTCGGCCTACTTTCATTCACTATTGAGTTATGGAATCATCTTTTGGGGAAACTCCTCTCACAAAGAGAACATTGTCGAAATTCAGAAACGAGTCATTAGAATTATACTTGGTGTCAGTCCCAGATCATCATGCAGAGACATCTTTAAGAAAGTTGGTATTGTAACTGCTACTTCTCAGTACATATACTCACTGATGTCCTTTGTCATTTCCAACATTTCTCTTTTTACACAAAATGGTGCAAAACATGATTATAGTGCCAGAACCAAATACAATCTGTATAATGACTAAGAAAGCTTAACATTAGTACTAAAAGGAGTCAAATACATGCGTTTCTCAATTAGTGATGATCTTATATTCTCCGTTCTTCATTACCCGTGTCCTGCCATGTTTCTCTTTCTCCTCCTCCTCGCTCTTCTCTTCTCTTCTGTCAAATCCATTACCGCCAGTACATTGGTAACATTTGCAGCCTTTCTTCCTCAGGGGTTACTTCAGTGCTGTTTATGTTGTGGATCAGAAAAAACTATCATTCGTCTTTTATGAGAAGAGTAATAATCGTATCTGCAGCTACTAATGAATCATTTCACTTACTATGCCAAATTACTCTAATAACTAAAAAAATGGCTCTGAGCACTACGGGACTCAACTTCTGAGGTCATCAGTCCCCTAGAACTTATAACCACTTAAACTTTACTAACCTAAGGACATCACACACATCCATGCCCAAGGCAGGATTCGAACCTGTGACCATAGCGATCTCGCGGTTCCAGACTGTAGCGCCTAGAACCGTACGGCCACTCCAGCTGGCGACACTCTAATAACTGAAGTGGTGGGATACCTATCCTATGAAAGAGTGACTATCTTTTATTTAATCGTTGATCAGCGTAGATTTATGGGCGTCGGTGAATGTTCTGCAGGCTATTTTGTATTCAGAGAACTCAGTGCGTAGTAAGTGACATGGAAAAATTGGCAACAAGAGCCAGATGTGTCCAAATGAGGAGAGTGTGTGTAAAACAGCGGTAAAAAAATGAAAGTATCAACAATTTGATGTCATTTTCGCAGCTTTGCCTCTAGAGAGGTGCACAAATTGTTTGTCTGTGGGACATTTTTTGGACTGAGCGAAACTTGAGAATATAAGACAACTTGATTTATTTTATAAAATAATTTGATTGAGTGGATACTACCCAAAGCAGGCATAATTTATAGGTTTATGGAAGTAATGGACAAGTTCAGCAATTCCTCTTTTCGTATTCACCAAATGTGGAGCATAAGTGTATGAATCTGGTTTTAGAGCTGTAAAGGAACAGGCGTCCCAGTTTAAGATGAAAACTGAGAGGTCCCGAGTATTTCAGTCGTCTGACACCTTGGAATTAGCATATGTCATATATCAAAAGTTACACAAAATTCAATATAAGTCTCTTCTAATGTATAGCTATTTCACGTCCATTCATACAATCACATGGGGAGAAAATGCTTTCATTCCCGGGTTCCATTGTTTATTTATCTTCAGTGACGTTTTTACTTATTCCATATTCAGCATGGGAAGTCTAGTGTCCAAGTGTGATGTATTTGATCACCTTTGGTTATAAGGCCAACTTCATAACCTGTGAGATCTCGTATTATCTTAATGTTGACAAAATGAACTTTTTGACTCAGTTGTGTTTCGAAAAATAGTTTTTGCTCTGAATGTGACTTGTTCAAGAGATTTATACCCTCGTTTGCTCTGTATCTTTTAATACCATTCAGACTTTCCAACATTTTTACACAGCTGAGGAACTGTCCATAAATCTCAAGATGTTGCTTTAGTTTGAGGAAGACTGTAAGGGAATCATGTGGAATGGATTATTGATGGGGAGAGAAATAATAAACGTACACACTGATAATGTCTTGTGAAACAGTTGTATTTTTAAAAAAGTGTGCTATAAGGCAAGTGTGTTTGGGTGTGGCGTTGATCCGTCATGTGTTGAGTGGTCAGCTGTGGAGTCTCGCGGAGACCTCAGCGGTAGTAGTAGGGGTAGGCGGCGTAGGGGTAGCCGGAGTAGGCGCTAACGACGGGGGCGGCACGGTAGGCGGCGGCGGCATAGGGGTAGCCGTAGTAGCCGTAGGTGGCCGCGTAGGGCGACGCCACGTACACTGCCTCGGAGCCCTTCAGGTCCTTCTCCTCAGCGGCGAAGGCCACGGCCACCAGCAGAGTCATCAGGACGGCGCACACCTGCAGGAGACACACCATGTCATGCCAACTCAGCAGAACAGCTTACCACATCAAACAAGTAATGGGGTCCACACATTTGGGTCTCATACATTTTCCTTAAACCAATAGTACCTGCACTCAAATGTAGCTATATCTGGGAGCTAGACTAGACTGTGCTGTCCAAGCTGACAAAGATTTATCAGATACGTGAAAAAGTTTGTATGTTCCTCAGGGCACTGTACTCAGTCCACAATTATTTAAACTTACTTAAAAAATATTTTCTAAATAGTATTTACACCTTACTGCTATATTAAGGATGATTATCTCTGGAAATTATATCTAGGGGAAATTGTTGCAATGTCTAGAATCACCGACAATGATAATGGTGGGTGATACAATAACTACAGGTGCTTCAAATACGTAAATTTTATGGATGTGGGCATGTAGAAAGACCTAAATTGTTCAATTCAAGATTCATCAGTGTACCAGTTTTTTCTAATACCTCAGACCAATCACAATGAGTAGAAAATATAAGAATGTCATGGAAACAATGAGGGAGTTACTATGTTACAAATTAAAACTGTGTTAGGTCAGTACTCGAGTCCTCGTATCTGCCATTCAAGATTATTACCCTCTCTATCGAACAAGCGGAATATGTGACAGGAAAAGACTGAAAGCTGACTGCTCACCACATCTTCCACAGAAGATCTTGTACCGCACTCTGAGTGAACACGTTTAATGAAGAGTGACTTAGCCACAGGAGAGACTCAATTATTTTACTTTTGGCAGTCTGTACGCTACTTTGAGTGTATGTGATAAGTCAAAACATCCTGCGAATTACAAGTATCCTTCCCCGAATCGTGGCTTTACCTTTTCAGGTACAGTAAATAAATCCACGAAATTACGAAAATTCAGTCAAAATAAAACTGACTATGTTTGGCTTGGCTGAATTCCCTCTATGTTATGGCTAAAGTAATACATACGGAGAACATGAAGATTCACACAGTATACGCAATATAGTATTACTGTCAGAACTCTATGGAGCTGTAGCCTGTATTCTGCAGTGTTTTGTCGGTGCGCTTGTTCCATACTACGTTCTACTTACAAAAGAAAGTACCACGAGGGAGAATAGAAGTGATGGATCTTTCTCCTCTTCACAGGAGAGCCTTTGGATGTAGCTGAAAAATGAATGACTAACGAAAGATGTTGTTCCATACATGAAAATGAGCATGTCTTATTATTTATTCACAAGGGCATCCCCCATTTCCTACATATATGTTACACATGGAGTATAGTGTTGAATTTTGACAACTTGAGATAATCGGTGATGTATTTCCTCTCATTACTGAAAATATATAATGAGAAAAAGACGTTGTTGCGTGGCTGTGTTCGCGTTTACATCTCTGGCTTTCGCTTTTACACAGGAAACAGATCATGAAATAAAGTTACGGCATAATCTTTTTACTCTTCGTAATTAGATTTGCCACCACATATTTCCAGTAACTTTAACTGGTACCCGTAAATCAGTAGAAGTTTAAAAAAAGGAAGACACGAATATCGATATTCATACAACTAATGCATGCAACGGAGTCATTTTAGATTTATTCAAACAGGTCACCCAAAGTAGACGAATGGTGAACTCTCAAAGTCTCCCTTAACTTGCTGGTACAAAGATCACCCAACAGTTGCCTCAGGAAAGCTAAAATTCAGTTTGACCGTATAACACAGTAAAACAGACAAACTGCCTACATTTGAAAATAATATTAAAACGAACAATCACTGTCCCTGCGGAATTGCTATGGGTTCTGTGTTCTTTGTTCGAGTAATATGAAATTCGCACGAAAAAGCCATAAGCATTGCGTATACGAACTTGTGTACCAAGTAGAATCAAGGAATAATAGCACTAGTGAGATGACTGTGTTCTTACCTAAATAACTTAATGGCAGCTTGTGAACTTCAAGAAAAAGCTGGGATTCTAACCATCCTCGGGCGTAGTGTCACTCATTCAACAACAGACAACATAAAATTCTCAAAAAGAAATTCTTTCCCTCGGCAACAGAGTTTAAAAATCAAAACAATGGGATGAAGTCCATATACCAGTGCGTCCTGCCTATAATCTATGAGTTTCAAACTCATTACAGCTCTGTAGTTTTTTTATTAAGAGGTAATTTCACGAATATATGACATAAATAGTCGACAAAATCAAATGAGAATTCTTCCATCTGAAATCGGCTTCCTCATAAAATACACTCTGTGATAGCTAATCAACATCTGGGAAAAGCATGGCAGAATTAGAGTCTGTGTACTCATGTGCACCTGTATTCTGAGATAAGACAGAGAGGCGTCCTAGCATAGACGAGGAAGCCACACTTTCACTAGTTTCATCGTGTCAGGTACGTTTCGGCGTCTTCCTCATGATACTAAAAATGCTGCTTTTTTATGTAACAGTTTTACTGCCACACCATGGATCTGACTGAAGTCTTCTCTTGACAGAATAATTTACCAGGAAACAGTATCCTGATTAAAAAATGTAAGTACATCTTACTTCTTAAAATCCTTGCGAACTTTTGCATGATATATTCTAACAGATATCTAACAAATAGAAAATGTTTTACTACAAAAAAAAGTTTAAAACCTGAAGATGGCAGCTAAGTTTGTTGGAACCGGTTCCCTTAATAAAATATATTTTGTGCGGTATTGGTTTCGAATGATTTTGAACAAACAGAAAATAAGTTACAGACGTTGAAAATATTTTAGAAAGTTAGTAAGCCTGAGAATGTTTTTGGAGGTGAACTATAATTTAAATCCTAAAAGTTATGATCGTTAACTATACTATTCGATTCACTGCATTGTGATCACAGACAACTGCTAATTTAAACTGTCCTATTTATCCAATGGTTTTCGAACTGAGGAGGATTTCTTTTATCTAAATAATTTTGATTTTATTTATGTACTTTCAGTGATATAATAAAAGAGAGAGAGAGTCCTCTTGTTTCCTCCACTGGCTCCGAATGAACGTAACAGAAACGAAAAATTTGCGCAGACTAGAGCTGAGATTTATCGTAAAATGGAAATTTTAGTGTGGTGAAAGTTAGCCACCCAGTAATGAAATTTACTGTCGATGAAACTTCGCGTAAAAACGTGTTTTTAGAACAGTAAATCTAGTGGGATGTCATTAAGAGTAAGTCCGACAAGTATCATAATTTTCCTTCAAAGCCCATAATACGAGCATTAAAATTAACGTTATTTTCTGTTAGCCCTTGGATAAGTAATGTTTATGAACGGTGAGTTAACTAGGCAGCTTGTAAGAAGACAATAGTTTGAATTCTCTCAGGCCGTACTAACAGCCCAGTCTGCCTACGAGCGCTGTGAGCGTAATGCAAAAAAAAGAAAAAAAAAGGGAGAGCCCGCCTTTGCAGCAACGTGACTCTGGTACTGAAGTAGAACAAACCTTTACTTGCATATAGGAATGTCACTGACTGAGTTATGGGTAACTTGCGAAAAGCGTTCCACAAACAAGATATCCATGAAATTACGTATTTTCCACCGTGAAAAAGTCTCAAAGTACTCATGGCTCTCCACGAATTAAATACGTTATGATTTTCATCGCAGGTGTAAGCAATTAAGCTTGCCCATCGTCCTCTGGAGTACTGATGCGCAGTGTGCGACCCTTACCAGGTAGGACTGACGTAGGACATCGAAAAAGTTCAAAGAAGGGCAAACAACTTAGTATTATCACGAAAAGGGAAGAGTATGGCACCGAAGCTGGGATGGTGATAACTAAAACAAAGGCATTTCTCGTTGCGACAAGATCTATTCGCTATACTTCAAGCATCAACTTTCTCCTCCAAAGGCGAAAATGTTTTGTTGACTCCCACAAACAAAGGAATAAATAAGCAGCGTAATAAAATAAGAGAAATCAGAAGTCGCAGAGGAAACTTTAACTGTTCCTCTTCGAGGCTGTTCGAGACTGGAAAGCTAGAAACATAATCTGACAGGGGTTTGATAGACGCTCTGCCAAAAGAATTAAGTGTGAAATGCAGAGCAGTCAGATCTAGATTACGAAGTGATCCTCTTTGTTAATAAGTGTAACATAACTCGTGTAAATATACGAAGGAATACGGTATCGTCTGAGCACACAACCGCCAGTCAATCATTGAAATCAACTACTGTTTCATGCCCTAGAAGCGCTCTCGTGGAGCTCGATGTACCTGCATATGTCTGGAGGGTACATCATCTACAATTTCACACTGAACGAGTTGCGGAAAAGGAGAACTTACCACGAGTACTGGAGTGGAAGAAACATTTAGTGGTGCAAAGGACCAGCGTTTCTATAGGGCAGATATCAGCGACAGTCTATGGCATACTATAAACTTTAACAAAAATCTCCACATATTCATCTGTAATTCTAGGTGTGTTCCACAAAAATACCACAAATTACAATTAAGAACCCACTGTAACTCTCACAGATATGCCTTTCTGGCGTGTTGACAATGCAGCTAATGTCCTTACGACTAAAGGCCGGAAGATGAAGCTGTCAATTCGAAATGAACATTGGGAAAGTGGAAATTCTATTGAGAAGACTCAAGACAGATTCTACTATGGATTTCGACATTAATTACGCTGTCTCTGTTTTGCCAAGAAATCTCCACTATGATTGCTATGATGTAATAAAGTGTTCTTGAGATTAAATGCGTTACCGTTCGATACGAAAAGAATTGGTCTACGCATTGATAGTTTCAACAGTCCGAAGAAAGCAGAGCTAGACCTATAAGCACTAGACCAAACGTGATTGTGAATCTTATAGATAGGAGGGGTCTGGTGATAGAAAAGTCATTAAAGAAAGGTACAAGTTACGGTAACGTAGACTGACATCGACAGCTTGGGAAAAGATGTCACTTCATGCCCAAGAGGCCCAATGTAGTTGGATTTACCGTGAGACTTGGTGAACTAAAACTTCTCATGAACCAGGCACCTACTGCGGAAATGAAGAACATACCACGAGTACTAGAAAAGAGCAAACTTTTGGTGCTCTGCAGGACTGGCAAGGACGATCAGACAAACGTAGAGCTGAAACGTACGATGGGAAGTCAAGAAATAAACAGTTCCCGCGTTACGGCAAGATACCGTCTCACACGCAAAAATCCCAAATTAGTGCAGGGTCCGTGCAAGTTAAGAATATTACAGTTTTCAACGGTTCTAAGCAAGCAGCGGTAGGCCTAGATTGTGCGGGTTACGGTTAGGAGCGGTCTGTGCCACTTGGACACGTGGTACTTACGAAAGCCTTCATGGTGTCGGCGGAGGTGGTTGGAGACGAGCTGCGGTCAGAGAGCAGAGGAACCTCGGAACTCGAGTGATGCCCCGGCGGTGTCCAGTGGTCTCTTATATACGGAGCGGTCGGCCCCCGTCCTTGGCGGCTTCTGCCCTGGGCTGCCCACGGGTTCGCCGACCGGCTCCGCTTTCTGCCGGCCTTTCGGCTGCCGCTTACATACTACTTAATCTAACTTAAGGGGCTCCGGAAAGGCTCAAAATCATGAAAAGTTCAATTTTTACTTTTTTGCGTTTTCTGAATCTGCAGACTATTACCTTTAAATAGATATATAATTTATTCAATTCCGAAGACTACAACTATTTTTAAGTTTTTTTGGAAATGTGTTCTACGTGGGCGTGACCCACTGTGGCGCTGTTAAACTGCTGTCAAATGGTGTTATTATTAACGTCCGTGTTCATCAGGTACATTTTAGTAATGTGAGATAAAGTATGTGTTGTGGCTAACCTATTTTCAGAGACTTAGCAGCACCTGAACTGCTGAAAAAGTGTATTCACGGAAAAACTCAAAACCCCAATGAAAGTGTAAATAGTGTTATATGGTCGCGAATCCCCAAGACTGTATTTGTTGCAATAGAAACACTTCACTTTGGTGTGTATGATGCTGTTGCGACTTTCAATGATGGCAACATTGTAAGGTGCAAGGTATTTAGAAATATGGGAATGAAGATAGGTTCTAACATGGTACGAGCGATGCTTGCTTTAGACAAGGAACGCCTTCGGGCTGCAGACAGGGCTGTAAAGAGTCTAGAAATACAAGCAAGAGTAAACAGGAGGAGGAACAAGAGGAAGCTGGAGGAGGAGTTTGCAGAGGATGAAGATAAGCCATCCTATGGACCTGGAATGCAGTAAAAAGTTAATCCAATCTTTGTCGCTCGATTCCCAAAACTTTTATTTTCTCATACTAATTACATGTTTTCTAAGGATCTTCCAAACATATTTGTTTCAAACTTTCAGTACATCTACACCTACATCTACATCCATACTCCGCAAGCCACCTGACGGTGTGTGGCGGAGGGTACCTTCAGTACCTCTATCGGTTCTCCCTTCTATTCCAGTCTCGTATTGTTCGTGGAAAGAAGGATTGTCGGTATGCCTCTGTGTGGGCTCTAATCTCTCTGATTTTATCCTCATGGTCTCTTCGCGAGATATACGTAGGAGGGAGCAATATACTGCTTGACTCTTCGGTGAAGGTATGTTCTCGAAACTTTGACAAAAGCCCGTACCGAGCTACTGAGCGTCTCTCCTGCAGAGTCTTCCACTGGAGTTTATCTATCATCTCCGTAACGCTTTCGCGATTACTAAATGATCCTGTAACGAAGCGCCCTGCTCTCCGTTGGATCTTCTCTATGTCTTGTATCAACCCTATCTGGTACGGATCCCACAATGCTGAGCAGTATTCAAGCAGTGGGCGAACAAGCGTACTGTAACCTACTTCCTTTGTTTTCGGATTGCATTTCCTTAGGATTCTTCCAATGAATCTCAGTCTGGCATCTGCTTTACCGACGATCAACATTATATGATCATTCCATTTTAAATCACTCCTAATGCGTACTCCCAGATAATTTATGGTATTAACTGCTTCCAGTTGCTGACCTGCTATTTTGTAGCTAAATGATAAAGGATCTATCTTTCTGTGTATTCGCAGCACATTACACTTGTCTACATTGAGATTCAGTTGCCATTCCCTGCACCATGCGTCAATTCGCTGCAGATCCTCCTGCATTTCAGTACAATTTTCCATTGTTACAACCTCTCGATACACCACAGCATCATCTGCAAAAAGCCTCAGTGAACTTCCGATGTCACACAGTACCTTCTGCATAATTTAACACAGCCTTTTTCCAAAAAACTGTATATTTTTGAATATATAAATAAAAAATTGCAAAAAAATGTTGTGAATTTTCCGATGTTACACAGTACCTTCTGCATAATTTAACACAGCCTTTTTCCAAAAAACTGTATATTTTTGAATATATAAATAAAAAATTGCAAAAAAATGTTGTGAATTTTCATTACAATTGAAAAAAAATCATCTTTAATCACTGAACTAAAATTTTGTAAAATCCCTGTGTTAAGTTGTAGCCCATATTCCAATAAATAATCTGTAAAAAGTTCAACTTCCTACCTCAAATACTTTGTGAGGAAAGATGTAATTTATAAGCGTTATTTTAACATTGCAAGTATAGGGCGTTCCGGAGCCCCTTAAGCTAAGTTACGCCAAGGACAACACACACACCCATGCCCGAGGGAGGATTCGAACCACCGACGGAGGGAGCCGCGCGGACCGTGGCCACAGACCGCGCGGCTGTCCAGCGCGGAAAAAGGTCTGTTAATAGTGCTATTAAACTTTCCTCTACATATGCTCAGTATCTCAGTGCAGCGAGTAAATATTTTATTTAGTGTGACTTTAGCTATCAGAGTGAACTTACTGTTTCTCGAAAGTGAGGCTGTTAGGTTATGTAGAATTTCTATGTGTGTTGGTGAAAACTAGATATCAGTTTGAGATGGAACAGCAACAATCAAATGTGCAGGCCTCAGAAGAAGCAGTCAAGGCAGATCCAACTGCGTTTGACCCAAAGATGGAAACTTTAAGACAGTTAAGTTTACAGGCCGCTAGACAGTCCGAAATGCCCACCAAGGAGGACTTTGTCAGTCTACCCAGTATGGAAGACATAGCAAATTTACCCTCTGAGCAGGATTTTATTGCCTAACACAGCGAAGTATCTGGGATTGCACGGCAACAGGCGAATTTTGCTACAAGAGTTACAGAATTAGTAACTGAAATCACAGAACTAAAAAAGTGACAGGAAAAGTTTCCACAACAAGGACAGAAAACTCGGCCTGAAACCACCACTCCTCCTGTTGCGGACTAAGTTGTATAGGTATCCAACATTAATTCTGGCCATTAGAAAAGGATACCGGAAAAGTCGGACGAATGGAAGCGATACTTTTCCTCAGAGATAAATACTTAGTCTGAGACAAGTGAAGTGGAAGTTAAACGAACTGTAGATGACAAGATTAAGTTGGTGGTTGGAGTCTTACTTGGCTCCAATACATCATGCGATTCAAAAGTTCAGGAGGAGCTACATAGGATTAAGCGACAGAGAGATTCGAATCTCGAACAATGGAAAACTCTGATGACTGATGAAACGGCATTACATGCTGAATTCACTGGTCTGGAAAATTTGTGTGCTTCTGCTTTACACAGAAGTTCAGTAAACATTATGAGAATCCCAGCACCTTAATCCTTATAATAGCAGCAATTGACAGATATCGTATTGCAACATTCAGATGTTTTTGAGAAATGGCCAGGTATCATTAAAGGATATATACATACCTTTTAGATGTGTTTCCTTACCAAACGTTTAGCACATCTTTTATGTAGTTCCCTGGTCACTATGATACACACTTGAAGACGAAATTTAGAGGATGTTGAGATGGGATTTGATAGAGACACCCACCAGTCCATATTGTATCTCCTTTCTGTAGTGCCTAGACCAGGTGGAAAGATGCATCTTGTATTCGATGTTTGGGTGATTAACGAGATTATTGTACCAATTTGGACACGCCTGGAGAATGTGTGTGCGTTAATACTAATGTTACATGGAGTAAAATACTCAACAAACATCGATCTCTGACCTTCATATTGGCAAGGACCAATAAAACCAGAGCCAAGGGAATATACTTTTATTTATTTATTTATTGTTCCATGGGACCACATTAAGGAGAAGTCTCCATGGTCATGGAACGAGTCAATACATGAAATTATAACACGATTGTAGAAACAGATAAAATGAAATATAAGAAACATATTCAGCCGACACGTCATTAGTTTAAATAAAGAAAATCAAGAATGTAACACTGAAATTTGCTTAATTTTTTAGCTCTTCCAGGAGCTCCTCGACAGAATAGAAGGAGTGAGCCATGAGGAAACTCTTCAGTTTAGACTTAAAAGCGTTTGGGCTACTGCTAAGATTTTTGAGTTCTTGTGGTAGCTTATTGAAAATGGATGCAGCAGAATACTGCACTCCTTTCTGCACAAGAGTCAAGGAAGTGCATTCCACATGCAGATTTGATTTCTGCCTAGTATTAACTGAGTGAAAGCTGCTAACTCTTGGGAATAAGCTAATATTGCTAACAGCAAACGACGTTAAAGAAAATATATACTGTGAGGGCAATGTCAGAATTCCCAGACTATTGAATAGGGGTCGACAAGAGGTTCTTGAACTTACACCACACACAGCTCGAACAGCCCGTTTTTGTGCCAAAAATACCCTTTTTGAATCAGAAGAATTACCCCAAAAAATAATACCATATGACATAAGCGTATGAAAATATGCGAAGTAGACTACTTTTCGTGTTGAAATGTCACTTATTTCAGATACTTTTCTAATGGTAAAAAAAGCGGCATTTAGTTTCTGAACAAGATCCTGAACATGGGCTTTCCACAACAGCTTACTATCTATCCGTACGCCTAGAAACTTGAACTGTTCCGTCTCGCTTATAACATGCCCATTCTGTCTGATTAAAATATCAGTTCTCGTTGAATTGTGAGTTAGAAACTGTAAAAACTGAGTCTTACTGTGATTTAGCATCAAATTATTTTCCACAAGCCACGAACTTATTTCATGAACTACATTATTTGATAATGTTTCAATATTACACACAAGATCCTTCACTACCAAGCTGGTGTCATCAGCAAACAGAAATATTTTTGAATCACCTGTAATACTAGAAGGCATATCATTTATATAAATAAGAAAGAGCAGTGGCCCCAGCACCGATCCTTAGGGAACACCCCATTTAACAGTGCCCCATTGGGACTGAACATCATTACCACTCTCAATATTGTGGAGAATTACCTTCTACTTTCTGTTCTTAAAGTAAGAGGCAAACCAATTGTAAGCTACTCCCCTTACTCCATAATGTTCCAACTTCTGCAGTAATATTTTGTGGTCAACACAGTCAAAAGCCTTCGTTAAATCAAAGAAAACACCTAACGTTCGCAACCTTCTATTTAATCCGTCCAAAACCTCACAGAGAAAAGAGACTATAGCATTTTCAGTTGTTAAGCCATTTCTAAAACCAAACTGTAAATTTGACAGCAAATTATGTGAATTTAAATGCTGCAGTAACCTTGTATATACAACCCTCTCGATAACTTTAGCAAACACCGATGGCATAGAAATAGGTCTATAATTATCAACATTATCCCTGTCTCCCTTTTTATAAAGTGGCTTCACTACCGAGTACTTTAATCGGTCAGGAAACCGACCACTTCTAAAGGAAAATTTACAGATATGGCTAAGTACTGGGCTAACATACATGGACCAACACTTCAGTATTCTGCTAGATACCCCGTCATATCCATGAGAGTTCTTGGTCTTTAGTGATTTAATTATTAACTCAATCTCCCTCTTGTCAGTATCATGGAGGAGCATTTCAGGTAACAGTCTCGGAACACTTTTTTCTACGAGCGCTATATGATTCCCTGTTGGGACTAGGTTTCTATTTAGTTCACCTGCTATATTCAGAAAGTGATTATTAAATACTGTACATATATGCGACTTATCAGTAACACGGGCATTCCCACTACACACTGATTCTATATCCTCGACCTGTCTCTGCAGACCAGCCACTGCCTTTACGACTGACCATATGGTTTTAATTTTATCCTGAGACTTAGCTATTCTATCTGCATACCACATACTTTTTGCCTTCCTAATAACTTTTTTAAGCACCTTACAATACTGTTTGTAATGGGCTACTGCATTTAGATTGTGACTGTTTCTAACGTTTTGATATAATTGCCACTTTGTTCTACAAGATATTCTTATACCTTTAGTCAGCCACCCAGGCTGCCTGTTTGTGCTAGTACCCTGTTTTGAACGTTCTAACGGAAAGCAACTTTCAAAGAGCACGAGAAAAGTCTTGAGGAAAGCATTATATTTATCGTCTACTGTATCAGCACTATAAACATCTTGCCACTCTTGTTCCTTGATAAGGTTTACAAAAGTCTCTACAGCAACTGGATCAGCTTTCCTAAAACGTTGGTAACTATATTTAACCTGCGTTGCAGCACAAAAATCTTTTAGACTTAAAATTTGTGCATCATGATCTGAAAGGCCATTCACCATTCTGCTAATAGAATGCCCTTCTAGTAATGACGAATGAACAAAAATATTGTCTATGGTTGTTCTACTGTTCCCTTGCACTCTCGTTGGAAAGAATACGGTTTGCATAAGATTATATGAATTAAGGAGGTCTACAAACATCCTCTTCCTTGCACAATCACTTATACAATTTATATTGAAGTCACCACATATAACTAACTTTTTGTATTTCCTATAAAGTGAACCAAGAACCTCCTCTAGCTTTAGCAAAAACGTTGTGAAATCGGAGTCTGGTGATCTATAAATAACAACACTAAGAAGTTTAGCTCCACTAAATTTAACCACACCTGCACAACATTCAAACACCTTTTCAGTGCAGTACTTTGAAACATCAATTGACTCAAATGGGATACCGTTTTTCACATACATGGCTACTCCCCCACACCGCAAAGAGTTCCTAGAAAAGCTGCCAGCCAACCTGTATCCTGGTAAAGGAAGCCTCTGAATTATCTCCTTATTTAAGAAGTGTTCAGATATACCAATAATTTCAGAATCAACATCTATAAGTAATTCACTAACTTTATCTCTAATGCCTTGTATGTTTTGATGAGATATACTAATTCCCTCATTAATCGGATACCTAAGCTTTGTCGAAAGTGGTTTCTTTGTTAGAGAGACTTCCCTTAAGCAGAAATACCTGTCAGCTGACTTCAATCTAAAAAAGGTACAGCTCTAACACCCACAACTACCGGAATTTTCCCATGAGTGATCCCACCACCCCCACCTATGCTGTCGTCTATAAGCTTTGCCAACCTCCCCTTCCCATACCTGTTGAGGTGCAGGCCATGACTAGTGAAACCCGTCCTGCTGATAGACTCCACCGACACCACTGAAATGTGACTCATGCCTTCTGTCATTAGCGCACCCCCAAGTCTCATGTTATTGCGCCTGACGGCTGTATTAAGATGAGGCCGATCGTGACGCTGAAACAGTTCCACGAAATGCACATCCGTGTTGCCAGTCTGAGTGGCTATCTTTTCCAGGTCACCATCTATGTCATACTCCCCATCCCTATCAATACTATTACCAGCCCCACCCACAATCACTACCTGGTCCTCTTTTGTAAAATCCCTACATAACCCCCGTATGTTAAAAGTCACCTGAGCCAATCCTGCATTAGGCTTCACAATGCTGGTGACCTGGTACTCACTCCCCAAAACTTCCTGCAACTGCTGGCCTACACCTCTACCATGAGAACTACTTAACAGCAGAACCTTCTTCTTTCTCTTAGACTTTGCAACTGTCCTAGACACCGTAACTGCTGAGGTCTGCTGCATACTTCCTACATCTACAACTACTAGAGATTCCTCTCCACTAGACTCTGACAGTTGGTCAAATCTATTACAAACACCAATAGTAAAACTATCTGAAAATCTCCTTCTCCTAGCAGATCTCTTGCCAACAGCCAGCTCCCATTCCCCAACCCCCTTCTCCCTCCTCATCCCATCTAGCTCCTCCTGTGCGTTTTTCAACTGCACCTGAAGGGCACAGATGTTACGCTCCTGCTCCTCTATCAACTTACTCTTGCTACATAACCTGCAGTTCCAGGAGAGGATCTCACCAGAATGCCCACTGGCTTCCCCACTGCATTCCCCCCAGTGAAAATACTTCGAACAAGTCTCACACCGCAATCCACTACTCACGAACCTACGGCAAAGCCCACACTTCTCACTCATGGTAAAATTTTACAGTTATTGAAACAAGAAAACAACTTTATCTAAGTTCCGCTACTACAATAAGAAGATGTTAAAAACTGACTACAATAATCACAAACTTGCTCCACAAGGAAAGTAACTACTATTATTGACAGTATTAACCAACAACAAATGAGAATATAACAAAATACTAACACAGAAAGAAAATCAAACGTCTGATGACAGTAACGAAACTGAAAGCAGTTCGCAAAAATTTCTTCTGAAGTTATTTCACCGGAAAACACCAAGAAGACCGGCTGAAGACTACTAAAGTTCCTAAATAAAATACTATACACAAACAATTAATTAGTACTTAGCTTTCGAAGCGCCGCTACAGCTGCAACTGGTCAGCGCGGAATGTAAACACAATTACTGCCTACATTTATACTGAAAGGTCATATTAGTTCAGGGTTCTTCCCTTTGGGTTGAGCATTACCTCAAGAGTTTAATGTAGGCATTAGACACAGTGTTGGGACCAGTACTTAGGAGTCAACTAACTTCAGTTGTGGATGACCTTCTATTGGAAACAACGGCATTAGAGGAACCAGCTAATCATAAGAAGTCACATTTTTGTCTAATACGAATCAACTTTGTTTGTCATCTCACCAACATTTAAGCGAAGTGGGATTACAGATAATCATAAAAAGTCACATTTTCTCAAATATGAATCAAGTGTCTTGGTCGACTCATCAATTCGGAAGGTATTCTATCTCATTGTGGCAAGATACGAGCGATTAATAATTCTGAAGTACCAGGAACTAAAAAAGAATCGCTTTGAGATCAGTCTATGAATCCCAGAACTTTGCTTTGATTGTTGAGGAAAGATGTACTTTGGCAGTGGACACCAGAATGTCAGAAATCGTTTGAAGCAATTAAGTCATTGCCAATATGTTCTCAAATTTTATGTCATCCTCATACGTCTTCAGAGTATGGACTTATGACTGAACCCTCAGCTGTAGGTTTTTGTGCGTTCTTTGCAAGTCGGATTTTACCAGACTGTGAAAGGTCTTATACTACTACAGAGCTGGAAGTACTAGACGTGGTATGGGCATTTCAGAAATTTTATTACTATTTGTATGAGAAGGGCAACGGCCTTGTCACAGTGGTTGCACCGGTTCCCGTGAGATCACCGAAGTTAAGCACTGTGGGGCGTGGTCGGCACTTGGATGGGTGACTATCCAGGCCGCCATGCGCTGTTGCCATTTTTCGGGGTGCACTCAGCCTCGTGATGCCAATTGAGGAGCTACTCGGCCGAAGAGTAGCGGCTTCGGTCAAGAATACCATCATAACGACTGGGAGAACGGTGTGCTGACCCCACGCCCCTCCTATCTGCATTCTCCACTGAGGATGACACGGTGGTCTGATGGTCCCGGTAGGCCACACGCGGCCTGAAGACGGAGTGCTTTTATTTGTATGGGAAAGAAACAATAGTTTACTAGTGGCGCAATACCTAGTAGACTTGTAGTTACAGATGTGCCAATGGTGTTTGTTGCTAGCTGTCACTTGCATGAGCTAAGATTGCTTTATGCCATTCGACAGAGTCCCCTCTGTCCTCCCTTCCTACCCTTCACATCATCTCTTGGTCATCACAAGTGTTAATGATGTAGTTTGATTTCCACCCTTCTAACCGTGATACTTAATTTTTCTCTAAAATGTTTATTGCTATTTTATGTTTCTACAGTTGTTTCTGGGACTGAATTTGTTAATTATTGTGTCTCGACATTTAATGCAAGATCCCAACTCTACAAAAACCATGCCACTTGGTGCCATGTTATAGCTAGTTCTGTAACTAGAGTATGTGGTGCTAGTTAACTGAGTACCGTTATGATGGTGGATACCCTTTCAGACAATACTGTAAGTTATTTTCTTTCCCCTGGTGTGTAAACTTGGTTGCTAATGAATTCAAGTATGTTCAGTCTTAATATTTCATCTATAAATTGTACTTTCATGCTGACTGATGTTTTTGTCAGATATTGTCATGCTAGGCCGTGCTCGAAACGTCTAAATGTAAAGTTTGAACAAGTAATGGACTCTTCTTTAATAGCTGCTGAAGAGCGTAAAAAGGGCCTACTCAGTATCCAGAAGCCCCTGTGTAACACATAATTGACCACTAGATATGGCAAGCAGCGGACTCGCCAACATAAAACAAGGAGGGGTGTGCTGTGTTGTCGGCAGACAAGCAGCAACAGTAGACTGGGTCGGTAAGGAAAGCTCAGTGACATCGAATGTGGTCCAGTCACTGGCCGTCAACTCAGCAACAAAACCATCACCGACATTACAACCCTTCTGGATCTGCCCAGGTCGACTGTTGGTGGTGTGATTGTGAAGTGAAAATCCGAAGGAACAACCACAACTAAACCAAGACGAGACACACCTTATGTACTGAGTGATAGAGACCGTCGAGCAATGCGGATGGGGGTTGTAAGAAATGGCATGATATCAACAGAAGAATCACTCGTAGAGTTCCAAAGTGATATCAGCAGTCCAGCTGACAAAGTGACTGTTTGCGAAGAGTAAGAAAGAATGGCATCCAATGGTTGAGAAGTTCCCCGTAAATCACTCATTTTTGTAGTCAATGTTAAGTGACGCCTGACATGGTCCAAATAGTGACGCCACTAGATGGTGGATGACGGAGAACGAGTGATTTGGAGTGATGAGTCACACCGTGTCCTCTGACAATCTGACGGAAGGGTTTGGGTTTGGCGAACGTCTGGAGAACATTATCTGCCATCACAGGACGGCAGTGCAATGCCAACAGTGAAGTATGGAGAAGGTGGTGATATGGTATGAGGGTGTTTTTCGTGGTTTGTACGTACACCTCTTATTGCAGCAATTGTGAGGTAACTGTTTATGTGCAATAACGTTCCTGAAATGGACTGACGTGCCCGGAGTCCCGAGCTAAACCAAACTGAACGTCTGTGAGATGAGTTAGAATTTCGACATCGCTCCAGAATCCCAGCGTCAGACATCGTTACTTACCCTGATTTCGTTTTTTTTTTTTTTTAGGAAGAATTAGCTGCCATTCCTCCAGACATTCACACACTCCAACGGAATTTAAGTATGTTTAGTCTTAATATGTCATCTATAAATTGTACTTTCATGGTGACTGATGTTTTTGTCAGATATTGTCATGCTAGGCCGTGTTCGAAACGTCTAAATGTAAAGTTTGAACAAGTAATGGACTCTTTTTTAATAGCGGCCGAAAAACGTAAAAAGAACCTAATCAGTATCCAGAAGTCCCTGTGGAATACATAATTGATCATTAGATATCTCAAGCCGCGGACTCGCCAATATAAAACAAGGAGCGGAGTGGTGTGTTGTCGGCAGAGAAGCAGCAACAGTAGACTGGGTCGGTAAGGAAAGCTCAGTGACATCAAATCTGGTCCAGTCACTGGCCGTCAACTCAGCAACAAAACCATCAGGGACATTACAACCCTTCCGGATCTGCCCAGGTCGACTGTTGGTGATGTGATCGTGAAGTGAAAACCCGAAGGAACAACCACAACTAAACCAAGACCAGACACACCTTACGTACTGAGTGATAGAGACCATCGAGCAATGCTAAACCAAACGGAACGTCTGTGAGATGAGTTAGAATTTCGACATCGCTGAAGAATCCCAGCATCAGACATCATTACTTACCCTGATTTCGGTTTCTTTTAGGAAGAATTAGCTGCAATTCCTCCTGACATTTGCACGCTCCAACGGAGTCAACCCACCATAAAGTAGATGATGATGTTTGGTTTGTGGGGCGCTCAGCTGCGCGGTTATCAGCGCCCGTACAAATTCCCAACCTTTGCTCAGTCCAAACTCATCATTTTCATGAATGATGATGAAATGATGACAACACAATCACCCAGTCATCTCGAGGCAGGTGAAAACCCCTGACCCTTCCGGGAATCGAACCTGGCACCCCGTGCTTGCGAAGTGAGATCGCGACCGTGAAACTACGAGCTGCGGACCCCATAAAGGAGAGGTGGACACACCTCGTATTAATGTCCACTGATAGGTGTCTGGACAGTTCTAATCAGATGGTGTACAACCTCTGTCTCAATATAATAGGTGTATGTGTTTTGCCATTTGATACATGTGAGTGGACCGGGTAATCTAGGCGGAAAGTGAAATACTGACTCTCCAAGCCGAGAGCTGTCACATGAGGAATCTGACCCTGCGACTTTTTATTGTCATATCGAGGATGTACTAAGTCCAAAATGACAATAGTATTGTAGCAGTTGTAGTTCTTTAAGAATATGTCTCCTTCTCTTCGATGTGATATTTGTTATGTACTGAAAATAAATCTGTTACAAACTGAACCTAAAAATTACTCTAATTAGTGATCGTTTAAAGTTACAGTGACTGCTACATAAAATGCATACTCAGAAACTCAATACAAAAGAGAAAGATGAGAAAAAGAGTCACTTGTCGCTTGTAAGGTGTGTATGGAGTATCGGAAATACATTTACAAATATTGGGGCCAAATTCTTCAGACCAATGCAGGAAAACTGTATATGTTAGGTGTTCTCTAAGAATGTGGAGCAAACACCGGAACAGTTGCAGTCAAGATATCGTTCCAGTATCAAGTACCATTTTGAATGGTTGCAGTGGACAAATTACAGGACTACCCCATTTTATATCTATTTCATCGGTTCCTCGATACTCATGCACATATCACATTTCAAATCGCTGTCATCTGATCACAGTCGCAATATGAAATGTAACTTAGCTAGTAGCCCAGATGTTCCAATTCATAAAATAAACATTTCTCAAACTTTTTCTCCATCGTAATACCGGTATCTGGAAGATGGTCATTCATCTCCAGGCACAGTTCAGTATCATGTTACATTTAAGGGAAAAAAGTGCACTTTCTCTTATCAATTTTGCAATTTTTCCGAAAAAATTAACACAATCATTAAAATCTGTCCAAAAAATGAAACATATCCATTGGCTGACAAAAAACTGCTGCATCCAGAAATGATCGGACGTTGTAACTATGCACAAGTATACACTATCGGCGAGTATGTAACTGACTAAAATTAAAATTTTTCTGTGGTAAGCTGAAAGACCACCAAAGTGCGTTGGTGTTGTTCGTGTTTAGTGTTGTTTATGTTTTGTTTTGTTACAAGGCCTGCTAGGGCATATAACAGGCGTGAACAACGTTAGCTATTGAGAGATCACTATGAAAAACGAAGAGAAGCGTCGTACGCGTGCCAGATTGCGTTATCGGCACATGACAGAGTTTGAGTGTTCTCATTGTGGGTCTCCATTTGGTTGGCTGCTCGAATCGTGCAATACCCAGAGACTTGGAGCATTCGGATGTGACACTGACCCAGTTTTGTTCTGCATGGGAAAGTGATGCTAGGTATAATCGTTGTCATGTATCTGGTCGACAACATCTGACTTCCACAAGGAAGACCGCCGAACTGTACACCAAGGATACCGCCGGTCCATGAAATACTCACCTGGCATCGAAGAACAGGTAACAGACTCCATGAACATTCTGTGTAATCCCGCACAACTGGTCAGGGGATAGCAGCAACTGGACTATGGAATTATAGACCCATGCATAGACTGCTCTCAACACACAATGCAAACGGTTGCTGTGACCAGGAAGCGTGGGCTGCTGATCAATGGCATTACGTTTTTAGCAATGAACTACGGTTCTACACTACCCTGGATGAGCACCATTGGACATTACAGTGACCAGGGAAGAGGCACAGTGGTGTTACAGGGGGCGTCATGGTGTGGGGAACTGCCTGTTTGACCTTAAATTACAGCTCTTAGTGACTGAGGAAACTCTGAGTCTTAATGTGTTACCTCTTCTGTGACAATATTGTGGTGCCAATTTCAAACAGAACAATACTTGTCCATAAGTGGCATAATCACTATTGAATTATTCATGTAATGAATCCCTCCACAGTTGTACTCTTCCAGATAGGCTTAAATATGCTATTGTCAAACCATTACACAAAGAAGGAGACAAATCATCAGTGAAAAACTTCCTACCTTTTTCATTATAGGCAGTATTTTCAAAAGTGTTTCAAAGGGTTATGTACAATAGACTTTATATACACTTAGTACAGGAAAAATATACTCATTCGTAATCATTTTGGTTTTGGGAAAGGACTGTAAACTGATCAAGCTATATTCACTTTTACAGATGATAAATCAAAAGCTATTATCACTTGGAATATTCTATGATCTGGATAAAGCTTTCGATTGTGTTAAGCATGATATGCTCATACAAAAGTTAAAGTATTATGGGATAACAGGAGTAGCAGGCTCATGGTTCTCACCCTTTATCTTTAATAGAAAACAGTATGTGTCTGTATCAGGCTTACCACATAGCAATAGTTATTCAAAATATGAAGCCATCAGAGATGGTGTGCTCCAGGGCTCTATTTTAGGTCCCTTGTTGTTCCTATTATATATTAATGACCTTCAATATGCAGTGTCACAAAATGGAAATTTTGTCTTATTTGCAGATGATACAAGTATTGGTAGAAAAAAGAGTACCTGTGGTCTGACTGAGCAATCAGCTAATGAAATATTTGTATCAATGGGTGGTTTACAGCAAATAGATTGTCACTGAATTTTGACAATACCCAGTGTATACAGTTTAGTACCTCACAAACAATATCAGACCTTATGAGTATAATGTATTCAAACATGAAATTAAAGCTGCGGACAGTGTCAAATTTTTAGGGCTACAAATTGACCCCAACCTAAATTGGAAAACTAACACTCTAAAGCTTAATGAAACGCTTTAATTCAGCTATATTTGCGGTACACATGATAGTTAGTTTATTTGGTCTACTTCCATTCACTATTGAGTTATGGAATCATCTTTTGGGGAAACACCTCTCACAAAGAGAACATTGTTAAAATTCAGAAACGAGTCATTAGAATTATATCTGGTGTCAGTCCCAGATCATCATGCAGAGACATCTTTAAGAAAGCTGGTATTGTAACTGCTACTTCTCAGTACATATATTCACTGATATCCTTTGTCATTTCCAACAGTTCTCTTTTTACACAAAATAGTGCAGAACATGATTATAGTACCAGAACCAAAAACAATCTGTATAAGGACTATGAAAGCTTAACTTTAGTACTAAAAGGAGTCAAATACATGCGTTTCTCAATTAGTGCTGATCTTTTATTCTCCATTTTTCATTACCCGTGTCCTGCCATGTTTCTCTTTCTCCTCCTCCTCGCTCTTCTCTTCTCTTCTGTCAAATACATTACCGCCAGTACATTGGTAACATTTGCAGCCTTTCTTCCTCAGGGGTTACTTCAGTGCTATTTATGTTGTGGATCAGAAAAAAACTATCATTCGTCTTTTATGAGACGAGTAATAATCGTATCTGCAGCTACTAATGAATCTTTTCACTTACTGTGCCAAATTACTCTAATAACTAAAAAAAATGGCTCTGAGCACTACAGGACTCAACTTCTGAGGTCATCAGTCCCCTAGAACTTATAACCACTTAAACTTTACTAGCCTAAGGACATCACACACATCCATGCCCAAGGCAGGATTCGAACCTGTGACCATAGCGGTCTCGCGGTTCCAGACTGTAGCGCCTAGAACCGTACGGCCACTCCGGCCGGCGACACTCTAATAACTGAAGTGGTGGGATACCTATCTTATGAAAGAGTGACTATCTTTTATTTAATCTTTGATCAGCGTAGATTTATGGGCGTCGGTGAAAGTTCTGCAGGCTATTTTGTATTCAGAGAAGTCAGTGCGTAGTAAGTGACATGGAAAAATTGGCAACAAGAGCCAGATGTGTCCAAATGAGGAGAGTGTGTATAAAACAGCGGTAAAACATGAAAGTATCAACAATTTGATGTCATTTTCGCAACTTTGCCTCTAGAGAGGTGCACAAATTGTTTGTCTGTGGGACATTTTTTGGACTGAGCGAAAGTTGAGAATATAAGACAACTTGATTTATTTTATAAACTGAGTGGATACTACCCAAAGCAGGCATAATTTATAGGTTTATGGAAGTAATGGACAAGTTCAGCAATTCCTCTTTTTGTATTCACCAAATGTGGAGTATAAGTGTATGAATCTGGTTTTAGAGCTGTAAAAGAACAGGTGCCCCAGTTTAAGATGAAAACTGAGAGGTCCCGAGTATTTAAGTGGCCTGACACCTTGAAATTAGCACATGTCATATATCAAAAGTTACACAAAATTCAATATAAGTCTCTTCTAATGTATGGCTATTTCACGTCCATTCATACAATCACATGGGGAGAAAATGCTTTCATTCCCAGGTTCCATTGTTTATTTATCTTCAGTGACGTTTTTACTTATTTCATATTCAGCATGGGAAGTCTAGTGTCCAAGTGTGATGTATTTGATCACCTTTGGTTATAAGGCCAACTTCATAACCTGTGAGATCTCGTATTATCTTAATGTTGGCAAAATAAACCTTTTGACTCAGTTGTGTTTGGAAAAATAGTTTTTGCTCTGAATGTGACTTGTTCAAGAGATTTATACCCTCGTTTGCTCTGTATCTTTTAGTACCATTCAGACTTTCCAACCTTTTTGACACGGCTGAGGCTGTCCATAAATCTCAAGATGCTGCTTTAGTTTGAGGAAGACTGTAAGGGAACCACGTGGAATGGATTATTGATGGGGAGAGAAATAATAAATGTACACACTGATATTGTTTTGTGAAACAGTTGTATTTTTAAAAAAGTGTGCTATAAGGCAAGTGTGTTTGGGTGTGGCGTTGATCCGTCATGTGTTGAGTGGTCAGCTGCGGAGTCTCTCGGAGACCTCAGTGGTAGTAGTAGGGGTAGGCGGCGTAGGGGTAGGCCGAGTAGGCGCTGACGACGGGGGCGGCACGGTAGGCGGCGGCGGCGTAGGGGTAGCCGTAGTAGCCGTAGGTGGCCGCGTAGGGCGACGCCACGTACACTGCCTCAGAGCCCTTCAGGTCCTTCTCCTCAGCGGCGAAGGCCACGGCCACCAGCAGAGCCATCAGGACGGCGCACACCTGCAGGAGACACACCATGTCACGCCAACTCAGCAGAACAGCTTACCACATCAAACAAGTAATGGGGTCCACACATTTGGGTCTCATACATTTTCCTTAAACGAATAGTATCTGCGCTCAAATGTAGCTATATCTGGGAGCTAGACTAGACTGTGCTGTACAAGCTGACAAAGACTTATCAGATACGTTAATAAGTTTGTATGTTCCTAAGGGCACTGTGCTCGGTCCACAATTATTTAAATTTACTTAAGAAATATATTCTAAATAGTATTTACACCTTACTGCTATATTAAGGATGCTTCTCTCTGGAAATTATACCTAGGGGAAATTGTTGCAATGTCTAGAATCACCGACAATGATAATGGCCGCTGATACAATAACTACAGGTGCTTAAAATACGTAAATTTTATGGATGTGGGCATGTAGAAAGACCTAAATTGTCCAATTCAAGATTCATCAGGGTACCAGTTTTTTCTAATACCTCAGACCAATCACAATCAGCAGAAAATGTAAGAATGTCATGGAAACAATGAGGGAGTTACTATGTTACAAATTAAAACTCTGTTAGGTCAGTACTCGAGTCCACGTATCTCCCATTCAAGATTATTACCCTCTCTATTGAACAAGCGGAATGCGACAGGAAAAGGCTGAAAGCTGACTGCTCACCACATCTTCCACAGAAGATCTTGTACCGCACTCTGAGTGAACACGTTTAATGAAGAGTGACTTAGCCACAGGAGAGACTCAATTATTTGACTTTTGGCAGTCTGTACGCTACTTTGAATGTATGTGATAAGTCAAAACATCCTGCGAATTACAAGTATCCTGCCCTGAATCGTGGCTTTACCTATTCAGGTACAGTAAATAAATCCACGAAATTCCGAGAATTCAGTCAAAACAAAACTGACTATGTTTGGCTTGGCTTAATTCCCTGTATGTTATGGCTAAAGTAATACATACTGAGAACATGAAGATTCACACAGTATACGCAATATAGTATTACTGTCAGAACTCTATGGAGCTGTAGCCTGTATTCTGCAGTGTTTTGTCGGTGCGCTTGTTTCATACTACGTTCTACTAACAAAAGAAAGTACCACGAGGGAGAGTAGAAGTGATGGATCCTTCTCCTCTTCACCGGAGAGCTTTTGGATGTAGCTGAAAAATGAATGAGTAACGAAAGATGTTGTTCCATACATGAAAATAAGCATGTCTTATTATTTATTCACAAGGGCATCCCCCATTTCCGACATATATGTTACACATGGAGTATAGTGTTGAATTTTGACAACTTGAGATAATCGGTGATGTATTTCCTCTCATTACTGAAAATACATAATGAGAAAAAGACATCGCTGCGTGACCGTGTTCGCGTTTACATCTCTGGCTTTCGCTTTTACACAGGAAACTGATCATGAACTAAAGTTACGGCATAATCCTTCTATTCTTCGAAATTAGATTTGCACCACATATTTCCAGTAACTTTAACTGATACCCGTAAATCAATAGTAGTTTAAAAAAAGAAAAACACGAATATCGATCTTCATACATCTAAGCATGCAACGGAGTCATTTTAGATTTATTCAAACAGGTCACCCAAAGTAGACGAATGGTGAACTCTCAAAGTCTCCCTTAACTTGCTGGTACAAAGTTCACACAAGAGTTGCCTCAGGAAAGCTAAAATTCAGTTTGAGCGTATAACACAGTAAAATAGGCAAACTGCCTACATTTGAAAATAATATTAAAACGAACAATCACTGTCCCTGCAGAATTGCTATGGGTTCTGTGTTCTTTGTTCGAGTAATATGAAAAGAAGCCATAAGCATTGCCTATACTAATTTGTGTACAAAGTAGAATCAAGGAATAATAGCACTAGTGAGATGACTGTGGTCTTACCTAAGTAACTTAATAGCAGCTTGTGTACTTCACGATAAAGCTGGGACTCTAACTATCCTTAGGTATAGTGTCACTCATTCAACAACAGACAACATAAAATTCTCAAAAAGAAATTCTTTCCCTCGGCAACAGGGTTCAAAAATCAAAACAATGTGACGAAGTCCATATACCAGTCCGTCATTGCTATAATCTATGAGTTTCAAACTCATTACAGATCTGTAGTTTTTTATTAAGAGGTAATTTCACGAATATATGACATAAATATTCGACAAAATCAAATGAGAATTCTTCCATCTGAAATCGTGTTCCTCATAAAATACACTCTGTGGTAGCCAATCAACATCTGGGAAAAGCATGGCAGAAGGAGAGTCTGTGTACTCATGTGCGCCTGTATTCTGAGATAAGACACAGAGGCGTCCTAGCATAGACGAGGAAGCCTCACTTTCACTAGTTTCATCGTGTCAGGTAAGTTTCGGCGTCTTCCTCACGATACTAAAAATCCTGCTTTTTTATGTAACAGTTTTACTGCCACACCATGGATCTGACTGAAGTCTTCTCTCGACAGAATAATTTACCAGGAAACAGTATCCTGATTAAAAAATGTAAGTACATCTTACTTCTTAAAAACCTTGCGAACTTTTGCATGATATAGTCTAACAGGTATCTAACAAAACAAATGTTTTACTACAAAAGAATGTTTAAAACCTGAAGATGGCAGCTAAGTCTGCTGGAACCGGTTCCCTTAATAAAATATATTTTGTGCGATATCGGTTTAGAATGATTTTGAACAAACAGAAAATCAGTTACAGACGTTTAAAATGTTTCATAAAGTTAGAAAGCCTGAGAATGTTTTTGAATGTGGAACTATAACTTAAATCCTGAAAGTTATGATCGTTAACCATACTATTCGATTCACTGCATTGTGATCACAGACAACTGCTAATTAAAACTCTTCTCGTTATGGTTTTCGAACTGAAAAGGATGTCTTTTATCTAAAAAATTTTCATTTGATTTTGTGCTTTCAGTGATATAAAAAAAAAAGTGAGAGAGTCCTCTTGTTTCCTCCACTGGCTCCGGATGAACGTAACAGAAGCGAAAAATTTGCGCAGACTAGAGCTGAGATTTATTGTAAAATGGTAAGTGTAGTCTGGTGTAAGTTAGCCACTCAGAAATGAAATTTACTGTCGATGAAACTTCGCGAAAAAATGTGTTTTTAGAACAGTAAATCTAGTGTGATGTCAATAAGTCTGAAAAGTATCATAATTTTCGTTCAAAACCCATATTACGAGAGTTAAAATGAACGTTATTTTCTGTTAGCCCTTGTATAAGTAATGTTTATGAACGGTGAGTTAACTAGGCAGCTTGTAAGAAGACAATAGTTTGAATTATCTCAGGCCGTACTAACAGCCCAGTCTCGCTATGAGCGCTGTGAGGGTAATGCAAAAGAAAGGGAGAGCCCGCCTTTGCAGCAACGTGCCTCTGGTACTGAAGTAGAACAAACCTTTACTTGCATATAGGAATGGTACTGACTTAGTTGCGAAAAGCGTTCCACAAGCAAGATATCCCTGAAATTACGTATTTTCCACCGTGAAAAAGTCTCAAAGTACTCATGGCTCTCCACGAATTAAATACGTTATGATTTTCATCGCAGGTGTAAGCAATTAAGGTTGCCCGTCGTCCACTGGAGTACTGATGCGCGGTGTGCGACCCTTACCAGGTAGGATTGACGTAGGACATCGAAAAAGTTCAAAGAAGGGCAAACAACTTAGTATTATCACGAAAAGGGAAGAGTATGGCACCGAAGCTGGGATGGTGATAACTAAAACAAAGGCATTTCCTGTCGCGACAAGATCTTTTCGCTATACTTCAAGCACCAACTTTCTCCTCCAAATGCGAAAATGTTTTGTTGACTCCCACAAACAAAGGAAGAAATAAGCAGCGTAATAAAATAAGAGAAATCAGAAGTCGCAGAGGAAACTTTAACTGTTCCTCTTCGAGGCTGTTCGAGACTGGATGGCTAGAAACATAATCTGACAGGGGTTTGATAGACGCTCTGCCAAAACAATTAAGTGTGAACTGCAGAGCAGTCAGATCTAGATTACGAAGTGATCCTCTTCGTTAATAAGTGTAACATAACACGTGTAAATATACGAAGGAATGCGGTATCGTCTGAGCACACAACCGCCAGTCAGACATTGAAATCAACTACTGTTTCATGCCCTAGAAGCGCTCTCATGGAGCTCGATGTACCTGCATATGTCTGGAGGGTACATCATCTACAACTTCACACTGAACTAGTTGCGGAAAAGGAGAACTTACCACGAGTACTGGAGTGGAACAAACATTTAGTGGTGCAAAGGACCAGCGTTTCTATAGGGCAGAAATCAGCGACAGTCTACGGCATACTATAAACTTTAACAAAAATCTCCACATATTCATCTGTAATTCTAGGTGTGTTCCACAAAAATACCACAAATTACAATTAAGAACCCACTGTAACTCTCACAGATATGCCTTTCTGGCGTGTTGACAATGCAGCTAATGTCCTTACGACTAAAGGCCGGAAGATGAAACTGTCAATTCGAAATGAACATTGGCAAAAAGGAAATTCTATTGAGAAGACTCAAGACAGATTCTACAATGGATTTCTACATTAATTACGCTGTCTCTGTTTTGCCAATAAATCTCCACTATGATTGGTATGATGTAATAAAGTGTTCTTGAGATTAAATGCGTTACCGTTCGATATGAAAAGAATTGGTCTACGCATTGATAGTTTCAACAGTCCGAAGAAAGCAGAGCTAGACCTAGAAGCACTAGACCAAACGTGATTGTGAATCTTATAGATAGGAGGGGTCTGGTGATAGAAAAATCATTAAATAAAGGAACAAGTTACGGTAACGTAGACTGACATTGACAGCTTGGGAAAAGACGTCACTGCGTGCCCAAGAGGCCCAATGTAGTTGGATTTACCGTGAGACTTGGTGAACTGAAACTTCTCATGAACCAGGCACCTACTGCGGAAATGGAGAGCATACCACGAGTACTAGAAAGGAGCAAACTTTTGGTGCTCTACAGGACTGGCAAGGACAATCAGACAAACGTAGAGCTGAAACGTACGATGGGAAGTCAAGAAATAAACAATTCCCGCGTTACGGCAAGATACCGTCTCACACGCAAAAATCCCAAAGTAGTGCAGGGTCCGTGCAAGTTAAGAATATTACAGTTTCCAACGGTTCTAAGCAAGCAGCGGTAGGCCTAGATTATGAGGGTTACTGTCAGGAGCGGCCTATGCCACTTGGACACGTGGTACTTACGAAAGCCTTCATGGTGTCGGCGGAGGTGGTTGGAGACGAGCTGCGGTCAGAGAGCAGAGGAACCTCGGAACTCGAGTGATGCCCAGCGGTGTCCAGTGGTCCCTTATATACGGAGCGGTCGGCCCCCGTCCTTGGCGGCTTCTGCCCTGGGCTGCCCACGGGTTCGCCGACCGGCTCCGCTTTCTGCCGGCCTTTCGGCTACCGCTTACACACTGCTTAATCTAACTTAAACTAACTTACGCCAAGGACAACACACACACCCATGCCCGAGGGAGGACTCGAACCTCCGACGGAGGGAGCCGCGCGGACCGTGGCCACAGACCGCACGCCTGTCCAGCGCGGAAAGAAGTCTGTTAATAGTGGTATTAAACTTTCCTCTACATATACTCAGTATCTCAGTGCAGCTAGTAAATATTTTATTTAGTGTGACTTTAGCTATCAGAGTGAACTTACTGTAGTGTTGCCAGAAGAGCCAACACTGTGTTGCAAGAGGAGGCCGAAATGCACGCGTCAACTCACGCAGGTGGGCGGTAGGTCTGAAACAGGATACGTAATGAATGCTATAAAGAAAAGTACGTAGCTGCTGGAATACTTAACTTTAATCCATCATTTGTATACAGCATTCTTGATGATACAAGTGAGACTCTCTCTAGAAATGGTTAATGGCGCCTTGCTAGGTCGTAGCCATGGACTTAGCTGAAGGCTATTCTAACTATCTCTCGGCAAATGAGAGAAAGGCTTCGTCAGTGTAGTCGCTAGCAAAGTCGTCCGTACAACTGGGGCGAGTGCTAGTACGTCTCTCTAGACCTGCCGTATGGTGGCGCTCGGTCTGCAATTACTGACAGTGGCGACACGCAGGTCCGACATGTACTAATGGACCGCGGCAGATTTAAAGCTACCACCTAGCAAGTGTGGTGTCTGGCGGTGACACCACACTTACTGTTTCTCGAAAGTGAGGCTCTTAGGTTATGTAGAATTTCTATGTGTGTTGGTGAAAACTAGATATCAGTTTGAGATGGAACAAAAACAATCAAATGTGCAGGCTTTAGAAGAAGCAGGCAAGGCAGAACCGACTGCGTTTGACCCAAAGATAGAAACTTTAAGACAGTTAAGTTTACAGGCCGCTAGACAGTACGAAATGCCCACCAAGGAGGACTTTGTCAGTCTACCCAGTAAGGAAGACATAGCAAATTTACCCTCTGAGCAGGATTTTATTGTCTAACACAGCGAAGCATCTGGGATTGCACGGCAACATGCGAATTTTGCTACAAGAGTTACACAATTAGTAACTGAAATCACAGAACTAAAAAAGTGACAGGAAAAGTTTCCACAACAAGGACAGAAAACTCGGCCTGAAACCACCACTCCTCCTGTTGCGGACTAAGTTGTATAGGTAACCAACATTAAATCTGGCCATTAGAAAAGGATACCGGAAAAGTCGGACGAATGGAAGCTATACTTTTCCCCAGAGATAAATACTTAGTCTGAGACAAGTGAGGTGGAAGTTAGACGAACTGTAGATGACAAGATTAAGTTGGTGGTTGGAAACTTACTTGGCTCTAATACATCATGCGATTCAAAAGTTCAGGAGGAGCTACATAGGATTAAGCGACAGAGAGATTCGAATCTCGAACAATGGCAAACTCTGATGACTTGCCAAGTAGAGAAGGTGTTTGAAGAAGTAGAACAAGTGCGATAGTAATACGTTGTACGTGATTCAGTACAGCCACAAACCTCGAGCACTGAATCATATTGTGGAAATGCAGATCCATTTCAAATAGAGCCGAGAAACAACATGAATTCAAATACTGAGGTGAGTCCCACCACATAAGACACGCTACAGTGCTTATGGGAAAGAAACTCTGAAGCTTAGACAGTTCCGACGTTTATCAACTGATAAATGTTTTAGTTATTGAAGGTTTAATAGTAGACTACATCCTCAGTGAGCACTTAGCTCTTGAAAATGGGACATAAAGTTCGACTTTTCAGAGGGTCATATCTCATGCCATATCAACAGAGCGGTAACCTGATTAGAGCTTACTCAGCCAGAAAGGAGTCGTGGAAAACATTGCTGGCAGAATAAGCTACGTCTTATTCATGAGAAACGGCATTACATGCTGAATTCACTGGTCTGGAAAATTTGTGTGCTTCTGCTTTACACAGAAGTTCAGTAAACATTATGAGAATCCCAGCACCTTAACCTTTACAATAGCAGCAATTGACAGACATCATATTGCAACATTCGGATGTTTTTGAGGAACGGCCAGGTATCATTAAAGGATATATATACATACCTTTTAGATATTTTTCCTCACCAACCGTTTAGCACATCTTTTATGTAGTTCTCTGGTCACTATGGTAGACTCTTGAAGACGAAATTTAGAGAATGTTGATAGAGACATCCACCAAGCCATATTGTAGCTCCTTTCTGTAGTGCCTAGACCAGGTGGAAAGATGCAACTTGTATTCGATGATTGGGTGATTAACATGATTATTGTACCAGTTTGGAGATGGAGAATGTGGGTGCATTAGTAAAAAAGTTTTATGGGGTAAAATACTCAACAATCATCGATCTCTGACCTTCATATTGGCATGGACCAATAAAACCAGAGCCAAGGAAATATACTGCCTACATTTATACTGAAAGGTCATGTTAGTTCAGGGTTATTCCCTTTGGGTTGAGCATTACCTCAAGAGTTTAATGTAGGCATTAGACACAGTGTTGGGACCAGTACTTAGGAGTCAACTAACTTCAGTTGTGGATGACCTTCTATTGGCAACAACGGCATTGGAGGAACAAATTACCCTACTTCCACAAGTGCTAGACATTTAAGCAAACTGGGGTTACAGCTAATCATAAGAAGTCACATTTTTGTATAATACGAATCAACTTTGTTGGTCATCTCACCAACATTTAAGCGAAGTGGGATTACAGATCATAAAAAGTCACATTTTCTCAAATATGAATCAAGTGTCTTGGTCGACTCATCAATTCGGAAGGTATTCTATCTCATAGTGGCAAGATACGAGCGATTAATAATTTTGAAGTACCAGGAACTAAAAAAGAATCGCTTTGAGATCAGTCTATGAATCCCAGAACTTTGCTTTGATTGTTGAGGAAAGATGTACTTTGGCAGTGGATACCAGAATGTCAGAAATCGTTTGAAGCAATTAAGTCATTGCCAATATGTTCTCAAATTTTATGTCATCCTCATACGTCTTCAGAGTATGGACTTATGACTGAACCCTCAGCTGTAGGTTTTTGTACGTTCTTTGCAAGTCGGATTTTACCAGACTGTGAAAGGTCTTATACTACTACAGAGCTGGAAGTACTAGTCGTGGTATGGGCATTTCAGAAATTTTATTACTATTTGTATGGGAAGGGTAACGGCCTTGTCACAATGGTTGCACCGGTTCCCATGAGATCACCGAAGTTGCTGTGGGGCGTGGTCGGCACTTGGAAGGGTGACCATCCAGGCCGCCATGCGCTGTTGCCGTTTTTCGGGGTGCACTCAGCCTCGTGATGCCAATTCAGGAGCTACTCGGCTGAAGAGTAGCGACTTCGGTCAAGAACACCATCATAACGACCGGGAGAACGGTGTACTGACCCCTCGCCCCTCCTACCTGCATTCTCCACAGAGGATGACACGGCGGTCTGATGGTCCCGGTAGGCCACACGCGGCCTGAATACGGAGTGCTTTTATTTGTATGGGAAAGAAACAATAGATTACTAGTGGCGCAATACCTAGTAAACTTGTAGTTACAGATTTGCCAATGGTGTTTCTCGCTAGCTGTCACTTGCATGAGCTAAGATTGCTTTATGCCATTCGACAGAGTCCCCTCTGTCCTCCCTTCCTACCCTTCACATCATCTCTTGGTCATCACAAGTGTTAATGATGTAGTTTGATTTCCACGCTTCTAACCCTGATTCTTAATTTTCCTCTAAAATGTTTATTGCTATTTTATCTTTCTACAGTTGTTTCTGGGACTGAATTAGTTAATTATTGAGTCTCGACATTTAATGCAAGATCCCAACTCTACGAAAACCATGCCACTTGGTGCCATGTTATAGCTAGTTCTGTAACTAGAGTATGTGGTGCTGGTTAACTGAGTACCGTTATGACGATGGATACCCTTTCACACAGTACTGTAAGTTAATTTCTTTCCCCTGGTGTGTAAACTTGGTTGCTAATGAATTCAAGTATGTTCAGTCTTAATATTTCATCTATAAATTGTGCTTTCATGGTGACTGATGTTTTTGTCAGATATTGTCATGCTAGGCCGTGTTCGAAACGTCTAAATGTAAAGTCTGAACAAGTAAGGGACTCTTTTTTAATAGCTGCTAAAGAGCGTAAAAAGGACCTACTCAGTATCCAGAAGCTCCTGTGGAATACATAATTGACCACTAGCTATGGCAAGCAGCGGACTCGCCAACATAAAACATGGAGGGGTGTGCTGTGTTGTCGGCAGAGAAGCAGCAACAGTAGACTGGGTCGGTAAGGAAAGCTCAGTGACATCAAATGTGGTCCAGTCACTGGCCGTCAACTCAGCAACAAAACCATCAGGGACATTACAACCCTTCTGGATCTGCCCAGGTCGACTGTTGGTGGTGTGATTGTGAAGCGAAAATCCGAAGGAACAACCACAACTAAACCAAGACCAGACACACCTTATGTACTGAGTGATAGAGACCATCGAGCAATGCGGATGGGGGTTGTAAGAAATGGCATGAAATCAACAGAAGAATCACTCGTAGAGTTCCAAAGTGATATCAGCAGTCCAGCTGACAAAGTGACTGTTCGCGAAGAGTAAGAAAGAATGGCATCCAATGGTTGAGAAGTTCCCCATAAACCAATCATTTTTGTAGTCAATGTTAAGTGACGCCTGACATGATCCAAATAGTGACGCCACTGGATAGTGGATGACGGAGAACGAGTGATTTGGAGTGATGAGTCACGCCGTGCCCTCTGACAATCTGACGGAAGGGTTTGGGTTTGGCGAACGTCTGGAGAACATTATCTGCCTTCCTGTGCAGTACCAACAGTGAAGTATGGAGAAGGTGATGATATGGTATGAGGGTGCTTTTCGTGGTTTGTAAGTACACCTCTTATTGCATCAATTGTGAGGTAACTGTTTATGTGCTATAACGTTCCTGAAATGGACTGACCTGCCCGGAGTCCCGAGCTAAACCAAACTGAACGTCTGTGAAATGAGTTAGAATTTCAACATCGCTCCAGAATCCCAGCGTCAGACATCGTTACTTACCCTGATTTCGTTCTTTTAGGAAGAATTAGCTGCCATTACTCCAGACATTCGCACACTCCAACGGAGTCAACCAACCAAAAAGGAGATGATGATGTTTGGTTTGTGGGGCGCTCAACTGCGGGGTTATCAGCGCCCGTACAAATTCCCAACCTTTGCTAGAGGCAGGTTAAAACCCCTGACCCTTCCGGGAATCGAACCTGCCACCCCGTGCTTGGGAAGCGAGATCGCGACCGTGAAAATACGAGCTGCGGACCCCATAAAGGAGAAGGTGGACACACCTCATATTAATGTCCACTGATAGGTGTCTGGACAGTTCTAATCTGATGGTGTACAACCTCCGTCTCAATATAATAGGTATATGTGTTTTGCCATTTGATACATGTGAGTGGACCGGGTAATCTAGGCCGAAAGTGAAATACTGACTCTCCAAGCCGAGAGCTGTCACATGAGGAATCTGACCCTGCGACTTTTTATCGTCATATCGAGGATGTACTAAGTCCAAAATGACAATAGTATTGTAGCAGTTGTAGTTCTTTAAGAATATGTCTCCTTCTCTTCGGTGTGATATTTGTTCTGTACTGAAAATAAATCTGTGACAAACTGAACCTAAATATTACTCTAATTAATGATGGTTTAATGTTACAGTGACTGCTACATAAAATGCATACTCAGAAACTCAATATAAAAGAGAAAGATGAGAAAAAGAGTCACTTGTCGCTTGTAAGGTGTGTATGGAGTATCGGAAACACATTTACAAATATCGGGGAAAATTCTTCAGACCAATGCAGGAAAACTGTATATGTTAGGTGTTCTCTAAGAATGTGGAGAAAACAACGGAACAGTTGCAGTCAAGATATCGTTCCAGTATCAAGTACCATTTAGAATGGTTGCAGTGGACAAATTACACGACTACCCCATTTTATATCTATTTCATCGGTTCCTCGATACTCATGCACATATCACATTTCAAATCGCAGTCATCTGATCACAGTCGCAACATGAAATGTAACTTAGATAGTAGCCCAGCTGTTCCAATTCATAAACCAAACATATCTCAAACTTCTTCTCCATCGTAATACCGGTATCTGGAAGATGGTCATTCATCTCCAGGCACAGCTCAGTATCATGTTACATTTAAGGAAAAAAAAGTGCACTTTCTCAAATCAATTTTGCAATTTTTCCGAAAAAATTAACACAGTCATTTAACTCTGTCCAAAAAATGAAACATATCCATTGGCTGACAAAAAACTTCTGCATCCAGAAATGATCGGACGTTGTAACTACGTACACGTACACACTATCGGCGAGTATGTAACTAACTAAAATTGAAATTCTCTGTGGTAAGTTGAAAGACCACCAAAGTGCGTTAGTGTTGTTCGTGTTTAGTGTTGTTTATGTTTTGTTTTGTTACAAGGTCTGCTAGGGCGTATAACAGGCGTGAACAACGACAGATATTGAGAGATCACTATGAAAAACAAAGAGATGCGTCGTACCCGTGCCAGATTGCGTTATCGGCACACGACAGAGTTTGAGTGTCCTCATTGTGGGTGTCCATTTGGTTGGCTGCTCGAATCGTGCAATACCCAGAGATTTGGAGCATTTGGATGTGACACTGACCCAGTTTTGTTCTGCGTGGGAAAGTGACGCTAGGTATAATCGTTGTCATGTATCTGGTCGACTACATCTGACTTCCACAAGGAAGACCGCCGAACTGTACACCAAGGATACCGCCGGCCCATGAAATACTCACCTGGCATCAAAGAACAAGTAACGGACTCCCTGAACATTCTGTGTAATCCCGCACAACTGGTCGGAGGTTAGCAGCAACTGGACTATGGAATTATAGACCCATGCATAGGCTGCTCTCAACACACAATGCAAACGGTTGCTGTGAAAAGGGAGCGTGGGCTGCTGATCAATGGGATCACGTTTTCAGCAATGAACTACGATTCTACACTACCCTGGATGAGTACCATTGGACATTACGGTGACCAGGGCAGAGGCACAGTGGTGTTACAGGGGGCCTCATGGTGTGGGGAACCGCCTGTTTGACCTTAAATCACAGCTCTTAGTGACTGAGGGAACTCTTGAGTCTTAATGTGTTACCTTTTGTGTGACAATATTGTGGTGCCAGTTTCCAACAGAACAATACTTGTCCATAAGTGGCATACGTCTCTATTGAGTTACCCATGTAAAGAATCCCTCCACAGTGGTACTTTTCCAGATAGACTTAAATATGCTATTATCAAACCATTGCATAAGAAAGGAGATAAATCATCAGTGGAAAACTTCCATCCCATTTCATTATTGGCAATATTTTCAAAAGTGTTTCAAAGAGTTATGTGCAATAGACTTTATAAACAGTTAGTACAGAAAAATATTCTCATTCACAACCAGTTTCGATTTCGGAAAGGACTGTAAACTGATCAAACTATATTCACTTTTACAGATGATAAATCAAAAGTTATTAGCACTTGGAATGTTCTGTGATCTGGATAAAGCTTTCGATTGTGTTAAGCATGATATGCTCATACAAAAGTTAAAGTATTATGGGATAACAGGAGTAGCAGGCTCATGGTTCTCTGCCTATATCTTTAATAGAAAACAGTATGTGTCTGTATCAGGCTTACCACCTGGCAATAGTTATTCAAAATATGAAGCCATCAGGCAAGGGGTGTCCCAGGGCTCTATTTTAGGTCCCTTGATGTTCCTATTATGTGTTAATGACCTTCCATATGCAGTGTCACAAAATGGAAATTTTGTCTTATTTGCAGACGATACAAGCATTGGTATAAAAAAGAGTACCTGTGATCTCACTGAGCAGTCAGTTAATGAAATATTTATATCAATGGGTGGTTTACAGCAAATAGATTGTCACTGAATTTTGACAATACCCAGTACATACAGTTTAGTACCTCACAAAGAATATCTGACCCTATGAGTATAACGTATTCAAACATGAAATTAAAGCTGCGGACAGTGTCAAATTTTTAGGGCTACAAATTGACCGCAACTTAAATTGGAAAACTCACACTCTAGAACTTAATGAAACGCCTTAGTTCAGCTACAATTACAGTACGCATGATAACAGAAATAGGTGATTTAAAAGTGAATAATTCAGTTTATTCGGCCTACTTCCATTCACTAATGCGTTGTGGAATCACCTTTTGGGGAACCTCCTCTCAGAAAGAGAACATTTTCAAAATTCAGAAACGAGTCATTAGAATTATATCTGGTGTCAGTCCTTGATCATCATGCAGAGACCTCTTTAAGAAACTTAGTATTCTAAATACTGCTTCTCAGTACACATACTCACTGATATCCTTTTGTCATTTCCAGCATGTGTCTTTTTACACAAAATAGTGCAAAACATGATTATAATACCAGAACCAATAACAATCTGTACAAGAACTATAAAACCTTAACATTAGTACAAAAAGGAGTCAAATACATGGGTACTCATATAGTCAATAACTTACCAGAGTATATCAAAGGTCTTGTAAGTGATAAATATCGGTTTCAGAATGAATGAGAGAACTTCCTGCTGGCCAACTCCTTTTACTCTGTCGACGAAAATCTTCACAATGATTATACCTCATAACTCCGTCTGCACAAGAATTGTACAATATCCATGTACCTGAGAAAAAAAAGAAAAAGAGAAAAGAACCTTTGACTCTTTCCACATCCCAGAGACTCCTCTCCAAGGGATCTATGGAAAACGATGAATGTAGTGTAATGTATTGATGTCTGTGTGATGGTGAAGAACTCCTATTGCCGACAGGATTCCCAGATCTGTTCCCAACAGAACGTGTGTGGGTACATCTGGGATGTCAACTCTGTCATAGTGCCAGTGTCCAGGGTGACAGGATCAGGTACAAGAGTTGTAGACCAGTTTGATTCAGGAGAGGATCCAACAGCTTTATGACACCCTTCCCAACCGCTTCGGTGCATCAATCCAAGTTGGAGGGGGTGCAACGTCGTATGGAAAAGTCAAGCCAAGTTCTTTGTTAATTTGATTCGACTTGTCGATTTGTAATCACTAATCCAAGTTGGAGGGGGTGCAACGTCGTATGGAAAAGTCGAGCCAAGTTCTTTGTTAATTTGATTCGATTTGTCGATTTGTAATCACTGAAATATCATATACCTTCTCAACTTGTGAATTTTCATTACGTTTTGTCCTTCCCTTCAAAGTACTTCACTTTCTTTGTGAGCCACTGTATTCACTTGTTTTCTCAGCTCCGCTTGTTTCTTTTAGTGTTTCTCAGTTAGTGATGTCCTTTTATCCTCCTCTCTTCATTACCCGTGTCCTGTCATGTTTCTCTTCTTCCTCCTCCTCGCGCTTCTCTTCTTTCAGATCCATTACCGCTAATACATTGTTAATATTTGCAGCCGTTCTTCCTCAGTGGTTACTTCAGTGCTGTTTATGTTATGGATCAGAAAAAAAAACTATTATTCTTTTGTGAGACGAGTTATAATCGTATCTGCAGCTACTAATATCTCAGTTCACTTACTGTGCCAAATTACGCTAATACCTGTAGTGGTATGATACCTATCTTATCAAAGAGTTTCTAACTCTTACTTAATCGTTGATCAGGGTAGATTTAACCGCGTCAGTGAAAGTTCTGCAGGCTAATTTGCATTCAGAGAACTCAGGGGGTAGTAAGCAACATGGAAAAATTGGCAACAAGTGCCAGATGTGTCCAAATGAGAAGAGTGTGTTTAAAAGAACGTCAAAAGACGAAAATATTAACAATTTGATATCATTTCCGCAGTTTGGCCTCTGGAGAGGTGCACAAATTGTTTGTGTGTGAGACATTTTTTGGACTGAGCGAATGTGAGAATATAAGACAACTTCCTTTATTTAATCAATTAATTTGACTGATTAGATACTAGCCAAAGTATGCATTATTTATAGCTTTGTGGAAGTAATGGACAAGCTCACCAATTGCTCTTTTCCCATTCAGCAAATGTGAAGTATAAGATCTGTATCCAGTGTATGTATCTGGTCTTAGAGCTGTGTAACAGTGGGTGTCCCAGTTTAAGATGAAAACTCAGAGGTCCTTGGAGTAGTTAAGTGGCCTGTCACCTTGAAACTGGCGCAGGTCGTATATTAAAAGTTACACAAAATTCAATATACGTCTTGTCTAATGTACAGCTATTTCACATACATTCATGGAGTCACATGGCGAGAAAATGCTTTCATTCCCCGGGTACACTGATTATTTATCTTCAGAGACGTTTTTACTTATTTCGTATTCAGTATGGGAAGTCTAATGTGGCAAGTGTGATGATTTTGATCTACTTTGGTTATAAGGTCAACTTCGTTACCAATGAGATCTCGCATTTTCTTAATGTTGGCAAAAGAGACTTTTTGACTCAGTTGTGTTTGGAAAAATAATTTTATACCCTTGTTTGCTTTGTATCTTTATAGTACCACTCAGACTTTCCAACATTTTTACACAGCTGAGGAACGGTCCATAAATCACAAGATGCTGCTTTAGTTTGAGGAAGACTGTAAGGGAACCACGTGGAATGGATTATTGATGGGGAGAGAAATAATAAACTTACACACTGATATTGTTTTGTGAAACAGTTGTATTTTTAAAAAAGTGTGCTATAAGGCGAGTGTGTTTGGGTGTGGCGTTGATCCGTCATGTGTTGAGTGGTCAGCTGTGGAGTCTCTCGGAGACCTCAGCGGTAGTAGTAGGGGTAGGCGGCGTAGGGGTAGCCGGAGTAGGCGCTGACGACGGGGGCGGCACGGTAGGCGGCGGCGGCGTAGGGGTAGCCGTAGTAGCCGTAGGTGGCCGCGTAGGGCGACGCCACGTACACTGCCTCGGAGCCCTTCAGGTCCTTCTCCTCAGCGGCGAAGGCCACGGCCACCAGCAGGGCCATCAGGACGGCGCACACCTGCAGGAGACACACCAGGTCACGCCAACTCAGCAGAACAGCTTACCATGTCAAAAAAGTAATGGCGTCCACACATTTGGGTCTCATACATTTTCCTTAAACCAGTAGTAACTGCGTTCAGATGTAGCTGTATCTGGGAGCTAGACTAGACTATGCTGTCCAAGATGACAAAAGTTTATCAGATATATGAATAACTTTGTATGTTCCTCAGGGGATTGTACTCAGTCCACAATTATTTAAATTTACTTAAGAAATAATTTCTAAATAGTATTTACACCTTACTGCTATATTAAGGACGCTTCTCTCCAGAAATTATATCTAGGGGAAATTGTTGGAATGTCTAGAATCACCGACAATGATAATGGTGGGTGATGCAATAACTACAGGTGCTTCAAATACGTAATATTATGGATGTGTGCATGTAGAAAGACCTAAATTGTTCAATTCAAGATTCATCAGGGTACCAGTTTTTCTAATACCTCAGACCAATCACAAACAGTACAAAGTTTAAGAATGTCATGGAAACAATGAGGGAGTTACTATATTACAAATTAAAACTGTGATAGAGCAGTACTCGAGCCCTCGTATCTGCCCTTCAAGATTATTACCCTCTCTATCGAACAAGCGGAATATGTGACAGGAAAAGACTGAAAGCTGACTGCTCACCACATCTTCCACAGAAGATCTTGTACTGCACTCTGAGTGAACGCGTTTATTGAAGAGTAACTTAGCCACAGGAGAGGCTCAATTATTTTACTTTTGGCAGTCTGTACGCTACTTTGAGTGTATGTGATAAGTCAAAACGTCCTGCGAATTACAAGTATCCTGATCTGAATCCTGGCTTACCTTTTCAGGTGTAGTAAATAAATCCATGAAATCCCAAGAATTCAGTCAAAACAAAACTGACTATGTTTGGCTTGGCTGAATTCCCTCTATTTTATGGATAAAGTAATACGTGGTGAGAACATGAAGATTCACACAGTATACGCAATATAGTATTACTGCCAGAACTCTATGGAGCTGTAGCCTGTCCGGGAGGGCAATTACTATATTTTCTTATTCTAGAGTGTTTTGTCGGCGTGCTTGTTACATACTACGTTCTGCTAACAAAAGAAAGTACCACGAGGGTGAATAGAAGTGATGGATCCTTCTCCACTTTACAGGAGAGCTTTTGGAGGTAGCTGAAAAATAAATGACTAACGAAAGATGTTGTTCCATACATGAAAATAAGCATGTCTTATTATGTATTCACAAGGGCGTTCCCCATTACCAACGTATATGTCACACATGGAGTATAGAGTTGAATTTTGACAACTAGAGATAATCGGTGATGTGGTTCCGCTCATAACTGAAAATATATAATTAGAAAAAGACGTTGCTGCGTGGCTGTGTTCGCGTTTACATCTCTGGCTTTCGCTTTTACACAGGAAACTGATCATGAACTAAAGTTACGGCATAATCTTTTTACTCTTCGTAATTAGATTTGCCACCACATATTTCCAGTAACTTTAACTGATACCCGTAAATCAGTAGAAGTTTAAAAAAAGGAAAACACGAATATCGATCTTCATACATCTAATGCATGAAACGGAGTCATTTTAGGTTTTTCAGAAATATCACCCAAAGTAGACGAATGGTGAACTCTCAAAGTCTCCCTTAACTTACTGGTACAAACTTCACACAACAGTTGCCTCAGGAAAGCCAAAATTCAGTTTGAGCGTATAAAACAGTAAAATAGACAAACTGCCTACATTTGAAAATAATATTAAAACGAACAATCACTGTCCCTGCGGAATTGCTATGGGTTCTGTGTTCTTTGTTCGAGTAATATGAAACTCGCACGAAAAAGCCATAAGCATTGCCTATACGAACTTGTGTACCAAGTAGAACCAAGGAATAATAGCACTACTGAGATGACTGTGTTCTTACCTAAATAACTTAATGGCAGCTTGTGAACTTCAAGAAAAAGCTGGGATTCTAACCATCCTCGGGCGTAGTGTCACTCATTCAACAACAGACAATATAAAATTCTCAAAAAGAAATTCTTTCCCTCGGCAACAGAGTTTAAAAATCAAAACAATGGGATGAAGTCCATATACCAGTGCGTCCTGACTATAATCTATGAGTTTCAAACTCATAACAGCTCCGTAGTTTTTTATTAAGAGATAATTTCACGAATATATGACATAAATAGTCGACAAAATCAAGCGAGAATTCTTTCATCTGAAATCGGGTTTCTCATAAAATACACTCTGTGGTAGCCAATCAACATCTGGGAAAAGCATGACAGAAGGAGAGTCTGTGTACTCATGTGCGCCTGTATTCTGAGATAAGACAGAGAGGCGTCCTAGCATAGACGAGGAAGCCTCACTTTCACTAGTTTCATCGTGTCAGGTACGTTTCGGCGTCTTCCTCACGATACTAAAAATACTGCTTTTTTATGTAACAGTTTTACTGCCACACCATGGATCTGACTGAAGTCTTCTCTTGACAGAATAATTTACCAGGAAACAGTATCCTGATTAAAAAATGTACGTACATCTTACTTCTTAAAATCCTTGCGAACGTTTGCATGATAAAGTCTAACAGATATCTAACAAATAGAAAATATTTTACTACCAAAAAATGTTTAAAACCTGAAGATGCCAGGTAAGTCTGTTGGAACCGGTTCCCTTAATGAAATATATTTTGTGCGATATTGGTTTCGAATGATTTTGAACAAACAGAAAATCAGTTACAGACGTTTAAAATATTTCAGAAAGTTAGTAAGCCTGAGAACGTTTTTGAATGTGGAACTATAATGTACATCCTGAAAGTTATGATCGTTAACCGTACTATTCGATTCACTGCATTGTGATCACAGACAACTGCTAATTAAAACTCTTCTATTTATGGTTTTAGAACTGAAAAGGATTTCGAGAATGAGATTTTCACTCTGCAGCGGAGTGTGCGCTGATATGAAACTTCCTGGCAGGTTAAAACTGTGTGCCCGACCGAGAATCGAAATCGGGACCTTTGCCTTTCGCGGATTTCTTTTATCTAAAAAATTTTCATTTGGTTTTGTACTTTCAGTGACATAATAAAAAAGAGAGAAAGTCATCTTGTTTCCTCCACTGGCTCCGGATGAACGCAACAGAAGCGAAAAATTTGCGCAGACCAGAGCTGAGATTTATTGTAAAATGGAAATATTAGTCTGGTGAAAGTTAGCCACCCAGTAATAAAATTTACTGTCGATGAAACTTCGCGTAAGAATGTGTTTTTAGAACAGTAAATCCAGTGTGATGTCAATAAGAGTAAGTCCGAAAAGTATCATAATTTTCCTTCAAAGCCCATAATACGAGTATTAAAATGAGCGTTATTTTCTGTTAGCCCTTGGACAAGTAATGTTTATGAACGGTGAGTTAACTAGGCAGCTTGTAAGAAGACAATAGTTTGAATTCTCTCAGGCCGTACTAACAGCCCAGTCTGCCTATGAGCGCTGCGAGCGTAATGCAAAAAAAAGGGAGAGCCCTCCTTTGCAGCAACGTGCCTCTGGTACTGAAGTAGAACAAACCCTTACTTGCATATAGGAATGTCACTGACTGAGTTATGGGTAACTTGCGAAAAGCGTTCCACAAACAAGATATCCCTGAAATTACGTATTTTCCACCGTGAAAAAGTCTCAAAGTACTCATGGCTCTCCACGAATTAAATACGTTATGATTTTCATCGCAGGTGTAAGCAATTAAGCTTGCCCGTCGTCCTCTGGAGTACTGATGCGCGGTGTGCGACCCTTACCAGGTAGGACTGATGTAGGACATCGAAAAAGTTCAAAGAAGGGCAAACAACTTAGTATCATCACGAAAAGGGAAGAGTATGGCACCGAAGCTGGGATGGTGATAACTAAAACAAAGGCATTTCTCGTTGCGACAAGATCTTTTCGCTATACTTCAAGCACCAACTTTCTCCTCCAAAGGCGAAAATGTTTTGTTGACTCCCACAAACAAAGGAAGAAATAAGCAGCGTAATAAAATAAGAGTAATCAGAAGTCACAGAGGAAACTTTAACTGTTCCTCTTCGAGGCTGTCCGAGACTGGAAGGCTAGAAACATATTCTGACAGGGGTTTGATAGACGCTCTGCCAAAACAATTAAGTGTGAACTGCAGAGCAGTCAGATCTAGATTACGAAGTGATCCTCTTCGTTAATAAGTGTAACATAACACGCGTAAATATACGAAGGAATACGGTATCGTCTGAGCACACAACCGCCAGTCAGACATTGAAATCAACTACTGTTTCATGGCCTAGAAGCGCTCTCGTGGAGCTCGTTGTACCTGCATATGTCTGGAGGGTACATCATCTACAATTTCACACTGAACGAGTTGCGGAAAAGGAGAACTTACCACGAGTACTGGAGTGGAACAAACATTTAGTGGTGCAAAGGACCAGCGTTTCTATAGGGCAGAAATCAGCGACAGTCTATGGCATACTATAAACTTTAACAAAAATCTCCACATATACATCTGCAATTCTAGGTGTGTTCCACAAAAATACCACAAATTACAATTAAGAACCCACTGTAACTCTCACAGATATGCCTTTCTGGCGTGTTGACAATGCTGCTAATGTCCTTACGACTAAAGGCCGGAAGATGAAGCTGTCAATTCAAAATGAACATTGGCAAAGTGGAAATTCTATTGAGAAGACTCAAGACAGATTCTACAATGGATTTCTACATTAATTACGCTGTCTCTGTTTTGCCAATAAATCTCCACTATGATTGCTATGATGTAATAAAGTGTTCTTGCAATTAAATGCGTTACCTTTCGATACGAAAAGAATTCGTCTACGGATTGATAGTTTCAACAGTCCGAAGAAAGCAGATAGACCTAGAAGCAGTAGACCAAACGTGATTGTGAATCTTATAGATAGGAGGGGTCTGGTGATAGAAAAATCATTAAATAAAGGTACAAGTTACGGTAACGTAGACTGACATCGACAGCTTGGGAAAAGATGTCCAAGAGGCTCAATGTAGTTGGATTTACCGTGAGACTTGGTGAACTAAAACTTCTCATGAACCAGGCACCTACTGCGGAAATGGAGAACATACCACGAGTACTAGAAAAAAGCAAACTTTTGATGCTCTGCAGGACTGGCAAGGACAATCAGACAAACGTAGAGCTGAAACGTACGATGGGAAGTCAAGAAATAAACAGTTCCCGCGTTACGGTAAGATACCGTCTCACACGAAAAAATCCCAAAGTAGTGCAGGGTCCGTGGAAGTTTTGAATATTACAGTTTTCAACGGTTCTAAGCAAGCAGCGGTAGGCCTAGATTATGCGGGTTACGGTTAGGAGCGGTCTGTGCCACTTGGACACGTGGTACTTACGAAAGCCTTCATGGTGTCGGCGGAGGTGGTTGGAGACGAGCTGTGGTCAGAGAGCAGAGGAACCTCGGAACTCGAGTGATGCCCCGGCGGTGTCCAGTGGTCCCTTATATACGGAGCGGTCGGCCCCCGTCCTTGGCGGCTTCTGCCCTGGGCTGCCCACGGGTTCGCCGACCGGCTCCGCTTTCTGCCGGCCTTTCGGCTGCTGCTTACACAATACTTAATCTAACTTAAGGTGCTCCGGAAAGGCTCAAAATCATGAAAAGTTCAATTTTTACTTTTTTGCGTTTTCTGAATCTCCAGACTATTACCTTTAAATAGATATATAATTTATTCAATTCCGAAGACTACAACTATTTTTAAATTTTTTTGGAAATATGTTCTACATGGGCGTGACCCACTGTGGCGCTGTTAAACTGCTGTCAAATGGTGTTATTATTAACGTCCGTGTTCATCAGGTACATTTTAGTAATGTGAGATAAAGTATGTGTTGTGGCTAACCTATTTTCAGAGACTTAGCAGCACCTGAACTGTTGAAAAAGTGTATTCACGGAAAAACTCAAAACCCCAATGAAAGTGTAAATAGTGTTATATGGTCGAGAATCCCCAAGACTGTATTTGTTGGAATAGAAACACTTCACTTTGGTGTGTATGATGCTGTTGCGACTTTCAATGATGGCAAAATTGTAAGGTGCAAGGTATTTAGAAATATGGGAATGAAGATAGGTTCTAACATGGTACGAGCGATGCTTGCTTTAGACAAGGAATGTCTTCGGGCTGCAGACAGTGCTGTAAAGAGTCTAGAAACACAAGCAAGAGTAAACAGGAGGAGGAACAAGAGGAAGCTGGAGGAGGAGTTTGCAGAGGATGAAGATAATCCATCCTATGGACCTGGAATGCACTAAAAAGTTAATCCAATCTTTGTCACTCGATTCCCAAAACTTTTATTTTCTCATACTAATTACATGTTTTCTAAGGATCTTCCAAACATATTTGTTTCAAACTTTCAGTAAATGTTACACAGTACCTTCTGCATAATTTAACACAGCCTTTTTCCAAAAAAACTGTATATTTTTGAATATATAAATAAAAAATTGCAAAAAAATGTTGTGAATTTTCATTACAATTGAAAAAAAAATCATCTTTAATAACTGAACTAAAATTTTGTAAAATCCCTGTGTTAAGTTGTAGCCCATATTCCAATAAGTAATCTGTAAAAAGTTCAACTTCCTACCTCAAATACTTTGTGAGGAAAGATGTAATTTATAAGCGTTTTTTTAACATTGCAAGTATAGGGCGTTCCGGAGCCCCTTAAGCTAAGTTACGCCAAGGACAACACACACACCCATGCCCGAGGGAGGACTCGAACCTCCGACGGAGGGAGCCGCGCGGACCGTGGCCACAGACCGCGCGGCTGTCCAGCGCGGAAAGAAGTCTGTTAATAGTGGTATTAAACTTTCCTCTACACATGCTCAGTATCTCTGTGCAGCGAGTAAATATTTTATTTTGTGTGACTTTAGCTATCAGAGTGAACTTACTGTTTCTCGAAAGTGAGGCTGTTAGGTTATGTAGAATTTATATGTGTGTTGGTGAAAACTAGATATCAGTTTCAGATGGAACAACAACAATCAAATGTGCAGGCTTTAGAAGAAGCAGGCAAGGAAAATCCAACTGCGTGTGACCCGAAGATAGAAACTTTAACAGTTAAGTTTACAGGCCGCTAGACAGTCCGAAATGCCCACCAAGGAGGACTTTGTCAGTCTACCCAGTATGGAAGACATAGCAAATTTACCCTCTGAGCAGGATTTTATTGCCTAACACAGCGAAGTATCTGGGATTGCACGGCAACAGGCGAATTTTGCTACAAGAGTTACAGAATTAGTAACTGAAATCACAGAACTAAAAAAGTGACAGGAAAAGTTTCCACAACAAGGACAGAAAACTCGGCCTGAAACCACCACTCCTCCTGTTGCGGACTAAGTTGTATAGGTATCCAACATTAATTCTGGCCATTAGAAAAGGATACCGGGAAAGTCGGACGAATGGAAGCGATAATTTTACTCAGAGATAAATACTTAGTCTGAGACAAGTGAAGTGGAAGTTAAACGGACTGTAGATGACAAGATTAAGTTGGTGGTTGGAAACTTACTTGGCTCTAATACATCATGCGATTCAAAAGTTCAGGAGGAGCTACATAGGATTAAGCGACAGAGAGATTCGAATCTCGAACAATGGAAAATTCTGATGACTTGCCAACTATCGAAGGTGTTTGAAGAAGTAGAACAAGTGCGATAGTAATACGTTGTACGTGATTCAGTACAGCCACAAACCTCGAGCACTGAATCATATTGTGGAAATGCAGATCCATTTCAAATAGAGCCGAGAAACAACATGAATTCAAATCCTGAGGTGAGTCCCACCACATAAGACTACGCTACAGTGCTTATGGGAAAGAAACTCTGAAGCTTAGACAGTTCCGACGTTAACAACTGATAAATGTTTTACTTATTGAAGGTTTAATAGTAGACTACATCCTCAGTGAGGACTTAGCTCTTGAAAATGGGACATAAAGTTCGACTTTTCAGAGGGTCATATCTCATGCCAGATCAACAGAGCGATAACCTGATTAGAGTTTACTAAGCCAGAAAGGAGTCGTGGAAAATATTGCAGGCAGAATCAACTATGTCTTATTCATGAGAAACGCCATTACATGCAGAATTTACTGCTCTGGAAAATGTGTGTGCTTCCACTTTACACAGAAGTTCAGTAAACGTTATGGGAAGCCCAGCACCTTGATCTTTATAATAGCAGCAATTGACAGATATCGTATTGCAACATTCAGATGTTTTTGAGGAATGGCCAGGTATCATTAAAGGATATATACATACCTTTTAGATGTGTTTCCTCACCAAACGTTTAGCACATCTTTTATGTAGTTCCCTGGTCACTATGGTACACTCTTGAAGACGAAATTTAGAGGATGTTGAGATGGGATTTGATAGAGACACCCACCAGTCTATATTGTATCTCCTTTCTGTAGTGCCTAGACCAGGTGGAAACATGCAACTTGTATTCGATGATTGAGGGATTAACATGATTATTGTACCAGTTTGGAGATGGAGAATGTGGGTGCGTTAGTAAAAAAGTTTTATGGGGTAAAATACTCAACAATCATCGATCTCTGACCTTCATATTGGCATGGACCAATAAAACCAGAGCCAAGGAAATATACTGCCTACATTTATACTGAAAGGTCGTGTTAGTTCAGGGTTCTTCCCTTTGGGTTGAGCATTACCTCAAGAGTTTAATGTAGGCATTAGACACAGTGTTGGGACCAGTACTTAGGAGTCAACTAACTTCAGTTGTGGATGACCTTCTATTGGCAACAACGGCATTGGAGGAACAAATTACCCTACTTCCACAAGTGCTAGACATTTAAGTAAACTGGGGTTACAGCTAATCATAAGAAGTCACATTTTTGTCTAATACGAATCAAGTTTGTTGGTCATCTCACCAACATTTAAGCGAAGTGGGATTACAGATAATCATAAAAAGTCACATTTTCTCAAATATGAATCAAGTGTCTTGGTCGACTCATCAATTCGGAAGGTATTCTATCTCATAGTGGCAAGATACGAGCGATTAATAATTTTGAAGTACCAGGAACTAAAAAAGAATCGCTTTGAGATCAGTCTATGAATCCCAGAACTTTGCTTTGATTGTTGAGGAAAGATGTACTTTGGCAGTGGACACCAGAATGTCAGAAATCGTTTGAAGCAATTAAGACATTGCCAGTATGTTCTCAAATTTTATGTCATCCTCATACGTCTTCAGAGTATGGACTTATGACTGAACCCTCAGCTGTAGGTTTTTGTGCATCCTTTGCAAGTCGGATTTTACCAGACTGTGAAAGGTCTTATACTACTACAGAGCTGGAAGTACTAGTCGTGATATGGGCATTTCAGAAATTTTATTACTATTTGTATGGGAAGGGCAACGGCCTTGTTACAATGGTTGCACCGGTTCCCGTGAGATCACCAAAGTTAAGCGCTGTGGGGCGTGGTCGGCACTTGGATGGGTGACCATCCAGGCCGCCATGCGCTGTTGCCATTTTTCGGGGTGCACTCAGCCTCGTGATGCCAATTCAGGAGCTACTCGGCCGAAGAGTAGCGGCTTCGGTCAAGAATACCATCATAACGACCGGGAGAACGGTGTGCTGACCCCACGCCCCTCCTATCTGCATTCTCCACTGAGGATGACACGGCGGTCAGATGGTCCCGGTAGGCCACACGCGGCCTGAAGACGGAGTGCTTTTATTTGTATGGGAAAGAAACAATAGTTTACTAGTGGCGCAATACCTAGTAGACTTGTCGTTACAGATTTGCCAATGGTGTTTGTCGCTAGCTGTCACTTGCATGAGCTATGATTGCTTTATGCCATCCCCTCTGTCCTCCCTTCCTACCCTTCACATCATCCCCTGGTCATCACAAGTGTTAATGATGTAGTTTGATTTCCACCCTTCTAACCGTGATTCTTAATTTTCCTCTAAAATGTTTATTGCTATTCTATGTTTATAAAGTTGTTTCTGGGACTGAATTTGTTAATTATTGTGTCTCGACATTTAATGCAAGATCCCAATTCTACAAAACCGTGCCACTTGGTGCCATGTTATAGCTGGTTTTGTAACTAGAGTATGTTGTGCTGGTTAACTCAGTACCGTTATGACGATGGATACCCTTTCACACAATACTGTAAGTTAATTTCTTTCCCCTGGTCTGTAAACTTGGTTGCTAATGAATTCAAGTATGTTCAGTCTTAACATTTCATCTATAAATTGTGCTTTAATGGTGACTGATGTTTTTGTCAGATATTGTCATGCTAGGCCGTGTTCGAAACGTCTAAATGTAAAGTTTGAACAAGTAATGGACTCTTTTTTAATAGCTGCTGAAGAGCGTAAAAAGGGCCTACTCAGTATCCAGAATCCCCTGTGTAATACATAACTGACCACTAGATATGGCAAGCAGCGGACTCGCCAACATAAAACAAGGATGGGTGTGCTGTATTGTCGGCAGAGAAGCAGCAACAGTAGACCTGGTCGGTAAGGAAAGCTCAGTGACATCGAATGTGACCCAGTCACTTGCCGCCAACTCAGCAACAAAACCATCAGGGACATTACAAGCCTTCTGGATCCGCCCAGGTCGACTGTTGGTGGTGTGATTGTGAAGTGAAAATCCGAAGGAACAACCACAACTAAACCAAGACCAGACACACCTTACGTACTGAGTGATAGAGACCATCGAGCAATGCGGATGGGGGTTGTAAGAAATGGCATGAAATCAACAGAAGAATCACTCGTAGAGTTCCAAAGTGATATCAGCAGTCCAGCTGACAAAGTGACTGTTCGCAAAGTGTAAGAAAGAATGGCATCCAATGGCTGAGAAGTTCCCCGTAAATCACTCATTTGTGTAGTCAATGTTAAGTGACGCCTGACATGGTCGAAATAGTGACGCCACTGGATGGTGGATGACGGAGAACGAGTGATTTGGAGTGATGGGTCACGCTGTGCCCTCTGACAATCTGTCGGAAGGGTTTGGGTTTGGCGAACGTCTGGAGAACATTATCTGCCTTCCTGTGCAGTGCCAACAGTAAAGTATGGAGAAGGTATGGTATGAGGGTGCTTTCGTGGTTTGTAAGTACACCTCTTATTGCAGCAATTGTGAGGTAACTGTTTATGTATGTGCAATAACGTTCCTGAAATTTACTGACCTGCCCGGAGTCCTGAGCTAAACCAAACGGAACGTCTGTGAAATGAGTTAGAATTTCGACATCGCTCCAGAATCCCAGTGTCAGACATCGTTACTTACCCTGATTTCGTTCTTTTAGGAAGAATTAGCTGCCATTCCTCCAGAAATTCGCACACTCCAACGGAGTCAACCCACCATGATGATGTTTGGTTTGTGGGGCGCTCAACTGCGTGGTTATCAGCGCCCGTACAAATTCCCAACCTTTGCTCAGTCCAAACTCATCATTTTCACGAACGATGATGAAATGATGAGGAAAAAACAATCACCCAGTAATCTTGAGGCAGGTGAAAACCCCTGACCCTTTCGGGAATCGAACCTGGCACCCCGTGCTTGCGAAGTGAGATCGCGACCGTGAAACTACGAGCTGCGGACCCCATAAATGAGAAGGTGGACACACCTCATATTAATGTCCACTGATAGGTGTCTGGAAAGTTCTAATCAGATGGTGTACAACCTCTCTCTCAATATAATAGGTGTATGTGTTTTGCCATTTGATACATGTGAGTGGACCGGGTAATCTAGGCCGAAAGTGAAATACTGACTCTCCACACCGAGAGCTGTCACATGAGGAGTCTGACCCTGCGACTTCTTATCGTCATATCGAGGATGTACGAAGTCCAAAATGACAATAGTATTGTAGCAGTTCTAGTTCTTTAAGAATATGTCTCCTTCTCTTCGGTGTGATATTTGTTCTGTACTGAAAATAAATCTGTGGCAAACTGAACCTAAATATTACTCTAATTAATGATTGTTTAATGTTACAGTGTGTGCTACACAAAATGCATACTTAGAAACTCAATATAAAAGAGAAAGATGAGAAAAAGAGTCACTTGTCGCTTGTAAGGTATGTATGGAGTATCGGAAATACATTTACAAATATTGGGGCCAAATTCATCAGACCAATGCAGGAAAACTGTATATGTTAGGTGTTCTCTAAGAATGTGGAGCAAACAACGGAACAGTTGCAGTCAAGATATCGTTCCAGTATCAAGTACCATTTAGAATGGTTGCAGTGGAAAAATTACACGACTACCCCATTTTATATCTATTTCATCGGTTCCTCGATACTCACGCACATATCACATTTCAAATCGCTGTCATCTGATCACAGTCGCAATATGAAATGTAACTTAGCTAGTAGCCCAGCTGTTCCAATTCATAAACCAAACATTTCTCAAACTCCTTTTCCATCGTAATACCGGTATCTGGAAGATGGTCATTCATCTCCAGGCACAGTTCAGTACCATGTTACATTTAAGGAAAAAAAGTGTACTTTCTCTTATCAATTTTGCAATTTTTCCGAAAAAATTAACACAGTCATTAAACTCTGTCGAAAAAATGAAACATAACCATTGGCTGACAAAAAATTGCTGCATCCAGAAATGATCGGACGTTGTAACTACGTACACGTACACACTATCGGAGAGTATGTAGCTGACTAAAATTAAAATTCTCTGTGGTAAGTTGAAAGACCACCAAAGTGCGTTGGTGTTGTTCGTGTTTAGTGTTGTTTATGTTTTGTTTTGTTACAAGGTCTGCTAGGGCGTATAACAGGCGTGAACAACGACAGATATTGAGAGATCACTATGAAAAACGAAGAGATGCGTCGTACGCGTACCAGATTACGTAGTCGGCACATGACAGAGTTTGAGTGTCCTCATTGTGGGTCTCCATTTGGTTGGCTGCTCGAATCGTGCAATACCCAGAGATTTGGAGCATTTCGATGTGACACTAACCCAATTTTGGTCTGCATGGGAAATTGATGCTAGGTATAATCGTTGTCATGTATCTGGTCGACCAAATCTGACTTCCACAAGGAAGACCGCCGAACTGTACACCAAGGATACCGCCGGCGCATGAAATACTCACCTGGCATCAAAGAACAAGTAACGGACTCCCTGAACAGTCTGTGTAATCCCGCACAACTGGTCGGGGGCTAGCAGCAACTGGACTATGGAATTATAGACCCATGCATAGACTGCTCTCAACACACAATGCAAACGGTTGCTGTGACCAGGAAGCGTGGGCTGCTGATCAATGGCATCACGTTTTTAGCAATGAACTACGGTTCTACACTACCCTGGATGAGCAACATTGGACATTACAGTGACCAGGGAAGAGGCACAGTGGTGTTACAGGGGGCCTCATGGTGTGGGGAACCGCCTGTTTGACCTTAAATTACAGCTCTTAGTGACTGGGGAAACTCTGAGTCTTAATGTGTTACCTCTTCTGTGACAATATTGTGGTCCCAATTTCCAACAGAACAATACTTGTCCATAAGTGGCATAATCACTATTGAATTATTCATGTAATGGATCCCTCCCCAGTTGTACTCTTCCAGATAGGCTTAAATATGCTATTGTCAAACCATTACACAAAAAAGGAGACAAATCATCAGTGAAAAACTTCCTACCTTTTTCATTATAGGCAGTATTTTCAAAAGTGTTTCAAAGGGTTATGTACAATAGACTTTATATACACTTAGTACAGGAAAAATATACTCATTCGTAATCATTTTGGTTTTGGGAAAGGACTGTAAACTGATCAAGCTATATTCACTTTTACAGATGATAAATCAAAAGCTATTATCACTTGGAATATTCTATGATCTGGATAAAGCTTTCGATTGTGTTAAGCATGATATCCTCATACAAAAGTTAAAGTATTATGGGATAACAGGTGTAGCAGGCTCATGGTTCTCAGCCTTTATCTTTAATAGAAAACAGTATGTGTCTGTATCAGGCTTACCACATAGCGATAGTTATTCAAAATATGAAGCCATCAGAGATGGGGTGTCCCAGGGCTCTATTTTAGGTCCCTTGTTGTTCCTATTATATATTAATGACCTTCAATATGCAGTGTCACAAAATGGAAATTTTGTCTTATTTGCAGATGATACAAGTATTGGTACAAAAAAGAGTACCTGTGGTCTCACTGAGCAATCAGCTAATGAAATATTTGTATCAATGGGTGGTTTACAGCAAATAGATTGTCACTGAATTTTGACAATACCCAGTACACACAGTTTAGTACCTCACAAACAATATCTGACCCTATGAGTATAATGTATTCAAACATGAAATTAAAGCTGCGGACAGTGTCAAATTTTTAGGGCTGCAAATTGACCCCAACCTAAATTGGAAAACTAACACTCTAAAGCTAAATGAAACGCTTTAATTCAGCTATATTTGCGGTACACATGATAGTTAGTTTATTCGGTCTAGTTCCATTCACTATTGAGTTATGGAATCATCTTTTGGAGAAACACCTCTCACAAAGGGAACATTGTCAAAATTCAGAAACGAGTCATTAGAATTATATCTGCTGTCAGTCCCAGATCATCATGCAGAGACATCTTTAAGAAAGTTGGTATTGTAACTGCTACTTCTCAGTACATATATTCACTGATGTCCTTTGTCATTTCCAACATTTCTGTTTTTACACAAAATAGTGCAAAACATGATTATAGTACCAGAACCAAAAACAATCTGTATAAGGGCTATGAAAGCTTAACATTAGTACAAAAAGGAGTCAAATACATGCGTTTCTCAATTAGTGATGATCTTTTATTCTCCATTTTTCATTACCCGTGTCCTGCCATGTTTCTCTTTCTCCTCCTCCTCGCTCTTCTCTTCTCTTCTGTCAAATCCATTACCGCCAGCACATTGGTAACATTTGCAGCCTTTCTTCCTCAGGGGTTACTTCAGTGCTGTTTATGTTCTGGATCAGAAAAAAACTATCATTCGTCTTTTATGAGAAGAGTAATAATCGTATCTGCAGCTACTAATGAATCTTTTCACTTACTATGCCAAATTACTCTAATAACTAAAAAAATGGCTCTGAGCACTATGGGACTCAACTTCTGAGGTCATCAGTCTCCTAGAACTTATAACCACTTAAACTTTACTAACCTAAGGACATCACACACATCCATGCCCAAGGCAGGATTGGAACCTGTGACCATAGCAGTCTCGCGGTTCCAGACTGTAGCGCCTAGAACCGTACGGCCACTCCGGCCGGCGACACTCTAATAACTGAAGTGGTGGGATACCTATCTTATGAAAGAGTGACTATCTTTTATTTAATCGTTGATCAGCGTAGATTTATGGGCGTCGGTGAAAGTTCTGCAGGCTATTTTGCATTCAGAGAACTCAGTGCGTAGTAAGTGACATGGAAAAATTGGCAACAAGAGCCAGATGTGCCCAAATGAGGAGAGTGTGTATAAAACAGCGGTAAAACATGAAAGTATCAACAATTTGATGTCATTTTCGCAGCTTTGCCTGTAGAGAGGTGCACAAATTGTTTGTCCGTGGGACATTTTTTGGACTGAGCGAAACTTGAGAATATAAGACAACTTGATTTATTTTAAAAAATAATTTGACTGAGTGGATACTACCCAAAGCAGGCATAATTTATAGGTTTATGGAAGTAATGGACAAGTTCAGCAATTTCTCTTTTTGTATTCACCAAATGTGGAGTATAAGTGTATGAATCTGGTTTTAGAGCTGTAAAAGAACAGGTGTCCCAGTTTAAGATGAAAACTGAGAGGTCCCGAGTATTTAAGTGGCCTGACACCTTGAAATTAGCACATGTCATATATCAAAAGTTACACAAACTTCAATGTAAGTCTCTTCTAATGTATGGCTATTTCACGTCCATTCATACAATCACATGGGGAGAAAATGCTTTCATTCCCAGGTTCCATTGTTTATTTATCTTCAGTGACGTTTTTACTTATTTCATATTCAGCATGGGATGTCTAGTGTCCAAGTGTGATGTATTTGATCACCTTTGGTTATAAGGCCAACTTCATAACCTGTGAGATCTCGTATTATCTTAATGTTGGCAAAATAAACCTTTTGATTCAGTTGTGTTTGGAAAAATAGTTTTTGCTCTGAATGTGACTTGTTCAAGAGATTTATACCCTCGTTTGCTCTGTATCTTTTAGTACCATTCAGACTTTCCAACCTTTTTTACACGGCTGAGGAACTGTCCATAAATCTCAAGATGTTGCTTTAGTTTGAGGAAAACTGTAAGGGAATCATGTGGAATGGATTATTGATGGGGAGAGAAATAATAAATGTACACACTGATATTGTTTTGTGAAACAGTTGTATTTTTAAAAAAGTGTGCTATAAGGCAAGTGTGTTTGGGTGTGGCGTTGATCCGTCATGTGTTGAGTGGTCAGCTGTGGAGTCTCTCGGAGACCTCAGCGGTAGTAGTAGGGGTAGGCGGCGTAGGGGTAGGCGGAGTAGGCGCTGACGACGGGGGCGGCACGGTAGGCGGCGGCGGCGTAGGGGTAGCCGTAGTAGCCGTAGGTGGCCGCGTAGGGCGACGCCACGTACACTGCCTCGGAGCCCTTCAGGTCCTTCTCCTCAGCGGCGAAGGCCACAGCCACCAGCAGAGCCATCAGGACGGCGCACACCTGCAGGAGACACACCATGTCACGCCAACTCAGCAGAACAGCTTACCACATCAAACAAGTAATGGGGTCCACACATTTGGGTCTCATACATTTTCCTTAAACCAATAGTATCTGCGCTCAAATGTACCTATATCTGGGAGCTAGACTAAACTATGCTGTCCAAGCTGACAAAGATTTATCAGATACGTGAATAAGTTTGTATGTTCCTCAGGGAACTGTACTCGGTTTACTGTTATTTAAATTTACTTAAAAAATATTTTCTAAATAGTATTTACACCTTACTGCTATATTAAATATGCTTCTCTCTGGAAATTATATCTAGGGGAAATTGTCGCAATGTCTAGAATCACCGAAATGATAATGGCCGCTGATACAATAACTATAGGTGCTTCAAATACGTCAATTTTATGGATGTGGGCATGTAGAAAGACCTAAATTGTTCAATTCAAGATTCATCAGGGTACCAGTTTTTTCTAATACCTCAGACCAATCACAATCAGTAGAAAATGTAAGAATGTCATGGAAACAATGAGGGAGTTACTATGTTAAAAATTAAAACTGTGTTAGAGCAGTACTCGAGCCCTCGTATCTGCCCTTCAAGATTATTACCCTCTCTATCGAACAAGCGGAATATGTGACAGGAAAAGACTGAAAGCTGACTGCTCACCACATCTTCCACAGAAGATCTTGTATCGCACTCTAAATGAACACATTTAATGAAGAGTGACTTAGCCACAGGAGAGACTCAATTATTTTACTTTTGGCAGTCTGTACGTTACTTTGAGTGTATGTGATAAGTCAAAACATCCTGCGAATTGCAAGTATCCTGCCCTGAATCGTGGCTTTACCTTTTCAGGTACAGTAAATAAATCCACGAAATTCCGAGAATTCAGTCAAAACAAAACTGACTATGTTTGGCTTGGCTGAATTCCCTCTATGTTATGGATAAAGTAATACATAGTGAGAACATGAAGATTCACACAGTATATACAATATAGTATTACTGTCATAACTCTATGGAGCTGTAGCCTATATTCTGCAGTGTTTTGTCGGTGCGCTTGTTCCATACTACGTTCTACTAACAAAAGAAAGTACCACGAGGGTGAATAGAAGTGATGGATCCTTCTCCTCCTTACAGGAGAGCCTTTGGATGTAGCTGAAAAATGAATGACTAACGACAGATGTTGTTCCATACATGAAAATAAGCATGTCTTATTATGTATTCACAAGGGCGTTCCGCATTACCTACGTATATGTCACACATGGAGTATAGGGTTGAATTTTGACAACTAGAGATAATCGGTGATGTGTTTCCGCTCATAACTAAAAATATGTAATGAGAAAAAGATGTTGCTGCGTGGCTGTGTTCGCGTTTACATCTCTGGCTTTCGCTTTTACACAGGAAACTGATCATGAACTAAAGTTACGGCATAATCCTTCTACTCTTCGTAATTAGATTTGCCACCACATATTTCCAGTAACTTTAACTGATACCCGTAAATCAGTAGAAGTTTTTTAAAAAAAGGAAAACACGAATATAGATCTTCATATATCTAATGCATGAAATGGAGTCATTTTAGATTTATTCATAAAGGTCACCCGAAGTAGACGAATGGTGAACTCTCAAAGTCTCCCTTAACTTACAGGTACAAACTTCACACAACAGTTGCCTCAGGGAAGCTAAAATCCAGTAAAATAGACAAACTGCCTACATTTGAAAATAATATTAAAACGAACAATCACTGTCCCTGCGGAATTGCTATGGGTTCTGTGTTCTTTGTTCGAGTAATATGAAATTTGCACGAAAAAGCCATAAGCATTGCCTATACGAACTTGTGTAACAAGTAGAATCAAGGAATAATAGCACTACTGAGATGACTGTGTTCTTACCTAAATAACTTAATAGCAGCTTGTGTACTTCTTAGAGAAAGCTGGGACTCTAACCATCCGAAGGCATAGTGTCACTCATTAAACAACAGACAACATAAAATTCTCAAAAAGAAATTCTTTCCTTCGGCAACAGAGTTTAAAAATCAAAACAATGGGATGAAGTCCATATACCAGTGCGTCCTGACTATAATCTATGAGTTTCAAACTCATTACAGCTCCGTAGTTTTTTATTAAGAGGTAATTTCACGAATATATGACATAAATAGTCGACAAAATCAAGCGAGAATTCTTCTATCTGAAATCGGGTTCCTCATAAAATACACTCTGTGGTAGCCAATCAACATCTGGGAAAAGCATGGCAGAAGCAGAGTCTGTGTACTCATGTGCGCCTGTATTCTGAGATAAGATAGAGAGGCGTCCTAGCATAGACGAGGAAGCCTCACTTTCACTAGTTTCATCGTATCAGGTACGTTTCGGCGTCTTCCTCACGATACTAAAAATGCTGCCTTTTTATGTAACAGTTTTACTGCCACACCATGGACCTGACTGAAGTCTTCTCTTGACAGAATAATTTACCAGGAAACAGTATCCTGATTAAAAAATGTACGTACATCTTACTTCTTAAAATCCTTGCGAACGTTTGCATGATAAAGTCTAACAGATATCTAACAAATAGAAAATGTTTTACTACAAAAAAATGTTTAAAACCTGAAGATGGCAGGTACGTCTGTTGGAACCGGTTCCCTTAATAAAATATACTTTGTGCGATATTGGTTTCGAATGATTTTGAACAAACAGAAAATCAGTTGCAGAAGTTTAAAATATTTCAGAAAGTTAGTAAGTCTGAGAATGTTTTTGAATGTGAAACTATAATTTAAATCATGAAAGTTATGATCGTTAACTATACTATTCGATTCGCATCACTGTGATCACAGACAACTGCTTAGTAAAACTACGGTATTTATCCAATGGTTTTCGAACTGAAAAGATTTTCCTATATCCAAAATAATTTTATCTAAAAATAAAACATAATCTGATAGGGGTTAGATAAACGCTCTGCCAGGCAATCAAGTGTGAACTGCAGAGCAGTCATGTAGATGTAGCTTAACAGGTGATCCTCTATGTAAATAAGTATAATATAACACGTGTAAATATACGAAGTAATATGGTATCGTTTGAGCACGCGACCGCCAGTCAGAGATTGAATTCAACTACTGTTTCATGCCCTAGAAGCGCTCTTCAGGAGCTCAATCTACATGCGTATGTCTGGAGGGTACCTCATCTACAATTTCTAACTGAATGAGTTGCGGAAAAGAAGAAATTAACCACGAGTACTGGAGTGGAACAAACATTTAGTGGTGCAAAGGACCAGCATTACTATAGGACAGAAATCAGCGGCAGTCTATGGTATACTGCAAGCTTTAACAAAAATCTAAGCATATTCATCTGTAATTCTACGTATGTTCCACAAAAATTTCGCAAATTACAATTAAGAACCCACTGCAACTCTCACAGATATGCCTTTCTGGCGTGTTGACAATGCAGTTAATGTCCTTACGACTAAAGACCGGAACATTTAGCTGTGAATTCGAAATGAACATTAACAAAGTGGAAATTCTATTGAGAAGACTCAAGACAGATTCTATTATGAATTTCTACATTAATTACGCTGTCTCTGTTTTGCCAAGAAATCTGCACTATGATTGGTATGATGTAATAAAATGGTCTTGAGATTGAATGCGTTACCGTTCGATACGAAAAGAATTGGTCTACGCATTGATAGTTTCAACAGTCGGAAGAAAGCAGAGCTCGACCTAGAAGCACTAGACCAAACGTGATTGTGAATCTTATAGATAGGAGGGGTCTGGTGATAGAAAAATCATTAAATAAAGGTACATGTTACGTTAACGTGACTGACATCGACAGCTTGGGAAAAGATGTCACTTCATGCCCAAGAGGCCCAATGTAGTTGGATTTACCGTGAGACTTGGTGAACTAAAACTTCTCATAAACCAGGCACCTACTGCGGAAATGGAGAACATACCACGAGTACTAGAAAAGAGCAAACTTTTGGTGCTCTACAGGACTGGACAATCAGACAAACGTAGAGCTGAAGCGTACGATGGGGAGTAAAGAAATAAACAATTCCCGTGTTACAGTAAGATACCGTCTCACACGCAAAAATGCCAAAGTAGTGCTGGGTCCGTGCAAGTTTAGAATATTACGATTTTCAACGGTTCTGAGCAAGCAGCGTTAGACCTAGATTATGCAGGTTACGGTTAGGAGCGGCCTGTGCCACTTGGACACGTGGTACTTACGAAAGCCTTCATGGTGTTGGCGGAGGTGGTTGGAGACGAGCTGCGGTCAGAGAGCAGAGGAACCTCGGAACTCGAGTGATGCCCCGGCGGTGTCCAGTGGTCCCTTATATACGGCGCGGTCGGCCCCCGTCCTTGGCGGCTTCTGCCCTGGGCTGCCCACGGGTTCGCCGACCGGCTCCGCTTTTTGCCGGCCTTTCGGCTGCCGCTGCCCCATTAGCGGAGGCCGGGCGTGTCCGCAGAGCTCCGGCTGGCCCTGAACTTGGCCGCCGGTCCGCGCCGCGGGAAGCAGCCTGGCAGCCCCTGATCCTCGTTGTCCCAGTGGCCACGCCTGCCCCAACCGACACTCTGCCTCCGAACTTCAAACTCCCTTGCGAAGCAACCACTGACTCTCCTCACGAGAGAAGAGAAATCGTGGTTTACTTTCGGGTCTTCGGGCGAATTGTTGTTTCCACTTTTCTGCGCCAGATTTCGACGACCGACTTAGTCGTCATGTTGAGACGCTGCGAACCGTGTTGTTATGCACACTTGGTGATGAACACAGCCGCTTTATTTGGGGGGGGGGGGGGGATATTAAGCTTTAAAAGGGGTGGGTGCGGATTTTAAGTAATAAGTATTGTACTCGTTGCCTTTGGGTGAACAATATTTATTCATATCGAATCAGGAACAGTGCTATGAATTAAGACCTTTATTATTATTATTATGTGCGATTGGACCCATACGGATCACACATAGCTTTTCCGATTCAATTTTTTAATTCTCCAAACTTCTCTCATTCTTTCCCCATGAATTCTCTTTCTTTCCTCTGTCCATTTTGTCCCCTGTCTCTTGCAAACTTCATTCTCGGGTTGTACTTTCCAACTATTGATTTTTTGCCTGTATACATTTCTGTTTATAACTTCTGAAGAATTTATTTGTGCATTTGCTAGATCTGTTTTGGTTTCTTATATCCAGGGTATGGTTTTCAATTTTTCAATGTATATTAAAATTTTGTGGGAGAGTCTGGGTGTTGGGAGTCTGTGGATATGACCGTAAAATTTTAGTCTTCTTTTCCGTATGTCTGCGGCGAGGTTAGATAATTTTTCTGTAGTTTTCCGAGACTGTAACCTGTATCCATCTTCAGTTCTTTTTGGGCCAAGAATCTTTCTGATAATTTTGCGTTCCTCTTTCAGGATGCCTTCCAGGTCGCCTTTTCTATGGAGTGTGAGTGTTTCGCTGGCATATAGTGCTTCGGGCTTGATTACTGTATTGTAGTGTCGAATTTTTGAGTGAATGGAGAGACACTTTTTATTGTAGATGTTGTGGGTTTTCCAGTATGCTCTTTTCAGTTTTTGCAGTCGAACTTTTTGTGCAGTTTTCTCTGCCCCTGTGGGTTCTAGGACCTCGCCTAAGTATTTAAAGAATGGAACTCTCTCAATTTGTCCATATTTTGTAGTCAGTTTTCGAGTTTCAAATTTTGAGCAGATGAATTTGGTTTTTTGGAAGGAAATTTGTAGCCCAACTTTTTCGGCGCATTCTTTGAGAATGTCTATCTGTTTAATTGCTGTGGTCTCGTTTTCTGCTAGAATGGCCACGTCATCTGCAAATGCCAAGCATGAAATTTTAATACCATCTTTCGATCTTCCTAGCTGTATAGGCTTCCAGTAATTTTGATTCTTCAGTTCCTTTTCCCATTCTCGGATGACTTTGTCTAAGACAAGGTTGAAGAGGAGTGGAGACAAGACCTTTATTATTTATGAAAGACGTACGAAAAAGTCTACAGAGAAAACATTTATCATTCAAAGTAATTGTATTTACAAATAATATCGATTTACGTGTATGTTATTCTTTGTTCCATGTTAAAAATACTAATAATTGTGAATCAGTCGAATGATTTTATGTATTTACTTACTCTAGTACCGATCTTGGACGAGGATAGATGTGAGAGACATTTAAAAGTACTTAAGTTGCATTTTGGTTAAATATGTGTTTATTAGCTCTAAAAACATTTATTTATGTGACTCTAGCATCCCTACATGTTAGGAAGCTAATGACTTATATTTTTCAGAATATCAGAATGCGCAATACAGCGAGTTGTTGACGACCATTTGCACGGGCGAAACGTCTTATTTGAATATTGCCAATATTAAACGGCACAGAGCCGCGACAATAACTTAAAAAAGTTTGAATTAATTATGTTACTTAGCATCAGTGTTCATTTCAGCTTATTTGCAAAGATTAATAGTTCATTGTTATGGTTGCCGCGTAACATCTATCTTTTATTTCAGATACGTAAATTCACAGAAATTAACGTACTCCGAAATAATCAATGATAAATGCGACAAGCAATAATATTTCCCTATGCGAAACCATGACATTAAGGCAGTATTTATTTCAATGAAATTGCAATGCAAAACGAACGTGAGACATTTTATTAACATACGAGCTAGTACAGTGCTTCACACAGCTTTTTGCATGTTTCATTTTGCGGGCATTAAACCTTCAAATAATATTTCCATAAAAATGACTGTGTAATTTGCCCGTGATAAGTTGTGTTGGCACTTTAATGTGTGTGGCGTCATTTACTGTGTAACTATACGTACAGGTGCCTACGAATCATGCACTTTAGTGATCAGCACTTGTACATACAATTAAAGCACACCACTTGCAATACAGAACAGAAAACAACAACTTGCACATTAAAACCAACACTGTATGCATAGGCTAAGTTAATTAATTATCTTCAAGAATAAAATTATGAGAATTAATAAAACAATACGACTGCGTCCAATAAATTACAATTACACAAAACTAATACATCGAGTCTTTTGTTGACTGTATCAATGAAAATTTCTGTGGATTCTTCTGCCACTTCTGTTGATACATTCACAGAAGCTTGCAGCATCCTGGTTCTTAATTTTGCGATCACCCTATTCATTGTGCTGAGCAGCCTTTCTACACTGGAGGTGGAAATGCACAGCACATATTCAGCGAGTGTCCTTAATTCTTCATAGTCGATGACTGCCCTTAAGATAAAAGAAACATCAGAAGACAAATGTTCTGATTAACTACGAGAAACATACTGAAAAGAACAAAAGTCTGGAATAACAGTGTCAATATTTTAAGTCCTAACATCATGCACAGTTCTTTAAAAACATTATCACTAAATTCTTGAAATGTTTTAAAATTTTCAAAATATGCACTTAGATCTACCACTTTCACAGTCTTGTCCTCGAACAATTGCTAATTTCATTAATGAAGCTTTTCACAAATTTCCTTACGCTTTTCATCGTCTGTTTCTTGTCGTACGTCAATAGCACAGTTATAACTTCTGTTGTGTCCACTTGCAGTTTTCTAATTTTATTTAGTATATCATTTTTCGCACTATTTCCATCGCCACCACAAAGGCAGTCGATGTGTCTTAAATGTTCCAGAGTTCCTAAAACAAATACAGGGAGCAGTGAAATTTTGAGTGATTGTTTTTGCAAAACTTTACTTAAATTTGAGACGGTGTTTAATGCATCGTCCAAAAGCACTAAACCAACAATGAAATTGTAACTCATCACTTCTAAGAATATTCATCCTGCAGGACATGTTAAATCCGCACCGTCCTCGTGTATACGTTCACAACTCATCGTAATGGAATAGGAATATAACATGAACTGTGGGATAGCTACCCAATCAGCGGAAATCAAAAGCGGATGTCAACAGCTTCGGGCCTTTTTAAACCAAGTTGCTCTAAGGCATACTGAACTTCATGCAATACATTTTCTCGTTTCGGGAAGCATGAAAAAGTTTATAAATGTCCTTAACAGTATGTAATGTGTGTTTTGTTACAAGATGTTTATTCTTACAGTTGGTGGCAGCAAATGACAAAACATGTTTCCTGCAGATAATGTATAGAATATCGTGCCCCTTTTTTTCTGATAATCGAGTGCGGATCTCAATGACAGAATCATAAAATTAGCAGTACAATCTAAAGAGCGTGCTACAACTAATTTACCATAAGAAAGTTTTCCTTTCTTTAGCTCACTATCAGTTGATGTATATATGGAGTCAACTATAGTACGTTTCAATTCAATCATAGATAAAAACCTTTCCTTCGCTTCGAAAGGTGGAGGCGATGCAACATAACCAACTAGCAAAGACATTTCAGTTTGGTTAGAAACACTTGCACTTTCGTCTTCCATTAAGGAAAAATATTTATAATGGAAAATTGTTTCCTCTCGAATGTCTAAAATCTCACCAACGCAATTTAATAATTCTGAAGGAGTATATTTGCTAAAATATGTGGACCTTTCGCTCTAAAGCTTAACCCACTTTTCAAGATTTCTGTCGCTTTTTAATACTATCTCACGACTTAGAGGCTCATATTTTGTTGTGTGGGAGAGTTCTTTCTTACTAACAAAATGCACACTTCGACTCAAAGAAGATACTGCTTGGCGATTTAACAGTTTTTCAGTGTAATTTTTTTAATCATCTGCCCATGAACTGGAGCACAGTTTTCAAGTGCAAAGGCTTTTGCATGTTTTTCTAATTGGTGTGCTTTTCTAGTTTTCCCGTGCTTCAAGCAGCTTTTCTAAATTTATTGAAAGGTACAGAAGCGAACACACCCCCCGTTTTTTTGGAGTTTGTAGATCTTTGATATCATTTTTTAAAAGTATTTCACACAATTTTGAAGAAGCCCCCACCCAGATTCCGGTCAAAGTACAACCATTTGTGCCTACACTTATATTTATGCTGATTCTTAATCTCGCATTCAACACTTTGTTTAGGATGACGACCTAAAGATTGTGCAGAAAGAGCACATCGTACGATCGAAGACTGAGAAAAAGTAACTGCAGATTCAGAAAGCATTTCACTCATTCACTAGCATTTCTTAAATACTCTCACACTCTCATCTATGTTTTTGGTAATAAGCTGTATTTTATTAGAAAAGGAAGCAAAGAAAGTTTGTTGGTTCAACACTGTATTTCTGCAGTAACACTTCCTTTTATACAATTGCAAGCGCACTGCATAATCACGTCACTCTTCGACAGTAAGCTGTTGACTGACTGACCGTTGAAATAACTCCATACCAGAAGCTGAAATTTGTTACCACAATGGAAGCTTACTATTGTTATAATGTGTAGCAGGCGGCAGCCTTTGTATTTAGACAGATTCTTTCGTGCGTATCGGTATACACAGAGTTATCACGATTTGTCCATTGTTGATTCAAAATTTCGTAAACGGCAGCCGCCGGCAATAACTGTAATTTGTTAAAACAATACAACCTTTTAGTTATTACATTACACCAGTCCAGACAATAAGTTAAACCTAGACCTTATTTTTACTTTTAGCCCCTATATCCGAATACACTCCTGGAAATGGAAAAAAAAACACATTGACACCGGTGTGTCAGACCCACCATACTTGCTCCGGACACTGCGGGAGGGCTGTACAAGCAATGATCACACGCACGGCACAGCGGACACACCAGGAACCGCGGTGTTGGCCGTCGAATGGCGCTAGCTGCGCAGCATTTGTACACCGCCGCCGTCAGTGTCAGCCAGTTTGCCGTGGCATACGGAGCTCCATCGCAGTCTTTAACACTGGCAGCATGCCGCGACAGCGTGGACGTGAACCGTATGTGCAGTTGACGGACTTTGAGCGAGGGCGTATAGTGGGCATGCGGGAGGCTGGGTGGACGTACCGCCGAATTGCTCAACACGTGGAGCGTGAGGTCTCCACAGTACATCGATGTTGTCGCCAGTGGTCGGCGGAAGGTGCACGTGCCCGTCGACCTGGGACCGGACCGCAGCGACGCACGGATGCACGCCAAGACCGTAGGATCCTACGCAGTGCCGTAGGGGACCGCACCGCCACTTCCCAGCAAATTAGGGACACTGTTGCTCCTGGGGTATCGGCGAGGACCATTCGCAACCGTCTCCATGAAGCTGGGCTACGGTCCCGCACACCGTTAGGACGTCTTCCGCTCACGCCCCAACATCGTGCAGCCCGCCTCCAGTGGTGTCGCGACAGGCGTGAATGGAGGGACGAATGGAGACGTGTCGTCTTCAGCGATGAGAGTCGCTTCTGCCTTGGTGCCAATGATGGTCGTATGCGTGTTTGGCGCCGTGCAGGTGAGCGCCACAATCAGGACTGCATACGACCGAGGCGCACAGGGCCAACACCCGGCATGATGGTGTGGGGAGCGATCTCCTACACTGGCCGTACACCATTGGTGATCGTCGAGGGGACATTGAATAGTGCACGGTACATCCAAACCGTCATCGAACCCATCGTTCTACCATTCCTAGACCGGCAAGGGAACTTGCTGTTCCAACAGGACAATGCACGTCCGCATGTATCCCGTGCCACCCAACGTGCTCTAGAAGGTGTAAGTCAACTACCCGGGCCAGCAAGATCTCCGGATCTGTCCCCCATTGAGCATGTTTGGGACTGGATGAAGCGTCGTCTCACGCGGTCTGCACGTCCAGCACGAACGCTGGTCCAACTGAGGCGCCAGGTGGAAATGGCATGGCAAGCCGTTCCACAGGACTACATCCAGCATCTCTACGATCGTCTCCATGGGAGAATAGCAGCCTGCATTGCTGCGAAAGGTGGATATACACAGTACTAGTGCCGACATTGTGCATGCTCTGTTGCCTGTGTCTATGTGCCTGTGGTTCTGTCAGTGTGATCATGTGATGTATCTGACCCCAGGAATGTGTCAATAAAGTTTCCCCTTCCTGGGACAATGAATTCACGGTGTTCTTATTTCAATTTCCAGGAGTGTAGATATGAATTTCCCGGGGGGGGGGGGGCGGGGGTAATTTTTAGGATTTTAACTTCCGGTGGGGATTTTCGTACCCCCTGCCATGCCACCCCCTGAGTTCATCACTGCGCATGCTACATATCTGACTACAAGCAGTCTGGTTGAAGTTCAGGCAGCGAAGCGTCAACCACTCAAGTTCGAGTCCAGGCGACGAGTGCGCATAACAACACAGCCCGCAGCACCTGCAGGAGATTCGATCGATCGTCGAAATAGCATACAGAAAAATGGAAATAACAACTCGGCTAAACATTCGAAAGTACGCCACTAACCAATACCACCGCGAGAACGTGATAGCCTCTAATGACCCCGTTGTCGACTGGACGTTGAACCCCTGAAAATTGTTAGAGAAGACAAATTTGTGAATGTTTTAGAAATGACATTTTCGGCTTGGACTATTATTGAAAGTCTTTATTTACGATCGCGATTTCGACTACTGCGCCATTCTCAAGTAAAAGCTCGCCTTGAAGTGTGTCAGTACATATTCACTCCTGTCAAGAAGACATCGTCCTTGTGTCAAACGTATTTGCATATTTCAAGACGAATGTAAACTGGATTTCTTATCATCTACTCAGTGTGAACCCCTGATCACCTTAGACGTCGTTTCAGTCGACAGAAATACGAGCATGACGTCTATCGAGATACAAATTTAATCGGCGAAGTTATCTGAACGCGAATAATTGGTATAGGCGAACTCAATAATAATATTAATGATAATTCCAGAATGAGATTTTCACTCTGAAGCTGATGTGAAACTTCCTGGCAGATTAAATCTATGTGCCGGACCGAGACTCCAACTCGAGACCTTCGCCTTTCGCGGGCAAGTGCTCTACCATCTGAGCTACCCAAGCACGACTCACGACCCGTTGACCCGGCCTCACAGCTTCAGTTGTGCCAGTACCTCATCTCCCATTTTCGAAACTTCACAGAAACTCTTCTGCAAACCTTGAAGAACTAGCACTCCTAAAAGAAAGGTCCTGAGTTGGAGTCTCGATCCGGCACATAGTTTTAATCTGCCAGGAAGTTTAATAATGATGATAATAACAGCCGAATATTTTGATGCCACCTGAGCCACGCATTTACAGCTGGAGACTCAGTCAGAGTTAACTTTGTGACAATCGCCTACTGAGTATGCACTTGTACCTCTAAGATTTATTGCAGGCGATACGGACAGACGGTCTAGTGAAGTAGTTCAACATGTTTTCTGCGACAACTCTCTTGAGCAATTAATTCAATACGCTACATAGCACACTGAAACGAGGGACGACATGAAACTTCACGGGTTGTCAGGATTTTAGTGAATACGTGGTAATACTGCACTCTGATTTATCAAGGTGCTTGCATTAGATATGAAATTTGATAACTAAAGCTCTCTGAAAGTCTTGGCACTTCCAAAAAAGTATTTGTTTGGCACACTGATAAATTCGATCGAAATGAGTCCATAAAGTACTATATTTTACTATTTCCCCATGGTCAATGGACTTTGCAGAGGTGGAGTGACTTGCCTACCTCAACAATACAGATGCCCGTATTGTAGGTGCAAGCACAATGTCGGGGTATCTGTGGAGATGGCAAACCAGTGGCTTCTGAGGAGCAGAAGCAGCCTTTTCAGTAGTCGCAGGAGCAACAGTCTGGATGATTGATCTGGCCTTATAACATCGGCCAAGATGGCCTTGACGTGCTGGTACTGCGAACGGGTGAAACCGATGTGAAGCTACGGCCGATGTTGTTTCCTTTTAGGGCATGGAGCTCTGCTGTATGGCTCAATGATGAAGACGTCCTCTTCGATAATTTATTCCGAAGGCAAAATATTTCCCCAATTTGGATCTTTCTGCGGGGACTACTCTGGAGGAGGTCATCAGCAGGAAAACAAGATAGGCATTCTAGCGGTCTGAGCGTGGAATTGTAGATCCTTTAATCGGGCAGTCATGTTGGAGAACTTAAAAAGGGAGATGATTCCATTAAAGTTACATCTAGTGGGAATTAATAAATTGCGGTAGAAGGAAAAGTAGGACTTCTGGTGAGCTAAGTACTGGGATACGGACACAGAATCTAACAGGAAGCCTAAAATGAATAAGATAATAGGAATGATTGTAAGTTCCACGTACTACGTGGTGAAGGCATTAACATAGCCAGTATAGATACAAGCTAACACCCACCGCAGTCATACAAGTTTATATAGAAACTAACTCCAAATACAGGGTGATTCAAAAAGAATAGCACAACTTTAAAAATGTGTATTTAATGAAAGAAACATAATATAACCTTCTGTTATACATCATTACAAAGAGTATTTAAAAAGGTTTTTTTTTCACTCAAAAACAAGTTCAGAGATGTTCAATATGGCCCCCTCCAGACACTCGAGCAATATCAACCCGATACTCCAACTCGTTCCACACTCTCTGTAGCATATCAGGCGTAACAGTTTCGATAGCTGCTGTTATTTCTCGTTTCGAATCATCAGTGGTGGCTGGGAGAGGTGGTAGAAACACCATATCCTTAACATACCCCCATAAGAAAAAATCGCAGGGGGTAAGATCCGGGCTTCTTGGAGGCCAGTGATGAAGTGCTCTGTCACGGGCTGCCTGGCGGCCGATCCATCGCATCGGGTAGTTGACGTTCAGGTAGTTACGGACAGATAAGTGCCAATGTGGTGGCGCTCCATCCTGCTGAAATATGAATTGTTGTGCTTCTTGTTCGAGCTGAGGGAACAGCCAATTCTCTAACATCTCCAGATACTGTAGTCCAGTTACAGTAGCACCTTCGAAGAAAAAGGGACCAAAAACTTTATTGGCTGAAATGGCACAGAAAACGTTCACCTTAGGCAAGTCATGTTCATACTGAGTTGTTTCCCGCGGATTCTCAGTGCCCCATATACAGACATTGTGACGGTTGACTTTCCCGTTAGTGTGGAAAGTTGCTTCATCACTAAACACAATCTTTGAAACGAAAGATTCATCTGTTTCCATTTGAGCAAGGATAAAATCACAGAACTCGATTCTTTTAATCTTATCAGCTGCAGACAGTGCTTGAACCAATTTCAGACGATAAGGTTTCGTAACTAACCTTTTTCGTAGGACTCTCCATACAGTTGATTGTGGAATTTGCAGCTCTCTGCTAGCTCTGCGAGTCGATTTTCCTGGGCTGCGAACAAATGCTTGCTGGATGCGTGCTACATTTTCATCACTCGTTCTCGGCCGTCCAGAACTTTTCCCTTTGCACAAACACCCATTCTCTGTAAACTGTTTATACCAACGTTTAATACACCACCTATCAGGAGGTTTAACACCATACTTCGTTCGAAATGCACGCTGAACAACTGTCGTCGATTCACTTCTGCCGTACTCAATAACACGAAAAGCTTTCTGTTGAGTGGTCGCCATCTTAGCATCAACTGACGCTGACGCCTAGTCAACAGCGCCTCAAGCGAACAAATGTACAACTAAATGAAACTTTATAGCTCCCTTAATTTACCGACAGATAGTGCTTAGCTCTGCCTTTTGTCGTTGCAGAGTTTTAAATTCCTAAAGTTGTGGTATTCTTTTTGAAACACCCTGTATGATGAAGAGATTGAAAGAATGTATGATGGGATAAGGCAAATTATTCAGATAGGTAAGACAGACGAAAATTTAATTGTGATGGGTGGCTGGGTTTTGTTATTAGTCAAAAGAAGAGAATTAAAAATAGCAGGAGAACGTGGAACCGATTTTAAACTGTAAGACACTTCCAAGGGCAGATATGGACTCTGCCCATACTTTCATTTAATTTCTCATCCACATTTACCTACACATGGGTGGGCAAAAAGATGGAAACATCACGAGAAATAGACGCTTCAGTATAAATACAGATGCTAGCCATGCCTGCCGTTTGCACTATTGTGCCTGTCCACGAACGGCAGCTGCAGCTGTCCTCAACATGCTGCAAGGGTCAGTCGTAGTCAGAACAGCGTTCTGAGTGCATCATGTCGGAGCTAAGCGATTTGAACTTGGGCAGATTGTTGGCGTTCGCGTGGTGGGTACTTCCGTAACCATGGTAGCCGAAGTGTTTGGTGTTTCAAGAGGTACCATGTCAAGGATTTATACGGCATACAGGAAAAGAGTAAAAACATCATCCGCTAAATCACAGCTCTGATGAAACTGTGTGTTGAGTGATCGCAACGGACGGTCACTGAAGAGAGTTTTGACGAAAAGAGAGAGGAGGCAGAAGCAAACGACACTGCAGAACTAAAGGTCGCACTCCCGAATCCCGTCACCCCCAAAATAACATGGAGGGGGCTCCATAAGTAGGGAACCGCAGAGCGAGCTCGAATTCTAAAGCACACATCTGTGATTCAAATGCTTATGATGGCAAAACCTGGCGCCGAAGCCATTAAACCTCGACTATGGAGCAATGGAAGAGTATCATTTGGTCGGAAAAGTCTTTTTTTTCACACTTTTTCCAACTTCTTGTCGAGCTTAGGCCCCGAGAGTGAAGCATGGTGTGAGTTAGGTGGAGACCTGAGTCACGTTACTGCCAAGGAATATGCGACCATTTTTGCTCATCAGGTCCCTCGGATGGTACAATGATGGTTCCCCAACGGTGATGCTGTGTCCCAAGAGGACAGGGCCGTGTTCAGGAGGGGCTGCATCGTCCAGAGCTGATTTTGTGAGCACGAGGATGAACTGTCGTATCTTCCCTGGCCGCCACAGTCTCCAGATCTCATATCAACACTAGCATTGATAAGGCTGAAAAAACGGTGCAGATGATTCATAGGCCTTTCAAGATTTACGAAATTATCTACAGGTTTTTCAAAAAAATTGCAACTCACAGCAAAGACGAGTGCGGTACTGCAGCGAAATGCGACGAAGACATGTGGAGCACATCCTTTAAGCGGTGAGAGTGTACAGCAAGTGGCCGGCCGTTGGTGGCCGAGCGGTTCTAGGCGCTTCAGTCCGGAACCGCGCGACTGCTACGGTCGCAGGTTCGAATCCTGCCTCGGGCATGGATGTGTGTGATGTCCTTAGGTTAGTTAGGTTTAAGTAGTTCTAAGTTCTAGGGGACTGATGACCTCAGATGTTAAGTCCCATAGTGCTCAGAGCCATTTTTTTGTACAGCAAGTAGTCACATGTAACGCGCTGAAGAAAAAGTATATTTCTTGTTAAGGAAGGCCAAAGGAACTTCATCGAAAAGCTTACATTTAAAATTCACTGTACCAAATTTCCATCATAAACTCGTTTTACCCGCGCGGAATTAGCCGAGCGGTGTGGGGCAGTGCAGTCATGGACCCTGCGGCTGGTCCCGGCGGAGATTCGAGTCCTCCCTCGGGCATGGGTGTGTGTGTGTGTGTGTGTGTGTGTTTGTCCTTAGGATAATTTAGGTTAAGTAGTGTGTAAGCTTAGGGGCTGATGACCTTAGCGGTTAAGTCCCATAAGATTTCACACACATTTGAACATTTTTTTCAAACTCGTTTTGCCGGCCGCGGTGGCCGTGCGGTTCTGGCGCTGCAGTCCCGAACCGCGGGACTGCTACGGTCGCAGGTTCGAATCCTGCCTCGGGCATGGGTGTGTGTGAAGTCCTTAGGTTAGTTAGGTTTAAGTAGTTCTAAGTTCTAGGGGACTTATGACCTAAGATGTTGAGTCCCATAGTGCTCAGAGCCATTTTTTTCAAACTCGTTTTATATCGCTGTATTCTATGTGTACGTATGTTCAGAATATATACTTCTAATGCTTTTGAGAATCTATAGTTGAGATCAGGCTTGAAATTTGTGATGCGTATTAACAACTGGAATCGTAGATATACTTGGGGCGTATCGGAGTTCCAATGCTGACATCAGAGATTTATATTATACTGCAATTTCGAGACGATTTTCACATTGTTATCGCTCATGCATTCTATTGTCCGGCCCAGGTAGCTGAGTGGTAAGCCGGCATGGTAGCTCAGCGTGTTCGGTCAGAGGGTTACATGCCCTCTGTAATAAAAAAACTGAGCAATCGATCAACAACGAACATAAATGGATGTCTTACGACGTCCGCCCGAGCAGATGCAACGAACAAAAGCGAACAAAATGAGAAAAAAAAAGAAAAAAAATGGTCAGCGTGACGGAATGTCAATCCCAAGGTCCCGGGTTCGATTCCCGGCTGGGTCGGAGATTTTCTCCGCTCAGGGAGTGAGTGTTGTGTTGTCCTAATCATCATCATTTCATCCCCATCGACGCGCAGGTCGCCGAAGTGGCGTCAACTCGAAAGACCTTCACCAGGCGAACGGTCTACCCGCCGGGTGGCACTAGCCACACGACATTTCATTTTTTCATGCATCCTATTACATCAGAAATCTCGTACTGGACCACAAAGAAGGCATAAACGTACTGCACGAGAAGACTTCGACAGTGACGCAGTATTGTGCAAAAGAGAACACGTGATATAACAACGAGATGGCACAGCGTAAGTCTAAAATACCGTCTATCGCATATCAGCGGGCAGCTTTCCGCGTTGACCATCTTGTCCTGCAATAGAGTGGCAGGCAACGCGGGTACGGTCTAAGATTTAAAGATGCTTTGAGGCACGTTAGTTGGAACAGCGTACACAGGCAACGTCGTAGCACCAGCCACCGGAGATGTAGCGAGCTCTTGAACTGAACTAAGAGTGTAGGCTTACCTTCATGTCCATTACAGAGTTGGCTAAGCATGACGATGGTAGAAAGTATACTTAGGAAAAAAATTGGAAACCTCTGTATATCAGCCGTTTCATTGTTGTATTGATGTTTCGGTTTTCCGAAATTTCTTAGCAGCTCTAATAGTATCGATGCTCTTACATGGATAAAAAATGAAAAGCAGAGTGCTTTATTCATAGCGACATTGCAGTATTGGCTCTGAGCACTATGGGACTTACCTTCTGAGGTTATCAGGCTTCTAGAACTTAGAACTACTTAAACCTAACTAAGGACATCCCACACATTCATGTCCGAGGCAGGATTCGAACCTGCGACCAGAGTGTAGCGCCTAGAACCGCTCGGCCACCCCGGCCGGCAACATTTCAGTATTCATATCTTCTAATTGGCCAATTTATGTTTTATGTTTCACGCACCTATATGTCTATTAATTGCTTATGTATCCCTGCTATATTTCTGAGTTTCTTTTCGTAATTCTTCTCTAGTTTGGTAGAGAGAGTGCTTGAGTTTCCGTGTGAAACTTCAAACTGTTTTGGTTCTCGACTAACGGTTCTTTTGAAGGTAATGGCAGTTTAGACATCTTTTATGTAGAGTTTGGATAGAACTATGTTGGGTCAATGAGACATTAGTGGCCACTGGACAGCAGCTGTTGTGCGTGTTGGTGCAGGTACCTGGCGCGTATTTTTTTCGACTGCTTCCGCTGTTACCTAATAACCCCGATCCGGTAGTGTAATGGCCTCACTATACTAGCGGGCTTCGGTAAGTCTTTGAGATCATCTCCAACAACGTAAGTTGGGAAATTACTATGTCTAAGGCTTACTTTAGATGAGATTCTAATGCGTTTCTTTCAGGTGTAACCATTGCAAGTCATTCCGTATAATTCATTTAAATTAGGGAGTGATATCATGTCTATTAATAATCTATTTCTTTAGAATGATATTTAATCCTGTCGGAACTAAACTGTGGGAGAGTGTTTTAGTCTACCTATGTATAAATCCACTTAGTTTGTGACTTATGTGCGAATTTATGTGTTTGTTTTTGTATGTTCGTGATTGAATTCATTATCTGTCATTCGGTTTCATTTCATTTCCTGAGTTTCGCGTTTGTTGTAATGTGCGAGATTGCGTGTTTGCACCCATATGTTTTTCATGTGACACACTGAGCCTTCATCTCTGGTATTCCATCTTCTTTTGTTGTAGCCTTTGTAATAATCTTTCCTGTGGGTGTGATTTCATTTCACACGAATATCTTTCGCAAGTTCACTGTTCTCACGTTGTGTACTTTGTCTGAGATACACCACGACTATTTTTGTACCATGGTGAGGTTTTGAAACAAGACAATCATTTCCTGCTTACTATAAATATTAATTCTTCTTGGTAACCACGTTCCTTTCCAGTAATATTTATCGAGAAACCAATGATTTTTACTCTCGTTTATTGAAGCGGGACTTTTTTCATTGCTGATTCGTATGGTTGTTGGAGAATTCAAGTTAACTGTTCAATTACAATTCTATATCGCGTGCCAAATTAATTTGTTCCAAATGTTTATGTATTTAATCACAACATTTTTCGTATTCCCGAAGTTCGGAATTTGCAGTTAAGTAACTGACGACGTGGAAATCGGAAATTTGCGGTAAGTTTCTATGGGACCAAACTGCTAAGGTGATCCGTCCCTAGGGTTACACACTACTGGATGTAACTCGTACTAACTTACACTGACGACAACACACACACACACCCATGCCCCATGGAGGACTCGAACCTCTGACGGGAGGAGCTGCGCGGATCGTCGCAAGGCACCGTAGACCGTACGACTACCCCGTGCGGCTTTGACGACGTGTTTGACCGGTAAAAGACAAGCGACTGACGAAAATCGCAATAGTAATAAAATTTCGGGAATATATTTATCTAGGTATTGCAAGATCACAGGTTAATGTAAGCGCGAGATAAGCCGTTGCAAATGTGAAATGCTGGTACGTTAATAAACGGTGTAAAGCCCAGAATGCAAATATGCAAACGTACATGGATTGTGTTGTACACGTACCAAATGCCAGTTCTTGTGATGAAGTTCCACGCCTCTCGCACTTGCTCAGTCATTACAGGGAATGTTAATGCTGTTTCTAGACGACGCTTGAGTTGTCATGCAATGATACGTTGTATGTGCTCGACTGGAAACAGATGTAGTTATCGAGCAGGACAAGGCAATATGCTACTCTGTAAAGTATGTCGGTTGACAACAGCGGTACGTGGGCGAACGTTATCCTGTTGGAAAACACCCCCTGGAATGCTGTTCATGAATGGCAGCACAGCAGGTTGAATCACTAGACAGAGGTACAGCGGTACGCGGGCGAGCGTTATCCTGTTGGAAAACACCCCCTGGAATGCTGTTCGTGAATGGCAGCACAGCAGGTCGAATCACTAGACAGGCGTACGAACCTGCAGTCGCGGTGCGTGAGATATCGATGAGAGAGCTCTTGCTGTTATATGAAATAGTATCTCAGAGTATAACACCAGATGTAGGTGCAGGAAGACAGGTGGCTTGCAGGCCCTCAACTGGTTTCTGTATAACCAACATTGAGCCATCATTTGTAGAGAGGCAGAACCAGCTTTCATCAAAAAACACAGTTGACCTCTACCGTGTCCTGCAACGAGTTCTCACTTGACCGATTGAGGTCGCAAATGGCGGAGGTTTGCCGCCAGTGGTATTCACGCGATATGACACCTGGCTCGGCGCCGTCCTTGAAGTAAGCGATTCGTAACAGTTCGTTGTATCACTGGGGTGCCAACTGCTGCTCTAACGGCTGCTGCAGATGCGACACGATGCTCCAAAGCCGTAAGCCGATCACGATGGTCTTCGCATACGGAACTCCCAGTTTCTCGTGGCCCTGTTATACGGCCTTACTGAAATCAGTGAGATGTTGAAAATGCAGTCTTTGTCGCCTTAAAGGCGTTCTTGACTAACGGCAACGCACCACGTCCATTATCAAAGGTAACTAAAGCTCACGACCGTTAATGCGCGTATTTCAAGCAAACCTGATTTACATCCTTATAGTGGCGCTACTAGCACCTCTCTTACGCGAGTGGTGTCAGATGTGAATACAACCATGTTTAAGATACAGAAACACGCCTACCAACTTTCGTTTATGTCACACAACTCCGTCTTGGTGTTGCGATTTTTTTCCGTCATTGTAATCAGTCTCTTACCCAATACGTGAACGTTTGGTGTACGGAAATACCATTACAGTTTCTATTCTTCTCTCTCTATTGATTACGAGTGTGAATGTACCTATTACGTGATGAATTCTTTCTGTTTCCTTTCCTACACATTTCCAACGCCCCAGTTATAATTCATGAAGTGCGTGCAGTATTGTGTAATAAGTGTCTCGCAGCAGCATTCCCTTACAATTATGTTCTTCATTTGATACCCTTTGGGGCCGGCCGGAGAGGCCGTGCGGTTCTAGGCGCTACAGTCTGGAGCCGAGCGATCGCTCCGGTCGCAGGTTCGAATCCTACCTCGGGCATGGATGTGTGTGATGTTCTTAGGTTAGTTAGGTTTAGTAGTTCTAAGTTCTAGGGAACTGATGACCTCGGACGTTAACTCGCATAGTGCTCAAAGCCATTTGAACCGTTGATACCCTTTGGGTTTTGAACAATTTAGCTAGAAAACAAATGCCCACATATTTTTTAATTGCGATCATAGAGCTATTTCATGCAATCCGTCCCAAATTTCCAATCTGGGCTACTTTAAAGCCATCCGATTATTAGCCCCCTTAATAGAAATCATTTAAGTTTAATATTATTTTATGTACACTACTGGCCATTAAAATTGCTAAACCACGAAGATGACGTGCTATAGAGGCGAAATTTAGCCGACAGGAAGAAGATGCTGTGATATGCAAATGATTAGCTTTTCAGAGCATTCACACAAGGTTGGCGCCGATGGCGACACCTACAACGTGCTGACATGAGGAAAGTTTCCAACCGAATTCTTACACACAAACAGCAGTTGACCGGCGTTGCCTGGTGAAACGTTGTTGTGATGCCTCGTGTAAGGGGGAGAAATGCGTACCATCACGTTTCCGACTTTGACAATGGTCGGATTGTAGCCTATCGCGATTGCGGTTTATCGTATCGCGACATTGCTGCTAGCGTTGGTCGAGATCCAATGACTGTTAGCAGAATATGGAATCGGTGGGTTCAGGAGGGTAATACGGAACGCCGTGCTGGATCCCAACGGCCTCGTATCACTAGCACTCGAGATGAGGACAGGCATCTTATCCGCATGGCTGTAACGGATCGTGCAGCCACTTCTCGATCCCTGAGTGAACAGATGGGGACGTTTGCAAGACAACAACCATCTGCACGAACAGTTCGACGACGTTTGCAGCAGCATGGACTATCAGCTCGGAGACCATGGCTGCGGTTACCCTTCACGCTGCATCGCAGAAAGGAGCGCCTGCGATGGTGTACTCAACGAAGAACCTGGGTGCACGAATGGCAGAACATAATTTTTTCGGATGAATCCAGGTTCTGTTTACAGCATCATGATGGTCGCATCCATGTTTGGCGGCATTGCGGTGAGCGCACATTGGAAGCGGGCATTCGTCATCGCCCTACTGGCGTATCACCCGGGGTGATGGTATGGGGTGCCACTGATTACACGTCTCGGTCACCTCTTGTTCGCATTAACGGCACTTTGAACCGTAGACGTTACATTTCAGATGTGTTACGACCCGTGGCTCTACCCTTCATTCGATTCCTGCGAAACCCTACATTTCAACTGGATAATGCACGACCTCATGTTGCAGGTCCTGTACTGGCCTTTTTTTGGATACAGAAAAAGGTTCGATTGCTGCCCTGGCCAGCACATTCTCCAGATCTCTCACCAATTGAAAACGTCTGGTCAATGGTGGCCGAGCAACGGGCTCGTCACAATACGCCAGTTACTACTCTTGATGAACTCTGGTATCGTGTCGAAGCTGCATGGGCAGCTGTACCTGTCCACGCCATCCAAGCTCCGACTCAATGCCCAGGCGTATCAAGGCCGTTATTACGACCAGAGGTGGTTGTTCTGGGTACTGATTTCTCAGGATCTATGCACCCAAATTGCGTGAAAATGTAATCACAAGTCAGTACTAGTATAATATATTTGTCCAATGAATACCCGTTTATCATCTGCATTTCTTCTTGGTGTAGCAATTTTAATGTCCAGTAGTGTACCTATCACAAGTATCTGTATTCTGATTCTGATTAAATGCTTCGTTTTAATTGAATTAATTACTGAACAACCTCTTATTTATTATATTGAGACTTTCTCAGTGTCAACGAGCAACAAGCTCTCGTCATCTTCATCGTTGACTAGGACGTGTTTGTGAAAAATGACTAGGAATTATTCACTTATTCACGTTTTCGATAAGAAAAAGCCGTTCACTGTGCAAGCTATGAGGATGGTACAAGTTTTTGCAACGCTGCTGACGTAATTAAATATTCAGTCTGAGGTGCGCCACCACTGGATAAATCGTAGTACAGCGCGTGACGGGGAGTCGAACCCACAGCCTTCAGGCTCTGGCGGCGTCTTCTGCGGTATCAACGTGTTGGCAGCTATCTGAGGCATGGCATCACGGCTACGTTTAATTCTCTTCTCAGCAGCTCGGCGGCGGACCACTTTTTGTGGATCACTGGCGGCGTTGGTGGCCAATAACACCTTTCTTCAGAGTGGCCAGTCAGTTGGGCGCTAGATCTCGTTTTGCCGCAGGCAGCCTCTCACGAGAATAAGTATGACGCTATTGCGTGCCTAGGGGCTGAGCTCACATGACTTGCCTCATCATGCTTATAGAAACCTGTTACCAACTTCGACGATCATCAGTTTTCTGGAAACCGGATAATCAGACGCTAAAACTCTTTCTGTAGCATTAATTATCAGAAAGATTCTCATCTGGAGTAGCATCCTATCATTAGCACAGACCCGGCAACAAACGCTGCTATGTTATTACTATAAACATGGGGATCCTGGGTCTCGAACTTTGTTATGCTCTATCGTCACGATATTTTACTTGAAAAACAGCTCGGCCCCCAGTACCTGTTATGATGCTTTTAATTTTCGGTGTCAGTCACTCGCACGAAAGGGAATATATTTAAACTTCCTATCATTGAACGGGCTATGACGAACGGATTCGCATAATTAGGAATAAAATAGGTTACCTATTTACATGTCTTGTTACACTTTAGTCGGTTTCCAGACTTATTGTTTCATCATCAGATGTATAGGCGTAAGGTACACCTGATGATAAATTTAGAAGCCTCAAAGTCGACAGTGTTAGAACAAAAGGCATTTAATTAAGTTAGAAAACAATTGTTCATTTTCCTAACAAAAACCGGAATAGTTTTTTCTAATGTTCCTACGTCCACGTCTACATAGATACACTGCAAATCACATTCAAGTGCCTGGCAGAGGGTTTATCGAACCACCTTCACAATTCTTATTAATCCGATGTCGTATAGCGTTGCGACCGCAGCGGTCGTGTGGTTCCAGACTGTAGCGCCTAGAACCGTTCAGCCACCACGGTCGGCTGAGGAGAATACACAGAGTTCTTATTGGCTTGGAAACCTAAAAATAGTGAAACTGGAAGCTATTGTTTGAAATGCAGTATCACTTTAAGAGATCGCTAGCTCTCTATTGACGCACATTCATTGCTCGTTATGATGTAAACTGAACACTTTAATTGCTGTATGGTCCAGTGTTGGCAGCTTAACATCGAACATTTAAGCCACCATTGTTACACGGGCTGTCATAAGGCTCTACGCACCTGATTTGCATCTTATCTGGTGACAGGTCACCTCCACGACTGTCTGCTCGCTTGTGACATTTGACTAAAACTAACGTGACGTCTCTGCCCTCGGGCTACAGCTCTTGAATGAAATGATGCTTATGTCGAAATAAAATTAGGCAGCTGGATAAACAGTATACTAATAATACACGCCTGGAAATGGAAAAAAGAACACATTGACACCGGTGTGTCAGACCCACCATACTTGCTCAGGACACTGCGAGAGGGCTGTACAAGCAATGATCACATGCACGGCACAGCGGACACACCAGGAACCGCGGTGTTGGCCGTCGAATGACGCTAGCTGCGCAGCATTTGTGCACCGCCGCCGTCAGTGTCAGTCAGTTTGCCGTGGCATACGGAGCTCCATCGCAGTCTTTAACACTGGTAGCATGCCGCGACAGTGTGGACGTGAACCGTATGTGCAGTTGACGGACTTTGAGCGAGGGCGTATAGTGGGCATGCGGGAGGCCGGGTGGACGTACCGCCGAATTGCTCAACACGTGGGGCGTGAGGTCTCCACAGTACATCGATGTTGTCGCCAGTGGTCGGCGGAAGGTGCACGTGCCCGTCGACCTGGGACCGGACCGCAGCGACGCACGGATGCACGCCAAGACCGTAGGATCCTACGCAGTGCCGTAGGGGACCGCACCGCCACTTCCCAGCAAATTAGGGACACTGTTGCTCCTGGGGTATCGGCGAGGACCATTCGCAACCGTCTCCATGAAGCTGGGCTACGGTCCCGCACACCGTTAGGCCGTCTTCCGCTCACGCCCCAACATCGTGCAGCCCGCCTCCAGTGGTGTCGCGACAGGCGTGAATGGAGGGACGAATGGAGACGTGACGTCTTCAGCGATGAGAGTCGCTTCTGCCTTGGTGCCAATGATGGTCGTATGCGTGTTTGGCGCCGTGCAGGTGAGCGCCACAATCAGGACTGCATACAACCGAGGCACACAGGGCCAACACCCGGCATCATGGTGTGGGGAGCGATCTCCTACACTGGCCGTACACCACTGGTGATCGTCGAGGGGACACTGAATAGTGCACGGTACATCCAAACCGTCATCGAACCCATCGTTCTACCATTCCTAGACCGGCAAGGGAACTTGCTGTTCCAACAGGACAATGCACGTCCGCATGTATCCCGTGCCACCCAACGTGCTCTAGAAGGTGTAAGTCAACTACCCTGGCCAGCAAGATCTCCGGATCTGTCCCCCATTGAGCATGTTTGGGACTGCATGAAGCGTCGTCTCACGCGGTCTGCACGTCCAGCACGAACGCTGGTCCAACTGAGGCGCCAGGTGGAAATGGCATGGCAAGCCGTTCCACAGGACTACATCCAGCATCTCTACGATCGTCTCCATGGGAGAATAGCAGCCTGCATTGCTGCGAAAGGTGGATATACACTGTACTAGTGCCGACATTGTGCATGCTCTGTTGCCTGTGTCTATGTGCCTGTGGTTCTGTCAGTGTGATCATGTGATGTATCTGACCCCAGGAATGTGTCAATAAAGTTTCCCCTTCCTGGGACAATGAATTCACGGTGTTCTTATTTCAATTTCCAGGAGTGTATTTTGGTGAATCTTGTACCGTATTCGTAGATTTGTGTACAACTTTGTTAGATCAGTTTTGTGCTTGTGTATGGTAACTGCCGGTCGTTATGGCCGTGCGGTTTTAGGCGCTTCAATCTGGAACCGCGCTGCCGCTACGGTCGCAGGTTCGAATCCTGCCTCGGGCAGGGATGTGTGTGATGTCCTTAGGTTAGTTAGGTTTAAGTAGTTCTAGGTTCTAGGGGACTGATGACCTCAGATGTTCTACGTCTACATCTACATTTATACTCCGCAAGCCACCCAACGGTGTGTGGCGGAGGGCACTTTACGTGCCATTGTCATTACCTCCCTTTCCTGTTCCAGTCGCGTATGGTTCGCGGGAAGAACGACTGTCTGAAAGCCTCCGTGCGCGCTCTAATCTCTCTAATTTTACATTCGTGATCTCCTCGGGAGGTATAAGTAGGGGGAAGAAATATATTCGATACCTCATCCAGAAACGCACCCTCTCGAAACCTGGCGAGCAAGCTACACCGCGATGCAGAGCGCCTCTCTTGCAGAGTCTGCCACTTGAGTTTGTTAAACATCTCCGTAACGCTATCACGGTTACCAAATAACCCTGTGACGAAACGCGCCGCTCTTCTTTGGATCTTCTCTATCTCCTCCGTCAACCCGATCTGGTACGGATCCCACACTGATGCGCAATACTCAAGTATAGGTCGAACGAGTGTTTTGTAAGCCACCTCCTTTGTTGATGGACTACATTTTCTAAGGACTCTCCCAATGAATCTCAACCTGGTACCCGCCTTACCAACAATTAATTTTATATGATCATTCCACTTCAAATCGTTCCGCACGCATACTCCCAGATATTTTACAGAAGTAACTGCTACCAGTGTTTGTTCCGCTATCATATAATCATACAATAAATGATCCTTCTTTCTAAGTATTCGCAATACATTACATTTGTCTATGTTAAGGGTCAGTTGCCACTCCCTGCACCAAGCGCCTATCCGCTGCAGATCTTCCTGCATTTCGCTACAATTTTCTAATGCTGCATCTTCTCTGTATATTACAGCATCATCCGCGAAAAGCCGCATGGAACTTCCGACACTATCTACTAGGTCATTTATATATATTGTGAAAAGCAATGGTCCCATAACACTCCCCTGTGGCACGCCAGAGGTTACTTTAACGTCTGTAGACGTCTCTCCATTGATAACAACATGCTGTGTTCTGTTTGCTAAAAACTCTTCAATCCAGCCACACAGCTGGTCTGATATTCCGTAGGCACTTACTTTGTTTATCAGGCGACAGTGCGGAACTGTATCGAACGCCTTCCGGAAGTCAAGGAAAATAGCATCTACCTGGGAGCCTGTATCTAATATTTTCTGGGTCTCATGAACAAATAAAGCGAGTTGCGTCTCACACGATCGCTGTTTCCGGAATCCATGTTGATTCCTACATAGTAGATTCTGGGTTTCCAAAAACGACATGATACTCGAGCAAAAAACATGTTCTAAAATTCTACAACAGATCGACGTCAGAGATATAGGTCTATAGTTTTGCGCATCTGCTCGACGACCCTTCTTGAAGACTGGGACTACCTGTGCTCTTTTCCAATCATTTGGAACCTTCCGTTCCTCTAGACACTTGCGGTACACGGCTGTTAGAAGGGGTCTGTTAAGTCCATAGTGGTCAGAGCCATTTTTGTGTATGGTAACTATATTTGCTGGCTCCAGAATACCAGTCACAGACATTTATCCATCAAAATCACTAACTTGTGATGAAACCACCGCGTTAACAAATTGCGGGACGGGAGAAGCATTCGTCAGCGTTCGGTGGCTGACCTGAGGATGGCTGGGAGGTACCCAGTCGAAATATTGTGCAGTGGAATAAACGGACGCCAACTGCAAGTAGAAAATTTTTTCGAATCTTCAGTTCGACGTTAAAAACTTAATATTTTCAGTATGACTAATTTTCTGATGTAAGCAAGTAATTTTTTATAACTGTCGGTTCATGATGAAGTTTAACATAAATTTTAATGCAATTTTGCTGTTTTTCTGCGGTCCTGTGAACAGACTTCGGAAAGGACTTCAGGGACGGGACAAGTGTGAAATTTGATGAAATAGTAACTACATGAAAACGCTGCAAAGTGCTGTCTCACGTTCTGGTGAAGAGGTCCTACTAACATCACGATTCCTTGGCTTAAATATCATAATTCTACAGTCGATTAAACAAAAGTGGCAGGATAGCCATAGACTTGGACTATCGTGCGATATTTGCATACAACGGGGAAGAATCAAAAAATCGGATATACAGGTGCCTCATGCTCTGAGGCAACATCACAAAAAGCAGCGGGTGCTCGTATGTGCGTCTCTGCTTCCTCGTGAATAACACCGACCATTCGTGTCGTGTATCGTTATTGCTGACGAGAATGGGTATCTTTCAAAAAATGGTTCAAATGGCTCTGAGCACTATGCGACTTAACTTCTGAGGTCATCAGTCGCCTAGAACTTAGAACTACTTAAACCTAACTAACCTAAGGACATCACACACATCCATGCCCGAGGCAGGATTCGAACCTGCGACCGTAGCGGTCGCTCGGATCCGGACTGTAGCGCCTAGAACCGCACGGCCACTCCGGCCGGCGAAGGGTATCTTTATGCTAACATAAAAGAAAGGAAAGGTTCAGCCCAAACAAAGCGGCAAATCCCCGTACAGAGAGCTGCGCGCACCCACAAGAGATAATGCTTCGCATCTGGTGGAACAGCGACTGTGTGCTGTGCTACGAATTGCTTCCCTGCTGTGTAACCATTGTTGTGGACTGACCCGACAGCCAATCCACTATGACTTGTAGCCGAATAGCACGCGTTTAAGCTCACTCAGACTGGCGTGAGGTCTGGAACAGATTAAAGGAGTTGAGTCTAATAAATACAGTACGGAGTTGATGTAATACTTAACTTTAATCCATAATTGGAGAACATCGCTCTTGTTGATACATTATATAATCTCAATATAAACTGGTCATGGCGCCTTGCTAGGTCGTAGCAAATGACGTAGCTGAAGGCTATGCTAACTATCGTCTCGGCAAATGATAGCGTATTTGTCAGTGTAGCTTGGCTAGCAAAGTCGGCTGTACAACTTGGGCGAGTGCTAGGACGTCTCACTAGACCTTGCCGTGTGGCGGCGCTCGGTCTGCAATCACCGACAGTGGCGACACGCGGGTCCGTCGTATACTAGCGGACCGCGGCCGATTTATAGGCTACCACCTAGCAAGTGTGGTGTCTGGCGGTGATACCACAACCATCACTGCTGACATTTAGTGTCAACAACTCAGACTTCTTGCAGACGCAATCCAAGAACAACGACCAGGAAGACTGCGTGATGTTTTCTTTTTCCTTTTTCTTTCTTTTGTTTTGAATCATCCACTCTTCTGACTGGTCGTATGCGAGTCCGCCATTAATTCTTCTCCTGCGCCAACCTGTTCATGTCAGAGTACCACTTGCGTCCTCAGTTATTTGTTGTATGTATTCCAGCCTCTATTTTCCTCTGCAGTTTTTACACTCTTTAAATCCCTGTATTGGCAACGGTCTTGCCGCAGTGGTAACAACGGTTCCCGACAGATCACCGAAGTAAAGAGCTGTCGGGCTGGGCTGGCACTTGGGTGCGTGACCATACAGTCTGCCGAGCGCTTTTGGCAAGCCCTTGTGAGGCAAACTGAGGAGCTACACTCCTGGAAATTGAAATAAGAACACCGTGAATTCATTGTCCCAGGAAGGGGAAACTTTATTGACACATTCCTGGGGTCAGATACATCACATGATCACACTGACAGAACCACAGGCACATAGACACAGGCAACAGAGCATGCACAATGTCGGCACTAGTACAGTGTATATCCACCTTTCGCAGCAATGCAGGCTGCTATTCTCCCATGGAGACGATCGTAGAGATGCTGGATGTAGTCCTGTGGAACGGCTTGCCATGCCATTTCCACCTGGCGCCTCAGTTGGACCAGCGTTCGTGCTGGACGTGCAGACCGCGTGAGACGACGCTTCATCCAGTCCCAAACATGCTCAATGGGGGGACAGATCCGGAGATCTTGCTGGCCAGGGTAGTTGACTTACACCTTCTAGAGCACGTTGGGCGGCAGGGGATACATGCGGACGTGCATTGTCCTGTTGGAACAGCAAGTTCCCTTGCCGGTCTAGGAATGGTAGAACGATGGGTTCGATGACGGTTTGGATGTACCGTGCACTATTCAGTGTCCCCTCGACGATCACCAGTGGTGTACGGCCAGTGTAGGAGATCGCTCCCCACACCATGATGCCGGGTGTTGGCCCTGTGTGCCTCGGTCGTATGCAGTCCTGATTGTGGCGCTCACCTGCACGGCGCCAAACACGCATACGACCATCATTGGCACCAAGGCAGAAGCGACTCTCATCGCTGAAGACGACACGTCTCCATTCGTCCCTCCATTCACGCCTGTCGCGACACCACTGGAGGCGGGCTGCACGATGTTGGGGCGTGAGCAGAAGACGGCCTAACGGTGTGCGGGACCGTAGCCCAGCTTCATGGAGACGGTTGCGAATGGTCGTCGCCGATACCCCAGGAGCAACAGTGTCCCTAATTTGCTGGGAAGTGGCGGTGCGGTCCCCTACGGCACTGCGTAGGATCCTACGGTCTTGGCGTGCATCCGTGCGTCGCTGCGGTCCGGTCCCAGGTCGACGGGCACGTGCACCTTCCGCCGACCACTGGCGACAACATCGTTTACTGTGGAGACCTCACGCCCCACGTGTTGAGCAATTCGGCGGTACGTCCACCCGGCCTCCCGCATGCCCACTATACGCCCTCGCTCAAAGTCCGTCAACTGCACATACGGTTCACGTCCACGCTGTCGCGGCATGCTACCAGTGTTAAAGACTGCGATGGAGCTCCGTATGCCACGGCAAACTGGCTGACACTGACGGCGGCGGTGCACAAATGCTGCGCAGCTAGCGCCATTCGACGGCCAACACCGCGGTTCCTGGTGTGTCCGCTGTGCCGTGCGTGTGATCATTGCTTGCACAGCCCTCTCGCAGTGTCCGGAGCAAGTATGGTGGGTCTGACACACCGGTGTCAATGTGTTCTTTTTTCCATTTCCACCAGTGTACTTGATTGAGAAGTAGCGGCCCCGGCCTCGTAAACTGACATACGGCCGGGAGAGAGGTGTGCCGACCACATGCCTGTCCACATCCAAATTCAGCGACGTCTGTGAGCTGAGGATGACGCGGCGGCCCGTCGGTACCGTTGGACTTTCATAGCCTGTTCGGGTGGATTTAGCTTCAGTTTTACAGCTCCCTCCATTACCATGGAGGTTATTCCGTGATGTCTGAACAGATGTCCTACCATCCTGCCCCTTCCTCTCGTCAATGTTTTCATTTAATTCCCTTCCTCACCGATTCTTCTTACCTTAACAGACCACCTAATTTTCAACAATAGTTTGTCGCACTATGTCTCAAATGCTATATAGTTAGAATGCCCGCGTCTAATAACTTAACTGATGTAAAAAATAAGATACGAGAACTGCTTTAATATTAAAAAAGGAGAAAAAACAACGTCAATACATGGAAAGGTTTCGTGTACTTTTTTTTTCAGAAGCGAATCATAAAATGAATAAAATTAAATGAACATAAAAACACAAGGCATAAAAATGTGTCATTGTTATCATATACGTGGTTATTAACATATGTGAGAAAGATGGAACCTTCTATGGTTGGGTTACTTTACTTTCGTTGGGTACAGCACTTCTTCAAACTTTTACATGTGATGATTGTTGTATATCACTTTATGTTTTTCAGTTGAACCATGTTTGATATTTTATCCTTTTCAAAATTTACAATTGCTACAAACTGTACAGCTTTATACTGTAGTAGTTTTAAAGTAAGGCAATAGTTACCTTAGAAGATTCCATCTCTTTCATAAATGCGAATAACCACAGGTATCCAGAATGAGATTTTCACTCTGCAGCGGAGTGTGCGCTGATATGAAACTTCCTGGCAGATTAAAACTGTGTGCCCGACCGAGACTCGAACTCGGGACCTTTGCCTTTTGCGGGCAAGTGCTCTACCATCTGAGCTACCGAAGCACGACTCACGCCCGGTACTCACAGCTTTACTTCTGCCAGTACCTCGTCTCCTACCTTCCAAACTTTACAGAAGCTCTCCTGCGAACCTTGCAGAACTAGCACTCCTGAAAGAAAGGACATTGCGGAGACATGGCTTAGCCACAGCCTGGGGGATGTTTCCAGAATGAGATTTTCACTCTGCAGCGGAGTGTGCGCTAATATGAAACTTCCTGGCAGATTAAAACTGTGTGCCCGACCGAGACTCGAACTCGGGACCTTTGCCTTTCGCGGGCAAGTGCTCTACCATCTGAGCTACCGAAGCACGACTCACGCCCGGTACTCACAGCTTTACGTACCTCGTCTCCTACCCTCGAAACTTTACAGAAGCTCTCCTGCGAACCTTGCAGAACTAGCACTCCTGAAAGAAAGGATATTGCGGAGACATGGCTTAGCCACAGCCTGGGGGATGTTTCCAGAATGAGATTTTCACTCTGCAGCGGAGGGTGCGCTGATATGAAACTTCCTGGCAGATTAAAACTGTGTGCCCGACCGAGACTCGAACTCGTGACCTTTGCCTTTCGCGGGCAAGTGCTCTACCATCTGAGCTACCGAAGCACGACTCACGCCCGGTACTCACAGCTTTACTTCTGCCAGTACCTCGTCTCCTACCTTCCAAACTTTACAGAAGCTCTCCTGCGAACCTTGCAGAACTAGCACTCCTGAAAGAAAGGATATTGCGGAGACATGGCTTAGCCACAGCCTGGGGGATGTTTCCAGAATGAGATTTTCACTCTGCAGCGGAGTGTGCGCTGATATGAAACTTCCTGGCAGATTAAAACTGTGTGCCCGACCGAGACTCGAACTCGGGACCTTTGCCTTTCGCGGGCAAGTGCTCTACCATCTGAGCTACCGAAGCACGACTCACGCCCGGTACTCACAGCTTTACTTCTGCCAGTACCTCGTCTCCTACCTTCCAAACTTTACAGAAGCTCTCCTGCGAACCTTGCAGAACTAGCACTCCTGAAAGAAAGGACATTGCGGAGACATGGCTTAGCCACAGCCTGGGGGATGTTTCCAGAATGAGATTTTCACTCTGCAGCGGAGTGTGCGCTAATATGAAACTTCCTGGCAGATTAAAACTGTGTGCCCGACCGAGACTCGAACTCGGGACCTTTGCCTTTCGCGGGCAAGTGCTCTACCATCTGAGCTACCGAAGCACGACTCACGCCCGGTACTCACAGCTTTACTTCTGCCAGTACCTCGTCTCCTACCTTCCAAACTTTACAGAAGCTCTCCTGCGAACCTTGCAGAACTAGCACTCCTGAAAGAAAGGATATTGCGGAGACATGGCTTAGCCACAGCCTGGGGGATGTTTCCAGAATGAGATTTTCACTCTGCAGCGGAGTGTGCGCTGATATGAAACTTCCTGGCAGATTAAAACTGTGTGCCCGACCGAGACTCGAACTCGGGACCTTTGCCTTTCGCGGGCAAGTGCTCTACCATCTGAGCTACCGAAGCACGACTCACGCCCGGTACTCACAGCTTTACTTCTGCCAGTACCTCGTCTCCTACCCTCCAAACTTTACAGAAGCTCTCCTGCGAACCTTGCAGAACTAGCACTCCTGAAAGAAAGGATATTGCGGAGACATGGCTTAGCCACAGCCTGGGGGATGTTTCCAGAATGAGATTTTCACCCTGCAGTGGAGTGTGCGCTGATATGAAACTTCCTGGCAGATTAAAACTGTGTGCCCGACCGAGACTCGAACTCGGGACCTTTGCCTTTCGCGGGCAAGTGCTCTACCATCTGAGCTACCGAAGCACGACTCACGCCCGGTACTCACAGCTTTACTTCTGCCAGTACCTCATCTCCTACCTTCCAAACTTTACAGAAGGCAAAGGTCCCGAGTTCGAGTCTCGGTCGGGCACACAGTTTTAATCTGCCAGGAAGTTTCAACCACAGGTATGATTAGAATGATTCATTTCTCCACTGTGTGTTGTTATGTTCAGTACCTTTATTCATTTTATGATTCAAATTTCTGAAAAAAAATATGTATGAAAAAAAGCATTTACATGTATTGATGTGTGCACTCATAGACTACTTTGATTGTGCTATTTTTCCTTTTCGGCCGATCGAAGTGGCCGAGAGGTTCTAGGCGCTTCAGTTTGGAACTGCGCGACGGCTACGGTCGCAGATTCGAATCCTGCCTCGGGCATGGATGTGTGTGATGTCCTTAGGTTCGATAGTATTAAATAGTACTAATTTATAGGGGACTGATGACCTCAGATGTTAAGTCCCATAGTGCTCACAGCCATTTGAACCATTTTTTTTCTTTTCGATGTTAAAGCAGCTGTGATATCCTATTTTGTACATCAATTAAGTCATTAGAGAAAGGCATTCGAACTATATAAGTTTTTTCTTGGTAAACAGGAACTGAAAATGACGCAAATATAGCGTTAAAAGTAGTCGTCTGAATAATAAATACGGTACTGCAGTGCCTCTGTCGTTCAGTGGAACGATGCAGTGTTTCTTTGGACGTGCACGCAAATCCGAGGGAGCACTGTAACACTCTTCTCAACGACAGAGGCACTGCAACGTCGTATTTATCCGCCGATATCACGCAGCGGCTTTCAACTGAAATGCCCTCCCCCGTACGGGACTTACATAGTGTGTGTACGAGTACAGGCTGTTAGGCGAGAACTATGACTTATGGAAGTTTTGGTCCGACCATGAGTTGTGACGGATAGCCGAGGCGAATAAGGGGACTGCTCGCATAAAGCGGGAAATCCGAGTTAGCGTCCTGGTCCGGCGCAGATTTTCTTCGTTGCCATTCTCTTATACAGCTGATACTTGATCATAATCACAACTGAGAATGCATTTCATATTTTCCGGTACTGATTAATAAATACTTTGAAAATATGGCTGAGGTGCTCCATTTCCTTCACTCTTAGGGTTGAGAGTGGAAGTGCGAAGAAGTGACATGTAATGGTTGGTTGGTTGGTTTGGGGAAGGAGACCAGACAGCGTGGTCATCGGTCTCATCGGATTAGGGAAGGAAGTCGGCCGTGCCCTTTCAGAGGAACCATCCCGGCATTTGCCTTCCGTGATTTAGAGAAATCACGGAAAACCTAAATCAGGATGGCCGGACGCGGGATTGAACCGTCGTCGTCCTCCCGAATGCGCGTCCAGTGTCTAACCACTGCGCCACCCCGCTCGGTGAGACATGTAAAGTATAAATATATGTAGCCAAATCAACCAGATACGGTACACGTTCAATTTACTATCTGACGAAACACCAGGTGTAACCCTTACCTATCATCGTACACCAATAGTTGAAATGGAGGACAGTGGGACGTCAGCTGGGATAAATTTATATTAAAAATGAAGAAATTCCTCCAGCTGTATTTAAGGTGTAGATTTTATTTTGGCAACTAGTTTCAACATTTTACCGTGCGGTTAAAGGCGCTGCAGTCTGGAACCGCAAGACCGCTACGGTCGCAGGTTCGAATCCTGCCTCGGGCATGGATGTTTGTGATGTCCTTAGGTTAGTTAGGTTTAACTAGTTCTAAGTTCTAGGGGACTAATGACCTCAGAAGTTGAGTCCCATAGTTCTCAGAGCCATTTGAACCATATTTTTCAACATTTTAACAACATCTTCAGGCCCATACGCTTGTTGACGTCAATTGCGTGCGGCTGATACTAGAAGTCAGTGGTGAGATATGGACGTGCTCCTTGTGGAAGGTGGGTAGTAACTCAACCACCTTCCACACGGAGCACGTCCATATCTCACCACTGACGTCTAGCATCAACCGCAAGCAGTTGACGTCAACAAGCGTATAGGCCTGAAGAGGACGTTGTTAAAATGTTGAAACTAGTCGCCAAAATAAAATCTACACCTTAAATACAGCTGGAGGAATTTCTTCATTTTTAATATAAAATTACCTATCACTTCCAAGCAAGACAGTGCGAAGTTGGTGACATGGGAAGTAATCCAAAATGACTACTGTTACAGTCATAATCAAAGACCTCCATGGTCGTTGGCAGATTGGTGACTGTACCGATGACAGTCCATCCCTCCTGGCGGCTGGGGACGCAATGTAAATATAAATAAGAACCTAATAATATTTAAGGGCTGCTTTCCTCTTCAATACGCAAATTATAGTTTAGGTATGGAAGATATGCACGATGAGAGGTTTTGAAAACGCTCGGTGTCTTGCTGAGCACAAATATTAGCTGCGTCATTTCTTGTGATTTAATTTAATGAACGTGAAAGGCGAACAACGATGTTGCAAGCTATTGCTTAACATTATGTAAGAAATAATTGCTTATTTGTACATTGTATAGTGTCAAATTATTATGAGTTTTAGTCGCTTCATATAAGATTTGATTTACGTAAATATGGTAATATTGTCGAAAGTTGTAAATTTTATCTTGTGTTAAGATACGTCACTAGTGATGGCGCGACTGGAAGGAAGGCAGTAATAAGCTACAACCAATGACGGGATTGATAACTGTTGCAGAGGGGCAACATACAGGAAAGAAGGATTGGGCAAAAGTTGTTGTTTTTGAATGAAAAAGAACGCTTCCCTCTGGGAGATAAGGGAGTGAACAGTTCGTGCTGGGAGACGTTAAAGTAAAGATTTCATGTGTTCTTAGTTTCTCGGCGCTACACAACCTGCATACCCAAATTATTTTACGAGAGAAGTCAGTGTCAGATTTTGATGATGTTGCAAAACATTTTTGTGAAAGTACAAGTTTTCGTGAAGCGCCGTGATGAAAAAAAGGTTTTAGGTGTAGGAAATGAACTTTGTTCTCTACTAGTGAGACATTAGTTAAGCCCTGTGTGCCCTGGCCGCCAGTTTGCGTTGCTATCTCAGGAGTTTTTAACAGCTCCCTCACAAGCAGAAAAAACTAAAAATACAGGAAAAAAATAATCGTAATCAAATTAAATAAGAAAAATAATAATCAACATAAACAAAGAAAGAAAGCCGGCCGCGCTGGTCTAGCGGTTCTAGGCGCGCAGTCCGGAACCGCGCGACTGCTACGGTCGCAGGTTCGAATCCTGCCTCGGGCATGGATGTGTGTGATGTCCTTAGGTTAGTTAGGTTTAAGTAGTTCTAAGTTCTAGGGGACTGATGACCACAGATGTTAAGTCCCATAGTGCTCAGAGCCATTTGAACCATAAACAAAGAAAGAACAATATACTCCAATCTCAAAAGAATCATTAATAAATGGTTACTTTTAGAAGAAAAAACGTAAACACCATCAAAATAAACCAACAAAGAAGTAAAAATAGAGAATATAAACATTAGATTTAATAGTTTAAAAAAAAACACCAAGGACTTGACTTTTTGATAAACATTTTGATTTTAAACTGTAAAATATACTGTCGGCTAGTTTAATCATTGATATTTGCTTCACCTACTTACTTTTACTGTATGCTTCAGAAATCGGTCACAAAGTAGTTGTTATTCCAGCCAAAGGCTTTACGCCAAATCCGAAAGTGAGCGCAAGTTCCACATCCAGGGTGTCAAAAATTGAATAATTTATTTGTTGAGCAACACGTCTTTAAAAAGTAACAACGGGTCGTAAAACGACAAAACTGATTTATCACGCGCCCTTTCGCATACAGCGGGTCGATTTGTAACTTTCATAGAATGGCAAACAGTGATTGTAACCATAATTGCCACTTTGTTATTTCGGGGCTCATGAATGACTCACCTGTCACAACTGGGTGATGTCTTACCAATATCTGATAAAAACAACTGCCACGCAGGACTTGTACTGAAGCTCCATTCTGTCCTGCCGTTCAAGATGCACTCGGCTAAAGCGACGCTACGACCGCCTACCCAGCACCGAAACCTGATCGCAAATCTGATTGCTGTCTTGGCCGTTGACCCGTTTATAGACCCGGATGCTTTGTGTGGTCTACTTCTGCAGCTGCGACCTTTTTTCCCAGCGCTATGTCTTTTACTAGGAAAACTACTGAAGTGTGATTTTTACGAGTGCCAAACTGGAGTGTGTATTGTAATGAAATGTATTGGGTAATATTCTAAAGGTTCTCGAGACACAAGGTGTCGCATAAGTCACTAAAGGATGTTGATCCTCTGATGACATATCAAACATTGATATCAGTGGATCTGTAACATATGATTTATGTAGAGCAATTAATTTATCCTGTATTAGAACTGAGCAAAATTATTTGTTGTAAATGAAAAAAAGGTTATGTGAATCAGTACCAGTGACCGATCATACTACTTTCGTTTTATGATAATTAATAGGAATGGAGCGATTTCTTTGATAAAATAAACTATTTAATTCGAACATTTGTAATTAGTATACGAGAATTCATAATAAGAGGTAGTTCTTTACAAGATTAATCAGCTTACACAGGGTGTATCATAATCAATGGCGTAAACGCTTACAATTGAAAGTACGCGACACTAGGAGCAAAAAACTCTCGTTAACCATAGGCACTAAAACGCGTATCTTAAGAGCTATGAACACGTCTTCATCTTCGCTACTGTGAAACACATGTCGTCTTCTGAATAAACGCTCATAGCTCGTAAGGTATGCATATTAGATGCCATGTTTACCAGATTATTTCCTTGTTTTGGTCCATAGTATCTCCTTCCAGAACATGGAAAGCAAAGAGCTTGGAGTCGAAGATATTTATTTCACCGTATCGAAGATCAAGTAGTGCTCATAGATCTTAAGACATGCGTTTTAGAACCATATTTACTGAAACTTCCTTGCTTCTTTATATGTTTACACCTGAAATTACGATACACCCTGCGATAGTGAAACCTCAATCATAAATATTTGTTGTACAACATCAAACAGAAAATTAATTGTCCTAAATCAAAAGCACAATTACATTAAAGTTCTGTTAAGTGAAGTGATTATTACTACATTAAGTCATTCATTTGTTCCCATTTCCTTTGTTTTTGCATAAAAACTGCTTGGCGCGTGTTTCTAAACTAGCAGTTCGTTGGTGGAGCTCAGTACGAGTAGTTCCAAGGTGGACAGATGATAGTGACAGATGAACAGAAAAAAAGCATTCTTTCGAATACAAGAGGTTGTTGATGTATTGTGTCTTGGCTTCTATCTCGGGTTCTTCGACTGACGGTTGTTTGACGTCCAGAGAACCGGAAGAACAACCGAAGAACTCGAGACAGAATCCAACATTCATTCCGTTAACAACTGGCATCGTAAAACCTCAGCTACTTTCGACAAGAGGTTTGTGCTATTTCTAGAGTGCATCTACTGTCGCTCCATTTTGTTAAATATTGAAGAGAAGCAATTATTTGTTATAGTCTCTGCGAAATAGGTTTCAGTAACTGGATTCGAAACAGTTCTTTTGGCTGTAGCTATTACCCTTTTTACTCACTGCTTTGAATATCTGCGATTATGATTTTATGTTAACTCTGTAGTTGTTGAAATGTAGGAATGGATTGATAGCTGACAAGATTGGGTACGATTAATATCTGTTTTTGAGAATATTTCCACCAATAATACCTAAATTGAAATTCATATACTTTCACTTAATCCAAAGAGATAGTTATTATTTAGAATAAGTATCAAAATACGGATTTGCTGATGTGAAGATGTGGTTTTTTTAATATGCAACTCATCCGTAGTGTGAATTATTTTTGGCAAGTACCTGCTGGTGAATAAAGTGAAATAAGCATTACAGGAGCATCCAGTTAACTTATATCACCTGTGAACCATTGAGGTAAACAATCTCCACTATTACTTCCTGATAACAATAAATGAATAATTGTACTAAGATTAATGGAAGGAAGCAGCAATACCACAAGCCGCGCTCTGTGACAAGACATAACGTCAATTTCTTGTTTCTGATGAGAGAAGAACTTCTCGACCATCTTTAGAGTACCATATTGTGTGTACCCCCAGAAATAATTTAAAATTAAACAATAAATTCACTTTTTATAGCAAGAGCAGTAGAAATATTAGCTACAGAACACTAAATGGGGAAATATTACATTACCACTGAACCTTTTAAATATTACTGCTCCAAATTTTATTAAAACAGACATAATGTGTAGACTATACATTAGTTAACTACAATTATTGGATCCCCAGTGGTATGTTACACACCAAATTCAGCACGAAATATCCTGTTTTATACTTTTCCGCAATCGTAAATTTTACAAGAGTCTAGTAATCAAGGCTTAAATATATACTTTATCACATCTCTGCCCTGTTGTTGACAGTTAATAACAAAATTCTTACTTTATGTTGGCATCGCTCTTGGAATGGAACATCCAACATCACACGAGAGGACCAAATGTAGTACAATACTGGCTCATAGCATATGACTATGCTACGCTTTGATATCATTAAATATGTTTGCAGGACATATTCTCGTGTTCAGCATTCTGGAAGACACCTATTTTTGCCTCAACAGCAAAGCTATAAACACTCCTTAAAACTAGATTTTCGCTAGGCTAAGGCTGCAATACATTGTTACGTACTTGGCAATCGCCAAATTTAATAGTTTTTCTCAAAACCAGTTAAAACTGCAAATAAACGTCTGATATTTCTGTATCATACATCTGTATCAATGGACTATAAGGATATGTGGGGAGTTGTACCTGGTATCATTCATATAAAAGACGGTGTTACTAATTTGTGACTGGCCATGTTACATCGAACGTCTTGTCAGTAATACTGAGCGTTTTACTCCACCGTACGTCTTTCTGTCGCATGGTTTTAGAATTTCATCGTATACATAAATACACTTGGACAAGCTTGGTTAAGCCGCTCGCATGTGAAAGTCAAACGTGCTTAGTTTGAGTGCTGGTCCAGCACACAGCATTAATCTACCAGGAAGTTCCTTTTTCTAAAGTGTTGAACTTGCTGTTCAGTTTTATTTGGTACCTCCCAGTTCCTAAATAAATTCCAATTTCTGCATTATCAATTTCTTTCTTTGTTGATTTGTATTTATATGTACCTTCTAATCTTTCAACAATTGAAAAATATAGCTTTTTTAATATTGATTCTTTTCGTAGCACATATGCCCCCTAGAAATTTTAATCTAAGCTTATTTCGCCATCATTTTGTAGCACCTAGATATAAATCTCACATTGTAACTGTCAGGAGATTATCGAAGAGTTGCAACGGCACTATTTTTGATAATTAGAACACCGAACTGTGGATGGTAAATGTTTTTATTTTCAGTAAGAATGCTCCATTATTGGTGTTAGGAACGGCATCAAGCCACCAAACCCGATATAACAATGTCGACCCCGTAGGGAAAAAAGGAAAAGTAATAGGGAAAGAAAGAAAAAAAAAAAGAAAGAATACGCGTTTATGTTTAGTACGTTACGTGTTCCTTGCAAATATACGCAGGCAACCTACACAGCAGGTATGCTGTGCGTGTAGCTTGTTAGTGGAAATGCAGGCGATGGCCTCGAGTTCATCCAACAGGATCTCGATCTGACGTAGTCACTAGATTCACGATTCGTAATCGTATTAAAAGTTACAGAAGTGCATGAAGGCGGATTTGGTCTTCTATAATCGGAAATCATACAGCTTTCTATATGCTTGTGTCGCAAAACATCCTTTCTTGACTGCTGAAGAGTGTTACAAATAGTCTATATGATCATGACACACCTCTTGGATATTTTTATTGTGTTCCTAATAGGGGAAAACAGCAGAAATATTTGGATTTAATATACCTTACTTTTATTAGGCTCCCAAACTACATACAGAGAAAAACTGAACTTTTATCAGTACACGTACACAATATCCCTCCAACACGTACACAATATCCTTCCAATTTCGCACAGCACAATGAAACATTTTTGAGGCCATGCAATGAGTATGAATTACCACTTTTCCTGAAATTCACAGATTTTAAGATAGGTTGCAACTCAGTTCAAACAAAACCTGAACTGACAGTCTTTAGAATGAAATACCTACTGAAATCGAAGATGAATCAGTAATATTGTTCTCAGAGTAAGTTCATCCTCGCAGACTGGAATTAGAAAGTGGTAATATGTTAGTAAACTGCTGAAACATCCTTGGTAAGATCCCAGAATCAGTATAGCTTGTTAAAGGTAATAATGTTAGACAATATCAAGAAAAGAAGTTTTCTGAAATAACAAATAAGTCCTAAGTGTAGATTTAAATTATGCCCGGATATAAGGTCTGCCTGTTATGTGAACAAATGTTTTTTCATCTAAACTCTGTATCGTGCATTGGGTGTATCGGTGGTTTCTTGAGTGTTGATATAACCGTGGCTACAAGCTACGAAGGTCTTTGGTGCCCGGCTGAGGTTAAAGGGGTTTTGAGGAGAGCGGCAGTGTTGATTGCCTCTAACCTGTTTTATAAAAGCTTGTTTTGAATAAATTGGGTTCGTAATAATTGATTTGCTAGTTGTTGTGTTAAAGAGTGACATAGTAGGGTCCTTGTCCCTCCATGCTAAGTGTACCCCTCATCTCGACATCCCAAGTCACACTAGTGTAAGTGCTTCTGCCAGTGTGGTTACTGTGCCTTTATTACACGAGTGTGCATGGTCAGGGATCCTGAGACACGATTATGTGCAGGTAGTCGTCATCAACCTGGACGAATGAAATCAGCTCGTGCATAGCACCAGTCATTTCCAGTGTCTAAATAAGTTGGACTGAATTTTGCTCTTGGAGGCCTTTGTTGGTAACTTTATTATTAAAATATTTTGTTGTCGTGTCTAACCGTCATTGTAAGTTTAAGGTGACGTTTGTTTGATTTGGTCCGACAGCGCACTAGTCACTGATCTGTACTAGATTTATGGACCTGTTGTTCACACACAGTTTGTTGACGTTCAGAAGAATTTGCGGTGGTTGTATTAGCGGAGGATTGTGTCCAATGGTGTCAATACTTCGTGCTAAGTGACTGTATTCTGTTCTTTGCATTTTACTTAATTACTGTAATTTGTTGTGTTCTCCCCAGCGAAAGCGCTGTTGTAAGTTAACGAGTATCAGTTGACCCCAGGCGACGGTTGGTCGACGGTTCATTTCAGATTTGTGTTGTCCCGTCGCTGGTACTCATGACTGTAATTAAGGTGCTCGAGTATAGCCTTGTTGGGGATCGGGTCCTTCTGACCAGGCGAGTAATTTAATTCCTTGGATAGCGTTATCTTGAGGATTTTGTACGTTGTTTTAAGGCTAACTAATATTATTTCAGCAGTAGGTGTTGTACCACCACAGTTAAAACTTACACCTTAATCAAAACCTGTTCCGATATTTGATTACGTCACTGAAGTAATGAAGATTTTATTGCAAAGGCTGCAGTGTGGAATGGTGATTCTACCAATGTTGTAACAGTTTGCTTTAATTTTTGTCCTGTATTTGGCATTCGGCGCTGCGTGTTTCACAGACAGATTTGGCCATTAAAGGTTTCTATTTTCCACACCTTACGCTGGTATAAAATGTTTAAATAAGAATAAGGAGGGAAAATTTACTACCTTCAATTGTGTCGCACCTCACGGCCAGTTAATGTATGTTTTATTTTATTAATATTGATTGATTATTTTAAGTTATATATTTACCCAGGATTAAAGATACTTACGTTTTTGGATTAGAATAAAAATCATTTTAAGTAAGGGTACTGTGTTTCTTTAAACCCTGTGGTGACGTACGTCACGTTTTTCTTAAAAGTGACGTGCGTCACGCTAAGTTACGTTGTCTCTCTTGGTTCTGTTTAAATAATTCCTCTTTCTTAAGAGTAACATACCTCATGTTTGCTATTTGGTATGTTTGACTCAGTTTAAGTAAAATCTTGTCTTTCTACAAGGCGACATACGTGTCACGTTCTGATAAATGATACATTTATGATGTTAAGGTAAACGTACGTTTTGTTTAAGGACTTTGATACTACTAGAATAAATGCCCATTTTGTTCAAGGGACACTCATGTCCGCCTATGCTTATGAATCTTTGTTTATAGTAATGTTTGATTAAAGTTTTTGTTAAAGAGATCTTTTAATGGTTTAATTAAAATTGTTTATATCAAAGGAAAAATCATACAAAAGGAAAATTTAAAACAAAGTGGAAATTGTTTACAAAAATTTTTTTTGTTATTTTGTTAGCTGTTTGTTTATAATAGCATCTTTCCACATCCCTCACCCGCTGCCTTACCATTTCAGTATCAGCACCTTTGTGCCATAGTATTCTTGATTCAAATATGTAAAATGTAAACATGTTTTGAGTGATAACTATTCTACGAAAATTAGGCCCCTAAATTGTTTTTGTCTTTCGTTGCCATTACCTTAATTTTTACGTTAATGTTTTGTGGAGGACCCTCTGTACATTATCAGATATTGGTAGTTTGTCATCTGCAATGATGTTAATGTGTGGCCGGTCTGCGCGTTAATATATCATTTTATAAATGGACGTAATGTTGATTAATAAAATATTCCTCGACTATATTTGTGTTTTTTTTTTACGTTTAACTTCAGAAAATCCGTTTTATCTAATGACGATAAGTTTATAAGAAGCACATAAAAACAGTACACATATTTTGCAAAACTTCGTATATAACTAAGATGTTTTAACGTTACCAAAACACGGTGGTAGTGTTGCTTTTGTGTGTTCAGTTACCGATGACCTGATTGACTCCAAAAATTCACATCGCGTTAGAAGCAGAAATAAACAAAGTAAATATTCTGCACCTCACCATACGAAGAATAAACAACACTCATAACTTCAAAATATTAAGGTAACCGACAACCAAATAGACAACCAGATCATAACACCCACTGACACACAAGGAACCTTCAGATTCATTCTCCACAAATAACACAGAACTTCCATAGGCAAATTGGACAACACAAAGTAGCTAAAGACGATAAAACAAATAGCGGTGGAAAATGATTTGATAGCCATATGATGGGTGTTATAAAAATATGTAAATGAGAGAAGAACGAACAGTCCACCCCATGTACACAAGGCCTTCAAAACAACATTGAACAACACAACACGCAGACAATGAGCACATGTAAGACACAGCAGAGCAAGAATCCACGGACAAGATACAATGGCACATGCTCATCTGCAACAGTAACACAGTTCACAGAATAGGCAACCTTTTAATGAATCAAGGATTTCAAATAGGAGAAGGCTCTGAGCACTATGGGACTCAACAACTGAGGTCATCAGTCCCCTAGAACTTAGAACTACTTAAACCTAACTAACCCAAGGATGTCACACACATCCATGCCCGAGGCAGGATTAGAACCTGCGACAGTAGCAGTCGCGCGGTTTCGGACTGCGGCGCCTAGAACCGCTCGGCCATCACGGCCGGCTCAAACAGGAGACAGAACTGGTAACACAACACAGAAAAAGTTCGGAACATAGTTAACACCGACAGATGTATTCAACAAAGCAGGCATGTATGAACATACATGCAACACTTGTCAGTCAGTATACAAGATGAACGTTAACAAAATCGACAAACTGCGAGGACGGATTCGTGACTGGAAATAGGGGAAAAAGGTAACACAACACAGAAAAAGTTCGGAACATAGTTAACACCGACAGATGTATTCAACAAAGCAGGCATGTATGAACATACATGCAACACTTGTCAGTCAGTATACAAGATGAACGTTAACAAAATCGACAAACTGCGAGGACGGATTCGTGACTGGAAATAGGGGAAAAAGGTCCTATGAACATGTGTTCTGAAATGCATCGTTGACACGGTAGATGGCCCTGACGAATAATACTTCCTCTGAACAAACGCTGTGTGTTCCTTGTGTGTTGCAGGCTGTGTGATTGACGCAGAGTACTGTAAGCAGCAAATGTTCCGGTATTCACGTTGGCAAGACGCCGAGACGGTGTTTGCGTACGCCCAAACAACCAGAAACTGTCGAGAGGCAGCACGGCTATACTAAGACAAGTACCCTCATAAACGCCAACCAGATCACTTAACATTTCAAGCACTTTTTGGACTCCCCGATGTTATTCAATCTGTATATTAAGAAAGCAGTAAAGGAAATAAAAGAAAAATTCGGAGTAGGAATTAAAATCCATGGAGAAGAAATTAAAACTTTGAGGTTCGCCGATGACATTGTAATTCTGTTAGAGACAGCAAAGGACCTGGAAGACCAGCTGAACGGAATGGACAGTGTCTTGAAAGGAGGATATAAGATGAACATCAACAAAAGCAAAACGAGGATAATGGAATGTTGTCGAATTAAATCGGGTGATGCTGAGAGTATTAGATTAGGAAATAAGACATTTAACGTAGTAAATGAGTTTTGCTATTTGGGGAGCAAAATAACTGCTGATGGCCGAAATAGAGAGGATATAAAATATAGACTGGCAATGGCAAGTAAAGCGTTTCTGAAGAAGAGAAATTTGTGAACATCGAGTATAGATTTAAGTGCCAGGAAGTCGTTTCTGAAAGTATTTGTGTGGAGTGTAGTCATGTATGGAAGTGAAACATGGACGATAAATAGTTTGGACAAGAAGAGAATAGAAGCTTTCGAAATGTGGTGCTACAGAAGAATGCTGAAGATTTGATGGGTAGATCACATAACTAATGAGGAGGAATTGAATAGGATTGGGGAGAAGTGGAGTTTGTGGCACAACTTGACTAGAAGAAGGGATCGGAACGGTAGGAGATGTTGTGAGGCATCAAGGGATCACCAATTTAGTATTGGAGGGCAGCGTGGAGGGTAAAAATGTAGAGGGAGACCAAGAGATGAATACACTAAGCAGATTCAGAAGGATGTAGGCTGCAGTACGTACTGGGAGATGAAGCAGCATGCACAGGGTAGAGTAGCACGGAGAGCTACATCAAACCAGTCTCTGGACTGAATATCACAACACCAACTGGTACTTTACGATAGAAGAACGTGCAGGAAGGCGGCAGAATTTACGCACACCAGATCTGGAGGACCAGGTTCAGCATGATATTGAGACGAACCCTAGTAAAAGCTCCAGACAAGTATTTTGCCAACAAGGTGTTTTAACTTCCCTCCCACTTAATTTGAAGTTAAATTATTATGACTGATTAATAGGTAGTTACTTGAATGGAAGCTTTTGGGCGAGAGAAGTCACTTTCCCAATATTTTTACTCACTTATCTCCCACACTTCTAGGTAGAAATTTTGTTATTGTTTCGAATTCTCAAGGCTATAAAACAAAACGATTAAAAGTTACAGTTCAGAATCATACTCTGCCTGACTCTCGTTGTCGAATTCAGCACCTGGAATAAAATCTCTGTGGCTCTGCAGAATCCCGGCGATCGTCGACTATGAAAATTCTTCAAATAATCAGAGGCACAATCATAGGGCAAGAGGAAGCCGTCTTGGGTGCTATGACGTACTCACTCTGCAACTTGGGAATCAGTGTCCAACTGCGTATCAGTTTCGATAAAGTCCAGAATTTAATCTCCTAAAATAGAGCATAAACGACCGTGGTGCAGACTCTACTGATCTTCCGGGATACAAAGTCCCCTATGAGTTAATACACACCAAATATTCTTCCGAGCCACAGACAAGGGAGAAGTTAAAGTGACCAAAGAATTTAACGTACCTTTTCCATTCATGAAATTATATTTTTTCCACAAATGACCTTCATGGCTACATTTCAGAATAAATCATCCACTTGTATGAGATGAAATGTTAGCATAATTTATCCAATTACATTCGGTATTCAAAATGGCAGCTTACAATAATGCCGTTACTTACAATTCGGTAATTTCCAAGAATCATAGAACGAAGGCTTTCACGACCGGATGACATATCTTCTGTTAAACCTTCCGGGATGTAAGGTCGTGGTCCATGAAACTCTTCAGCTCCTAACGTTTCGTCCAGAGCTGCGCTGGACATCTTCAGAGAGGCGTTTCTCCTCCGGTGAGTCTTGCCGACTGACGGGTCGGACGTCTGAGAGAGACTTATATATCGTAGAAAGTGGGCGTGACCAGAGTTACACGTGATATGCAGAGATAATCTTTGTCAGAGATAAAACTTAACTATCGATCGTAATCTCGTCACGGATAAAACTGTCTAGCAATTCTGTAGTGCTACTGTCCAAATATCGCTAAGTTTCATGGTCTCTTCTTTCCGATTAAAATTATCCCTATGTTTATATATTTCAATTGCTTCTCTACAAAGCCGTGGGTAATAGTTCGTCGTCGTAGATAAAACTTTTGTTTCGGAAAACTTCACTTGATGATTTCCTGACAGAAAAGCGTGTTCTGCTACAGCCGATGTATCTGTTTTTCCTAATTGGCAAAGACTTCTGTGTTCTTTTAACCGTGTATTTACGCTTCTTTTTGTTGTTCCAATATAAACTTTTCCACATGTACACGGTTCAATCCCGCGTCCGGCCGTCCTGATTTAGATTTTCCGTGATTTCCCTAAATCACTCCAGGCCAATGCCGGGATGGTTCCTATGAAAGGGCACGGCCGACTTCCTTCCCCATCCTTCCCTAATCCGATGAGACCGATGACCACGCTGTCTGGTCTCCTTCCCCAAACCACCCAACGAACCATATGTACACGGAATTTTATATACGCCACTGGCTGATAGAAGAGCGCGTTTATCTTTCACAGACCGGAGAACATGACAAATTTTCTTCGTTGGTCTAAAAACAGGTCTAATATCATGTTTACTTAAAATCTTTCCAATCTGATCCGTTACTTTCTTTATAAAAGGGAGAGAGACTGTATTCTTCCATCGTTTTTCGGGCTTATCCTTAGGCTTTTTGTTGTTTGGGTGCAGAATTCTGCTTACTTCTTTCTATGAGTAGCCATTTTTCTCAAAAGCGTGCTTCAGATGTTTTAATTCGACGTCTAGATACTCCGGCGTGCGAATCCGTCTGGCTCTATCAACGAGACTTTTAATCACACCTCTCTTTTGTTGTGGATGGTGGTTAGAGTTTTTATGTAAGTATCTGTCTGTGTGCGCTATTTTTCTAAAAATCTGTTGTTTCAATCTTCCATCTGTCTGTCTCATAACTAAAACATCCAAAAACCGTATTTTGTTATCATTTTCTCTCTCCATGGTAAACTGGATTCTTGGATTTATATTATTAAGGTAGTCAAAAAATTCGTCTAAGGCTTCTCTACCATGTGGCCAGACCATAAATGTATCGTCTACATACCGATACCAGCGAGATGGTTTCTTTTTCCAAGGCTGACTGTTCGAATTTCTCCATGTAGAAATTAGCTACTGCAGGACCCAATGCCTTACCCATTGCTACGCCATTAAGTTGCTCATAAAATTCATTATCCCACTGGAACTGACTGGAAGTAAGACAATGTCTGAAAATAGCAGTCAGATCTGGAAAAATATCTGTTATAAAATCCATAACTTCGTTAACTGGAATCATAGTAAATAAAGATACTACATCAAAACTTACTAAATTTTTTTAAGGAGTCAGAATTAAACCATCAATTTTCTCTATAAAATGACGTGAGTCCTTTATATATGAGTCAGTTTTTCAAATATATGGTTGTAAACGAGTTGCTAGATATCTTGCTATTTCATACGTAGGAGAATTGATAGCACTAACAATCGGTTTCAGAGGAAGGTCCCTCTTATGTACCTTGGGTAGGCCATAGAGTCTAGGACACATAGCTTCAGTCTTCAATAAAGCTCTTTTTTCTTCTTTTTAAATAGAAGTAGCCGATTTTATCAGATTATTTGTTTTCCGTAGTACGCTGGCTGTAGGATCTTTCTTAAGTTTTTTGTATTGCCCTGACGTTAAAAGATTCAAAATTTTGCTTTGATAATCTTCTGTATTTAAAACGACAGTAGCATTCCGTTTATCAGCAGGAACAATCACTATGTCTTCATCTGCATTTAAATCTCTCAGAGCCTTTCTTTCGCCATTGGTTAAATTACTTTCCAGAGGTTTACTGCGGCATAATACTCTGGTGGTTTCGATCCGGATTGCATTTGCAGTTTCTTTGGGGAGAGTACGTATACCTGCTTCTACATTTGCAATAATATCCTCAACAGGAACTTTCGGAGGTGTTATAGCGTAGTTTCCTCCTTTTGCAAGAACTGAAATTTCGTCTTGAGATAAAACTCTGTCTGACTTGTTAATAACAGTTTAGGACATCACTGTATTATTTGTAGATTCTGCATAAGTTTGTAACTTTTCGAACTTCTTCTTATGCCTTATAGTAGTCGTTTCGATAATGGTTTCCATAGATCGAAATGTAAGGCAATCTATTGTTAGTGCTATCAATTCTCCTACGTATGAAATAGCACGATATCTAGCAACTCGTTTACAACCATATATTGGAAAAACTGACTCATATATTAAAGACTCACGTCATTTTATAGAGAAAATTGATGGTTTAATTCTGACTCCTGAAGATATTTTAGTAAGTTTTGATGTAGTATCTTTATTTACTATGATTCCAGTTAGCGAAGTTATGGATTTTATAACAGTTATTTTTCCAGATCTGGCTGCTCTTTTCAGACATTGTCTTACTTCCAGACAGTTCCAGTGGGATAATGAATTTTATGAGCAACTTAATGGCGTATCAATGGGTAAGCCATTGGGTCCTGCAGTAGCTAATTTCTACATGGAGAAATTCGAACAGTCAGCCTTGGAAAAAGAAACCATCTCGCTGGTATCGGTATGTAGACGATACATTTATGGTAGAGATGTCGGTCGATCACGATACACTTGCGACTTCAGGTAACTCCAAAGCCAATAATCGCACGGACTGAGGTCTGGGGACCTGGGAAGCCAAGCATGACGAAAGTGGCGGCTGAGCACACGATCATGACCAAACGACGGGCCCAAGAGATCCTTTCACGCGTCTAGCAATATTGGGTGGAGCATCATCCTGCATAAACATCGTACGTTCCAACAGGTGTTTATCAACTAGGCTGGGGATGATACGATTCTGTAACATATCGGCGTACCTCTCACCCGTCACGGTAGCAGTTACAAAACCAGAATCACGCATTTCCTTTAAGAAAAAAGACCCGATAACGGTAGATGTGGTAAATCCAACCCATAACGTGACTTTCTCGTCGTCCAATGGAGTTTCCACGACAGTTCTGGGATTTTCGGTAGCCAAAATTCTGCAGTTGTGGGAGTTGACAGACCCTCGGAGCGTGAAATGAGCTTCGTCGGTCCACAACACGTTACTCAACCAATCGTCATCTTCCGCCCTCTTTTGAAACGCCCACACCGCAAATGCCCTCAGCTTCACTAAATCGCCAGGTAACAGTTCACGATGCCGATGGATTTTGTACGGATGGCATCAGAGGGTACGCCTAAGTGCCAACCAAACAGTAGTGTATGGAATGCCGGTGCGATGTGCGACTGCACTAGCGCTGAATTCCCCGTGCTTAGACGAACCCGCTACAGTCTCCATTTCCTCCTGAACTGTCTCAGCAGCATTACGCCTTGTGCTCGGTCGTCCACTACGGGGTCTATCGTCTAAAGAACCCGTGGCTTCGAACTTCGAAATCATTCTCGCAACAGCTGCATTTGTCGACGGACCTTTACCCGTTCGAATCCCCTTCCTATGGCGATAGGATCGTAACGCTGAACTAGCACATTACCCATTCTGATAATACAGCTTCACTAAAAGCGCCTTTTCAGGTAACGTCAACATGCTGCGACTGCTGGCGAATCTGATTCTCTCTCTCATTACAGCTCCTTTTATACACGATTGTCATGCGGAGTCACTGACGTTTTGCTGTCCAGCACCATCTGTCGGACATTTTGTGAACTTTGCTTTTTTTGGTTCTAATAAAACCCCATGTCATTCCAAGCACGTGTGTCAATTTTTACCTCTCTATCTACATTATTCCGTGGTTTATTAAGTTTTCAAATTTATACTTACTTTTTGATCACCCAGTATTACAGGAAATATACAGACAAAACGACGATACAGGAGGAGGAAGAAAGTAAACAGAATTAAAATTTGGCGTCAAACCAACATTTTTTTATTTCTTTTTAAAAGAAGATTAAAGTTTAACGCCCTGTCAACAGCATGGAAATTAGGAACCGATCACAAGCTCGGATTACGAAAGGACGGGGAAAGAAATCGGCGGTGCCCTTGTCAAAGGAACCATCCTAGTATTCTCCTGGAGCGATTTAGGGAAACCTTGGAAAACCTCAATGTAGATATCCACCATAAAATCCTTAAAATCAATAAAATTCTAGTGGTTACGATAAAATATTAACGAAGTTAACTGAAGTGTGTGCTTCTAAGTTTAGCAACGTATTAAGTTATTAATGCAACCGATCACTCATCAGTGTAACATTTTCTGCATCGTTGAGATATGCAGAAGTATTGCCTTTGTTTGAAAAAGGAGATGAAGAAATGACGTTAAATTTCCTTCCAAATTCATTTTTGGTAGATTTCTCGAAAATTTTATGGAAGGTAATATGCAGTCGGCTTCTAAACGATCTGACAATAAATGATCTACTGTCAAAGTCGCAGTTCGGAATTCTAAAGGGTTCTGATGTTGAGACAGGTATCTACACACACAGCGAAAATGTTCTTAAATCATTAGACAATAAATTACTGGTTACTGGCATATTTTGTCATGTGACAAAGGCACTTGACTGTGTACATCACAATCAGAATATTACAGTATAACAGGAAATGCTGAAAAGTGGTTCAAATACTATACCTAAGGCACGAAACTATGTGTGACATTAGGGAAGAGACATGTATTAAGCTATCGGGCATCATACATCTGGGAAGCAATTACATGTGGAGTCTCACAGGTTTGTATTTTAGGACTCTTACTTTTTTGCGTATATCAATGATGTTTAATATTTAACATTACCAGATGCCACGTTTGTTTTATTTGCAGACAATACAAACATTGAAATAAATAACAAACAAAGTATTGTTTTAAAGTGGCCGGTTTACGAAATTTTCATGGACATCAATAACTGGTTCCTAGTCAATTCTATGTCACTAAACTTTAAAAAATACACAATATGTAGTTCAAAACTTGTAAGAGGTTTACCCCCTGTATGTGCCTAAAATATGACGTCAAGTAAGTGGAAGAAGTTGACTGTCCTAAATTCTTGGGAACATAGGTTGAAAATACAAGGGGCGATAAAACATTTTCCGTGTGAGGGCGTTGCTGCAGGAGCTCAGCGCGACGCCGATGCGGGTCGATGTGTAAGATTTTTTTTGTCTTATTTCGCATCAAAGAAGACCATTTCATCTCGGATCTGTGAAAGGTATATTAGCATGTCTATTTTTCCTTGTAAATATTTGTTATGTTTTCTGAGCTATTGTATATCGTGCAAGATCTCCTACTTGGAACGAAAGTATAACTGATCTAATTTTATGAAATTCAGAACTTACTGCAATAAGAAACCTATACCTAGAAATAAAGTTTCTAAAGCACTATGCACTTTCAACGCAGTCGGTAGGCTAAATTAAACAGCATTAAACAGTACATGGGAAAACATTTATTGACGATAGAGTATAATCAAATACTGTGATCCGAAACGCTGCTTTCACTGCTGTAGAGTAAATGTTCAGTGTGATTATCATCCACATCGTCACAGAATGTGCAACGGCGAACTATGTTTTGTATGATTCTCTATGAGATTCGCGCTCCGCTCTGATGGTTTAAAATGCTGTCGAAATGCAGTCAGAACGGTACTGTACGGTACTGTTCTTACTGGCGCCGTGTACACAAGGGGCTTTACGTAAACTCAGAGAGAAGGGAACCACAGGCCAGGGCACTGGGCATTCTCTCCGCTTGAAGGTGTCTGTGAGATAACCCTGTTTCGACGATCAAAATGCCCTAGACCACTATCGCTCTGAAACCACAAACAGCGTTCAACTGCATGGGGACGTCCTCCGGAAGTTCAAGCAAGGCGTTGTCCAGGAAGTTCAAATACCACAAACCATTCAAGCAATCTGGCAAGATGTGTGGTCCAGTAAGGTGAACTCCAGGAACTCCGCCCCAAATATTCACTGACAGTCTCACCTGGTAACTCCTCGTACAGGTAGTGCGTGATTTTCAACAGGCCTGTGGTGGTTGTAGACACTTTCTTTCACATTTACAGCTACAGGTTTCTTGTATCGAAACATTCCGAAATCCAACCTCTCATCCTCTACAATATCTCAAATTTTTGAAACGGCTTTCTGTAACACACTATGTTATTATTGTTATTATTTGCGTCGAGACTCTAAAGGACCATGCGAAGCATTCTGCCTTTTTTGAGCATTCTTCCTGATCTTCTACTGTTCTTACAAGTGGATGGAACAGATAGAAATTGTAGAAAAAATTTCTTTATACCACATGCATGATCACAAATATCTGGGTACTCAGATTACCGGTTTCAGTCAGCAATGACCATCTTCAGATTTGCAGAAAACATGGGAAAAAGCACAAATACAACCAGTGGATTGTCTGCAACATAAAAAAATAACATATGCCATGATGAAAGGTATTACTAACATACATATGAAAATTATTCGGTTTGAACATAACGAGGCATACATTGTTTTTTATTTTAAGTGTCATAATATAATGGGCCATAGTGGTATCGTCAACTGATAAACGCAAAATCAGTGCCAACATCGTAACACATATAGAAAATATGATATATATAAGAGTCATCTCGTTAACAGAACTACCGTGTGAAACAAATTTCCGTGCAATAGCCACAAAATGTCAGTGTCGCAAGCTCGCCAAATGTCGCAACTGTATTCTTCAATTATATAATAGTACGAAAAAAGATAAAAAGAAGAATACAATATGTAAAGTCTGTAGCGGTCTTACCAGGAGTATAAGTTAGATATTGGATTAGATTAGTACTTGTTCCATAGAACATGAATACGACACTTCGTAATGATGTGGAACGTGTCAGGTTAATAAAAATGTGTCTATACAAGATATTACATTACACAAAATATTACATGACACTTAATATTTTTAATTTTTGTGGGGGTTGGGGAAATTACGCACTTACTACATCCAAAAATTCATCTAATGAGTAGAAGGAGTTTTTTAATTTCCTTTTAAATGGTATATGATTATCTGTCAGACTTTTGATGCTATTAGGTAAGTGACCAAAGACTTTTGTGGCAGCATAATTTACCCCCTTCTGAGCGAAAGTTAGATTTAACCTTGAGTAGTGAAGATCATCCTTTGTCCTAATGTTGTAGCCATGTACACTGCTATTATTTTTGAATTCATTCGGATTGTTAATAACAAATTGCATAAGTGAATATATATATTGTGAGGCTACAGTGAAGATCTCTAGCTCTTTAAATAAGTGTCTGGAGGATGATCTTGGATGAGCTCCAGCAATTATTCTGATTACACGCTTTTGTGCAATGAACACTCCTTTACTCAATGATTACCCCAGAATATGGTGCCATACGAAAACAGAGAATGAAAGTATGTGTGTGAAGCTAATTTACTCAGATGTACATCTAAGTCACACAGTAATGAAATACAAGAAGTTAAAACACGACGAAGGTTAGATTTAACAAGTAAATTGTTAAGTGAGAATAATCCTAATAAACTTTTGTGGCGAATTTTAGATGAAAATATGATTAGATACGTTAGAACTAGCTTACGGAACACACAAAATAATACAAAAATGATAAAACAAATAACGAAACAGACCAACTGAATGAAAACAGACTGTAGCTAGTAATCAGCGCCCTGTATTGACGTTACCGCCAGAATGACGCATAGGCTAGAAATTGTCAGAGGAAAGTAACCGCCAGAGAGCAGCTCCTACCCCGCGACACGCCGTTCCAGGAAAAGAATGGCAAAACACAGTACTTGTCCTATAACAAGATTATCTAGTCAATGAAATATATAAACAGAGAAGTGACAAGAAAATACGACAGCTATGCCCCCAATATAGGAAAACGAAGTAAACATGTAAAGCACTCTGCACTAGGTAAAGACATATGCAAGATATATAGAAGAGGGGCGTTCAGTGAACCAGTGTCCTTCCTATTAAATGCGTCCGTCGGATCGTCTCCTTCCTCTCTCATCGCTCTTCCTATGTTACCATCCGCACAACACCGATTCCTACACCTTCTACCCCTCCGCCAGTTAGCCCCAAGGTTCCGTCTTCTCCCCTCTTTTCTACCTTCTTTATATGGCAGACATGCCATCGCTCCAACCCCCAATCAACCTCCTCCAATATGCCGGTGACACCGCCTTCCTTGCCCTCGCTCCCACCCTTCAACGCTCTCAACGCCTTCTCCAATCTCATTGTGACCAGTTCGCCACTTGGTGCAACCAGTGACTGCTCAAGGTCAATCCTTCCAAAACCCAGGCAATCATCGTAAGCAAGACCACCACTTCCTTCCATCTCCTGGATTTCAATCTTACCATCTATGGCCGCCCATTAACCTCACCCCACCCTCAAGTACCTTGGCGTCACCCTCGACCGCCGCCTTTCCTGGACCCCCCCATCTCCAGACAGCCCAAGCCAAGGCACGAACCCGTCTCCATCTCCTCAAGCTCCTCTCCAGCTGAATATTGGGTCTGGAACCCTCCACAGTCCTCCACACTTATAAGTCCCTCATCCACCCCATCCTTTGTGATGCCCACCCCGCCTGGATATCTTGAATGCCATGTGCTCCACCTCGCCTATCACATCCATCTCCCAACCCTCACACGGATCCTTTACGACCTGATTCCTTTCCTGCATCTCCTCCTTTTCCTTGAACAGATACCGATCCTTTACTCCTCCCACAAGCTCGATCCTTCCCACCCACATGTCTCTCCCATCCTCTCCCACCCCAACCAGCTGCCACACCTGTACTCTTGCATCTACTCTCCATGTTCACACTCTCCACACCCTTGCCTGAGGTAGCTTCCACCAACTCCACATTCCTGATGATGTCCCCTCCCCCATCTCATTAGTGTGTTCAGTGAGCTGAAGATCATCACTAATGTGCTACAGTGTTCTCTTCATCTATGTGTGTCAGTGTTCTTCTTCAGTGTGCTCCTCTGTTTGCAGTGAAACTGTTCGTCTACGTTTGTGTGCACTGCTGAACTTACTTGTACAACCAGTGCCTTCTGCGAACGCCCTCTTTTCATTTCTTATGTATGTCTCCTGTTTTTACCATTCATTTATGTCTGTTTTCTGTCTCCATGTTTTATATCTGCTATTCTGTGGCTGAAGAGCGGCGCAGATAGGCCGCTGCCGGCCTACCTTTTGTAAGATATTAAAATAACAATAAAGGAAAAAAATCTGTGTCCTAACTTCTTCTCTCCTCCTTCCTGCAACACCTGCAACAAACCCCACCTCACCCACTCCTCTAAATACATAGCCATACCGCCTCCCACCAAACCTGAGCTCACTGTCCACGTCAACCATCCCATCCATCCCAACAACTCCCTCCATTCTCCCCCTACAGCTGAAGACATTATCCTGTAAAACATCCACCAATTCCAATGCTCCCACACTCTCCATCAGATCTCCCTTGTTGTCCACTCCATTTGAATACCTACACCACCTACTCCCACAACCAGGCCCACTTAACCTTAACCTACCTAGACACCCTCATTTGAGCCCCTCTTTCCTCCTCCCCTCCAACTCCCTCCACCCTCCCACTCCCTCCCCCTCCCACTTCCTGGTGTGTCAACAGTATCACCTGCTATACCTCAACATTCAAACCCTCCCTGCCAACAAATACCTCTTTATGCATATCCTTTCCCAGCACCAGATTGGCTCCTTCATCCTGAATAGAACCTTTCTCCAACCTCATCATGTTGTCTACACCTCTCCCTTTCTCCTTCACTGCACCGACAACCCCCTTCCCCTTGCGTGAGGCGGGGTCGCTATGGCTACCTCAAGTATATCCCTGTTCAGCCACAACCCCTGCTCAACTACTTGACTGAACACCTTCTCCCCAGCATCTTTTTTCCCTCCCTCACCATCACTTGTGCCACTACCTATGTCCATCCTGCAGCTCCCTGCCCTGTGCCTTCATTTCAAATGTTGACCATACCTTCTCCACCTATGTGACTGCTGACGGCCTCAACATCCACAGCTGTGACCCTGCCACCCTTTTGTGTTGGCATCAGTTCCTTGCCACCCTCCACAGTGACTTTGTTCCTCTCCCACAGCACACCTGTCCTGAAAGTAACTCCAACCCAGATGTCATCATCGTTTCCCCCAACCCCTTGGTCATCTCACCACAGACATTCTCAACCCTATTTGTAGTGAGCACCTCCCTGTCCTTATCAACATCTCTTCCACCCATCACCAACCTCCCCCCCACCTGTCCCCTACTCTGCTGCCACTGTGAAGTATGTCCACAACTACCACCATGCCGAATGGAATGCCTACCGGGAATCCATTGCCTCACAAGTCAAAAGCCACCCCGTTACCTTTCACCATCCCACTGATATCACTCATGCCTCTTCCTTCCTCCAGAAGGCCATCACTGACGCTGGGGAGGCCCATGTTCCTACCAAACTCATCCACCCTCAGTGCACTACACTTCCTCCACAGGCTGACCTTCTTCTCCATGAATCCCACAGGTTATAACGCTCCCTTCTCTGCACCCATGACTTGGATACACTCCTCCACCACTGCCAATTACAACGACACATCTGAAACCTTCTCATAGCAAAGAAACGCCAGGACTGGTGCCAGACATGTACTTGCCTCAACTCTGCCCTCTATGTCAACTCCTTCAAGTGCTGGTCTGCTTTCCACCACTTTATTGGTAGATGTATAGACCCACATTACCCTCTTCTCCCTGACAACTGCCCCTTTCTTGACAACATCAATAAGGCTAAACATTTTGCTTCCCACCTCTCCAAGGTCTTCCCCATTCCTGACGATCCGCATTTTGATTACTCCTTCTTCCCCACCATCCTTGAACACAATGACACCTCTGTCCCACCATTTGCCCCTTGGATCAGTTAGCCCCTCTAGACATAAACACTCATATCACCACACACGACAATAAACTAGTCCTCTGCTCTAAACACAGCATTGCCCCTTGTCACGACGGTGTCACCTACTTTCACCTCAAGGAGTCACCCCCCTCCTTCCTGGCTGCCCTTGCTATCTGTATAATGTCCTCCTCTCCTCTGGCTTTTATCCTGACCTGTGGAGAACTTCCCATATCCTGCTCTTCCCTAAACTCAAAAACCCAGCTCTGACAACTCTTTCTATAGTTCCGTCTGCCTCACCTGTGTTCAGTGAGGTCTTGAAATCCATCCTCTCCCACCGTATTCATTACCACCTTAACCAGCACCACCTCCTTCCCCTTACTCAGTGTGGCTTCCAGCCCTCCTTCTCAGCTGATGACCAGCTCCTTAACCTTGCTAATCTTCTTTGCCTCCAACTTAACATCTGTCGCTCTGCTATCTTTGTTTCCCTCGACCTCCAGAATGCCTATGGCTGTGACTGGCATCCCAGGCTCCTCTCCAAACTCCAGCCCCACCTCTATCAATGAATTTCGTCTGCATCGTTGCTTCCTTCCTCTCCCATCATCCCTTCTTTGTCACTATCCACAATACCAACTCCCATACCGTCTATCCCCCTGCTGGTGTGATCCAAAGCTCCATCCTTTCCTCTCTGCTCTATCTCCTGTGTACTGCCGATATGCCTAAAACTCCCCCACCTGTTCACCTCCTCCAATTTGCTGATGACACCGCCTTCCTAGTCCTTTATCCTACCCTTAAACAGTCCTAACATACCCTTCAAACCCACCCTGACAGTTCACTGCCTGGTGCAACCAGAGGTTCCTTCACATCAACCCTTCCAAGACCCAGGCAATTACCTTATGTCGTACCACCCACTCCTTCCAGCTCCACGATTTTTACCTCAGCATTTATGGTCACCCTATCCACCTCACTCCTATCCTGAAATACCTTGGACTCACCCTCGACCGTCACCCTCCCCAACTCCTTAATATACTCCAACGCCTGAAACTCCTGTCCAGTTGGACACCATCCTTCACACCTACAAATCCTTGATCCACCCCACCCTCCGTTATGCCAGTGTCACTTGGAGTTCCTCTCCTACCAGATTTCATAAAGCCCTCAAAATCCTAGAATGCATGTCCTCTGCCTCGCTTTCTGTATTCGCCTTCCGTCCTCCACACAAAACCTCTATGACCTCATCTCCTACACACATCTTCTTTTTCTCAAACACATCTCCACCCTGTACATCATCCACAGAATCGATCTCTGCCCCCTGGTGTCTTCTATCTTCTCTAACCGCCCCCCCCCCCTCCCGTCTGTTGCTGCACCTCTACTGTTGTGTCCCACCCTCTCTTCATGTCCACACCCTCCACCTCCTTTCCCAACACAACTTCCAGCACCTGCCCCTCCTCGATCATGAGCTTCTCTCCTACTAAAACACCACCTTCCCCCTCCTGCTCCTCAGGGCTCCCTCTTCCCTTCCTGTGAGTGGTTTCCCCCCTCCTACACTCCTCCCTTTCCTGTGCCACATTTATGGGTCTCTGCACTCGCTCCTGACTTGCCTTTCCTCTTCATCTCCTGCCTCTTGGTGCTCCCCCCGCCCCCCTCTTTTTCTTTTCCTCCCACGCCTTCCAGCCACCTCCCATACTGCACCTTCCTCTTCCCTCTTTTTCCCTCCTCTCAGGCCTCCCATCCTCCGGCACGTCCCTACCAGCAGTTTTTATGCTTCATGTGTACTCCTTCACTTACAGTTTTTTTTCTTAAGTATCTCTAGCTCTTGTGTTTTTATACTGTGGCCGACTTTTAACTTGTGTGTGAGATTCCAGCGTATTTTAAGTGTTCCACATATCACCAACTGTGTTATTTTAACTTAATGTCGACTTTTTTAACTGTCTCCCAATGAACGTCCACAAGTCAGTGTATATTCTAACTTCCAATGTCTCCCCTTACCGTGATTCTATATCCCATATAGGGCAGGGGAATGAAATTACAATAAAGAAAAAATCTGTGATTAAAGCAGGTCTAACAAAGCAACATAGGCATTGGGAACAAAATCACTCTGGCCATGAGTACTTTTACTGGCTCCTGTTTTCTCGCTTTATAAATACCAAGCTCTTCCAACAAGTTGAGTGCACGACCTTTTTGTAGCCTGTGTACAACAGGCATCTATTCTGATGCTCTCTATAGAAAGACCAGTTTCTGGTAAATGCAATTCCAAAGTAGTTTTGTTAAGTGTTATGAATGCTCCTTAAAACTTACGTTTAAGGAGTGTAACATCCACGTGATAAATTTTAGCTACAGTGCGACGAGAGGAAATTATGCCTCTAACAGTTATAAACATTATCTATTCGACACATAAAAACAGTGGAAACGATAATAAATATTAATTATTTATATAATATTTTATGCTGTAATTGGACATATGGATGTGTCTCATACAAAGACAATGATAATCGTAAATTCCTTTTATGATCTGCGTTTGTCTTCCTTTGTTTTTACTTTTTGTTGGTTGGCTTTTGTAGGTTAGGACGCAAGACGCATATCAAACTGAGGTCTATTAAGAAATTGTAATTATTTGTTAATTATTACTTGAGAATAGAGTTCATTATTATTATAAATATGAGTGAATAATTATTTGTAACTTTAATTCCTGAGTGAATAATTATTTGTAACTTTAATTCCTCTCTCAGTATGCATTATCTGTGTTAATTATTATCTTTCCGCTGCAAGGAGCGAAGCCATTGATGATAGCGATTTGTATCGCGTTTTTTTTGTCTGTGTTATCCTTAGAAAAAAATCAAATGTTTGCTTGATGAAGTCTAGATAGTGCACAATACGAAATTAAAGTTTAATAAGCATTTCAAATACTTAGCCTATTTGCTCTAACAATAGGAAGTCTCTATCAATTGTCTGCCGCCATCTTAACAATTATCTCAGCGGCAAATTCAAATTACGCAACTCTGCAGACATAAATGCCGAAGGTAATAAAAATGTGTAAAAATAAATGTGCACCAGTGGTCCCGAACTCATTTTAATGAAAATAATTCCAATCAGACTGGTTCTTTAAATACAGTGCTCATAGCACGATCGTTATAACAAACTTTTCTAGCTGATGTATGGAGCCGAAATTAATTAAGCACGAGTTGCGAAGAATATTGTTTCAGGTAACATACGTCAGTGTTGTGCGCGGCTGATATTCGGTAGTTTTAATGATCATTTTGCTGAAGATAACTATTTCCAACATAATCAATAGTTGTATAGAATCTGTTGTATGAACTGTGATTTTGTGACAGTTTCACAACTTACAGACAACACTTTAACACAACGTTAACTTGGAGTTCTTTAGCAACTTGACCAAATCTTTAGCAGGGAGAAAAAATATTTAGTAATTACTCAATGCAATAAAATAAGATTCACTCTCATAATTGAATATTCTGGCTGCGAGAATAATATTTTAAGTGTTATTTGTGTATATGTGTTAGTTATAAGATTATTTTGTGTCAATTGGTGCTTGTCAGTGATTTATATATTTGTTGTGCTATATTGGTGATACAACGGTTAAACAAAAGAAACAGATTAAACCGAATGAGAATACTGATGCAGAGATGACATCAGAGTCTCAGGTAGAACAATCTACTCCTATTTCTGTCGAATTATTAGAAAATTTAATTATTAATGATAATTTAGTAACTGATGTCCCGACTGAGGAGTTGCCAAAACAAACTGACACTCCTGCATTCAACCAGTTAGGAATTAATGACAATACTTCTTCTGGGCAAGGGGCAGAAGTTAGCAATACTCAAGTTATGTCCATGCAGGATATGCTAACAGCATTATTTGAAAAGTTTACTATTAAAAAACAGGAGCGTGAAGAACAACGCGAGCTTAAAGAGCAGGAGCGTGAAAAACAACGTCAGCAGGAAAAGGAAAAACGTAGACAGGAAAAGCTTATAGAAAAACAGAAACAGGAACTCAGGGACCAAGAAAAGGAAAAGAAATTTATGGAAAATATAAACAATACTTTTCTGTGAAAGAGAAAATGAAATTGTCCGTAGGATAAACCAAGTGTTGGTCGATCGTGATAATGCTATTACTACCCATTTTAAGCAGGAGATCGATGCAATAAAAACCACTATTGAACCGTTAACAAACATTCCAGTTCAGGTCAATCCTCGGATATCCGAAAGCAAGTCCGAACAGAAGTAGCCAGGGTCCTGAGCTCTGAAAATCAAAACTTTGAAAATCTGACAGTATGCAGTAATGACAACACTAGTACTGACAGGCAAAAGATCGCAGGTAATCTAACGGCGAATTTTAATGCACCACAAGGAAGACCAAAGTTTGGCAATCAACCGATATTACCAGAGCAATATGTGATAGCAAGGAACAATAATAGTGGAATGGAATGTACTTGTAATAAAGTAACCACACCACCTGCGAATGATAGCAATTCCATGCACTTAACTACTTTGATGCATGAAGAAAGCCTGATTAAGCATACACAGTTTCCAATATTTAACGAAGAAAGCAGGAAAAATATATATCCAGTAGTTTTCATTCGAAACTTCAAAAGTGTTCTTCCAAAATCATGGTCAGAAGAATAGAAAATACAGTTCGTGGTTTCACATATTTCTGGTGATGCGTCGCTCTGGGCATTAAATGCAGCAGAAACTTGCAAGACTTTCCACGACTTTGAGAAGGAGAATGGCATGAACTGGCATTGATGATACTATGTGTACATACACGTTTTATGAAAATCGGAAACTTATGTTTATTGTCAACTTTCTTAATAGTAAGATCAAGGCTGTTTATGGCGTTATCTTTTTTGATGGCTTTAGAGTATACAGGAATGGTTGTTATAACTGTGATAAATACTATATTGGCCAAACTGGGCTCTCTTAACACGGAGTTTAAGCAGTATTCATAGCCGCGTAACAAAACTAGCCGCGCGGGATTAGCCGAGCGCTCTTAGGCGCAGCAGTCATGGACTGTGCGGCTGGTGCACACCTATGCCTCCCTTGGGCATGGGTGTGTGTGTTTGTCCTTAGGATAATTTAAGTTAAGTAACGTGTAAGGTTAACAACTGATGACCCTAGCAGTTAAGTCCCATAAGATTTAAAATTAAAAAAAAAAAACTACTTTGGAATTGTATTTATCAGGAACTGGTATTTCTATAGAGAGCATTAAGAATAGTATACATATTCTCAATAGGGTGCAAAAAGGCAGTGCCCTCAACTTGTTAGAAGAGCTTGAAATTTGTAAAGCGAGAAAACAAGAGTCAGCAAAAGTGCTCAATAGCCAGAGCGAATTTGTTCCCAATGCCTATAGTGCTTTGTTTGGCAGTGTTGTGCTTTAATCACTAAACACCTCTCGTCTGTATATCTGGTCTATATACTTTCCATCATAGCCTATTTTATTGTTTTAAGCTGTAGGCATTGCACTAGGTGTTTTTGCGTTTTCCCCCGTGTTATGCTGCAGATCTGAGGATGGTCACTGCTGAACGAAACCGGTAGTCTGAGGACCTACATGTCTGTGATAACAGAAGTGAAATAAGAAATTTATTTCCATGATTCTCTCATTTTTTTCTCCATGGTGTGTCTGTTTTCAAACTACTTCGTTCCTGGTTTCTTTGGGACTTCAGTCTCTGACCTCACAACCCACTTGTGTAACTTGTCTCTCGATATGTTCTTGTCTTGAGTGTCTATTGGACACTTTTCTACGTCAAGTCTGACTTTTGTGATCCATGGTATTGTTCCCTTGAACTCTTGCATGTATCCGGAATTCTGTTGGTGAATTTTGTTGGTGGTAGCCTGCTGATGTGTCCGTAGAACTTTAAACTTCTTTTTCTGTCTTCTGCTGCTAGCTTTGACATCTTTTTTGTGGTTTTCGTAGAATGTAATTTGTATCCATCTTCTGTCAGCTTTGGGACGATAATTTTTTTCATGCGTTCGTCCCTCAGTATGCTTTCTGTGTCGCTTTTCGTGTGGAATATTGGTGTCTCACTTGCATACTGTATATCAGGCTACCACACTACGTTGTAGTGATTAATCCTTGTGTGAGTGGACCAACATTTGGTTTGTGCTTGAGCTCGTAGAGTTTTTCCACAAGTATAATAAACACAACAAATACTCATGTCATATACTTTAGTCATCAATGATATATTATCTTTCAATACTTACAGCAGTCTGCGAACGCTGTAATAAGTCTTGGATTACACGATTACACAAATCATGTGGTTTTGAGGCGAAGTCGTCAAGCCTCGTTCAGAGCGCTTTTTCATCCGGAAACGAAGTTCCTTGAAGGTTGAAATGGCTCTAAGCTCTGTGGGACTTAACATCTAAGGTCATCAGTCCCATGGACTTAGAACTACTTAAACCTAAGTGCTGTGACTGACAATTCGCAATTTTTCACAAACACAACTTTTACTGATTTAAGTTCACAAGTTTGATGGCTGAACAACAAACGAAAGGAAACAATAACGATGCCAATAAAGGTCTCCTAATTGAGGCAAACAAAAGTTCCACAAATATTAGTGGTAATACACGCACAGACACACACACACGAGTAACAGTCCAATTCAGAAACGAAGCCGTAATCTTCAACGATCGCAGTACACGAGGTCGGCATCCGGCGTGAACTGAACTTCGGGGCTGGTTCTAGCCCCTAAATAGCTGTTTCCAGCCAATCACGTTTTGGCGTAGTGATACTTCCTGCAGGCTGCGGCTCGAGCTCCCCCTGCAGGAAGTAGTGCTCAGAATGTCTGTTTCCATTATCTTGTATGTAAATAGCCGGTGTTTACCATGGTGCGTTTGGTACGCCTTGGGCATAGACAACCTCGTCCTCTGTGGTGTAATATGGGTTGCCGGCCCTCAGGGGCTACCTTGGCTTCGGTATAACACTAACTAACCTAAGGACATAAAACGCACATCCATGATGGAGGCAGGATTCGAGCCTGCGACCGTAGCAGCAGCGCGGTTCCGAACTGAAGCGCCTAGAACCGCTCGGCCACAGCGGCCGGCCCTTGAAGGTTGTTTGACAAAGAGCGAAAAGGGGAAATCTAAGTTCGCAAGATGAGATGAATATGGTGGGTGCGGAATGACTTCCCAACCAAATTCCCGTATAGCGTTGGTTGTCAGTTCATCAGAATGAGGACTGGCGCCATCTCGGCGTAGCATCGCTTCTCGCAGTCTTGCGGTCGCTGTTCTTGGATTCCGTCTGCAAAGCATCTCAGTTGTTGACGATAAATGTCAGCAGTGATGCATACACAGCACGGAAGTAACACGAAGTGCACCACAGTGTCGGTGTCCCACAAGATGCTGAACATTGTCTCTTGTGGATGTGTACAGGTCTTTGCACAGGGAGTTGCTGCTTTGATTGGGGTCAACGATCCCTTTCTTTTCTTTATGTTAGCATAAAGACGCCAGTAACGATACAGGATAGGAATGTTCGGTGTTGTTCATTAGCCAATTGATGACGAGCAAGGAGAGGCGCACATATTACCACCTGCTGATCTACACGACTTTGGCTTAGAGCATGCGGTACCCATACACACGGTTTTTTAATCATTCACACTGCATGCAGATATCACACAATGGTGAAATGATCACAATTTATCACATTTGTACCATTGTGGACTAATGCGTTTAAACGGTCTTCATCAAAGCATGAACGTGGAGAGTCTATAATGACAAAATGATCCTTCTTGAAATGAGGAAAACATTTTATAGCCGTGCTCTGTCTAATGGCATTATCCTCACATACGGTGCAAGTGTTTCTGGCTGCCTCCATTGCTGTTGCCCCTCTATTAAACTCAAACAGAAGAGTACTTCGAAAATGTTCCGATTTCTCCATTTGGCATTCCATTTTCTAGCGTCCACAGCTTTACTGCTGCCCACAGCTTAGAATGCCCTGTGTCCGTTTGTATCCTGTGTGCCATTCGAAAGGAATCTTAATGAAAATCACTTCTAAAACTAATATTGAATTTTCTTAAACATATATTTTCAAATTAATGTGCTTAAAGGGGATGGCGGCCGTTCGATTTTTCAATCGTATATGAATTTTACAACTTTCACTAACCCCAAAATTAAAGACTGTTTAGTTTTTCTATTAATTGCACTATATTCAAAATTACAGTCCGATACCTTCAGTCATTAGGCAAACACGCGGTCAAAATTCCCCAAATACTCTCAGAGGGTAACATTAGCTTGTGTCACCTCAAGTTAGCGCTATAATCTGAAACCACTTTCAAATATTTGTCGCGAATGCACTACAGTAAAATGTAAAATAACTACAGCTTGTGTTGTCGAAATACTAGGGGCGGTCAGTAAGCAAAGCAATACATTTTTTATCGGCCAATTACGGTTGAAAAAATGCTGAATTTGTTGCGAAATGTTGTGCAATATTACCGCTTCAGCCTCTGAAGTTTCATGAAGTTCTGGTTGATGGCAAAGCTACAGGCAGCCTTCAAAATGGCATCTGTAAAAGCTGTCATTGAGTTTCTTTTGGCGGAAGACCAGAGTATCGCAGATATTCGGAGGCGCTTGCAGAATGTCTACGGAGACTTGGCAGAGAACAAACGCTCGGTGAGTCGTTGGGAGAGGCGTCTGTCTTGATAACAACAAGGTCACGCAAACCTGTCCGATCTCCCGCGTGCCGGCGGGCCGCACACAGCTGTATCTCATGCAATGTTGGAGCGTGCGGACACTCTCATTCGAGGTGAACGACGCATCACAATCGGACACCTCGTTCTTCAACTGGACGTCTCTGTTGGTAATGCCGAGTCATTCGTCCGCCAACTGGGCTACTCGAAAGAGTGTGACCGCTGGGTTCTATGCAGCCTAATAGAAGACCATAAAGAGCAAAGGACCATCTGTGCGGATCTACGAGGGTCACTCCAAAAGAAATGCACACTATTGTTGTAAAAATACAGTTGTCATTCTGCATATGTGAAAGTTTTACAGTGTGTAGATACATCCTTCCTGCTTGTTTTCAAACTTAGTACAACCTGTTTCCGTGAGTGGCGCCGTCACAGCATGTCTTCAAGATCGCTGCTACACTTCGCGTTCGTCAGAAGCAACGTGCTGTTATAGAATTCTCGTGCTGTGAAAAACGAGACAGTGGGAAACATCGACAAGAGGTTGAAAAAGGCGTATGGAGGTGCTGCTATCGATCGCAGTACAGTTAGTCAGTGGGCAAGCAGGTTACGTGATGAAAGCGGGCACGGCAATATTGAGGATTGTCCTCGCAGCGGCAGGCCTCGTACTGCACAAATGGTTCAAATTGCTCTGAGCACTATGGGACTTAACATCTGATGTCATCAGTCCCCAAGAACTTAGAACTACTTAAACCTAACTAACCTAAGGGCATCACACACATCCATGCCCGAGGCAGGATTCGAACCTGCGACCGTAGCGGTCGCGCGGTTCCAGACTTTAGCGCCTAGAACCGCTCGGCCACGCCGGCCGGGCGTACTGCACACACTTCAGACAATGTGCAGAGAGTTAACGAATTGGTGACTGCTGACAGACGCATCACAGTGAACGAATTGTTACGCTACGTTGGGATAGGGGAAGGAAGTGTTTGCAGAATACTGAAAGTGTTGGCGTTAAAAAAGGTTTGTGCCATGTGGGTTCCCAGGATATTGACAGTGGCTGACAAAGAAACGAGAAAAACAGTATGCAGCGAACTTTTGGAACAGTACAATAATGGTGGAAATGAATTTCTTGGAATAATTGTGACAGGTGATGAAGCATGGCTCCATCATTTTTCACCAGAGACGAAGAGGCAATCAATGGAGTGGCGTCATCCAAATTCACACTAGAAAAAAAATTCTAAACCACATCTTCTGCTGGAAAAGTTATGGCTACGGTGTTTTTCCATTCCGAAGGACTCTTGCTTGTGGACACCATGCCAAGTGGAACCACCATAAATTCTGATGCATATGTGACGACACTGAAGAAACTTCAAGCTCGACTGAGTCGTGTTTGACCACATGTCAGTCAAAAAACCATGAGAGCGAACTCTGATGGAGTATACTGAAACACCCGCCTTACAGTCCTGACCTGGCTCCATGTGACTATCATCTCTTTGGGAATCTGAAAGACTCTCTTCGTGGAACAAGGTTTGAAGATGATGACTCCCTTGTGCACGCTGCCAAACAGTGGCTCGAACAGGTTAGTCCAGAATTTTACCGTGTGGGTATACAGGCGCTGGTTCCAAGATGGCGTAAGGCAGTTGAGAGGGATGGAAATTATGTGAAGAAATGAAAATATTGTTCGTAAAGGATGTATCTACACACTGTAAAACTTTCAAACATGTAGAATAAAAGAGGGATTTTAAAAAAAAAGTAGTGTGCGTTTCTTATGGAGTGACGCTCGTACATGAGCGTTACGGGGTTGATCGTGATAGTTTTGTGTCGAACATCGTCACAGGCTGTGAAACATGGGTCATCAGTTCTAACGAAAAGAAAAAAAAACGGAAATCCAAGGAGTGTTGCCACATCACCTCTCCTCCGAAGAAAAAATTCAAAGCCACACCCTCAGCTGGTAAAGCCATGGCGACAGTCTACTCATCCTCCGAAGGGGTTATTCTGTTTGATATCCTCCCATCATAATGCAACGATAAACCCTGAAGCGTACGGTGCTACCCACAGGGAATTGAAAAAATTAGTTCAGTTTGTTCGTTGCCACAAAAATGCAGACAAACTTCTCTTCCTGCACGAGAACGGAAACCCTCACAAAAGCCTGTGCTCCCGAAAGTAGGTCAAAAAACTTTGTTGACTATTCTCCCTCATGCACCCTACAGCCCGGATCTCCCATCTTCCGATTTCCACCTGTTTGGTACAATGAACGATGCACTCCGTTGGAAGCAGTGCATGAGCGATGGTGAGGTCACTGATGCAGTCTGACGTCGACCAGCAGAGAGGCACCATTGGGGTGTACAGGCCTCCTTGTAAGGTTAATGGAGATTACATTGAAAAATAGGGTTTTGTAGGCAAAAGAGTGGGGAATAATATGTTGATCTGGAATCCTGAATGAAACCAACCTGCTTTCAGAAAAAAAAGTGTGTTGCATTATTTATTGGGCGTTTTTCGCAATTTACAAATGACCACTTACCACAGTCCGTCAATTTGGCTGTACTCGGGTTAGAGTTCAAAAACTCATCAAAGCAGACAAGTGATGGCGTCACCTTAGGATTATAAATAATTTTACACTATTGAACTTTCCCCGTCGAAGGAGTGTACGCAGTTCCATAGTTACACGGAATGGTACTAAGGATATTGTTTGAACGTTCTGGACTAAATAAGGAACAACGTGGTCATTTGAATAAAGATAAATGTTGAGCACGTCCCATCGTTATTCAGTATTGTCTTCTCTTTCCATTTGTATCCTTAGTGAAGTAGATGATAAAGTTGTAAGGATTTTGCAAAAAATAAAACTATATGGCTATATTTAACTATAAACGTTTATTACTCAAGATGGTACAGATAGAGATACAATAGATGGAAGCGTACGCTGGTAGCGAGGAGAGGAAGCGGTGATGTTGAGCAGTTGTGTAGTCATGATGAGCAGCAAGGTCGGTGTCCATGTGGTGTTTGGCCCGTGGTGGGAGCTCAACCGAAATAGGCGACTGGCCCGCCATACACGTAGGGGTACCCCGCGTAGCCCAAGTAGAACGCCTCCTGGCCCTTCAGCGACTCCTTGGCCGCGGGAGCGGCGGCGGCGGTGGCGGGGGCGGCAGCGGGGGCGGCCACTGGGTACGGCGCGGGGTACGGCACGGCCACGCTCACCGCCACCAGGGCCGCCAACACCACGAATAGAGCCTGCAGAACACACCAAACACCACCAATGTTAACAACAACTGTACAGAGATAAATACGAGGGCTGTTCAGAAAGTAAGCTCCGATTGATCGCGAAATGGAAACGACTATGATAATCCGATAAAGCTTTGCACAGATGTGTTGGGCAGTGTCTCTAGTATGACCCTAGATAGCATCACGTCACTCCTCTCATTTCTGAGCTCACGGTGATCGCGTAAAGTTGTCTAGAGAATAGTGTCTCCCGCCAAGTACGAGGACCTGGTGAGAAATTTCGCCTGAAGCTATACAGCCAACATTACATAACTGTCGTGCAGTTTCTTCTACAAGGCAATATTCTCAGCCGCATTCTGAAGGGGCAATGAAGATGCTCCTGCATCGTTTTCAATTGGAAATGTTTGACTACCCACAATACAGCCCGTAATTGACCCCCCCTGCGTTTCATTTCTGCTCACATGAACCGCTGGCTATGAATACAACATTTTGGCACAGAAAACGAGCTGTAGGCCAGCGTAGAGAATTGGCGGAAAGCACTGGCGGCTGTCTTTTATGATGAGGGTATTGGAAAGTTGGTACAACGCTACGACAAATGTCTTAGTCAGAACGGCAACTACGTAGAGAAGTAGCTGGATGGTGTAGCTAACTGTTAAAAATAAAACATTTCTAATTTTCACTGTGGTTCCCATTTCGCGATCAATCGGAGCTTACTTTCTGAACAGCCCTCGTATATTGCTTCATCGTCATCCTTTGGTACAATAATCTATCTACTCGAATACGAAACAACAGTGCCTATGTTATTGAGAAGTAGGATAGAATGTTCTGTCAGACATATAAGCGTAATTCTTAATGACGCAAGGATTGTTATTTCGTATTTATTCACAGATACCAGACTCTCGACGTTCACTAAATATGCCTTGGACTAGAATATGCAACGTACGAGTGCAGTTTTGAGACACATGAACGACGATATATGGAAGTTTGAGTCGGGCCGTGATTCATGCATGGATAGCCGAAGCGGTTAAGGTAACCGCTCGCGTAAAGCGGGAAATCTGGGCTTGAGTCCTGGTCCGGCACGACTTTTCACCGTCGTAATTCTAATATACAGCCGACCTTGGTTCAAATTCTCAACGGCAAATACATTTCCTATATATTTACTAGAGATATGTACCTTAAAATATTTGGTGAGAATCTGAAACATTCCATTCTTCTATAGGGGTGGTTGAAAAATTAAGGTAACAAGACGTGTGCTAGATAAAGTTTATACAGGAAACAAAGACGTGTGCAACGTGACTAAAGTGACGATTCATATTACTTTTCTGCATAATTACCAATGTTGTAAGTCTCTTTTTTTTCGTCAGGAAACAAGTCTTCCGAAACAGAAAAGGAATCAGGGTCCCGTTCTGGCAACGACTTCGCATTTCTGAACATCGTCATCGGTTCTGGAACATTCAGATGCTCCTTTAGCGAAACATTTTCTTTCAGAGTATTCTGATAGAATAGCCCCATACTTAGCAATCATGTAACCGGATAGCCCAACGAAAGGTCCGGGTCTAAGGACTAGAAAAATGCACAGGTCACACCAAAACTTGAGAAAGAAAATAAGATCAGTCTCCTGAATTACGGACCCATATCACTGACGTCGATTTGCAGTAGGATTTTGGAGCGTATACTGTATTCGAACATTATGAATTCCCTCGAAGAAAACGATTTATTGACAAACAGGCAACACGGATTTAGAGACTATCGTTCTTGTGAAACAATTAGTTCTTTATTCTCACGATGTAATGAGTGTTATCGACAGGGGATCTCATATCGATTTTTAGATTTTCGGAAGGCTTTTGATACTCTTCCTCTCAAGCGATTTCTAATCAAATTGCTTGCCTATGGTCTAACGCCTCAGTTGTACTTCTGGGTTCTCTATTTCCTGTCAGAAAGGTCACAGTTTGTAGTAATCGACGGAAAGTCATCGAGTAATACAGAAATGATATCTGCTGAACCCCAAGGAAGTGTTATAGTCCTATGCTGTTCCTAATTTATAAGGAGCGGTCAAAAAGTTTCCTCTCGAACGCCGTGTAGAACCATTATGTCAACAAGGCAAAATCGCCATGAGAATTGAGACAGTTATCCCACCAGCGCACAAAGTTACCCATTTCGTAAAACACCTTGTCCCGCTGCGTGAAGAAGTCCATAATTCCCTGCTGCACATCCGTGTGTGATAGGAATTGTCGACACCTCAAGGTCTTTTTCAGTGACCGAAGACGTAATAACCACATGGGGAGAGATCAACAGAGATCAGGACTATAAGGCAGGTCCCCGGGTGTTTACCACTTGATTTGGCACAACTTCTACTATACGACGTTTCGATATGGGACGTGAGTTATCCAGAAGCGCAAGCACATCCTGTCGCACAACAGTGGTTTTTAACACATATGCTATCCCATACACATTCTTCATTCTCCGATGGACGTCTACAAGTGTTTTTCCTTCGGCAGCCAAGAAAAGAATAACAGCACTTTGGTCCAGTTTGGACGCATCTGGTAATAAAGTCGCCAGAGTTCATCGCATTTATCGGACGGACGTCGGAAAGACACGAATGCCACACTGGTACCTTGCGTACAAGTCGCTACTTATATACCATCGTAGTCGCGCTACGTTGCGTGTACGTTGTAGACAACATCCTCTTGCCGGCCGGAGTGGCCGTGTGGTTCTAGGCGCTACAGTCTGGAGCCGAGCAACCGCTACGGTCGCAGGTTCGAATCCTGCCTCGGGCAAGGATGTGTGATGTTCTTAGGTTAGTTAGGTTTAGTTAATTCTAAGTTCTAGGCGGATGATGACCTCAGAAGTTAAGTCGCATAGTGCTCAGAGCCATTTGAACCATTTGAACAATGCCTTCAAAATGAAATTCTTTGATCACCCGTTAGACATAAACGGTTTAGGAGACAATGTGAGCAGCCATCGTAGATTCTTTGGAAATGGTGTTGTCATTCACCGTCTAGTAAAGTCGCCAAAATGTCAAAAACAGTTGCAAAATCATTCACATCTCCTAAAACCCCAACAACAGCGAAATGATGACCTTACACCACGCGTGTCGCTTTTGTGTGGCTTGCACACTGAAACCCATAGATATTAAAATCGCCTGCACTTGAACGCTCGATAGCGCGGAGAACTGACTTCCGGAGTGATATAGGAATTAATACGATCCTGAGAGACGTATAGCGCCATGTTTATGACATTTCCCGATGCCACGATCACTTTAAAGCTCCAGTACAGACACATAGGCATTTCCATGAGTGCTAGTTTGAGACATTTCCATTATTCGTATAATGGTATACCACACTTGAACCTTTTTGGCAGATATCAACTTATATTCCCGTCTCCATCGATTTCAGACAACCGTCTGATTAAAATGTGGATTGTGCTCAAGGTAATCCCCATTTTAGTTACACTCCTAGGTTTGTAGATCGAGACGGTCGACGGTAAGTTGTAGCATAGCTTAGATAGCAAAAGGTTTGCTGTGGAAGCCCTGTACTGGCTTCAGTAGTCAAAAAAGTCTCACTATGCCACAATTCATTGAATACTAGAACAATTACCTAAGGAAGCACAGTGCGGTTATCTTACACTCTCCTTAGTTTGAAAATGAGCATAGCAGAAAATGATGCCGGACGGTGTGGCCGAGCGGTTCTAGGCGCTTCAATCCGGAACCGCGCTGCTGCTACGGTCACAGGTTCGAATGCTGCCTCGGGCATGGATGTGTGTGATGTCCTTAGCTTAGTTAGGTTTAAGTAGTTCTAAGTTCTAGTGGACTGATGACCTCCGATGTTAAGTCCCATGGTGCTTAGAGCCATTTGAACCGTTTGAACCAGAAAACGATGCAGGATATTCGGTTATGGGGCATACGTAGTACCTTCTCGTCCAGCATCATAGTCTCTAGCATTTAGTCCTTAATCGAAAAGCTGTATGTTAAGACAAATTTTATCAGTGTTCAGTCTTAGCTAAACGTTTCCCCTTCTCAACATTGAGCGCTGTGCTATTTAGATTCACATCCGATAATTCTGATACACCTTTCATAATTTCCGAACGTTAAGATAGTTCCTCAAAGAAACATACTCGTGTGCAGTGCGATTACTGGACAAATGTTTTTCCTCTATTCGTGCATAGAAGTCTCTATCATTTTCCAGTATGGCAAATTTGACCAGTTCTACGTTCTTAACTATCTACAGCTCTACAGTGTACTGCTGTATGTAAAATTCCGGTAATCGGTTGGTTGGTTTGAGGAAGGAGACCAGACAGCGTGGTCATTGGTCTCATCGGATTAGGGGAGGATTGGGAAGGAAGTCGGCCGTGCCCTTTCAGAGGAACCATCCCGGCATTTGCCTGGAGCGATTTAGTGAAATCACGGAAAACCTAAATCAGGATGGCCGGACGCGGGATTGAACCGTCGTCCTCCCGAATGCGAGTCCAGTGTCTAACCACTGCGCCACCCCGCTCGGTCCCGGTAATCCTGATTTATTCTTTCCGCACTTCATCTCAGGCGAATAAAATAACAGTTCCTCGAAGACTGAGAGAAACAACCTGCAACCGTAGCAGCAGTGCGGTTCCAGACTGCAGCGCCTAGAACCACTCGCCCACAGTGGCCGGCGGTTTTCGATTGTATCATAAGTAAGGGACACATATGAGGTTTTTTGAAGAACTGTTGGAAACCGTATAGAGCACTGGGAGGCTCAACCACTGGAAAACTGAAACCCAAAATCTGTCTTACTGAAGAAGCAAAAAGATTTTGTGGCTCTTCATTGAACGAGAGCTCTCTTGCAACAAAATCGTTAAAGAAATTCTACGTCCTTCCAAAGACGTTTGACAAATACGTTTTACAGTTGAAATGAGTGATCTAGGAGACACACATTTCACTTCAAAATCCGAGTCAACATTGGAGAAAAGTCTTAAATAAATGATTCGCAACATTTGTGGATTTACATTCATATTAAAATGAGACATTGCTAGTAACGGGGAAAAATTAGTGCATTGAAGAACGGACACGATATAGTTCAATCAGTAACTACAAAAAGCCTAATATTTACAAAACAATACGCGGAAATGGTGGAAATAACTGAAACGTGGTTTATGAGTAAATCTTCAAGTCACATCAGCAAAGTTAATGTAGTCCATGATGAATGTTATAGGTTGAATTTACCAACGTTAGATATTATCAACTTTCAAATAAAAAGCGTAATCCCTCGTCAAAATCGAAGTTTCTAGACGTGCAGCATACGATCGGAAATGGTTAGGGAATGTAATTAGCTGTGCCAGTTTCAAAGGAAGCATCCCGGTGTTTGTGTCAAATGTCTTAGGAAATTCACAGAAAATCTGAATGTGAATAGCCAGACGGGGTTCGAAACACCGCCCTCCCGAATGCCAGTCCAGAGTGTTACCCAGTAACTCCGAAATACTTGGAAAGGTGGTTTACATGACAAGCAAGTACACCAGCTTCAGATTCAAAACAAACTTTTGATAATAGAGATTTACAGGAAAGCGTTTCGTAGGTCTATTTCGGCATGGAAATTTTGATAACAAACGAAAGTACGCAATTTACAGGCGCCCTGTTGAATTATAAATAATTATAGAAATTATTTCATGTCCCGAAAAGTGGACGATCCAGACCACACATAAATTAACTATCCTGCAACCAAAGACATGAATCACCACGCTGAAGAAACTGTAGCTAGTTCGCGATTGATGCTAAACTCTTCCTAATGCTATACCTGCCGGTATCCTGGGATCCTCAGGATCCTGACAGGATGGGTACACGGATGATACTCACCAAGTACTTGTTCATTGTTGGTTGAGCGTGTGCTGAGCGGGCCACCAGTGGAGCGTCTGCTGTGTCTTTGGCGGACAACTGTGCCCTCCGAATCCCGAGTGGCACATTTATAGGCGAGCGGGTGATCGCTCTCCCCACGGCCCAAGGACGAGGCGGGGTCGCCGTCTGGCCCGGATACGCCGCCGAATCGCGCCCGGTGGGCGTTCCAAGAGGCCGTAAAAATTTAGGGAGCCATGCTGTCGACTTCCTTATCTGCGACGAGGTGACACTGACCCCAAAACTGGTGTCTGGGGAAACGGCCACATGTGTCACACGAGAAACGCTCCAGCTATTGTGCTGCTGAATGTTTGTTAAAATAATTATTTAACACCATAACGTTCATGTTTATAGATTGATGGTTCCGACAGTATCAGTGGATCAATGGGAAGCCAGGAGGGTCATGGATTGTCTCTTTGACTGTTTCTTTTGATGGTCGTATTGATGATTTTCTTAAAAGCAATTGTTCTTATCTTCGTCTAAAGTCACTGGTATTATATTTACTAGTTTGTGATGAGTTTTATCGCCGATATCTATTAGGATTCCCTAACCTATGTAGTTTCATAATTTAATGTAAATTTCATTTGGCAAGGAGGTACTGAAGAGAATTGGTGAGACACGAAATTTGTGGTACAACTTGACTAAATGAAGGGATGAGTTGGTAATACGCATTCTGATGTATCAAACGATCACCAATTTACGAGTACTACTGGAGGGAAGTGTGCAGGGTGATGATGTTTGGTTTGTGGGGCGCTCAACTGCGTGGTTATCAGCGCCCATACAATTACCCAATCTTTGCTCAGTCCGATTTCGCCACTTTCCTGGATGATGATGAAATGATGAGGACAACACAAACACCCAGTCATCTCGAGGCAGGTAAAAATCCCTGACCCCGCCGGGAATCGAACCCGGGACCCCGTGCTCGGGAAGCGAAAACGCTACCGCGAGACCACGAGCGGCGGACAAGTGTGGAGGGTAAAAGGTGTAGACTGAGAGCAAGAGATGAATACAGTGAGAAGTTTCAGACGGATGTAGATCGCAGTAGTTATACGGAGATGAGAGTGGCATGGAGAGCTGCACCAAACCAGTCTTTGAACTGAAGATCTTCCAGTATGTTCCAAAGTGCTTCACTTTATTCGTTTACTATTTGATCCGTTCTCAAGAGATCTTTAATATAAATTTTTGTATATTTTGTTATGAATTCTACTTCTAAAAATTTCTCGTCAAAACTGATGGTAGCATTGGTTTTAATAATTTCCATTCTCAGTTTCGTAAGTTCTTTCTCCTGTATGAATGCCTGGCTCAGCCTGCATTTTACGATGTACGACACATTTATTAACTGGAAAGCGACTGTCGTTGCTGAATTTGTTAAAATACACTATCTTATCGAAAGTATCGGGCCACTAAGTGGGCACTAGTGTAAGGCGTGTCTAGGCTTCACCTTTATGACGACCTGAACCGTGCTGGCTACACTTTCAGTGAGGTGTCTGAATGTCTGTGGAGGCGTGGCAGCCGAAACCAGAGAACGTAATGATGATGCATGCCGGGGTGTGGTGGAGTGAAGTCGACGTCATAACTCATCCCAACGCTGTTCTATCGTGTAGGTTTCTGGATTCTGGGCAAGCCAGCCCATTTTAGGAATTTTATTGTCCACAAACCATTCACAGATGCTGCTTTAAGGCAGTGAGCACAGTTTCCTAACTGTTCCTATACTGTACGCAGTAAACAACGCAGAAAAATCCGTTCATTCCCTTCCGCAATTAACGTTTTTTTAAGCCCAATAAGGAGGCCACACTGTCCCCTCCGTAGTTTACTGTTGGCACTACACATGAGAGCAGGTAAATTTCCGAAGAGTTCGCCGACCCAAATTCTTCCTTCGTATTCCGGCAGGGTACGGCGTCATTCCTAAGTCCAAATCACTCGTTTTCATCCACTGTTCAGTGACGTCACTGTTTACAAACCACCACGTGCCGCATAGCAGTGACTACAGAAATGTGTGGTTTGTGAGGAGCTGCTTGACCATAGGACCCCATTCTCCTTACAAGCAATGGTTGTGCTAACTGGATTGCTGGCGGCACTTTAGAACTCACAAGTTATTCTTTCCCCAGATTTAATGAGATTTTGTACAACAACTCTCTGCAGTGTTCTATGGTGTCTATCCGTCAGTACACAAGGTCATCATGGTATAGGATTAGCGTGGTTGTACCTCCACGTTTCCAGTTTACAGTCACGTCAACAACAGTCGACATGGGCAGTTTAGAAGGGTTTGCATACTCAGGCGACATCCGATCACTAGCCCACGTTCGAAGTCACTGAGCTCTTGTACCGATATACTGTACAAAGTCAGATAAAAAATAAAGTAAAATGAGAATAGTGAAAAACGCTGAAAATGCGCCTGAAATTAGCTCTCATAATGGTAATTTATAATATAATGAAATAATAATGATATAAACAGACTCTGTAAGATAACTGTATAGGACTTCTGTATTAATTATTCCTTTACTCGCTGACCAAAGAAACTAACAAGTCCAGCGTTATTACTCACTCTCTACATCTACATCTACATACATAGACCGCAATCCACCATACGGTGCGTGGCGGAGGCTACCTCGTACCACAACTAGTATCTTCTCTCCCTGTTCCACTCCCAAACAGAACGAGGGAAAAATGACTGTCTATATGCCTCTGTAAGAGCCTTAATTTCTCTTATCTCATCTTTGTGGTTTTTCCGCGAAATATAAGTTGGCGGCAGTAAAATTGTACTGCAGTCAGCCTCAAATGCTGGTTCTCTAAATTTCCTCAGTAGCGATTCACGAAAAGAACGCCTCCTTTCCTCTAGAGACTCCCACCCCAGTTCCTGAAGCATTTCCGTAACACTCGCGTAATGATCAAACCTACCAGTAACAAATCTAGCAGCTCGCCTCTGAATTGCTTCTATGACCTCCCTCAATCCGACCTGATAGGGATCCCAAACGCTCGAGCAGTACTCAAGAATAGGTCGTATTAGTGTTTTATAAGCGGTCTCCTTTACAGATGAACCACATCTTCCCAAAATTCTACCAATGAACCGAAGACGACTATCCGCCTTCCCCACAACTGCCATTACATGCTTGTCCCACTTCATATCGCTCTGCAATGTTACGCCCAAATACTTAATCGACGTGACTGTGTCAAGCGCTACACTACTAATGGAGTATTCAAACATTACGGGATTCTTTTTCCCATTCATCTGCATTAATTTACATTTATCTATAGTTAGAGTTAGCTGCCATTCTTTACAACAATCACAAATCCTGTCCAAGTCATCTTGTATCGTCCTACAGTCACTCAACGACGACACCTTCCCGTACACCACAGCATCATCAGCAAACAGCCGCACATTGCTATCCACCCTATCCAAAAGATCATTTATGTAGATAGAAAACAACAGCGAACCTATCATACTTCCCTGGGGCACTCCAGATGATACCCTCACCTACGATGAACACTCACCGTCGAGGACAACGTACTGGGTTCTATTACTTAAGAAGTCTTCGAGCCACTCAAATATTTGGGAACCAATCCCATATGCTCGTACCTTAGTTAGGAGTCTGCAGTGGGGCACCGACTCAAACGCTTTCCGGAAGTCAAGGAATATGGCATCGGTCTGATACCCTTCATCCATGGTTCGCAAGATATCATGTGAAAAAAGGGCGAGTTGTGTTCCGCAGGAGCGATGCTTTCTAAAGCCGTGCTGATGCATGGACAGCAACTTCTCTGTCTCAAGGAAATTCATTTTATTCGAACTGAGAATATGTTCGAGAATCCTGCAAGAAACCGATGTTCAGGATATTGGTCTGTAATTTTGAGGATCCGTCCTTCTACCCTTCTTATATACAGGCGTCACCTGCGCTTTTTTGCAGTCGCTCGGGACTTTACGTTGGCCAAGAGATTCTCGATAAATGCAAGCTAAGTAAAGAGCCAATGCGGTAGAGTACTCTCTGTAAAACCGAATTGGAATCCCATCAGGACCTGGCGATTTATTTATTTTCAACCCATTGAGCTGCTTCACAATCCCAGGTATGTCTATCACTATGTCCTTCATACGGGAATCTGTACGAGACTCAAACGGCGGTATGTTTGTACGATCCTCCTGCGTGAAAGATTTCTCAAATGCTAAATTTAAAATTTCAGCTTTCGTTTTGCTGCCTTCCGTTGACAGGCCAGACTGCTCAGTGAGTGACTGGATGGAAGCCTTCGACCCGCTTACCGATTTTACGTAAGACCAGAATTTCCTTGGGTTTTCAGCAAGATCTTTTGCTAAGGCATGACGGTGGTAGTGGTTGTATGCTTGGCGCATCGCTCTCTGTTCTAGTCTTGAAGCTAACATACGCTACGGCGCCCATTACACATTGTAAGTTGTAAATTTCAAATAATATACGTTATTGTATGCTGATTGTGTATTTTTTTCTTCATATGCCGAGTGACCTTCATGCAGAAATAAAAATGTTATTTGTAAGGTTTTCAGCACGCTGGATAAACGACAAGAACGGTCGAACAATCGACCAGTCTTGGCAGACATCTTGCGTACGAAAAATTTCATTATAAATTTCATTGCGTTCCGTCATCAACGGACCCATTAAAAGACTTGCACCATAATTGTTAAGGAAAAGTAAGTGAATATTGAAACGTCCCCTTAAAACAATTATATACGACTGTGCTTAAACTGACACACAATATTTTTTAGCGCAACGCAATCTGACTTTCAGAAATCCCTACAAAGGAATGGCCCTGACTAACATTAACCTGTACCTTTCACAAATCACTTACCTCACCAAAAATCTTCGTTACTCGAACTACTGCAATACAGCGAGCGCCACTACTGCCAGCTAAATAAAATATTCAAACTACTGAAGGCACTAACTACTGATAGGCATAGTTAGCAAATGAAAGATTTTGATAGAGAACAAACAATGTATTTACCTTAACAGTGTTGAAAAATCATAATATATATAGCAGTTCATGCCATACAATCTTACAAATTTCAAATCTGCGCCATTTCTCTCCCCACATCCACCACTGCTGGCGGCTCACCTCCAACTGCGCAACGCTACGCGCTGTTCACATCCAGCTGCCGCTGCCCAACACTACAATGGCAGACAACAATGCAAACTAGCTACAGACTGCACACAGCACAGCCAGTGATTTTCATACCGAGCGCTACGTAACGTTGCCGATAAGAGAACATAAACAGCCTACTTACAATATACTATTTTATGTTGTACGAAAATAAAAACTAAGAACATTGCATTAAGATCAGATATTGGCCGCTTCCCGGCAAGACGAAGATTATTACCTTAAGAAAAAGGGATATATTTTCTTTCAGTACAAGTTTTCTTTTAATTAAGTTTCACTACAGTAAAGATATACTGCAGCAATATTTTAATGTATTAACACGAAATACAATCCCCGAGGTTAGGTTTAGGTTTTCTTGTCGGTATGAACGCTCCACGTAGACCTGCAAAAAAAGCTAACTGCGAAAGCGCCTCACGCAATCCTATATTAACAAGGCGGTGAGCCGGGCGCTGTTGAATAATCTGAGTCAGAGAATTATTTTACGAAACTATAGATTCAGGCCCCACATATTATCATGGTCTTTTCTTGTGTCCGCTCCGCCAAACAAGTGCTCTATTCACGCTCTTGCCGGGCGTAAATATCACTAAAGTTAAGTGGTAAAATCTTACATTCGTTGAGTACACTGTAAGTATACTTACGACGGCGTACGGACCTGAGCAGTAGCGGCACACTCTCCTTGGCCAACCCATTCTCCTGTTACAGCTTCTCTGCTGCTAATGCAATACTCCCCACATCCTTTTACAGAGGCAGGTCCGCCTCTAGTAACATCTAGTGGTCAATTCCGGAAACTTTTGATAAGCTATTGTAATTTTTTATTTCAAACACAATGAGGTTTACAGTTTTAGATTACCGGTTTTTACAGTTGCAAACCGTCATTTTCAGATCACGGTGCGACAGAAACATGTACTGTAGCTCGATGATGGCTTGATGCAGTTGAAAAAGGCAGCCTAAAAATAAATGTGAATGTGGTTGGAAATAAAAATTATTTATAAATCTGGCAATCAAAGTTATCTTTACACTATAAAATTTTCATATTTCATAAAACTTATGTTTGACATGTGAGTAAATGTGATCTCCAGGTTTCTTCGATGTAGATTTAACAAATATATTGCTATCAACAGCGGCCAGATTCTTGTAGATGACGGTGCAGATCGGTAAACATTCAGTGCTTTCATTTATGAGTGTTTCGCGGTAAATATTCAGTGCTTTCATTTATGAGACTGTTTCGCGTTCTGTGACGTTTCCAAGGAAAGACTTTTCTAAAAATGTGAGATTAATATGATATCGCACTGAGATTGTACTCAGCTGAAAGTGGCAGGTCCTTGCCCATTACAGTACTACCGATTTTATTTATTGTTAATATCAGTGTGCTGCACATACCCTTGTAGCCCGGAATTAATCCTTCAGTGCAACAGAATGTCCACTGTTCTGAAACATGTTGACAGATTAAAGTCCTGTATAGGGTCATGTGTTCGGTGGCCATGCTCCTGTAATCTAGTGTACCCTGGCATAGCTGACAACCCGTCTTGACAGCCTCAGCTCTGAAGTACTTCTCTCCTATGCCCTTTTCAGACTCCACAAAAACTCCATTAGTCATGATAATGAAGCACGTCTCGATAAATGGTTTAGCTACAACATAGAGGATGCTCCAGAACATAACTTTTACTCTGTTGCAGCATGTGCGGACAGGTACCAGTGTTCCAGTCCCAGCCTAACAAAAAAATGGTTCAAATGGCTCTGAGCACTATGGGACTCAACTGCTGTGGTCATAAGTCCCCTAGAACTTAGAACTACTTAAACCTAACTAACCTAAGGACAGCACACAACACCCAGCCATCACGAGGCAGAGAAAATCCCTGACCCCGCCGGGAATCGAACCCGGGAACCCGGGCGTGGGAAGCGAGAACGCCCAGCCTAACAGCAAAAGTTTTAATCTGTCACGAAGTTTCATATTCACAGAACGTTCTCAACGTGAAATGTAATCAAGTACAATGCACTCATATCAAACAACACAGACTGTTCCGATTTATGTGACAAATTATTATATTCCTCTATTTTTTGTTATCAATATTCATTACAGCAAGCACTTAGGTTGTTAAAGTAATACTATTGAACTATATCTACAGTTCTGTAATATTCCTAAATTTACAATGGTGCTGCTAAAGCTGTTAACGTCTATTTCAATCTTGACTCATCTTGAGCCGTCACACCCTCCTAATTCTACTGTTGTTGTTGGCAGAGCTTCTGCTGTTACTATTACCACTGCCGCTATCATTCTTCTCTCATTAATGATCACCGGTTTCTTCTAGGAGAAATATGTTTGATAATGAAACTTGTTTAATAATTCTGAAGAAGGGAAAAAATACAGATAGAGAGAGTACTGTTTATTATTGACTGTAGCTTAATTCATACATTTTCGAGACGAGACACCCAACTCTGTCGAAGTGCAAATTCAAAAATTCACAATTTGGATATGTGGTGAAAGAAAGACGTTGTCGCTTTGAAATGAGTCATTCATAGTTTTCACTGTTATGCGAACTCAGTCAGATTAGGAATATTGTCAGCAGAAATCAAATATTAAATGAACATGGTGATTACGATCGTATTTTGGAATTTCAGGGCAGCCAATCTACTTCTTGCAATTTTCAGACAGGAAACGAGATGCCCCCTGTCAACAAAGCTTCCATCACTTAAGATTGTACAGCAATGAAGAAAACTGTGATGTAGTGGGAAGTGATCATAATTTTAAATCTTTTGTTTAACAACTTGACAGAGATTTTATATTGCGACTAATCTTGAAATATTTATGAGAGCAATGCGTTAAAATGCAAAAAAAAGTCCAGTAATAGAGTGCGACCTATCAAGGCAAAATACAAAAACCATTACAATTAATTAAAATCCAAAATCAGGTAAGTGGGCGCCAAGATACTAACCATACGTATAACATAGTAAAGTTACACTGGGGCAACCCATGGAATGAGAACAGTTTAAAAACACGTACCAGATTAAAAATGAATTGACTGCAAATGGGCCAGAGCACCAAATACAATCTTGCTATGATGGTGCGAAAAAGTATATAAACGCTTGCTCTAAATAAGTGTACCCACAGTGTCACTGCCAAATAATACGATGAAAAGGAATTAGAAAAGTAACGAAGCCTAAGGACTTTCACTACAGTTTAAAATTAAAAGACTATGAGAAAACGTTTCCAAATAAAATCCAAATATAGTTTGAGGACTTGTACTCAAAACCTGCGTTTTGGACAACAAGAAAATGCATGGTTGATACCTCAGTCCTTGCAAAAGGAACCAGAGCGGTAATTACAACAACACTAGATGGAAGGCACCAAAATATGAAAGAGTCTGCTTTACTTACCCATGCTGACATTATCTGGCAAAAGCTACAATTAAATATCCCGGTGGTTCACTCTGTTCTACTCCACGACTGGTCAGAATGATTACATCAGTAGTACACAGAGTTAGGGGTTGAAATCTGGGTCCAGTTGAAATCCAGGTTTCGCAGAACAGAGCGGATCAGGTTATGATTGTGGAAAGTGGCCAAGATCAGTTACTCTTAGTTGCACAAAACACATAAACTTTGTTTTCCTAAAAACACTTAATCACACATGCCCTTAAAAGGATTCAAAAACAATACGCCTGAAAGCCCGAACACAAGTTATTAAAATTGCTTTAAGGAATACACACTGCTGCAGGCCTTAGTTAAAAAAAAATTGCGTAAATACTCGGCTGAAGGCCACACACTAGACATGAGACTTAAGGCCTGGATAACAAGCATTTCCAATAGAAAAGAAAACTTAAAAGGTCTTATACAAGTGAATTTTCAAATTTTAATTTAAGACTGCTCAAAGCCTTACTTTAAAATTTAAACAAACTAAAATAATAGGCGGTTGAAGGCCTCGCACAGTACCTGAGACTAAAATCAAAATATAAAACTAACAGCACAGTGGTGCTCACGAGTGTTACAAGTGTCGGCCTGAGGAGGTAACTCTAACATAAGTTTAGGTGAGACAGACAGCCAAGCGTAAGAGTAAATAATCAGATGGCAAACCGACCCGGGGACGGCTGAAGGACCGACCAAGAACCTAATCAATCTCCGCCCAACGACACGACAACGGAACATATCAGAGAGGACGAAGACACCAGCAGCACTACGTCTTCAAAATTGGCGTCTAAGAACAGCCAAGGCACAATAACCACTCAAAAATATAAACCAATACCAAAGGATGTCGAACCACACGCCGTGCCGGACTGAATCAACAAGGCGAGGAAACATAACACAGGCTGCTCTGTCCGAACCGACCGACTGCCTACTCCAGTATGCAGACAGCATTCATGACTGCTCAGTGGAAATCACAGAAGCTACATGCAGTTCCACGTACACACTTACACCAAGATCTCCGACAAACCTAAAACCAATCACTGCGTCAGGAAGGAGAAATCACAAGTCCACACACACACACACACACACACACACACACACACACAGATATATATATATATATATATATATATATATATATATATATATATATATATATATACAGGGTGTTTCAAAAATGACCGGTATATTTGAAACGGCAATAAAAACTAAAGGAGCAGCGATAGAAATACACCGTTTGTTGCAATATGCTTGGGACAACAGTACATTTTCAGGGCGACAAACTTTCGAAATTACAGTAGTTACAATTTTGAACAACAGATGGCGCTGCGGTCTGGGAAACTCTATAGTACGATATTTTCCACATATCCACCATGCGTAGCAATAATATGGCGTAGTCTCTGAATGAAATTACCCGAAACCTTTGACAACGTATCTGGCGGAATGGCTTCACTTGCAGATGAGATGTACTGCTTCAGCTGTTCAATTGTTTCTGGATTCTGGCGGTACACCTGGTCTTTCAAGTGTCCCCACAGAAAGAAGTCACAGGGGTTCATGTCTGGCGAATAGGGAGGCCAATCCACGCCGCCTCCTGTATGTTTCGGATAGCCCAAAGCAATCACACGATCATCGAAATATTCATTCAGGAAATTAAAGACGTCGGCCGTGCGATGTGGCCGGGCACCATCTTGCATAAACCACGAGGTGTTCGCAGTGTCGTCTAAGGCAGTTTGTACCGCCACAAATTCACGAAGAATGTCCAGATAGCGTGATACAGTAATCATTTGGGATCTGAAAAATGGGCCAATGATTCCTTTGGAAGAAATGGCGGCCCAGACCAGTACTTTTTGAGGATGCAGGGACGATGGGACTGCAACATGGAGCTTTTCGGTTCCCCATATGCGCCAGTTCTGTTTATTGACGAAGCCGTCCAGGTAAAAATAAGCTTCGTCAGTAAACCAAATGCTGCCCACATGCATATCGCCGTCATCAATCCTGTGCACTATATCGTTAGCGAATGTCTCTCGTGCAGCAATGGTAGCGGCGCTGAGGGGTTGCCGCGTTTGAATTTTGTACGGATAGAGGTGTAAACTCTGGCGCATGAGACGATACGTGGATGTTGACGTCATTTGGACCGCAGCTGCAACACGGTGAACGGAAACCCGAGGCCGCTGTCGGATCACCTGCTGCACTAGCTGCGTGTTGCCCTCTGTGGTTGCCGTACGCGGTCGCCCTACCTTTCCGGCACGTTCATCCGTCACGTTCCCAGTCCGTTGAAATTTTTCAAACAGATCCTTTATTGTATCGCTTTTCGGTCCTTTGGTTACATTAAACCTCCGTTGAAAACTTCGTCTTGTTGCAACAACACTGTGTTCTAGGCGGTGGAATTCCAACACCAGAAAAATCCTCTGTTCTAAGGAATAAACCATGTTGTCTACAGCACACTTGCACGTTGTGAACAGCACACGCTTACAGCAGAAAGACGACGTACAGAATGGCGCACCCACAGACTGCGTTGTCTTCTATATCTTTCACATCACTTGCAGCGCCATCTGTTGTTGACAATTGTAACTACTGTAATTTCGAAAGTTTGTCCGCCTGAAAATGTACTGTTGTCCCAAGCATATTGCAACAAACGGTGTATTTCTATCGCTGTTCGTTTAGTTTTTATTGCCGTTTCAAATATACCGGTCATTTTTGAAACACGCTGTATATATATATATATATATATATATATATATATATATATATATATATATGTAGAGAGAGAGAGAGAGAGTTTCCATAAGCGGTCGGCGACCAAATACACGTCGTCCGATGAGACAACCGACCGAGCGACCAACCAAGAACGTCCCCACTTACGTTATGTGTGTCGGCAATGGTCGGGCGAGTCATGGCTGTCCGGAGCTCACTGCAGCTCGATCCCGACTCCCTTCATGTCCGTTCGGAACTCGGAGACACGGCGACCCGGGCACACTGGTTCTGACCCAACCATGCAGAGGGAACACTTGCCCATTGGCCACCCGACATCTCTGCACAAGGAAGGAACCAACCCACGTCCGGCAAGATGACCAACTGACGAGGCCGAGAAACGGTCAAAAGACCAAATACACGTCGCCCAATGAGACGACCAACCGAATGACCAACCAACTGTCGGTCCCACTCCAGTCTCCTTCCATTGGACAGTACATGTGTGTCGCCTCACTGGCGATCCGGCCCAACTGAACTCCAACAGAAGACGACCCGGAAATACTAGTCGTCGCTCCAGAGATAGTACGACAGTGCCGCGAGCGGCTCAGGGGTAATCTACTGCAAAAGTACTTAACAGTCACGCAGTAATAGATAGTCAAGAAATGAGGGAAGCCCAGTATGACAAGACTGTCGTAGACCTCAAGGCGCTGCCCTAGTTCTTGCTTTCGAGAGACTGATCTACAGTAAACAGCACCAGGCGTGCTGTACTTCCACTGTTCGGAGAGCACACTCTTGTTATCGTCCGCCTACTGGACCACGGCTACGCAGGCATCCGATAAAATCCAGACTATCCAGTTGCTCGGTGGTACTCCAGGGTTTTATCTCAGATTACTCGCTTTGCTGTACTCTTCATTCGGCCCGATGCGTCCAACTGGCCTCCCACACCGATTCGCGCCAACATGTGTCGCTGCGCTATCGCTGACAACACCCTCATGTAGTACGCCGCGCAGTAGGGACTCGAAAATTTTATAGTTTCGCGTATTGTATTGCGTTCGCTTTTAATAACGGTTATCAATCCTGATTAGTGTAAAAAAATTTCGAAGCTAAAACAAATAAAGAAATCACTCTTCGAGGTAACGATCTGAATGCTGTTGATGATAAAAGGAAAATCTGTTTCAATACCTAACTTAGGTAATGTGTCGTATAAGATTCAGCATCTGTTAAGATACAATTAGGCGACAAAAGTCATGGGATAGCGATCTGCAAGTTTGCAGATGGTGGTAGCATCGCTTACGCAAGGTATAAAAGAGCATTGCATTGGCGGAGCAGTCTCCCCCACGCGGATCCTCTATGATCTCATTCCTTTCCCCCATCTGCTCCTATTCCTCGAACATATCCGCATCCTCTACACCTCCTGCCGTCTTCAACCCCCTCACCCACTGGTTGCTCCTCTCCTCTCCCATCCTCTCCCCCTGCCACGTCTTCACCGTTGTGTCCCCCCTACCCTCCATCTCTACACCCTACATCTCCTTTCCCAAGGTGGCTTCCATCAACTCCCCCTCCCGGATGATGCCCTCTCTCCCTCCATTTATCCCTCCTGTCAACTCTGATCCTCACTCCCCTTCCTTTCCTCTGTCCTTTTCCCGGGCTCCCTCGCCCCCCCTTCCATCCTCTTTCTTCCCCACCTCCCCTCTCTTTGCCCCCTTCTCTCCCCCGCGTCCTTTTACATTTCCCTCCTCTGCCTCCTCTCATTCCCTCTCGCGTCTGCCCTTCTCCCCCTTTATTAGTCCTCTCCCTCCTTTGTTCCCCCCCATTTTCGTTTTTTCCTCTCCTTCCTCCTTGTTTTTCCCCCTACTCCAGGTCCCCCCCCCCCCCATCTGCCTTGGGTCGGGAGTGCCATCTTTGTGCCACCTTTTTCGTGCAGTGTTTTACGGTGTGTTTTTCCAGTGCGTGCTCCGTGTTGTGTCTTTTGGGACGTGTAGCGAACAGCCATCATACTGTCGCTGGGTGTGCTTTCATTACTTGCGAACAGAAACCAGACTGTCGCCATGTTTTTTTAACTGTGTGTCTACTGTGTTATTTGTCTGATTCCTGTGTCTTTTATCTACATTGCCACCCCCTTTGCTTTCTGTTTTAACTTTCCGCAAGTTTACGCCATTTTTCACTTTAAATCGCCATTTCATCGCCTGTTTTTTCTTGTTTCTTTCTCCTTCCTTTATTTAAAAAAAGTCTGTAGGCTGTAGAGCAGCGTAGTAAGCTGCTGCCGGCCCGCCCCCTTCGGGGGGAATTGAAAATCAATAAAGAAAAAAAAAAGCGGAGCAGTCATTTGTATTCAGCTGTCCCATGTGAAAAGGTTTGTGACGTGGTTGTGGGCGCACTGCGGGAGTTAACAGACTCTGAATGTGCAGCTAGACGTACGGGACTTTCCATTTCGGAAATCGTAGTGAATATTCGAAGGTCCTCAGTGTCAAGAGTGTGCCGAGAATACCAAATTCCAGGGATTATCTCTTGCCACGGCCTGCGCAGTGGCCGACGGCCTTACACTCAGTAACCGAGAGCAGTGACGTTTGAGTAGAGTTGTCACTGCTAACAGACAAGCAACAGTGAGTGAAATAACCGCAGAAATCGGTGTAGGACGTAAAGCGAACATATCCGTTAGCACAGTGCGACGAAGTGTCACGTTATTGGACTCTGGCAGCAGACGACTGATACGAGTGCCTTTCCTGACAGGACGACATCGCCTGCAGCACATCTCCTGGGCTCGTGACCATATCGGATGGACCCTACACTACTGGAAAACCATGGCCCCGTTAGATGAGTTCCAATTTCAGTGGGTAAGAGCTGATGGTAGGTTCCGAGTATGATGTAGACACCACGAAGTCATGGACCCAGGTTGTCACTAAGGCACTGTGCAAACTGGTGATGGCTCCATAATGGTATGGGTTGTGATTTCGTGGAATGGTCTGCGTCCTCTGATCCAACTGAACCGATCACTGGTTGGAAATGGTATTTTCAGCTACTTGGAGACCACTTGCAACCATTCACGTAGGGGAAGGCGGGGCAAGATGGGGAGGTGGGGTAAGACGGGGAAGGCCTATAAGCTACAGTTAGAGTGCTGACATCTGTGGATAGCCACGTTAACATCATCAATACACAGGTCCCAGTCTGTTGACATTGCTGAACCTTAGTTTCGCGGCGGTTTCTGTGAGCTTTGCAAGGTACGTACAATTGTTATACTGATCTGCAATGTTTTACACCTTTCGAGGTCCTAAAACGTGTGTTTCGTGAACATTTGTCCAGACTGTATATATATCACTGAATAGTACGTCTTATTAACACTAAACTGCTGTGTCAGTAGTCAATGTTTACTAAATAGAGTTCATGTAGGCGTAACTTAACCTGCCAGCATCGTAGGGGGCAGGGCGGGGTGGGGCAAGATGGGGAGCTTCCCCGTCTTGCCCCTACTATTTGTCCAACCATTACGTTCTTATCGTCTCATGTGTTTACCTCGGCCGGCCGGTGTGGCCAAGCGGTTCTAGGCGCTTCAGTCCGGAACCGCGCGACCGCAAAGGTCGCAGGTTCGAATCCTGCCTCAGGCATGGATGTGTGTGATGTCCTTACGTTAGTTAGGTTTAAGTTGTTCTAAGTTCTAGGGGACTGATGACCTCAGATGTTAAGTCCCATAGTGCTCAGAGCCATTTGAACCATTTTTTGTTTACCTCGCTGCGGGTTTTGAACACGTACATTATACGTTGAATACAATTGTACATAGAATGGTATTCGTTATTCCAACGTGTCCTAATTAATTATAAAGTATGCCTTAGGCTATATGGTGAATAAAAATACACAAAACGTTCAAAGTCAGTATTCTTGCTTTGCTTTAACGACTGACTATTGGAAATATGGTATTTTACTATATAATATAGATTACGAGATATGATCTGACTCAATAGTACGTTCCACTTGTTTTATTTCAGATGGTTCGCCAGTATCGGCGACAAAAGTCTAGTCAAGATTGGTCATTGGAGACAATGGAAGGCACTGTAAATGCTGTTATAGAAGGTCAAATGGGTTCTTTCAGGGCTGCTCGACAGTTCTACGTGCCACAGACAACGATTGAACGAAATGTGGCAAAGAAACGTGCTAATCCTGGCTATACAGTTGTGAAAAGGTTAGGACCAATCACTAGTGTGTTTACCCCAGAACAAGAGGCAGAACTTAACGACTACTTAACACAGATAGAAGCACAGTATTTTGACCTAACACTTAAGGAACTTTGTGAACTTGCTTTTCAGCTAGCTCAACGAAACAACATCAAATATCCATTTAACACTGCAGCCAAATCTGCTGGAAGAGATTGGTTAAATTGGTTTCTTGCACGAAATCCTACCTTAACAATACGAAAACCCGAGGCCACATCAATCGCACGAGCTATGGGGTTTAATCGAGTTGCTGTAGATCGGTTTTTCGATCTGTTAGAAAGTCAATTAGACACATTCAAGTTTACTGGAGATAGAATTTTCAGTTGCGACAAGACTGGTTTAACAGTCATTCCAAAAGGTCACACAAAGGTTAGATTAGATTAGATTAATATTAGTTCCATGGATCATGAATATGATACTTCGTAATGATGTGGAACGAGTCAAATTTTCCAATACATGACATAATTAAGTTAATTTAACAACATACTTAAGTTAATATAACAACTTTTTCATTTTTTGTGTTTTTTATTTTTTTATTTTTTATTTTTTTAATTTTTTTTAAAAATTTATATCTAAAAATTCCTCTATGGAGTAGAAGGAGTTGTCATTCAGAAATTCTTTTAATTTCTTCTTAAATACTTGTTGGTTATCTGTCAGACTTTTGATACTATTTGGTAAGTGACCAAAGACTTTAGTGCCAGTATAATTCACCCCTTTCTGTGCCAAAGTTAGATTTAATCTTGAATAGTGAAGATCATCCTTTCTCCTAGTATTGTAGTTATGCACACTGCTATTACTTTTGAATTGGGTTTGGTTGTTAATAACATATTTCATAAGAGAGTATATATACTGAGAAGCTACTGTGAATATCCCTAGATCCTTAAATAAATGTCTGCAGGATGATCTTGGGTGGACTCCAGCTATTATTCTGATTACATGCTTTTGTGCAATAAATACTTTATTCCTCAGTGATGAATTACCCCAAAATATGATGCCATATGAAATCAACGAGTGAAAATAGGCGTAGTAAGCTAATTTACTAAGATGTTTATCACCAAAATTTGCAATGACCCTTATTGCATAAGTAGCTGAACTCAAACGTTTCAGCAGATCATCAATGTGTTTCTTCCAATTTAATCTCTCATCAATGGACACACCTAAAAATTTGAAATATTCTACCTTAGCTATATGCTTCTGATTAAAGTCTATATTTATTAATGGCATCATACCAGTCACTGTACGGAACTGTATGTACTGTGTCTTATCAAAATTCAGTGAGAGTCCGTTTACAAGGAACCACTTAGTAATTTTCTGAAAGACAGTATTGACAATTTCATCAGTTAATACTTGTTTGTCAGGTGTGATTACTATACTTGTATCATCAGCAAAGAGAACTAACTTTGCCTCTTCATGAATATAGAATGGCAAGTCATTAATATATATTAAGAACAACAAAGGACCCAAGACTGACCCTTGTGGAACCCCATTCTTGATAGTTCCCCAGTTTGAGGAATGTGCTGATCTTTGAGAACTACTTATTTCAACTTTCTGCACTCTTCCAGTTAGGTACGAATTAAACCATTTGTGCACTGTCCCCCTCATGCCACAATACTTGAGCTTGTCTAGCAGAATTTCATGATTTACACAATCAAAAGCCTTTGAGAGATCACAAAAAATCCCAATGGGTGGTGTTCGGTTATTCAGATGATTCAAAATTTGATTGGTGAAAGCATATATGGCATTTTCTGTTGAAAAACCTTTCTGGAAACCAAACTGACATTTTGTTAGTACTTCATTGTTACAGATATGTGAAGCTACTCTTGAATACATTACTTTCTCAAAAATTTTGGATAAAGCTGTTAGAAGGGAGATTGGACGGTAATTGTTGACATCAGATCTATCCCCCTTTTCATGCAAAGGTATAACAATAGCATATTTCAGTCTATCAGGGAAAATGCCCTGTTCCAGAGAGCTATTACACAGGTGGCTGAGAATCTTACGTATCTGTTGAGAACAAGCTTTTAGTATTTTGCTGGAAATGCCATCAATTCCATGTGAGTTTTTGCTTTTAAGCAAGTTTATTATTTTCCTAATTTCAGAGGGAGAAGTGGGTGAGATTTCAATTGTATCAAATTGCATAGGTATGGCCTCTTCCATTAACAGCCTAGCATCTTCTAATGAACACCTGGATCCTACTATATCCACAACATTTAGAAAATGATTATTAAAAATATTTTCAACTTCTGACTTTTTGTTCATAAAGTTTTCATTCAATTTGATGGTAATACTGTCTTCCTGTGCTCTTGGTTGACCTGTTTCTCTTTTAATAATATTCCAAATTGTTTTAATTTTATTATCAGAGTTGCTGATTTCAGACATGATACACATAATTCTGGATTTTTTAATAACTTTTCTTAATATAACACAGTAGTTTTTATAATGTTTGATAGTTTCTGGGTCACTACTCTTTCTTGCTGTCAGATACATTTCCCTTTTCCGGTTACAAGATATTTTTATACCCTTAGTAAGCCATGGTTTGTTACAAGGTTTCTTACGAGTATATTTAACTATTTTCTTGGGGAAGCAGTTTTCAAATGCATTTACAAAAATGTCATGAAATAAATTATATTTTAAATTGGCATCAGGTTCATGGTACACCTCATCCCAGTCTAACTGCTGTAGGCTTTCCCTGAAATTTGCAATTGTTAAATCGTTGACTGAACGTACTACTTTGGAGGACTGTTTAGTATTGCTGAATGGAGCTATGTCATATATTGTAACTAGCTGTGCACCATGATCAGAAAGACCATTCTCAACAGGCTGAGCATTTATCTAGTTAAACTTATCTTGGTCTATAAAGAAGTTATCTATGAGTGAGCTGCTATCCTTTACCACCCGAGTAGGAAAATCAATAACGGGTGTCAAATTGAAAGAACCGAGTAATACTTCAAGGTCATTTTTCCTATTACCCTCTTTCAGAGAATCTACATTGAAGTCCCCACAAATAATAATTTGCTTCCCCCTGTCTGACAGATAGCACAACAAGGAGTCCAAATTTTTCAGAAATAGATGAAAATTGCCTGATGGGGACCTATATACAGTTACAATTATAAATGTGCCTTTATTTAATTTAAGCTCACAGGCACATGCTTCTATATGTTTCTCTACACAAAACTTTTTTGTTTCTATACTTTTTGCACAGTGATAACTTTTGACATATATGGAAACTCCTCCTTTCTCCATATTTTCTCTCATTACATGTGCAGAGAGTTTATATCCACTTACATTTACCTTATCCATATCAGTAACAATGTGATGCTCAGACAGGCATAGTATATCTATTTCATCCTCAGCTTTTAAATCTTCTAAACAAACCAGAAGCTCATCTATTTTATTCTTTAAACTCCCAATATTTTGATGAAATATACCTACATTATTTTTAGTTATACTTTTATGTGAACCTTTCCTTATTCTAACATTTGCAGTACTCTCCTGTCTGAGTTTCTCATTGTGCTTAGGCCTAGTTGCTATACCAGTGGTCACATGGTGTTCAGAGAGGCAGATTATGTCAACTGGGTTGGGTGACTTTAATTCATCAATGCAATTACCTAGGACTGAGATACAACTTGGTGGAGATAAAATTTCTGGTGATTGGTGAAAATTTATAATTGACAACTGTGATTGGTGATCTAATGTGATATAATTGTGCTGTTTAATTTCTTTCCTAAACTGAAGATTTGTTACAATCCTGACCTCTCGTAGAACTTGACATCTTTCTGTCTTACCTATCCTAAAAAAGGTGCTGCTCCAACACCTGTAACCACTGGTATTTTACCATTCATGGCAGTGCCTCCCCCCTTAAATTTCCTGCTATTACCCCAGCCAGTTTCCCCTTCCCTTTCCTGTTGAGATGTAGGCCGTGCCTGGTATAGTCCCACCTACTGAAAGAATCAACAGGAACCACACCAATATGAGCCCCCGCACCCGACTCAAGCAGCCGTTCCAACTCCAAATTAACTCTCCCAACAGAAGAGTTCAAATGAGGCCGGTCATGGCGTCTCAGGACAGATGCAAATTCAACATTGGTGTGTCTCGATGCCGACGCAATCTTTACCAGGTCACACTCTATGCTGTACCCAGGATCTCTGTCGATGTTGTTCCCTGGCCCTCCCACAATAACCACGGTGTCTTCCCTGGTAAATCCTTTACAGAGTGAACCTAAATCCTCTGTCACCTGATCCAGACCAGCACTTGGTTTGAAAAAATTTGTGACCTGGTATTCTGGTCCTAATTCCTCCTGCAGAAGTTGGCCTACACCTCTGGCATGAGAACTGCCTAACAACAAAACTTTCTTCCTTTTCGATGGGTTTCCTACATTCTTTTTCAATTTCCTATTGAAAGTTTGTTTTGTCCTGTCTACACCTACCTCTGCTTGAGGCTCATCAGTTTCTAACTGAAGCAACAGGTCAAACTTATTTTTGACATTCATCACAAAACTGTCAGACTTAGTTCTAGGCCTGTTCCTTCTGCTACCTGTTGCCACTTCCCACCTCTCTTTGCCCTTCTCCCTCCTTAACCTGTCCAGATCTTCACTAGCCTGATCTAGATCAGACTGAAGGGCAGCAATTTTCCCCTCCTGTTCCACTATCTTCCTATCTCTGCTGCAAATCCAACATAACCACTGATGAGCCTGATCCACTTTCCCGACACCCACGCCACTGCAGTCCCCCCAGTGAAAAAAACTACTGCATCCATCACACCAAATCCCGGAACTAACAATTCTACGGCAAGTCAGGCACTTCTCACTCATGGCAAAAATAATGCTTTAGCTAGAATAAATCAATTAAATTACCGAAAATCAAAAAAGACGTTACAAGAATTAAGCCTATTCACAAATGTATATAAGCAAGTTTCTGATTTAAAATTCCGCTGTTTTCCTGAGATCAATGAAGGTATACGCTATTTATTTTATATTTCACTCGATGGAATGAAAAAAAGGACAATTAAACGAGATAATTTAACTTTGATTCTCCAAAAACAGTACGAGAATTAGGCCTATAAACAAACGTATATAAGCAAGTTTCTGATATAAAGTTACGCTGTTTTTCTGAAATCAGTATTAAAACAATGAAGTTATACGATATTTACGGTAGTTTACTTATTTGTTACCGAGAAATTAGTTAAATTACCGTGAAACAAGAAACAAACACGTTTACAAAATTTAAGCCTAAGCGCGACTTCGCGAAGTTACTATCTTTTCGTGTTTTCTGAAAAAATACGCAAAGAAAAGTCAAACCTTTAACGGCAAGACTAAATGATACACTAATGCGTGTATTTAATTTGTTGTCGGCGTTAAATTAAATTATATTCCTGTCTAAATCACTTAACTTTCTGGAAATGGTTTCTGGCGTCACTTACTCGGCGGCCATCTTGGAACACCCCAGTGGTTGCTTTGAAAGGGCGCAGACAGGTGGGAGCAGTTACTTCAGCAGAAAGAGGCCAGACCACACTGTGACTGCAGAAGTCTGTGTTTCAGCGTCGGGGTGCTACGTACCACCTATGTTAATTTATCCTCGAAAACGAATGAAACAAGCGTTTGAGACTGGCCTGGCCCCTGGTGCCTGGGCAGAAGTCCAAGAAACTGGTTGGATGACGAAAGAACTATTTTTGATTTGGTTTAAGAAGTTTATTGCATTTACTGGAGCGTCAAAGGAAAGTCCAATACTTCTCATATTGGACGGCCACAAAACCCACACCAAGAATTTAGAACTGATAGATGTGGCTCGCGAAAATGGGGCTGTCTTTCTGTGTTTGCCACCACACTGTTCACACCGTTTTCAACCACTGGACGTGGCATTTACGAAACCTATTAGTAAATTTTATGAACATGAAGTAAGATCGTGGCTTCGTACCCATCCTGGAAAAGTTGTTACGCTGCATCAGATCGCAAGTTTATTCGGCAAAGCCTTCATTCATTCAGCTACCATGTCCACGGGTTTCGGAAAAGAGGCAGTTGTCCTGTAAACAGAAATTTGTTTCAAAAAAGTGATTACCTTCCTTGTTCAACTACAGACATTCATCAAGCTCACACATCTGAAGTTACAGAAACGAAAGACCAAATACCAGAGATGTTGTCAAGACGTAAAACACCTGAACTATTAACAACTGACGATCAAGCATCTGTTTCGTCCAACTTTCAGGTTACCAGCCCTGAAATGGTGTTAGCTATTCCAAAGGTGGATAAAAAAATCCAAAAACCAAAAGAAAACCATCTAACGGACGTGGAAAACCCGTTATTTTAACCGAATCTCCTTATAGGAGTCAACTATCTGAAGAAATTAAACGAAAACGAGTCCCCAAACGTGCTGCATATAAGCGAAAACTCTTCTCAAAGACGTTTAATAAACCTGGGATACCACCAAAAGGACATAATGACAACGAAAAAGTGACGAACGTTACTGACGTCTTAACCACCCCTTCATGCTCAAGGGATTATAAACTGAGGTCGAATGACAACGAGGAAGAGAGTGAAGAATGTTTATACTGCTATGACTTCTCTGAAGGAGGCTGGATACTGTGTATTAGCTGCGGACGCTGGGCCCACGAAGCTTGTGCAGGGATAGAAACCACACTTGTGTACTACGTGAAAGTAAGAAGCCAAAATAAAACGTAATACCTGATTCTACAATTCGCAGAACCATGTTACGAAACCTTATCGTCACGTGATTTCGTTATTCCAGTCCTTATTTAAACTTTAGAGATGAAATCATGCTAGTTCCCCATCTTACCCCGCATATGGGGCAAGATGGGAAATTGGTAGTTTATGTTTCAAATCGAGATATTTCTAATTAAATATAACAAGTTTGCAGGTTTCTTTGCATGCTATTATAATTCAATGGTTAAGTAAACAAATGATAATCAAACCTACTTGAATGTGTTTAGTTTTGTTCCTTTTGTGAGGGTTTAAAGTTAGCTTCCCAACTTGCCCTGCCTTCCCCTACTTTAATTTTCCAAACAACTATGCAAATTCAATGGATGACAATGCGCCATGTCACCAGTCCACAACTGTTCGTGACTGTTTGAAGAACATTCTGGACAATTTGAACGAATGATTTGGATACCCAGATCACCCAACATGAAACCGACCCGCCAGGGTAGCCGAGAGCGATAATGCGCTACTTCCTGGACTCAGGTAGGCGCTCCGGCCCCGGATCGAATCCGCCCGGCGGATTAACGACGAGTGCCGATGCGCCGGCCAGCCTGGATGTGGTTTTTAGGCAGTTTTCCACATCCCGATAAGTGAATACCGGGCTGGTCCCCATATTCCGCCTCAGTTACGCGGCTCGCAGACATCCGAACATATTCGCACTGTTCCATGGATTACACTCAACACAGACAGTTGGGGTACAGTAATTCTGTCTTGGGGGTACAGGGTGGTGGCAGGAAGGACATCTGGCCACCCCTTATCCGTTAACATGCTACATCCGATTAACGGTAGCTGACCCTGCGTCGCTGCGGGACAAGGGTCAAGCGATAGATAGATAGATAGAATCACCCGACGTGAAATCCACTGAACATTTATGGACATAATCGAGAGGTCATTTCATGCACAAAATCCTACACAGCAACACTTTCGGAAATGTGGTCGGTTGCAAAGGCAGCAGGGCTCGATATTTCTGCAGAAGTCTTCCAGAGACTTTTTTAGGCCATGTTATGTCGAGACGCTGCACTACTCCAGGCAAAAGGAGGTCTGGCATGATATTAAAAGGTATCCCATGACTCCGGCCACCTCAGTCTATATGAATGCAAGGTCGTTTTCTCCGTAAATAACAGCTTACAAAAAAATTTAATTCATAGTTTAAAAACTTCAAATGTACATTTACATAGCCCAGGAGTTTCCAAAATTATTTGCGGTATGTGCCCGGCGTTTTATTTCGGTCAAACTGGTAGAGTTTTTTTATACAAGATATAACGAACACTTGCTAGGGAAGAAAGGTACGGGAGTTCGTAATTCTACTTTCACGGAGCTTTTATTAATATCGGGACGCAATCGAATGAGTAGACAAAAATGACGATTCTACATAGAGAGAAGAAATGGTGGAAACTTAAATACTTGGAAGAACTGGAGATGGTCAGTCAGTAGCGACGGTCTCATTTTAACTGTAGTTAAGAAACAAAAGCTTCTTAACGCCTTTAAGCCATTTCTCGCAACTGCATGATGCTTTGGTTCATGTTTTCGTTCCCTTCTATTTCACAGACGTTGTTTTTCTCTTTCGTTCGTGGACTCTGCACTTCGTGACTGACTGCACACAAGATGGCACCGTATACCACATTCTGATTTGAAGATTTTATTTAGAGCGCATTTCCCACCATTCTGCATACAGCTTGTTTCTTTATTCTCAGCACATATTTGTAATTAACCATTTTATTCATTTCATGCTGCATATTGTCGTATTCATTTTTAGATATTATTTTATTCCTTTTGTATTTTTTACACATTCTTTTTCTTTACGACATACAATTTACTTTCTTTAAGACAGCTATATGTATAATAAATTTTCTTTTCTTTTCATCTATAGTCACAATTTTTTTTTTGCCAGCTGACTACCGGTTTCGGTCTATAATGACCATCTTCAGATCTGTTTTATAAAACATTTTTTATAAAACAGCTCTGAAGATGGTCATTATAGACCGAAACCGGTAGTCTGACGTCGACAAAAAAAAAAAAATGGTGCCCATAGACGTAAAGGAAATTTATTCTATATTCGGGTCGTTGTTTTATTCGTGACCATGTCACAGCTTGTGAACCTATATATATATATATATATATATATATATATATATATATATGATGCTGATATATTATTGTAACAGTTGCGTATTTCACACGGTTCAACGTTTATAACGCTACTAGTTTGCACCAAGTGACGAGTTCTACACCATGTTTACCTGATATGCGACTATTTGTCACACGTTCAGTCCGGTGTCTGCTCTTTTAGCAAGTCGCACCTGTGTAAGAATTAGCACTACTTTCATGAAGGACTTTACTCCATATTTTATGCTGTTTCACTTGAGCTTCTTAGCTCATCATGTATGTTTATAATTTTAACGTGAACGTAACTTATGTAAGTACTGCCGGCTATAGTGGCCGTGCAGTTCTGGGCGCTACAGTCTGGAGCCGAGCGACTACTACGGTTGCAGGTTCGAAGTTGCAGGTTTGAATTCTGCCTCGGGCATGGTTGTCTGTGATGTCCTTAGGTTAGTTAGGTTTAATTAGTTCTAAGTTCTAGGTGACTGATGACCTCAGAAGTTAAGTCGCATAGTGCTCAGAGCCATTTGAACCATTTATGTAAGTACAAGTTTTATTCCATGTACTCCATGCCAATCTCGTAAAGTATTAAGTATTTTAGACGTTTATTTTATAATATGTTTAAAACGTTCTGAAGAATATACACTTAGTGGTACTGAAAGCTAGTCAAGGTTTTTACAGTAAACTTTGGCATCCAGTTGGCTGTATACTTCTTTTATTGAAAATTTATTTACCGTTATTACTGTTAGTCATGTTTAAAATGGTGAGATTCGCATGATTATTTTTGTCGTTGCTGTCGTCTGAAAAATATGTGTTCATTGTTAGCGATACGCAATATCTAGTCGATATTTACTTTGTTGTTGGCTATAGTATCAGCGATTATGTCTTGTATAAAAAGGTATCAGAGAATTTGTATTACATTTTGCTATAAGACCGCAATAAAGTGGAGCTAAGTTTTCAAAATCTTAAATAGTGATACGGCGATTCTCATATGAGTAATACAAAGGTGTTATAAATGGTACAACCGTTTCTAAAAGCGTCTTGAAGACGCTGAATGAGACGAATTCTGTGGACGGCCAGCACATCATCAGCCAACTATATCATGAAAAACTGAATGAAATGAATATGAATGCCTATGCCATTCGGTAACACCTATATAAGACAACAAGTGTCTGGCGCAGATGTTAGTTTGGTTACTGCTTCTACAATGACAGGTTATCAAGATTTAAGTGAGTTGACGTTGTGTTATAATCGGCGCACTAGCGATGGGACACAGCATCTTTGAGGTAGTGTTGAAGCGGGAATTTTCCCGTTATGAAACTTCCCCCTATGAACAATTTATACACGACTGTGCTTAAACTGACACACAATATTTTTAGCGCAACGCAATCTGACTTTCAAAAATCCCTGCAAAAGAATGGTCCTGACTAACATTAATCTATACCTTTCACAAATCACTTACCTCACCAAAAATCTCCGTTACTCGAACTACTGCAATACAGCGAGCGCCACTACTGCCAGCTAAATAAAAGATTCAAACTACAGAAGGCACTAACTACTGATAGGCATAGTTAGCAAATGAAAGATTTTAATAGAGAACAAACAATGTATTTACCTTAATAGTGTTGAAAAAGCATAATATACATAGTAGTTCATAATATCCATTCTGTACTCAAAAATCCACCATCTCATTTCCCACATCCACCACTGCTGGCGGCACACCTCCAACTGCGCAACGCTACGTGCTGTTCACATCCAGCTGCCGCTGCCCAACACTACAATGGCAGACAACAATGCAAACTAGCCACAGACTGCACACAGCACAGCCAGTGATTTTCATACAGAGAGCGCTACGTGGCGACGGCGTTACCAATATAAGAACCTAAACAGCCTACTTACACCGTACGACCATTTCACGAGTGTACCCTGGATATCAGGAATCCAGTAAAACATCAATTCTCTGACATCGCTGTGCCTGGAAAAAGATCCCACAAGAACGGGACCAACGATGAACGAAGAGAATCGTTCAACATGACAGAAGTGCAACCTTCTGTTGTTGGCTATAGTATCAGCGATTATGTCTTGTATAAAAAGGTATCAGAGAATTTGTATTACATTTTGCTATAAGACCACAATAAAGTGGAGCTAAGTTTTCAAAATCTTAAATAGTGATACGGCGATTCTCATATGAGTAATACAAAGGTGTTATAAATGGTACTACCGTTTCTAAAAGCGTCTTGAAGACGCTGAAGGAGACGAATTCTGTGGACGCCCAGCACATCATCAGCCATCAGCAAATGGCTACAGATTTGAATGCTAGGCCATCACTGCACGACACAAAGCTTTATGCCTCGCCTGGGCCTGTCAACACCAATGTTGGACTGTTGACATCTAGAAACATGTTGCCTGGTCGAACGAGTCTCGTTTCGAATTGTATCGACCAGATGGATATGGAGACAACCTCATGAATTCATGTCCCCTGCATGTCAGCAGGGGACTGTTCAAGCAGCTTGAGGCTGCATAATGGTATGGGGCATGTGCAGTTGTAGTGATATGGGTCCCCCAATACATCTATATACATATAGACATATATATAAATTATTGTATTATAGAATATATAATAATATGTAAATGAACATTAAATATTATTATAATTGGATATCATAAATAACATTAATAATATTAAATATAATATTTTATATTAATATAAATAATTAAATTATTTATAATAATATAATTATAAAACTATCAATAGTTAGATCATTTAATTAATAAATATTTAAGTTAAGTTAATTTTATATTAATAAGATATTACATTAATTTACATAATTATATCGAATATATTTATTATATTATTTAATCTTTCTCTATTATTAGTCGAAAGAAAGATTAAATAAGAAAGAATACAATACATTTATTGGTATAAGTGTTCCATATCTATCTTTATTTATATTTATATATAATAGAGAAGTTGTTGTGGTCATGAAAGTGGTTTGTTTCTTTTTTTTGTTATTGTTTGTAATTTTTTCCTTTATTTTCTTTAATATTTGCGTTTTTTCTTTTTTCCTACTTTGATTAATTTGATTTAATATTTAAATTTCGTATTTTTTGTTCCTAAAATTTTATTCTTGTTTGTTTATTCGCTTTTTCTTTGTATTATATGTAAGTTTTGTTAAACTAAATGTTCTTTTTGCAATAATTTGGATTAATTATCAAGTAATTTTTGGATTTAGCAATTGATTTAGTATCAGCATAATTCGTGCCAGCAGCCACGGTTATATGATTGATACAACTGAATATTACTGGTTAAAACAGTTTTTTATATTATTAGGGATAACATATAAATTCGTCAGGTGAAATGTTAAAATTTATTTGTAGCTATTTTTATGAATCTGTGAAATTTAAATAATAAACTAGGATTAGATACCCTATTATTTTAAATGTTAATTATATTTACCAGGGTACTATTAGTTAAGGTCGTTAAACCCAAAGAATTCAGCAGTATCTCATTCCATTCAGAGGAACCTACCCCGTGATTGACAATACACGATCTACTCTACTTAATTTATTTGTTTGTATGTCTCCATCATCAGAGAATCTTTTTAGAGTTATAATTCACAAGATTTATAATTATAAAATATCTAAGCTCAAGGTGAGGCTTATAATTAAGAGGAGGTGGGTTACAATAGATTTTTGTTTATAACAGATTTGATGGTGAAATACTGTTGATGAAGGTGGATTTGATAGTAATTTGATTTATTTAATTTAACTCATATTGGCTCTGAGATGTGTACACGTCGCCCGTCACTCTCATTATTGATTATTCTACTTTGATTATTTTAAGATAGCTTCAATTTAGACAAGATAACTCGTAACATAGTAGATGTACTGGAAAGTGTATCTAGGAAGAGGTTCAAGATATAAGTTAGTAGTAAAGTATTTCACTTACACTGAAAATTTTTCTGTGCAAATTAGGATGTCTTGATTATTTATTTTATTATATTGATCTTTTGTTTATTTAATTATTTAATATAAATAATAAATAATTTTGTTGTGTTTTGTCTTAGTATATTTTATATAATTGATTTTTAAAATTATAGTATATTGGTAATGTAATTGTTTAATGAAATATTATTTAAAATTTTTTTAAGTAGATATTATTTGTTGTACCTTTTGTCAGGGTTTATCAAAATTTTATTATTCATATTACTTGTTTCGATTTATAAATAATATATAGGTAATCTATCACAATAATTATTAAATTATTTATAAAAATGAGATATTAATTGTTTCCTAAGTTATATAGTTTCTTAAGAAAAAATTTAATTTTTGAAACGTAGTTGTTTTTATTTGATTTTTAGGTATAAATATTAACTTATTTATTCTTTAAGGGATAAGCTTTGAAGTTATTAACCTTTAATTTGTTTTTTAAAATATAATAGTAAGTTTTAAACCACCTATCTGTAAGATTACATTTAGTTCATTATTTTATATTTTTATTTTGTAATTATTTTAGGTTTTTATTAAGATTACTGATTTAATTTTTTAATCTTTGTAATAATGATAGAATTAACCTATAACATATTTTTTAAAATATAAGAGTGAGCTTTAAACCAGCTTTCTATAAGATTACATTTTAGTTCATTATTTTATATTTTGATTTTATAATTATTTAGGTTTGTTATTAAAATTATTGATTTAATATCTTAATCTTTGTAATAATGATAGAATTAGAATATTTATTTGTATAAAAATTTTACCTTGTAAATTTATTATAAGGAAGTAGGTAAAATTGATATCCACCTGTTTATCAAAAACATGTCCTCTTGAAAATATTTTGAGGTCTTGCCTGATCACTGAGTGTATTTTTAAAGAGCCGTGGTATTTTGACTGTGCAAAGGTAGCATAATCATTAGTCTCTTAATTAGTGGCTGGAATGAATGGCTTGACAAGAAATCAAGTGTCTCTTAATAAATTTTAGAATTTAACTTTTGAGTCAAAAGGCTTAAATTCTTCTTTAGGACGAGAATACCTTTAGGCAATGTCTTATTTCCAAAAATGTCAGATTATTATGTTCAAAATATCATTAAAATTATAATTATCTGACAATAGCTTTAGTTCAAATATACATAAATGGCCACATATGATTTAATAATATTTTGTATTCGCTGCTCATTATAGAGGAACTCACTTGTATCAAGATATTTAGTAAATCCTTTGGGAATATTTCTCCCAAATGAATCAAACACAAATTGTTGTAATTACATATTCAATGAGTGCCTACATTATCAGAAATATCTAAATTTGCTATTCCTGACTCAGAAATTTTTGGTTTATTAGATAAGTCATCAATGTAAGAGACACCAAGAAAGTATTTGATTTTTAGTTATTTAACAAGTTTTCCCATATCAAAATACAATAATGTTTCATTATGTTTTTGTTTATTTTTTTGGAAATTTTTTGTCTTCACTCAAGCACCAGGTGAAGCCTTCTTCTCAATTGCTAAATCCTGTCTTTTTTGTTCTTCTTATTCTTTTCACCTATTTTATTGTCCATTACTGCCTTTGCAATACCTGCTGTTCTGCCTGCTAATGAACCAAGAGTAGCTGAATATGGTAATCTGATGAAAAGTTATGAAAGAAATCCTTCATGTTTTGTTAATCCATAACATTCTTTCCTTTTTTGCTTGATGTTTCATAGCTTTTCCACACCAGATATACGTAATGTTATGAGTAAATTACCACCAGTTTTCTTTTCTCTCTTTATTTCCTGTGCATCAATTGGAAAACTGTCAGTACTATGTAACTGATCATTATCGAGTTTAATTGTAACTGATTTTGGTTTGATTTTGCCACTAGGTAGGAAATTGTAATCAATTCATTTATATGAAGAACATTTGTTATAAACAGTAATAATTTTTGGAGCCTCCAACCATTATTTTCAAGATCTAAATGCATATCTAGTTTTCCCTTTCCATATGTTATTCGTCTAGCTACTGTAGCAGCTAACTTTTCTCCAATTGATGCATCAGAATCATTCATTCTTTCCTTTGCAGCTAGTTGAAGTTCTTTATCTGCTCTGTGTCTTTTTTTCTAAATCTTCATTACCTCTATAATCAGTATGATGTTTTTGGCAAACTTCCTTTGGTGTATTTATCCCTTGGTGATTTGTAGCTAATCTTCGTTCTAATTTTGTTCCTGGACCCCAATATTTATAACCAAGAAGCTGCATTTCGCATGGTTATATAATAATTAATATATTAACTAATCATTAACCGTATTTTTCATTTTTCCAGAATAGGTATGCCATGTTGTTCAAAAATCTAATCTGATATGTTATTGCTTTTGGATTGTTGATCACAAAATTAAAAAAAATTATCATCTGTGTTATTCCAACCATTTCACTATGATAATTGTTATGTCCAGCCAATTCTTCTCCATCTATCGCTTAAATCATTAACATAATTTATCCACATACACTGAATTTGTTTTCTTCATTTTTAATTAAGGCTTCACCTTTCCTGTGTCTGAAAAATCTGGGCTTGCCAGTGGTTGTCGTAATTTTGGGAAATGATCTTCAGTAATTTTTCATCGATCTGTTGAATCTAATAAATTTATTTGATCTTATTTTATTTGGATTATTACTGGAATATAATGCTCCTGAACTGAATAATATATCTCTACAATTTGATTAACCAACACCATCAAATTTTTCATCTGTATCATCCCAGTAATGTGTTTTTTAGCTAACAGATCCATCAACTCATGTGTACTTTCATATTCTCTTTCATCAGTGGTTAATTTACTTTGTCAGGTGTTACTGGTGATTTACCAACAAATTTAAATATACCAACAAGTTTTAATCCTAATATTTTATCTTCACTGTGATATGTTCTAGCATACTTCCATTTATGTTTATTTTTTTATTACATTGCTTCTCAACTTTTTTGTTTTTTGACCTTTTCTTCATAGTTCTCCAATAACGTATTTATGATTCACTTACTTTACAATCTGTCATAGTGCCTAATTGCTAGTAGGTCGCCAAATTCCTGAATCTTACTCGAGAACACTTGGAGAAATTTCAAAAAGGTATGGTCTATACATGACCCAATAATGTAAAATACTATGGGAATAACATAACGCTGCTAACCCTAATGGTGTGGTGAGGATGAGTAGGGGGAACATGTACAAACTGAAAACGATCTGGTGGCATGTCTTACCTGTATCTACTTTATTGGATATACTTCCAAAAGTATGAGAAATCCTATTGTCTTTTATTAATCTTTTTATGTTGCTTAGTGCATCAACCTATATACAGGGTGTACAAGTCTGGGAACACTTTCAATTATTTACTGCACAAGAACGAAACATCATACATATATCATACATATGTCAATTTGTAGAGAAACCCTGAAAGTTATTTTTCATGAATAATGCCACAGCGTAGTTTCGTAATTTGCCGATAGTCAGCGCTAGTCGCAAGATGGCGAATTCGACAAGAACAAGTGTGCCACAGCTGTTCAAAGTATTTTTAGAACCAAGTACGGTAAGAGCCACCAACAAGGAAGGTCATTTACCACTGTCACTGTTGTGATACGACGGGTTGCTTGCGCCTTGCAAAGAGCAGCGGAGGTCCCAGTGTGAGTGAAGTGAATGTGGAGTACATACGAGAGACATTCATAAGGAGTCCAAACAAATCGATGCGTTGTGCATCCCATGAACTCTAGATGGCTCCAGTGACAGTGCTCCATCCCATTTTCATCATGATGTTCGTGGGTACCTGAACACAGAGCTGTCACATTGATGGATTTACCTTGCTACAGAAGGGGACAGCTGTTTCATGAAATGGCCTCCTTGATTACCAGATCTCACTCTATGTGACTTTTTTCTGTGGGAATACAATAACGATGTGGTGTATATATTGCCTCTACCACGTGATGTAGCAGAGCTCCAGGAGAGAATACAGGAAGTGGCTGCCACAGTCAGCGGTGCCATGCTGAGACGGGTATGGCAAGAATTCGATTACCATATTGACATCTGTCAGATCACTCATGTTTGGCAAATCGAATGTGTGTAAAAAATCTTTCAGAGTTTCTCTTCAAAATGCAACATGTATGACGTCTGTACACTGTTTAATTCTTGTGCAATAGATAATTGAAAGTGTTCCTGGACTTTATGTACACGCTGATCTTTCTTTCTCAATAGCCGTCATGAAGGGAAAGCAGAAAGGTGAGTATATAGAGGGTCTATACAAGGGCGATGTACTTGAGTTAATATTATGGGAATGGAAAGAGATGTAGATGAAGATGAAACGGGAGATATAATACTGCATGAAGTGTTTGACAGAGCACTGAAAGACCTAAGTCGAAACAAGGCCTGGGGGTGTACAAAATTCCATTAGAACTACTGACAGCCTTGGGAGAGACAGCCCTGACAAAACTCTACCATCTGGTGAGCAAGATGTATGAGACAGGCGAAATACCCTCAAACTTCAAGTAGAATATAATAATTCCAATCCCAAACAAAAGCAGGTGTTGAAAGATGCGAAAATTATCGAACTATCAGTTTAATAAGCGATGGCTGCAAAAAAATTAACACGAATTCTTTACAGATGAATGGAAAAATTGGTAGAAGCCGATCTTGGGGAAAGATAAGTTTGGATTCCGTAGAAATGTTGGAACACGTGAGGAAATACTGACCTTACGACTTATCTTAGAAGATAGAGTAAGGCAAGGAAAACCTACGTTTCTAGCATTTGTGGAAGATTTTGACAGGGAGCAAAAGGCTATTTACAATTTGTACAGAAACCAGATGGCAGTTATAAGAGTCAAGGGGCATGAAAGGGATGCAGTGGTTGGGAAGGGAGTGAGACAGGATTGTAACATATCCCCCGTGTTATTTAAACTGGATATTAAGCAAACAATAAAGGAAACAAAAGAAAAGTTTGGAGTAGGAATTAAAATCTCTGGAGAAAAAATAAAAATTTTGAGGTTCACCGATGACATTGTATTTCTGTCAGAGACAGCAAAGGACCTGGAAGAGCAGCTAAACGGAATAGGCAGTGTCTTGAAAGGAGGATATAAGATAAACATCAACAAAAACAAAACGATAGTAATGGAATGTAGTCGAATTAAATCGGACGATACTGAGGGAATTAGACTAGGAAATGAGACACTGAAAGTAGTAGATGAATTTTACTATTTGGGGAGCATAATAACTGATGATGGTCGAGTTAGAGAGGATATAAAGTGCAGACTGGCAATGGCAAGGAAAGTATTTCTGAAGAAAAGAAATTTGTTAATATCGAGTGTAGTTGTAAGTATCAGGAAGTCGTTTCTGAAAGTATTTGTGTGGAGTGTAGCCATGCATGGAAGTGAAACGTGGACGATAAACAGTTTTGACAAGAAGAGAATAGAAACATTCAAAATGTGGTGTTACGGAAGAATGCTGAAGATTAGATTTGTGGATCACATAAATAATGAGGAGGTATTGAATAGAATTGTGGAGAAGAAAATTTGTGGCACAACTTGACTAGAAGAAGGGATCGGTTGGTCGGTTGGTAGGACATGTTCTGAGGCATCAAGGGATCACCAATTTAATAATGGAGGGCAGCGTGGAGGGTAAAAATCGTGAAGGATACCACGAGATGAGTACATTAAGCAGATTTTGAAGGACATAGGTTGTAGTAGGTACTGGGAGATGAAGAAGCTTAGACAGGATAGAGTAGCATGGAGAGCTGCATCAAAGCAGTCTCTGGACTGAAGACCACGACAGTATATATGTAATAAGTCATTAATTTGACACTTATCTTGAATGGATTCCCACGTAGATTTCGTCGAAGTCGTTATGGCTCATCTTGTTGATTCTAGGGTGATTCCACTTTGACTGCTAGAAGTTCCAGATCTGTATTTTAGCAATATTTGAAGATCTAACAAATACGTTTTTCAGGAAATTCTTAATGATCTAACAATCCCAGATTAGAACAGTGGCATGGTAGAAATAATTTTTGACTTGGTGTTCACGATCCACATTTTTAATAAACTTCTTGTAAATTCACATATACTTCTTCTTAATTGTCACATCATCAAGAAAACAGTTTTGCATCAATCTTCATATATTTAATTCCCACTTAAGCCAAACACAAGACTTGACTGTTCTTTTACTAAGCGAAATAATAACTTCTGCAAAGTGAAACAAAGACTGCTCCATGCGCATTTGCGCCAAAACGGTTACAAGTAAGTCAAAGATTATGATAGTCTCACAGAAATGCATACACACAAGAACAATATCTCTGTAATATATCGATACATCGGAGTACCTATACATTAATAAAACCAAATGTGAATATTGTCACAAAAATATGTCTGTTACCTCGCAGAAAAGTAGTTCGATATTACTGATATCGAGAACGGGGGTTGAATTCCCGTAATGGTCACGTAAAGAAAGAACCATTACAATATATATACGAGGGCTATTCTGAAGTGCATTCCACCAGTCATGAAATGGAAACCACTGTGAAAATACAATGAAGCTTTGCATTGACCAGTGTCTCTAGTATGCCTGTCGATCGCATCACATTGCTCCTTTCAGTTCTGAAGAGGCAATGAAGACGCTTCTGCAGCGTTTTCAATGGAAAGTTTTTGATCGCCCAAATGCAGCCTGTAATTTGCTGTTGCTGACTTTCATCTCTGCTCACATGAACTGCTGGCTATGAAGACAACGTTTTGGCACAGACAATGAGCTGCAGATTAATGGCTGCCTGCTATGACGAGGGTACTGGAAAGCTGGTACACTGGTACAACAATGTCGAAGTCGGAGCGATGACTACGGTGACAAGTGACTGGAAGGTGTAGCTAACTGTTGCAAATAAAACCTTTTTAATTCACACAATGGTAAGGGAGCTACTGAGTTGCTGAAGTCGTCGATGTGCGCGTCATCGCGTTTACTTTGCTCAAGCTTTTAAAGAGCATTGATTTGGCATTGGGCTCTAAGAGAATCAGTAATGAAGCAGTTGAAAGCAACTGCCCAAACCCCTCTCATTCCAAGTTCTTGTGTGTTTGTAGGTTGTAAGTTTCTTTGTAATACATTTCGTAAAAGCATGACATCGTTAATGTTGGCTTACTGTTGCTATGGTGCTGTGCTTTACTGTATCGCTGCCTGTCTAACACCATAGCTCTAATACGCTACTGATTTATTTTGCCTTTTGTTTTTTGTTAATGTTACTTCGTTGAGCTTCTGTAAATGTGTTTGATTGAATCGATAACACAAAATTGTATACTCCTTTATTTGTAAAAAACTTTGATATCTTTTAGAGTGCAGGAAGTGTAATCTCTGTAATATGTACAATATGAGCAAAGAATATGTTTTGTCTTTCTCACATAATCTCTTTGGTTGTCTTTAAAACTAAATAATTTTATTTAAATAATTTTGTGTAGAAATGTCAATATGTGTAAATGTTCTGTTTCATTTAAAATGTTTGTTTGCTGTTATGTTAACTGCTGACCTTCACTTAGGGTTCTTAGTTATTTTGTATGTAAAAGGTATTGTGGTTCCCCTCGGGAACAGAACTGTGTAGCGCACGCAAATTGTGGCTGGCCTAGGTAGAAAAGGAGGAACAAAGAGTCAGTCGGGGACGAGTTACCAAACTGTGAAACCGAAATTGTGGAAAGTTATATACTCATGCTTGCTAAGCACTGGTTTCTTTTGTGTATTGAAAGTGCATATTAATAGTGTAATAGGATCCAAAGTTTATCCTTTATGCTCATATTAATAATAATTAATAGAAAGACCACTATTTATGAAAACAATAATTTCTTTATTCAAAAGACAGTGAGAAATGACCTGTTAGTGAATTCCATTTAACTTTCATTCTAAATAGGATAGTATTTAGTTGAGAGAGACGTAACCTGTGAACAGTTCATAATTTTGCAGTGAACTATATTTACAATTTTATGTCACCTAGGAAAGTGTGTGAAAAGTAAATTTATTGAAGAGCCATTATAGTAATGCCAGAGTATTGTTCTAGCTGCTGAATATTTCCGACACTGCACTGTTTTCAAAATGTGCAGTATTATATTTGTTCATAATTTATAAAAATGTACTGTGTGCGAGTGTGTGTGTACGTGTGTGTGTGTGTGTGTGTGTGTGTGTGTGTGTGTGTGTGTGTGTGTGTGTGTGTGTGAATGATTTCTTTGGCTGTGTTAAGTTATTTGTTGTGAAAATGAATTACTGATACATCTTATTATAAATTACCAGTCACATTCTCGTCAGTCTTGAATATATTATATTATTTTGTCGAATTATTTTATTTCAAAAATACAGAAATGTAGGTTCAGTAGTCACACGACCTCACCTTCAAATTTTTGTTGTTGTAATATGAGGCTGGTTGTCCGATTAACCTACAGTCAATATTCTTAACTGGGAACGATGTTTACATACCAAAAAAGAATGGTTGTATTAATGCTACTTGCTTACCTTTGACTATGCAGCTATACAAGACTTTTCAAAGTTGTTGCGACAAACACCTAGGATGTTAGAGCACATCTTGGTAAACACTTTTTTTCGATAGAAAATGTCCAAAATGTTTGCTTACACTTTCTGGCGACACTAGGCTGGCTATACCCCTGAGAGGTGGCAGACCATAGGCACACTGGTACACTCGTATGCAGTGTGTGTTGCCTAACATCCAGTCTTCTGCTCTACAAGAAAGTGGTAGGCCAAGCAAAATTCAGATTCTTGTTTCTGTTCTAAAATATTTTTCTCCATTTAAAGACACTCATTCTTATGGTTTTCGTGATGATAATCACTCTATCAGTTTTATAGAGTAGATATTATGCTGCACACGCAGTTAGCAGACCCTGCTAATTCGCTGAAATCTCGTCATCTAAGGTGCTGGCGAATACTAAAGGATGTGTAGTGTTGCTAGGAAACGTCCGTGAATATTTTTCTCTCACAGAAGTTATTCCTCATGAGGTGATCTGTCACTCCTAGAAGTTTACCGCCAAGACTTGAAAACACCCTCAATTTACTATTGCTAAATTTTACATGTATAAATAGCGCTTTGTAGACAAAGTACAATAATAAAAGAGTGCAATAAAATATTTGTTTTTCTCCATGGAACTTGTGTGATATTACTTATAAGTAAACCTACCAAAGGGATACATTCGATGTTGATCGCCTTTGGATACGTTGTAGTATATGATAAAGTGGTGTTCCAAAGGTTCATCTCTCAGAAATAAGCTAGAAATCGCTCTAAATCCCTGTATGCTTGTCTGATGTGTCTCTGCTTCAATGCCAATTTCCATATTGGGTTGTGTGATGTCTTTCCGTGATGTATATATATATACATATATACATTTGGTGTATATATATATATATATATATATATATATAATTTTATGAAATATAATATATCTTGTAATGTATTTGTGTAATGTTTTTACATTTGGTGTATTTTTTATTTTGAAGTTGCAACGTTTTTAGATTTAATTAAGTTATATTTGAAATTTTTTATATGTATTTGTTGTAACATTATTGTAAATCTGTTCCATAATGAGAAAGGTGCAGAACTGGTTGAACTAAAAAATGCTGTATGAGCTTTGATTTAGAGAATTTCTAGCTTATTTTTGACAAATGTGTCATTGGAATACCATTTATATAGGATTGAATTTAGTATTAATGATACTATATGTTTTGATGTTAGCCAAATGTCGAAGTGCAAAACAAAATAATTGGGAAGAGATGAGTAAAAAAAAAAAAGACTTTTTCAACAAATCTGGATGCACATTAAAAGCCATAGAACTTTTATTAGAAGTTTTTTCATATGTGTTATTGTTTCAATGGTATTCAGTAAGAAACATTAAACTCAAAATTATCAATGTGGTGTTTCACCCCCTTAATGGTCGTATGGGTATATGCGAAAAAATTTGTGGACCTTATTTTGATCTATAGTGCAACATACTCAAAACCGATCGAAATCGAAGTGTATCTGTTGGGTAAGTTTACTTGTTAGTGCACTCCGCTATTGATTGAAAGGTGCTCTGTTGACTGAAAGGAACAGAGGAATGTCATTATAGATGAAGTTTGTACTAGGTTTCTGTAGGAAATAAAACAATAGTGTGTTTATCTACAAACGTTTATTTCGTAAGATGACGCAGGAAGAGAGACAGTAGATGGCAGCGTACGCCGATTACGAAGAGGGAAAAGCGTGTGGAGCAGTCGTCGTGAGCAGCGAGGTCCATGTCCGGGTCGTCGGCCGCCCGCTCAGCCCAGGTATGCGACGGGCGCGCCGTACAGGTAGGGGTAGCCGGCGTAGCCCACGTACACCGCCTCCTGGCCCTTGAGCGACTCCTTGCCGGCGGGCGCGGGGGCGGCGGCGGCGGGGGCGGCGGCGGGGGCGGCCACCGGGTACGGCGCGGGGTACGGCACGGCCACGCTCACAGCCACCAGGGCCGCCAACACCACGAATAGAGCCTGCAGCACACATCAACATACCTCAGTCACACGCCAGAGGCTATTCAAATGTTCAGCGACCCCCCTGACAACGTTAGGTGCACTGTCATGTCGAGTACAAACGGAGACTTGTCAGGAACTCTTTGTTACTGTTAACCCTTAACTCAGGGGCGGGCAGGAATTGTGCACGTGTGCGATGCACATGCACGTGTGCAGTTAACAGGTGTTCTGCGTGCACACAGGGGCAAGCTGGCCACCCGCTTCTCACCCCTCCCCACCATTCTGTCTCTCCGCTTCTTCCCCTGTAATGCGTTTTGTTTCCTGGCCTGCTTTATTAAATGAAGGAATAAGGTTAGTAGGAGTGTTTGAAAGTGATCGTGGTTTGAAAGAGTACCTAATACCTACGATAAGTTTTGTTTAATTATCACAGGTGGAGTTTACAATACGTTTAATGTCTGGAACAAAATTTCTACGAACAGACAAACGCAAACAGTTACGTAAATTTTCATTACTGATGTTTGCTCTTAACCGAGACTTATTAATTTTCATAACAGAAAAAAATCTCTCACTAAAGTATGTCGAGCCCAACATTGACTATCTGTATGGCTTCACGATGGAGACGAGGAAACTCGAGCTGTGGAAAGTCGTGATAAAGATCTATTACACGTCTTGCCAAAAGGAACTTATCTCTCAGACGAGAATTACACTGTAGATCTATTAATTCCATTTGAAAACTGAGATGAATATCATCTGCAGAAACCAGATTCTCTCGAGAACTATTCAAAACCTTGGGATAAGTAAGATATATCCCCAAATCGCTTGAGAAATTCCTCTTTTATTGCACTAAGAACGGCAACATACTGAAATTTATTATAATGGCGTTCAATATTAAACTTCCGCTCACCAGCGACAATACTGTTACATATTATACATTTCCAAATTTCACGTTTTTCCACAGAGAACAAATGATTCTCCCATTCCTATTTAAGAGATATCAAATCTCCAATTCTCCGTTTCCTTGATTCACTCTGCATTTTCCGGTTATTGAAATACAACGTTCACTACGTAGTGGTCGCTTCGCTTCAACGTCCGCAGCTTAGCCTGGTGCTACACTGCCGCAACCTGCAGGCTGTCGGCACTGTCCCGTTCGACGATTGCACGCGAGCAGCACACGTGCAGCGCTGTGTGCTCATGAGCCGCGTGCAACGTTTGCCCGCCCCTGCCTTAACTGCATTCGTGGGGTCATTTGTTACCCCACGTGTCACTCTTTTGGTTACAATTCCGTTCCTATTGTAACGTTGCCACTCCATCTCCACTTCCACCTTATGTTACAAGGGAAACTCCCCATCGCACCCCCCCCCCCCCACCCAAGATTTAGTGATAAGATAGCCCATTGGATAGCCTGTCAAAAATTGAACACAGAGGAAACACGAAAGCAGGAAGAAGATGTATGAAATAGAGAAAAAAAGCCGGCTACTGTGGCCGAGCAGTTCTAGGCGCTTCAGTCTGGAACCGCGCGACTGCTACAGTCGCAGGTTCGAATCCTGCCTCGGGCATGGATGTGTTTAATGTCCTTAGGTTAGTTAGGTTTAACTAGTTCTAAGTTCTAGGGGACTCGTGATCTCAGACGTTAAGTCCCATAGTGCTCACAGCCATTTGAACGGCAAAAAGAAGCAAAATAGGAACAGTGAACGGTCTAAAATTTGTGAATTTTCGTGCGACATTAATGACCATCGTGTCTTGGTTGTGTGGTCCCGGTGATAAGACAGTGAAGGGGGTGATCCGGGTTCATATCTTCTTTGTATCCCACTTTTTTTCCACAAAATTGAGCACCGACAGCTGTATGCAAATCTGTGTATATCGTCATGTAATGTCCGTTTGCAACAGTGACGTGTAAAGAAGGGACCACCAAACGTATTTACCTCTACACGTGTACCACATGTTACACCTCTTGCGTTCCGTTAAGGAAGTTTTGACTTTTCAATTCCTTCGTTGTAACATAGTTGATACCCATTTATTTATTGTTTTTATTTCTGTTCAAAAATGGTTCAGATGGTTCCTAGCACTATCGGACTTAACATCTGAGGTCATCAGTTCCCTAGACTTAGAACTACTTAACCTAATTAATCTAAGTACATCACACACACCCATAGCCGAGGCAGGATTCGAACCTGCGACCGTAGCAGCCGCTTGGTTCCGGACTGAAGCTCCTAGAACCGCTTTTATTTCTGTGAGCAGTCTATGCGGCACGACGGTCTCTAACATTGTTCGATATTGCACATATCAAATCTGGACCGTTTACTGTTTCTATTTAGCTTCTTTTTTCCGCCGTTCAGTACAACTCTTCCTGTTTTCATGCCTGATACGTATTCAGTTTTTGACGAGTTATCCATTGGACCATTTTACCAGTAGGTTCGAGGAGGATGTGACGGGAAGTTTTCTTTGATAGTACCTGCCGTGTTTTCTCATTGTGCAGGCGCCTGCTGACCAGAAACCATTATTTCTGTAGAAATGTACCAGTTGTGGTTGAAATCTAACCCACGAACTAACAAACGTTACTTAAAAACTGAATGTTTCTATTGTTTTAGACGGAGTGGGTGGCGTTTGAACGATGATCAAATATTGGAGTTATTCTTAGCTAATTAAGACTGATAACTCATTGGATAGACCAGCATCTTTTCGAGATGTGGTCGAGTTCAGTGACATTGAAACAGAAATATCTTATCGTGAAACTGTCAGTGAATTAGAGGACCATAAAGAGGGAGAAGAAGAGAATGATTTCGTAGAAATCCAAGAAATAGTAAGACTATCTGGCTGTTTTTACGGAGAAAACATTATAAATAAGAATAGCAAGATGGTGTATACGGATTTTATAAAACAACTAGGCGTGGCATTGACCACAGCAGATATCAAGGAGATGAAAATGTATTCTTGAAATTTTTTTGGGGATTTGCATACTGCAATGGACGAAGTTCTTTGCAAAACTTTTTAAAATCATAGCAGGGTCGACGAATTTGAAACGCAAGCCCAAGCGGGTGCAAGTCAGCCAAAAAGGTCAAAGGTGTCACGATGTCACATACGTCCATGCCTTAAAGACACGGAAGCTGCCAGAACAGGTTCTAAATGTCAAATACGCCTGTTAAAAATGTCATTGTTTCCTTTTCTCTTTATAGTTCACTTAATTTTTAATTATTTTATCTCAAAACATATTTCTGGATATTTTTGAACTAGATTTTCTATTTTTTTAAACTAATTCCAAAAACTCTGTTTATGAGGCCAATGTTAATGTAACAACATTAATTGTTAATAAGATAACATTTTCTTTTTAATGAAGATAGATTTTTTTTTGTAAATAGAAATCTTTCTTTTACTGATTCTTTAAGAACAGTTTAGGGAACTAGAGAAGTAAATAACTTTCAGATGGTTATTGTTTTTGGGGTCGAAAACTACCCCACGAATTAAATAGTGAGTATCGTTAAGGTTTGCATTAACGTGTTCCCTGTTGGGATGTTCATTCAACGTTCATTTAGTGGTTTTTCTGAAGTTTCATAACCCAGAAAAGTTAACATTGTGAAAGATTTCGGCTGATGGCAGTATGGACATTGCCAGCAGCATTGGACGCTGAATGTTTGACAATGCTAAGCATTCGTACTGGTGACCGTCGGCTGAAGATCCCGAGATGAACACCAGTGGGCAAGGCGTCTGTAAGTATCCGCAAAACCTAACATTTTATGTTACTCATATTATTATGAAAATTTGCTTGTTGGAGCTAATGGAGCTTCCAGTAATGAGGTTAACTGGATGGCCATTCCAACTTAGTCATAACAAGGTTGGTATAATGATGAACTAAAAATGCAGTTGTTTGAAGCGGTCATGAGTTGGCAGTAACTGATTACAGAGGGTGAGAAGTTGGAAGTTCACATAGTTCACGCATCTAGATGCACGAGAAGTAGAATTCGAGGAAGTGTCGGTACGGAAATCTGTGTTTATTTCTCACGTGTCTCTTAGAATCCGTTAGAAGTCACAAATGTTGCCTTTTAACAGTGCGACATGTTTCCAGGTATGACCACATCATCAGCAAAAGTGACAATGCAAAAACATGTAACTTAAATACGCCTATGTGCCTCTGTTTTTAGTAGATATTTATGTGTGTTTATGCATGTAAAACGTTTTCCTGTTTTCATTTTGGCTGATGGTGGGGCCATGCCTCGAAACATCTCACACAACTGAAATAATAATTTAAGGAAGACGACAGAACAACAACCAGTTTTAACGTAATGATATCTTCAACACCTGCTTACGAATTTTTACGAACGATCACAGTCAAATAACAGCACATTTGACGCGAAGTTATTTCTCTTCGATGAATGCCGGCAATATCTCCATCTTTGCTGCGCAGATGAGAGGAATTACAAGCAATTACCCTTATTTACTAAATTATCTATTTATTACTTTTCTCTTTGGTTTTTCTCAATTCACAGATAGTCTCTTCTAATAGGTCAGACTCATGATCTTGCCACACCTTTCTAAATCTGAAAATATTCCGTTTTTAGCTTTCACGAGCTAAATATACTAGGAAGCTATAGGCGCCACCAATGCAACTCATAATACTAATAGTTTAATGATGCAACTTGTCAGCTGACTACCTGAAAATAGATATTTGACTTAGGAACAAAGACCGAACTACTACAAGCTACATGTAGCCTAAAGAATTTCCATGTCAAGCAACTTGTTGAGTAGTGCACTGTATCAGCACTGAGGCTGCTGTCTAATCTGATGAGGTAGAACACTGCTTTCCCGAGTGACACTGTATTTTTAGAACTGAATAACCAACTTGTAGACGAATACAAAGGAGTGGTGTTCAGCAACTTTGAAGTACAGGCCAAATCTAAAGGAACGCTCGGTGTAGCCCCCATTGTCAAGAAACTCAACAGACGACTTCAAGTCCAAGTGTAAATGTGGATAGTGACAAGGTGTGGATTGTTTGCTACATTCGCACAATGTGAGCATATATGGGACCATGAATCGGACATAGTAAACATTCTTATTGCACTGATTTTGCTTCATGTGAAAATCTGTGAATAGCAACCTCCTGTAGACCAATCTCTGATAACTGCTTTGGTTAAACAGCGTAGTAAACGATCACATATCTAGTACGATAAGAAGACGTTTCACCCGCCACGTAAATGCCTACAATATACGTGTACAAATGGGCTCAGGATTCACAGAATATGTAGCGAAGGCTTAAAGGAAAGCCTTGCTTTCCGTCAGAGTTTTTTATTTATTTTTTTTATTTTGGAACAAAGTATTACAAACATTCCCGGCAAATACCATGTCACACACTAAAATGAAATAATAAAACCATTATAGACAGCGGAAAGGATGTCTTTGAATTTATAGGCAGACACAATCCGAGAAGAATGAACAAACGTACATACATATGTGCTACAAACGTCTCTTCTCCCCAATCCTATTCAATACTTCCTCATTAGTTATGTGATCTACCCATCTAATCTTCAGCATTCTTCTGTAGCACCACATTTCGAAAGCTTCTATTCTCTTCTTGTCCAAACTATTTACCGTACATGTTTCACTTCCATACATGGCTACACTCCATACAAATACTTTCAGAAATGACTTCCTCACACTTAAATCTGTACTCGATGTTAACAAATTTCTCTTCTTCAGAAACGCTTTCCTTGCCATTGCCAGTCTACATTTTATATCCTCTCTAGTTCGACCATCATCAGTTATTTTGCTCCCCAAATAGCAAAACTCCTTTACTACTTTAAGTGTCTCATTTCCTAATCTAATACCCTCAACATCACCCAACTTAATTCGACTACATTCCATTATCCTCGTTTTGTTTTTGTTGATGTTCATCTTATATCCTCCCTTCAAGACACCATCCATTCCGTTCAACTGCTCTTCCAAGTCCTTTGCTGTCTCTGACAGAATTACAACGTCATCGGCGAACCTCAAAGTTTTTATTTCTTCTCCATGGATTTTAATACCTACTCCGAATTTTTCTTTTGTTTCCTTTACTGAAGAAGGGATCGGTTGGTAGGACATGTTCTGAGGCATCAAGGGATCACCAATTTAGTATTGGAGGGCAGCGTGGAGAGTAAAAATCGTAGGGGGAGACCAAGAGATGAATACACTAAGCAGATTCAGAAGGATATGGGTTGCAGTAGGTACTGGGAGATGAAGACGCTTGCACAGGATAGAGTAGCATGGAGAGCTGCATCAAACCAGTCTCAGGACTGATGACCACAACAACAACAACATACATATGTACTGCAGTAAAATCTGTTAGAGAAACTGTGACTAGTACTGGGACATTTTATTTTTAGCACAATGTTTAACAGCAGTCGTGCTTCAAAATTAGTTCTAGTTAGGTAGCTTCACCTGCTTATGACGAGGACTTAAGTTACAGGATCTCTATAACAGCGGTACTGCAACTCTTATGTCACCCAGCTGAGTTTACCGTCTAGTGGGGCCTTACACTGTACAGGTCGGTTGCGGTTCTGACATTGAAACCCCCTGGCACTGATACCCGCTGACATTGAAACTGCCTGGCCGTGACCGCTCTGTGGTAGTGACAACTGAGTCACGAAGCAGCGGGACGGCGATGGCATTTGCTGATACGTTTCGGGCGACCATTGCGCACTGAAGACCGCCACTACCAAAATGTAGACCTCGTGATGTTGCACACTTTCACATACTTCAACATGACTGCACCGAGACAGAATGGTTGTTTGGTAATTTCACGCGTTTTCCACATCTATCCAACAGTATACCTGGCTTGAGCTTTTACAAAAGAGCGAAAGGTGACCTCAGTCTCTGTTGTTCACAAGCGACGCTCTTCACTGAACTTATGCTGAAGCTTAATAGCTCTTCATTCTAAGGTTCTTTGTAATGGCGATAAATGGCGTTAATTCTATAGCAACTTGGCGGGGAAGACTACAGATTAGCCCCATCACACGGCGAAATATACGGCCAAGTGTTCGCTTTTCAACTGTGCACTGAAGTCTTCATGATTTTGTCTCGTCCAAATTTGCAGAATTTTTTGAAGAATGTGATCATATCCTCACACGTAACCATTTTTATCGCCTTACTTACGAGTATTAACTCACACACTATCATGTTAATATAAGTTTTTGGTCTTTATAGTTAAGAGGTACGCACGACCCATATCTTTCTTTTCTGACGAAGGTGGACTAACAATATTGCTCAAGTCAGGAGTCTGAGACAAGAGAAAAGAGCGCACCACTTGTTTCATTGAAAGTAGCCGTACATATCAGTATCTCGTTGCACTCTCCACAGCACTGTCCCTTTCGTTGATAATGGCTGTACTTGTATGAGCAACTGAGAAATCAGTACAGAAATGTGCAACTAGTCAATAGGGAAATGACGCTGTCTATCGGTTTTCCGCTAATCTCTGTAGAACATAATCCGGGCATCACCGTGACTGTCTTTCTGCCCGTTCTTGCGCACTAAAGACTTTGTCTTATCAGGAGTAACCTAAGATGCACCTTACGACATGTGGTAACATTTGCAGTGTCCACGTGAGTAAGCTAAAGCATATCCACTAAACACTCGGGTACTGAGCGATGCTCAGAAGCGGTTATTTGTCACAGACTGTGTGTTTGCAATTATTACTGATACAGAGCAAGCGATGTACAAACATACGATGATTTGAAAGAACACACCTATTCAAGTATTTATTAAACGTCCGAAGTCGACTTACATAACAAGTACCGAAATAGTTATGACTCACCAGTGAAGGAAGCACTACATGTAATATTGTATGCTGAAGAAAAAGAAATTACTCACCTATCAGTAACTAATAAAGTTAGAGTGAACGAACGCAAGAAAAAACTATAAACGTTGTGTCAGCAGTGGCAGTAAAGTATTCTTGAAGTGCTCTAATCGAATTTTTGAGATATGTGGTTATACTGAAGGGGGGGGGGGGGCGACATGCAGAGACTTTTATTTAGGCATGTATGGAAGAATATCGCACTGTCGTTAGGCCACCATTACCTGCACATTCTGTTCAGGAATGAAATCAAAGAACTTGAAACCCATCGCACTGATTCCAAGAGAGTGTACTAGCATGTAGAGTCATTTTCACGTCCCGTTCGTGAATACAAATGGAGGTACAGTAGTTATTATTAGGTATTTCTCTAACTAGTGGTACTGCGGACCAATAAACGTTTTGGATACAAGCCGCTCCTCAGTTTACATGCATTTCATAAACTATATCCTTGCTCTGAAATAGGCACCTCGCCGTTGCTTTCAATAAATTGATATAATACTTCAAAAAAGCACATTTCACCTCGTTACGCAATCAATTAAACATTCTGGTGCTGTGTAACTTGTACACTCCTGGAAATTGAAATAAGAACACCGTGAATTCATTGTCCCAGGAAGGGGAAACTTTATTGACACATTCCTGGGGTCAGATACATCACATGATCACACTGACAGAACCACAGGCACATAGACACAGGCAACAGAGCATGCACAATGTCGGCACTAGTACAGTGTATATCCACCTTTCGCAGCAATGCAGGCTGCTATTCTCCCATGGAGACGATCGTAGAGATGCTGGATGTAGTCCTGTGGAACGGCTTGCCATGCCATTTCCACCTGGTGCCTCAGTTGGACCAGCGTTCGTGCTGGACGTGCAGACCACGTGAGACGACGCTTCATCCAGTCCCAAACATGCTCAATGGGGGACAGATCCGGAGATCTTGCTGGCCAGGGTAGTTGACTTACACCTTCTAGAGCACGTTGGGTGGCACGGGATACATGCGGACGTGCATTGTCCTGTTGGAACAGCAAGTTCCCTTGCCGGTCTAGGAATGGTAGAACGATGGGTTCGATGACGGTTTGGATGTACCGTGCACTATTCAGTGTCCCCTCGACGATCACCAGTGGTGTACGGCCAGTGTAGGAGATCGCTCCCCACACCATGATGCCGGGTGTTGGCCCTGTGTGCCTCGGTCGTATGCAGTCCTGATTGTGGCGCTCACCTGCACGGCGCCAAACAAGCATACGACCATCATTGGCACCAAGGCAGAAGCGACTCTCATCGCTGAAGACGACACGTCTCCATTCGTCCCTCCATTCACGCCTGTCGCGACACCACTGGAGGCGGGCTGCACGATGTTGGGGCGTGAGCGGAAGACGGCCTAACGGTGTGCGGGACCGTAGCCCAGCTTCATGGAGACGGTTGCGAATGGTCCTCGCCGATACCCCAGGAGCAATAGTGTCCCTAATTTGCTGGGAAGTGGCGGTGCGGTCTCCTACGGCACTGCGTAGGATCCTACGGTCCTGGCGTGCATCCGTGCGTCGCTGCGGTCCGGTCCCAGGTCGACGGGCACGTGCACCTTCCGCCGACCACTGGCGACAACATCGATGTACTGTGGAGACCTCACGCCCCACGTGTTGAGCAATTCGGCGGTACGTCCACCCGGCCTCCCGCATGCCCACTATACGCCCTCACTCAAAGTCCGTCAACTGCACATACGGTTCACGTCCACGCTGTCGCGGCATGCTACCAGTGTTAAAGACTGCGATGGAGCTCCGTATGCCACGGCAAACTGGCTGACACTGACGGCGGCGGTGCACAAATGCTGCGCAGCTAGCGCCATTCGACGGCCAACACCGCGGTTCCTGGTGTGTCCGCTGTGCCGTGCGTGTGATCATTGCTTGTACAGCCCTCTCGCAGTGTCCGGAGCAAGTATGGTGGGTCTGACACACCGGTGTCAATGTGTTCTTTTTTCCATTTCCAGGAGTGTATTTTTATGAATGACGTCTTATTTTCGAGGCAACATTGCTGAGCTGTAGTTAAATAATTACTTTAACGGAGATAGACAGGTTATTTATGGAGCTCTGTGAATACACTATACCTACATCGTACCCTGCGAGCTACCTAACAGTGTGTGGCGGGGGGTACTTCTGGTACCACTAACTGATCCCCACTTCCCTGAAGCGATCGCGAATGGCACGCAGGAAGTCACTGTATTAGCTCTAATTTTTCGAATTTCTCGTAGTGCTCATTTAGAAAGATGCATGTGGCAGCAAGTAATACGTTGTCCGATTATTTCGGGAAAGTGCTGTCTCGAAAATTTCAGTAGTGAACCCCGCGGTGAGGCAAAACGTCTCCCTTGTAACGTGCGCCCCTGGTGTCTGTTGAAAACTCTATGAGGCTCTCGCACCGACCAAAAGGTCCTGTAACGAAGCGCGTCCCTCTTTGTTGGATCTTATCTACACCTTCTATCAGTCCTACATGGTAAGGATACCATAGATGAACAACAGTCAAGAATCGGTGGAACAAGCGCCTTGTATGCAACTTCCATCGTGGATGATGATTTACATTACCTTAAGATTCTTCCTACGCAGCTCAGTGTGGCATCTACTTCTTCTACTATTTGCCTCATGTGATCTTACCACTTGTAACTCTGGAAACTTACGCCTAGATATTTTACGGTACATACTGTTCCCAGCAGTTTGCCATCAACAGTCTAATTGTGCAACGATGGATTTCTTTTCCTATGTATGGGACATACGTTACAGAGCCTGCAGCATTCATCAATCCTCTGCAGGCTACTCTGCAAATCGATACTGTCTTCTGGCGTTGTTACTTTCTTACACACTCGCCTCATTTGCGAACAGTGTTAAGCAACTTCCGATGCTTTCTAGTAGATCATTTACGTATCCTGTAAACAGTAGCTGTCCCATCACACCCCCTTGCAGTACTTCCGAAATTACATCTATCGATTTTGTTCCATTAAGAACGACGTGTTGAGTTCTATTGGCAAGAAAGTCTTGAATACAGTCGCAAATCTGGTCCGATACTCGGTAAGCTCGTATGTTTTTTCACTAAATGGCAGTTCCGGATGGTATCACATATCTTCCTGAAGTTAAGGAACACGGCATCAACCTAAGCGCCAATGTATACAGAGCTATGGATTTTATGGAGGAACAATGTGAGATGAGTTTCGCAAGATCTCTGTTTGCGGGATCCATGTTAATTTTTATAGGGGAGGTTTCCTTTCTCCAAAAACATCATAATTCTTGGGTATAAAGCATGTTCTATAATTCAACAACCGTTTGACGTCAACGATATAAGTCTATGTGAATCTATTTTGTGGCCCTTCTTGAAAACGGGAATGATCTGGGCTTTTTTTCCAGTTGCTAGGAACCTCTCTTTGCTGATGTAATCTAAAATAATCTGATGTTAGAAGGGACGAAAGTTCTTTTGCATAATCGGTATAGAATCTTACAGCTATCTCATATGGTCCTGATGCCTTTCGCTACAAAGCGATTGTAGTTAATTTTCTATTCCGCGATCGGTCATCTCAATATCTACCTTTTCGGCGGTCATAATTGAAAGGAGGGACCGTTTTACGATCTTCCTCGGTGAATCAATTTCGGAAGACCTAATTCAGTATTTCTGCTTTCGTTCTGTAATCTTCCGTTTCAGTGCCAGTATGGTCAGTGAGTGAATGAATAGATGATTTCGAGCCGCTTGATGACCATAGATTGATATGGGGGGTGGGAGAGGGGAAGGTAGTGAACTGTTATTTCGATTCCTTCCCTCTGTCTTTAACGCAGTTAGGCACAGGCATAGTTTTACGTTCGATTTGCAACATCATTCAGCCGAACGTCGTTTCTCGTTTAGGTCGCTTATGACCTCATGCCCAGAAAAAGTTCCTTATCTACATCTACGTCTACATCTACATCTACATGATTACTCTGCAATTTACATTTAAGTGCTTGGCAGAGGGTTCATCGAACAACAATCATACTATCTCTCTACCATTACATTCCCGAACAGCGCGCGGGAAAAACGAACACCTAAACCTTTCTGTTCGAACTCTGATTTCTCTTATTTTATTTAGATGATCATTCCTACCTATGTAGGTTGGGCTCAACAACATATTTTCGCATTCAGAAGAGAAAGTTGGTGACTGAAATTTCGTAAATAGATCTCGCCGCGACGAAAAACGTCTTTGCTTTAATGACTTCCATCCCAACCCTCGTATCATATCTGCCACACTCTCTCCCCTATTACGTGATAATACAAAACGAGCTGCCCTTTTTTGCACCCTTTCGATGTCCTCCGTCAATCCCACCTGGTAAGGATCCCACACCGCGCAGCAATATTCTAACAGAGGACGAACGAGTGTAGTGTAAGCTGTCTCTTTAGTGGACTTGTTGCATCTTCTAAGTGTCCTGCCAATGAAACGCAACCTTTGGCTCGCCTTCCCCACAATATTAACTATGTGGTCTTTCCAACTGAAATTGTTCGTAATTTAACACCCAGGTACTTAGTTGAATTGACAGCCTTGAGAATTGTACTATTTATCGAGTAATCGAATTCCAAAGGATTTCTTTTGGAACTCATGTGGATCACCTCACACTTTTCGTTATTTAGCGTCAACTGCCACCTGCCACACCACACAGCAATCTTTTCTAAATCGCTTTGCAACTGATACTGGTCTTCGGATGACCTTACTAGACGGTAAATTACAGCATCATCTGCGAACAAGCTAAGAGAACTGCTCAGATTGTCACCCAGGTCATTTATATAGATCAGGAACAGCAGAGGTCCCAGGACGCTTCCCTGAGGAACACCTGATATCACTTCAGTTTTACTCGATGATTTGCCGTCTATTACTACGAACTACGACCTTCCTGACAGGAAATCACGAATCCAGTCGCACAACTGAGACGATACCTCATAGGCCCGCAGCTTGATTAGAAGTCGCTTGTGAGGAACGGTGTCAAAAGCTTTCCGTAAATCCAGAAATACGGAATCAACTTGAGATCCCCTGTCGATAGGGGCCATTACTTCGTGCGAATAAAGAGCTAGCAGGGTTGCACAAGAACGATGTTTTCTGAAACCATGCTGATTACGTATCAACAGATCGTTCCCTTCGAGGTGATTCACAATGTTTGAATACAGTATATGCTCCAAAACCCTACTGCAAACCGACGTCAGTGATACAGGTCTGTAGTTCGATTGATTACTCCTACTACCCTTCATAAACACTGGTGCGACATGCGCAATTTTCCAATCTCTAGGTACAGGGACATAACAAAAGATCTTATAGTGAATAACATTGTTCATATCGAAGAATCACTGTGTTCTCCGCACTACACACAACAATATTCGGAACAGCACAGTGGTCAGTACCTAGGGCTTCGGTAACACAAAGAGCAGTTGCAGTATACTCACGAAGTACTTGTTCATTGTCGGCTGAGGGTCTGCTGTGCCTGGAGCGGACAACTGTGCCCCGCAGTCGCCGCCCGCCGCCTTTATAGTCGCGCGCCTTACCCTCCCTGCAGCCCAAGGCCGAGGGCGGGGCCAGAGCATGGCCCGGATACGACGCCGAATCGCGCCCGGTGGGCGTCCAAAGCGACCGTAAAAATTAAGGGAGCCGTGGAGCCGCGGCCGAGGTGACACTGAACTCTGCTCAGGGCCCTGCAGCAACAGACCACCTCTGCCTCACACCTCACTCTTCACTTTTTGTTCTAGTGGAAGTATTGCCGGATAAACTCCGAGTCTATGAAGACATTCCAAGTGTGGAGGAGAGGGCCTAGAGATAATGGTGACTCCGTAGAAGTGATTAAAGCCGGAAGCAAAGTAAGGCAAAAGAGCTTGCAGTATTGCTTACAGAATGTCTGGAGAGTAAGATAATTCCATGAAAAGACGAGACATATCTATAGGCTTATATACGAGGGCAGTTCAATAAGTAATGCAACACATTTTTTTTCTCGGCCAATTTTGGTTGAAAAAACCGGAAATTTCTTGTGGAATATTTTCAAACATTCCCGCTTCGTCTCGTATAGTTTCATTGACTTCCGACAGGTGGCAGCGCTGTACGGAGCTGTTAAAATGGCGTCTGTAACGGATGTGCGTTGCGAACAACGGGCAGTGATCGAGTTTCTTTTGGCGGAAAACCAGGGCATCTCAGATATTCATAGGCGCTTGCAGAATGTCTACGGTGATCTGGCAGTGGACAAAAGCACGGTGAGTCGTTGGGCAAAGCGTGTGTCATCATCGCCGCAAGGTCAAGCAAGACTGTCTGATCTCCCGCGTGCGGGCCGGCCGTGCACAGTTGTGACTCCTGCAATGGCGGAGCGTGCGAACACACTCGTTCGAGATGATCGACGGATCACCATCAAACAACTCAGTGCTCAACTTGACATCTCTGTTGGTAGTGCTGTCACAATTGTTCACCAGTTGGGATATTCAAAGGTTTGTTCCCGCTGGGTCCCTCGTTGTCTAACTGAACACCATAAAGAGCAAAAGAGAACCATCTGTGCGGAATTGCTTGCTCGTCATGTGGCTGAGGGTGACAATTTCTTGTCAAAGATTGTTACAGGCGATGAAACATGGGTTCATCACTTCGAACCTGAAACAAAACGGCAATCAATGGAGTGGCGCCACACCCACTCCCCTACCGAGAAAAAGTTTAAAGCCATACCTTCAGCCGGTAAAGTCATGGTTACAGTCTTCTGGGACGCTGAAGGGGTTATTCTGTTCGATGTCCTTCCCCATGGTCAAACGATCAACTCTGAAGTGTATTGTGCTACACTTCAGAAATTGAAGAAACGACTTCAGCGTGTTCGTAGGCACAAAAATCTGAACGAACTTCTCCTTCTTCATGACAACGCAAGACCTCACACAAGTCTTCGCACCCGAGAGGAGCTCACAAAACTTCAGTGGACTGTTCTTCCTCATGCACCCTACAGCCCCGATCTCGCACCGTCGGATTTCCATATGTTTGGCCCAATGAAGGACGCAATCCGTGGGAGGCACTACGCGGATGATGAAGTTATTAATGCGGTACGACGTTGGCTCCGACATCGACCAGTGGAATGGTACCGTGCAGGCATACAGGCCCTCATTTCAAGGTGGCGTAAGGCCGTAGCATTGAATGGAGATTACGTAGATAAATAGTGTTGTGTAGCTAAAAGATTGAGGAATAACCTGGTGTATTTCAATGCTGAATAAAACAACCCCTGTTTCAGAAAAAAATGTGTTGCATTACTTATTGAACTGCCCTCATACGTCTTGTGGAGTTTCCGTTCGACTGGCTAATTCCTTTGCACAGAGCCTGCCCGATTATTTTGCGTCGTCACCATCCTCGCTTTATGTATCCACTCATTTGGATCTGCTCTGGATTCGTCGCAGCCCTGTGCCCCTTCCAGGCAATCAGCCTTATTGACTTAAGTTAATTATGGCTGTTCGACACTACAATTTCTTTAAATAAAAGAGTTGTTTATATTTTACTTTCTGTAACACCTTCAAAATTACACTACATATTAACAAATGGTTATCAGGATATGTGATAAGATAACTCATAAAGTTTTGTTTCCCCATTCTTACACATCAGTGTGTGCACCCTCACACCCTTAGTAGCGCAGTTAATGTCTATTCGGGATTTCATTACTCTGCAAGTACGATATACACTGAAGCGCCAATGAATCTGCCATAGTTCGAACGTGGTGTTATAATCGGCGCATGAGCGATGGGACACAGCAACTCCGAGGCAGCGATGAAGTGGGGATTTTCCCTTACAACCATTTCACGAGTGTACAGTGAATATCAGGAATCTGGTAAAAAATCAAATCTCCGACATCGCTGCGGCCGGAAAAAGATCGTGCAAGAAGGGGGCTAACGACGACTAGAGAGAATCGGTCAGGGTTACCGAAGTGCAAACCTTCCGCAAATTACTGCTGATTCCAATGCTGGGACATCAACAAGTGTCAGCGTGCGAACTATTCAGTGAAAAATAATCGATATGGACTTCCGGAATTGAAGCCCTTCTCGTGTACCCTTGATGACTGCACGTTACAAAGTTTTATGCATCGCCTGGGCCCGTGAACACCTACATTGGACTGTTAATGACTGGAAACATTATGCCTGCTCGGACAAATGGTATCAAGCAGATGGACGTCTACGGGTGTGGATACAACCCCATGAATCCATGGACCCTGCATGACAGCAGGAGACCGTTCAAGTTGCTGGAGGCTCTGTAACGGTCTGGGGCGTGTGCAGTTGGAGTGATATAGGACCCATGATACATCTACATACGACTCTGACAGGTGACATGTTCGCTAGCGTCCTGTTTGATCACCTGCGTCCATTCATGTTCATTGTGCTTTCCGGCAGAGTTGAGCAATTCCGGCAGGACGCTACGACACCCCAAACGTCCAGAATAGCTACAGAGTGGCCCAAGGAACACTCTTCTGAGTTTAAACTCTTCCACTTGCCACCAAACTCCCCAGACGTGAACATTATTAAGCATATCGGGAACGACTTTCATTGTGCTGTTCAGAGGAGATCTCCGCCCTCTCGTACTCTTACGGATTTATGCAAAGCCCTGCAGTGTCACTTCCCTCCAGCACTACTACAGACATTAGTCGAGTCCATGCCACGTCATGTTCCGGCACTTCCGTCTGTTCGCGGGGGCCCTACACGATATTAGGCGGGTGTACCAGCTTCTTAGGCTCATCAGTACAAGATCTTCACGATGTCCTGTTCAAATGCATTGCGAATACGTGCCTTCAAGTCCCTTTTTTTTTTTTTTTTTTTTTTTGTCATCAGTCTACTGACTGGTTTGATGCGGCCCGCCACGAATTCCTTTCCTGTGCTAACCTCTTCATCTCAGAGTAGCACTTGCAACCTACGTCCTCAATTATTAGCTTGACGTATTCCAATCTCTGCCTTCCTCTACAGTTTTTGCCCTCTACAGCTCCCTCTAGTACCATGGAAGTCATTCCCTCATGTCTTAGCGGATGTCCTATCATCCTGTCCCTTCTCCTTATCAGTGTTTTCCACATATTCCTTTCCTCTCCGATTCTGCGTAGAACCTCCTCATTCCTTACCTTATCAGTCCACCTAATTTTCAACATTCGTCTATAGCACCACATCTCAAATGCTTCGATTCTCTTCTGTTCCGGTTTTCCCACAGTCCACGTTTCACTACCATACAATGCTGTACTCCAGACGTACATCCTCAGAAATTTCTTCCTCAAATTAAGGCCGGTATTTGATATTAGTAGACTTCTCTTGGCCAGAAATGCCTTTTTTCCATAGCGAGTCTGCTTTTGATGTCCTCCTTGCTCCGTCCGTCACTGGTTATTTTACTGGCTAGGTAGCAGAATTCCTTAACTTCATTGACTTCGTGACCATCAATCCTGATGTTCAGTTTCTCGCTGTTCTCATTTCTACTACTTCTCATTACCTTCGTCTTTCTCCGAGTTACTCTCAAACCATACTGTGTACTCATTAGACTGTTCATTCCGTTTAGCAGATCATTTAATTCTCCTTCACTTTCACTCAGGATAGCAATGTCATCAGCGAATCGTATCATTGATATCCTTTCATCTTGTATTTTAATTCCACTCCTGAACCTTTCTTTTATTTCCATCATTGCTTCCTCGATGTACAGATTGAAGAGTAGGGGCGAAAGGCTACAGCCTTGTCTTACACCCTTCTTAATACGAGCACTTCGTTCTTGATCGTCCACTCTTATTATCCTCTCTTGGTTGTTGTATATATTGTATATGACCCGTCTCTCCCTATAGCTTACCCCTAGTTTTTTCAGAATCTCGAACAGCTTGCACCATTATATTGTCGAACGCTTTTTCCAGGTCGACAAATCCTATCAAAGTGTCTTAATTTTTTTTTTAGCCTTGCTTCCATTATTAGCCGTAACGTCAGAATTGCCTCTCTCGTCCCTTTGCTTTTCCTAAAGCCAAACTGATCGTCACCTAGCGCATTCTCAATTTTCTTTTCCATTCTTCTGTATATTATTCTTGTAAGCAGCTTCGATGCATGAGGTGTTAAGCTGATTGTGCGATAATTCTCGCACTTGTCAGCTCTTGCCGTCTTCGGAATTGTGTGGATGATGCTTTTCCGAAAGTCAGATGGTATATCGCCAGACTCATATATTCTACACACCAACGTGAATAGTCGTTTTGTTGCCACTTCCCCCAATGATTTTAGAAATTCTGATGGAATGTTATCTATCCCTCCTGCCTTATTTGACCGTAAGTCCTCCAAAGCTCTTTTAAATTCCGATTCTAATACTGGATCCCCTATCACTTCTAAATCGACTCCTGTTTCTTCTTCTATCACATCAGACAAATCTTCACCCTCATAGAGACTTTCAATGTATGCTTTCTACATATCTGCTCTCTCCTCTGCATTTAACAGTGGAATTCCCGTTGCACTCTTAATGTTACCACCGTTGCTTTTAATGTCACCAAAGGTTGTTTTGACTTTCCTGTATGCTGAGTCTGTCCTTCCGACAATCATATCTTTTACGATGTCTTCACATTTTTCCTGCAGCCATTTCGTCTTAGCTTCCCTGCACTTCCTATTTATTTCATTCCTCAGCGACTTGTATTTCTGTATTCCTGATTTTCCCGGAACATGTTTGTACTTCCTCCTCTCATCAATCAAATGAAGTATTTCTTCTGTTACCCATGGTTTCTTCGCAGCTACCTTCTTTGTACCTATGTTTTCCTTCCCAACTTCTGCGATGGCCCTTTTTAGAGGTGTCCATTCCTCTTCAACTGTACAAGTCCTATAGACCTCTAACCAGTTCCTTTACAAAACCCCACAACGAGACGTCTAAAGGTGCGAGGTCAGGGGATTGTGGCAGCCATCGAATTGGACCATCTCATCCAATCCATATATCCGGAAGTTTTCATCTAGAAAGTAACTGACATTTAGGGACCAGTGGGGTGATAGCCCCGTCTGCCAGAATATGACATCAGATTACAGGTGTTTCAGTTGTGGCACAGTAAACTCTTACATCCCGGTAAACACCACCGTTGACGGTAGACTCGATGAAAAAGAATGGACCAATGATGCAATTGTGCATCAGTCGTCACCAAACATTGATCTTGGGACTGTCTCTTTCCACTTCATGTGTAATATGAGGATACTGTGAACACCAAATATGAATGTTCAGTTTGCCGGATACATGAAACGTTGTCTCATTGAAGAAACAAATCTTTTACAAAGAGTCATTGTTTGCGTCAACTCGGCTAGCATAGCTTATCCGCTACAGACTGTTCGTGCTGAAATTTGTCCTTAAGCTTTAATGCCTGAAGCAACTGCACCTAGTAGACATATAGCCATATGCAACACATTATGCACTTTTGGTCGTCTCATTTCCAACTCTTTTGTCGTACTCTTTGGAAACGGCAGCCTTGTCCACGTTGGCGTTTTAAACAGACGGTTGATCCGACCGCGTTTCATGGTGAACACTACCTGTTTCCATAAATGACACATGCCTAGCTCAAGTAGATGCTCGGGACGGTGGTTGTGTTCCATGTCGTGTTGGAAATTTCGGTGCACTTGCGTATCGGATGTCGTCATTATGAACCAGTCTACACACTGAACTTTCTCCTCTGCGTCCACATTTTATTAGGTTTTCAAGTTAAGTTTTGCGTCAAAACTGCATCACCTGGAAGGTAAAAAGAACTATACGAGTTATCTCATCACATGTTGAAAACCACTTGTAAATATCTAGTATAGTTTTAAGGTTATTAAGTTGTGAAAATAATTCTTGGACACCCTGTATATTCTGTTCATCGTACGAGACGTGTTCAGAAATTAAGTGATCCAGATTTTCATATTTTTCATCATCATCATCATCATCATTTAAGACGGATTATGCCTTTCAGCGTTCAGTCTGGAGCATAGCCCCCCTTATACAGTTCCTCCATGATCCGCTATTCACTGCTAACATTGGTGCCTCTTCTGATGTTAAACCTATTACTTCAAAATCATTCTTAACCGAATCCAGCTACCTTCTCCTCGGTCTGCCTCGACTCCTCCTACCCTCTACTGCTGAATCCATGAGTCTCTTGGGTAACCTTGCTTCTCCCATGCGTGTAACATGACCCCACCATCTAAGCCTGTTCGCCCTGACTGCTACATCTATAGAGTTCATTCCCAGTTTTTCTTTGATTTCCTCATTGTGGACACCCTCCTGCCATTGTTCCCATCTACTAGTACCTGCAATCATCCTAGCTACTTTCATATCCGTAACCTCAACCTTGTTGATAAGGTAACCTGAATCCACCCAGCTTTCGCTCCCATACAACAAAGTTGGTCGAAAGATTGAACGGTGCACAGATAACTTAGTCTTGGTACTGACTTCCTTCTTGCAGAAGAGAGTAGATCGTAGCTGAGCGCTCACTGCATTAGCTTTGCTACACCTCGCTTCCAGTTCTTTCACTATGTTGCCATCCTGTGAGAATATGCATCCTAAGTACTTGAAACCGTCCACCTGTTCTAACTTTGTTCCTCCTATTTGGCACTCAGAAGTGTATCGGAAAAAAATTTACAGAATATTGTTAATACAATTGTTGACCATTTTTCCACATAGTTACCATGCCGTTCAGTGCATGTGGTGCACCGTGACACAAGCTGCTCTATGCCCTCCTCGAAGAACTCTTCCGCCAGCTCCTTCTCTCCACTTCGGACCATCTTTCTGCACCTGCTCGTCGAATGAAAATTTAATTCCACTCGTTTGTGCCCTTAGGGAGGTGAGGAGATGATAATCTGAAGGCGCCAAGTCAGGGAAATACGGGGGTGGTTCGAAAAAATCTCAATTGCTGGCTAATGCTGAGCGAGCATGGGCGTTGTCGAGCAACAAGAAAACTCCTCTCATTAGAATTCCCCTCCTTTTGTTTCTAACGCTCCTTTTAAGTTTTCGAAGGTGTCATAGTATCATTGAGAATTGGTGGTCTTTTCCTGAGGCAGAAATTCGACCAAAATGATGCCTGTTCGGCCCCAAAACACTGATGTCATGACTGTTCTGCTCGAAAATATGGACTCGAATTTTTTGCAGATAGGGTATATTTCAGAGCTAGATCAGAAATGTAAGGACTATGGTATGAAGATTAGCATCTACAAAACGAAAGTAATGTCAGTGGGAAAGAAATATAAACGGATTGAGTGCCAAATAGGAGAATCAAAGTTAGAACAGGTGGACGGTTTCAAGTACTTAGGATGCATATTCTCACAGGATGGCAACATAGTGAAAGATCTGGAAGCAAGGTGTAGCAAAGCTAATGTAGTGAGCGCTCAGCTACGATCTACTCTCTTCTGCAAGAAGGAAGTCAGTACCAAGACTAAGTTATCTGTGCACCGTTCAATCTTTCGACCAACTTTGTTGTGTGGGAGCGAAAGCTGGGTGGATTCAGGTTACCTTATCAACAAGGTTGAGGTTACGGATATGAAAGTAGCTAGGATGATTGCAGGTACTAGCAGATGGGAACAATGGCAGGAGGGTGTCCACAATGAGGAAATCAAAGAAAAACTGGGAATGATCTCTATAGATGTAGCAGTCAGGGCGAACAGGCTTAGATGGTGGGGTCATGTTACACGCATGTGAGAAGCAAGGTTACCCAAGAGACTCATGGATTCAGCAGTAGAGGGTAGGAGGAGTCGAGGCAGACCGAGGAGAAGGTACCTGGATTCGGTTAAGAATGATTTTGAAGTAATAGGTTTAACATCAGAAGAGGCATCAATGTTAGCACTGAATAGGGGATCATGGAGGAACTGTATAAGGGGGGCTATGCTCCAGACTGAACGCTGAAAGGCATAATCAGTCTTAAATGATGATGATGATGATGATGATGAGGGAATTGGGGTAACGCTATTGTGACCATTGTCTTCTTGTCTCAGGAGTGTAATGAGTCATCCACGTTTCACCTCCAGCCACAACAGAGCGCAGAGAATACTCACGTTGCAACACATGTCTCTCAAGGAACTTCCAGATGCTATTGACCAGATTTTTCTTGTGCTAATCTCTCAGCTGTTCTGGGATCTAACGTGCGTTCCTATGAGTATCTCGTATGAGGAAATTCTGGAGAACCGTGTAAACAATGCAGAAATTCCACACATTATCAAACGTCGGTCTTCACGAACAGTTTCTTCGATGTATTGCACCAGCTCATCAGTCAAAATGGAAGGTGTTCCATTCTTCATTTCGTCATGATCATTTTTTCTGCCTCCACTAACCTCTCTACACCAATGAAACACAATATTTCTGTTCATATCACTTTCACCGTAAACAGTCTAGATATGTGAAAAATTTCAGATGTTTTATTCCTAACGCGAGTAGCAAGTGGATCACAGCACGTGACTCGTACTTGTCGGGATTTCTCACTGAAATCTTTCACTAGACACTAGAACGTTTGTTAACGTACTACCATGATCCTGCAATACGCGTTCTGGTCAGTGGACCCTCCCCCTGCACCTGTCAGTGTTGCCAACCCTCAAAATGCAGAATACCACATCCCTTATGGTCATAGTGCATTTACATTCTGAATATGCCTCATACGTATACACGATCCACTACGGTTTGATAATACAGGATGATTCAAAAAGAATACCACAATTTTAGGTTCAAAAATGGTTCAAATGGCTCTGAGCACTATGGGACTCAACATCTTAGGTCATAAGTCCCCTAGAACTTAGAACTACTTAAACCTAACTAACCTAAGGACATCACACACACCCATGACCGAGGCAGGATTCGAACCTGCGACCGTAGCAGTCCCGCGGTTCCGGACTGCAGCGCCAGAACCGCTATACCACCGCGGCCGGCTCCACAACTTTAGGAATTTAAAACTCTGCAACGACAAAAGGCAGAGCTAAGAACTATGTGTTCTTTTTTCCATTTCCAGGAGTGTATATCCACAGCATGTAAGTATATGGTGCTGATGCTTTCGCTAAGTTGTAGCGGGAAAATGGATAATTTTCTGACGCAAGCGGAGGTTTTAAAATTTATAGCTGCCAAATTATGACACCAACTTCGTTTTCTTTAACTGGAGCTACAAACTTCCTTGGGTCATTGCAGGACTTCAGCGAAGTGACATTTGCCGTATTTGATAAAACAGTCTGACATTATATTAGCGCCGCAAGCCACTATTCAACCGTCAGGAGAAGAGATTCCCACTAATGCCTGCCCCAATGTACCAAATGTAAGCAGATACCACCCATGTTTTTTATTATTATGGATGTCATATCAAAGCTTTAAATGCTGACACTGAGCATTGGTAGATGCTCCAGTCAAGTCGTCAGAGGATCAAAACCAATTACAAAATTGGCTTAAACACGATATCTGGATCGTGTGAAAAGTGGCAATTGTCTCTGAGTAAGGAAAAGTCTAAGGTCATCCACGTTAGTACAGAAAGAAATACATTAAATTTCGATTAATCGATAAATCACACAAATTTAAAGGCTATCAATTCGACTAAATACTTAGGAATTCCAACTGCGAACAACTTAAATGGGAACGATCACATAGATAATGTTTCGGGGAAGACAAACCAAAGGCCACGTTTTATTGGTAGAACACTTAAAAATGTAACAAGTTTACTAAACGGATTGTCTAAATTATGTCTCTTGTTCTTCGCTGGAGTACAACTGTATTGTATGGGATCCTTACCGGACAAGATAGATGGAGGACATAGAAAAAAATTCAAAGAAGGGTAGCTCGTTTTGTATTATCGCGAAGAGAGAGTGTCACGGATATCATAAGCAGGTTGGCATGACAACCGTTAAGACAAAAGTGTTTTTCGTTGCGGCCAGATGTTTTCACGAAATGTCTGTTAGCACCATTCTCTTATAAATGTGAAAATATGTTACTGTCGCCAACCTACGTAGGGAATAATGATCATCATAATAAAGTAGCGGTTTTAAATTTTTAAGGTATTTTTATTACTTATTGTTCATTTTACGTATTTCTCTCTCTCCTGTACTTTTCTTTAGATGTTTCGTATTTCTCTCTCTCATGTACTTTTCTTTAGATGTTTAATTTTTTTTATTATTTTTTTTTCCTTACTGCAGGAGTGCTGCAAGGTCTACTATGCGAAAGAGACTTCATGATCCGCTGTATGTTGAAACAAGCATGGTGCAAATCTCATCGTATTTGCATCGACTCAACAATGTGTTGCAAGTTTTTCTTACCTCAGTGTATTTGTTGTGAGACAGTGGAGCAGTGTATTGTATAAAACTCTTACAGTTAGTAAAAATGGCAATCTATGAACGATGTTGTTTTGTGAATGACCCAGACAACTTTTGTTATGTGGATGGGCAATTCGGCCCAAAATCTCAGACACCCATTTTTGTTTTATACTGTTTTAGTTAAGGAAGCATATAAACTGTACTTCGATTGCCCTTCTGGTGCCCGTAACAAAAATTTTGCACTTCATATCGCCTACCGCATTCCTGATTTCTAGGAGAAACAGCACTCCTCATGACACTACTGGTGTATACTTTGTATATGAAACAGAGGAATGGAAAGGAAAGGGAAAGGGTGGGTGGGAAACTAGTGACTTCCAGCAGCCAGAGCACTGTAGAAATGCATGAACGTTGAAAATCTGTGCCGAAACGGGCACGAACCTGGATTTACAGTTACTCATGAGCGATTGCCTTAACCGCTTCGGCAACCCGGGCATGATCCCTGAATGACCCAAATTTCCAACTTATCGCATGCTGCATCCCTCGTCCATTAATCTTCTACTCGCAAATTATTGATTCCCGTAGGGTTTCGGACAATATTAGTGCATCTGGACTTAAGCAATCTAACCCATATATAAACCACGGAATAATGTAGATAGAGAGTTAAGAATGCTTCGAATGACATGGGGTTTTATTAGAACCAAAGAAAAACGAAGTTCACAAAATGTCCGACAGATGGCACATGAAAGATCTCTTGCGCGCGTCGTTTGGTGATGATCGTGTGCTCAGCCGCCACTTTCGTCACGTTTGGCCTCCCAGGTCCGCAGACCACAGTCCGTGCGATTATTGGCGTTGGGGTTACCTGAAGTCGCAAGTGTATCGTGATCGACTGACATCTCTTAGGGATGCTGATAGACAACATCCGACGCCAATGCCTCACCATAGCTCCGGACATGCTTTATAGTGCTGTTCACAACATTATTCCTCGACTACAGTTATTGTTGAGAAATGATGGTGGACATATTGAGCATTTACTGTAAAGAACATCATCTTTGCTTTGTCTTACTTTGTTATGCTAATTATTGCTATTCTGATCAGATGAAGCGCCATCTGTAGGATATTTTTTGAACTTTTTTTTGTTCTAATAAAACCCCATGTCATTCCAAGCATGTGTGTCATATATTATTATGTGTATATATTATTTGTATGGAGTGTAGCCTTGTATGGAACTGAAACATGGACGATAAATAGTTTAGACAAGAAGAGAATAGAAGCATTCGAAATGTGGTGCTACAGAAGAATTCTGAAGATTAGATGGGTAGATCACATAACTAATGAGGTGGTATTGAATAGAATTGGGGAGAAGAGGAGTTTGTGGTACAACTTGACTTGAAGAAGGGATCGGTTGGTAGGACATGTTCTGAGGCATCAAGGGATCACCAATTTAGTACTGGAGGGCAGCGTGGAGGGTAAAAATGGTAGTGGGAGACCAAGAGATGAATACACTAAAGCAGATTCAGAAGGATGTAGGCTGCAGTAGGTACTGGGAGATGAAGAAGCTTGCACAGGATAGAGTAGCATCGAGATCTGCATCAAACCAGTCTGAGGACTGAAGGCCACAACAACAATACATAAATTTGGGTCGTTCAGGGACCATGTCCGGGTGGCCTAAGCTGTTAAGGCCATCGCTTGTAAGAAGCGGTAAATCCGGGTTCGAGTCCCGTTCCGCGACAAATTTCCAACTTCCGCCACTGCGTTTCCACAATGAAAGTCACTAGTTTCTCACCAACCCTTTCTTCCCCATTCCTCTGTTTCATACGCAACTTAACCGAAAGATTGAAGGGAAAACGCCAAGCCATGCCATTTGCTGTTTCAGTGGTGTGGAGTGAGATCAAAGACCATTGTTCAAACTGGTACTCCTGCCTCACAAATATTGCAGGACACTGATGCAAAACTGGACACAAAGTAAAGTATCCAGATGTATCTTCAGAGGATTTGCCTGTGATGTGAGATGAAGGGCTGACTTTTTCTGTCTCTAAGTTGCAAGCCACGGTACCAGACTAACTTCAAATGAATCAAAAGGTGTTAAAAATGAGAAAATGTGGAGAAGTATTGCCACCCGTCTCATGTGATTCGCCTCAGCTTTTCAATCAAAAGGAACTAAACTATATGGCTCGTGATGGGTAGCTTCCGAAACAGCAAACTGAAACTGTTTGGGTCGAGACTGCTACAACCTTGTACCTCTAGGTAAAACAATTCCCTGTTTTAGATCAAGACTTACTTCCTTCGTTCGATATTTCCACATGCAGAATTCTTTTTATGTATGCAAAGATATCAGTAGTTCGTTGTTGCAGCTGGAGACCGTGAATGGCATATTTACTGTGGTTTAAAAGTTTTTGCACACTTTGCAGGTTTTGTGGGTGGGTCCACGAAATACTGATGTTTTTTGTGCCCATGGGAGAGCCGTGATACCGTCAACCATTACACAATTAGGGAAATCATGTTTCTGAAAAGGAAACTGTGGAAAACACTACGCTAATTGAGCCCGGTAAAATCATTTTACCTTCTCTTCATCTCAAATTAGGCTCTATCAAGAACTTTATAAAATCTCTGTATACAGATGGTCAGCCCTTCGTTCGTTTGATAGAAAAGTTTCCTAAATTTAGTGAAACAAAGCTGAAGGATGATATATTTGTTGAACAATAAGTAATAAAATTGATAAAAGACATACCCTCTTATACCAAACACACAAGTATCGAATTAGCTGCTTGGTCCTCATTCAAAACAATTGTGAACGGGTTTTCGGGAACAGAAGAAATGATAAATGTGTTTCCATCGTGGGTTGTCTGTTAGACAGCTACAAGAACTTAGGGTGTATAATGTCATATAAAATTCATTTTTGCATTCCCACTTGGAACTCTCTCCAGGAAATTTGGGAGCCGTAAGCGAAGAGCAGTGTGAAAGCTTTCGTCAGTACATTCGTTTGTTGGACACACCGTTGTCAATGTCAGTGAGTCACTGGAACCCTTTGACGCTGGGAGACTACTGCTGGGTTGTTGTTAGCGAGTCTGATAAAACAGCGAACAAGAGAAGGGCATTGTCAAGTTTTTCGTATACCAAAGAAGATAAAACTTGTAGATATGTAGTGAAATAATTTAGACCTTCTCTTCGCGTCATGTCCTTGTATACATAATACGAGTATTGACTTTTCAAGTTCTGCGTATATGATTCTTATGTCTTTTAATTCTGTCAGCGTTCGCCAGTACTGTTTTCCAATCTGCTCTGTATCTAGGAAAAGAGGAGTGTTAGAAGAAAACTGATTTTACTAGTGAATTCAGCACCACAAAATTGTGCAAGTCCACTTATTTACAAACTATACGCAGAAATTCAAAAAATGGTTCAAATGGCTCTGAGCACTATGGGACTTAACTTCTAAGGTCATCAGTCCCCTAGAACTTAGAACTACTTAAACCTTACTAACCTAAGGACATTACACACATCCATGCCCGAGCAGGATTCGAACCTGCAACCGTAGCGGTCGCGCGGCTCCGAACTGTAGCGCCTAGAACCGCTCGGCCACCCCGGCCCGCCGCAGAAATCGTGCATATTGGTACCAAATGGACTGCCTTGTGCCGAAGGAGAGTCGTCCAATAAATGACGCAGAATATCTGTCAGGAATTGTGTATACTTGTGAGGCTATTTAGAGTTGCGTTAATAAAATGGAGCCCAATGAAACGTAACTAGAAAAGTGCGCACAGCACGTTGACGTGCCAAGGCCGTTGATTATCCACTTCTCTCAGCCATTGTGCGTTCTGAAGTCAGCAGTAGTGGTGAAAGCTGACTGCGTGGTCTCTGAGCTGCAATTTGACCCTTTACGAGTATCTCCGATAGTCAGGTCTAGTTCACGCGCGTGATCTTCGCCACTTTGTATGCTAAGATACACTAAGGCGACAAAAGTCATGGAATAGCGATATGCACAAATACAGAGGGCGGTAGTATAGCGTACACTAGGTATAAAAGGGCAGTGGCTCGGTGGAGCTGTCATTTCTACTCAGGTTATTCGTGTGAAAAGGTTCCCGGCGTGGTTATGGCGTCACGATGGGGATTGACAAACTTTGAACGCTAAATGGTTGTTGGAGCTAGACACATAGTACATTCAATTTCGCAAATCGTTAGGGTTTTTGTATATTATAGCGCGGCAATCAGTCGTCCTTTCTTTGCAGGTTTTATTTGGCAAATGCAGATTTCGGCTAGTGCCTAGCCATTATCAAAGAACTGTGACTGAGACCCGAACGACAGGGAACTGATGTATCGAGACTAGAAAATAGACTGTATACTACCAGTCATTTCCTTTCCTGTTCCACTCGCAAATAGAGCGAGGGATAAACGACTGCCGGGGTGGCCGAGCGGTTCTAGGCGCTACAGTCTGGAACCGCGCGACCGCTACGGTCGCAGGTTCGAATCCTGTCTCGGGCATGGATGTGTGTGATGTCCTTAGGTTAGTTAGGCTTAAGTATTTCCAAGTTCTAGGGGACTGATGACCTCAGAAGTTAAGTCTCATAGTGCTCAGAGCCATTTGAACCATCTGAAATGGAGGGCATGTGGTTGACTAATTGTCAAAAAACAATCACTTTTCGTAAATTCAGAAACCACAAAATACGTCACAATTACGCAAGCATGTGAGTATTCGTTAAATTCAGGGGAAAATGATGTATTGATTAAATAAGACAACGAGAAGATAATTTTGTACTGGAGAGCATGTGGTTGGCTGATACTAGTACATTGGGAGAAAATGAACAGATGGAATGCAATTTTCGGATAGCAAAAACGCAGTAACAGATTGAAAGTAATATTTCCCATGTTTACACTACGAAGGGCACCACTAGACTAAAAGTTCAACAGTCGTCCTATCAAAACAAAGCAAGACCGACGGTAGTGTATGAAAGATATGGAATTACCCCAAGAAACATTTTAAATAAGAAAAATCAAGAAATCTATACGTTATCTTCGCAAAGAAATGTTACGAGTTAATCATAGATAAAGATAGAATTAATCTAATGGAATGATTTAGTCATGATGCTGCAGCGATACTCATATGGCGCGTCTGTCACTTAGCAAGCCTCTTCGAATTGTAGTCACTTCTTTCTTCGGAAAGTCCTTTCAACCCGAGTGAGTGGAGAGATAAAAGGCGATAGCCAAACTAGGAACCAGTACCCCTCGAAACGGGCCACCCAGCTGTCTAAATAAATGTTGGATAAATAAACACAGGCGCACTCTTCTTTGCCAGCGAAACTTCAGACACCTAGAAAACTAGTCGCTATCGGGAAGTTAAGGCACACGCTGCCCATACTTTTTGTGGGTCTTATCGAACCGTTTCAGTGCATACTGTGAAACTTCAAATACCCATAGATTGTAAACCATGCTTCTACCCTAATAATTTTTACCCGTACAACCCAAATGACTTTGCACTCTTGTTAATAACAATTCGGAAACCTTTAACCGGTTTTGATAGTTGCTGCAATGAAGCTCAATCTCGAAATGACGAAACTGATCGACACGTGTAGCATTGTTCAAACTGGAGGACGCAAGTAATTTCCGCAGCATGTGTCACTGTCAAGTGACATAGCTCTGCGGAACTTGGACCATATATAGATAAAACTGCTGCATTGTAACACAGAGGGTAACTGAATGAAATACTCAATCAGACAAACAGAAATGACACGTTTATTCAAACACAATAATTACACCGAAGTCACCGCGGTTCATGATGGTCCCCTGGGCATTAGAACAGGCGGGACACGGTTCTTTGTAGCGTGTGTGATCACCACGGACGGAAATGCAGGCTCTGCAACGTGCTGCCATGGTAGCTACAAGATTGTTAAGGCTCCTTCCGTGTATAGCGATTTTACGACTTTGACGTGTGAGGCCTGAAGATGGCAATATTGTAATGCCGAAACTGATAGCATATAAGAAGTTCATAAAATAAATTCCTACAATACATACGGCTGTTGGTAAATTATTGCATCAAGAATTACATACCAGCCGTTGTCTCACAGTCCATAATGGATCGACAAAGGTTGTTAAGGGTTCTTGTGGTAGGGCGTTGCATTCCTCCAACAGTGCGGTTGATAGTTGCTGAATGGCTGTTGGTGCATCTGGACTTGTTGTAATACGTCTCCCCAATCCACCTCACACCCGCTTGGACGACATTTTAACTAGGGGGCCGAGCAGGTCAGTCCATTCGCCGAATATCCACTCGTTCCAAGAGCTCCTTATATGCGCTGTTCGATGCGATCACGCATTGTCATCCACAGAAAACCCTGAATAGACGCACATGAGGAGGGGTGCAGTATCACAATGATGTCGACTGGCAAGTGCACTCCGTTCCGAGATCTGCAGGTTAGTACGCCCATGCAACAGTAACCATCCCCACACCATAACACCTGGGCTACGAAAACGATCATGTTCGACACAGTTCCTCTGTGCATTACATGTTCCCACATCCCGCCATGTGAGTATGCGCCTATCATCGTCGAAAATGATCGTTTTGGTGTCCAGGTATTAGGGTGCGGGAATCGTCATATACAATTAGTGTACTGCCGTCCAAATCTTTGAACACAGTAAACTCACATGTCAACGTTTTTCTCGCCGGTGTATATTAAATGTCTGTTACTGGACTCGCTAGAGGCAGAAGTCTGAAATATGCATCAAGGTACAGAACACTACTGTACCAATTGAGCACATTGACTCATCAGTTCGTGGTTTAATAAAACACCTACAAAAACTAAATATAATTTACTCTCGTCACTTTAAAAATGAAAAAAAAAGAAACGAAAAATCCTCTAAAGTTAGGCGCTAGTGATGTTGGTGGAAGAAGGGGGAAGGGGACGTTCTAGTTAATATCTAGCTGCAGTCAGAAAGGTTGGAAACCACGGTTCTCGGTCAAATCTTTAGCCACCAAATTCCAAACAATCTTATAAACCACTCTCCTGAAAAGAGAGGAATCATCAGAGAGCGCTCAAGCCTAAAGTTGTTCAGGCGCCCAACATAATCCACGAATTTGGGAGTACGATGTGGACATTTCCTGGGATAAAGACTAAACATAACACATACGTATTTAGCGCGTGTGAGTCTAGAGGCAGCGTCTTTGATTTGTAATCAAAATGTTCTCGGTTCTGGGTTCAAATCTCACTACTGCTTACACTTGGATTAATAATCAGCATTAGCGGCCGAAGACTTCCGGCATAAGAAGTCACCCTCATTCTACCAACTACCTTATCAAGAGAGCGGAGGAGCGGACATAGGTTCAGCGCACTCTCTTGTCCTACTGGTGGAAAACAGCCCATAAAGGCGTAACAATCAGCAATGACCAACAGCAGAAGGATGGAGAAGGCAATGGAAACCACTGCATTAAGGACACGTAACGTTTATCCACACGATATGTGGCCTGTAATTGAAAAAGTGTCATGAAGATCTCTCCATAGGCAAAATATTCCGGAATAGCCCCGATTCAGATCTCCGGGAGGAGACAATGAGAAAATGAATAATCAACGAAAGGACAACGATCTACGATTCGGGGCGTGGAATGTCAGAAGCTTGAACGTGGTAGGGAAACTAGAAAACCTGAAAAGAGAAATGCAAAGGCTCAATCTAAATATAGTAGGGGTCAGTGAAGTGAAATGGAAAGAAGACAAGGATTGCTGGTCAGACGACTGTAGGGTAATATCAAGAGCAGCAGAAAATGGTATGACGGGAGTGGGATTCGTTATGAACAGGAAGGAAGGCCAGATAGTGCGTTACTGTGAACAGTAAAATTATAAGGTTGTTCTTATCAGAATCGACAGCAAACCAACACCGACAACGGTAGTTTAGGTATACATGCCGGTGTCGCAAGCTGAAAGTGAAGAGATACAGAAAGTATATGTGGATACTGAAAGGGTAAGACGGTACGTAAAGGGAGATAAAAATCTAATAGTCATGTGGGACTGGAATGCAGTTGTAGGGGAAGGAGTAGAAGAAAAGGTTGCAGGAGAATATGGGCCTGGGACAAGGAATGAGAGAGGAGAAAGGCTGATTAAGGTCTGTAATAAATTTCAGCTAGTAATAGCGAATACTCTGTTCAAGAGTCACAAGAGGATGAGGTATACTTGAAAAAGGCCGAATGATGCGAGAAGATTTCAGTTAGATTACATCATGGTCAGACAGAGATTGCGAAATCAGATACTGGATTGTAAGGCGTACCCAGGAGCAGATATAGACTCAGATCACAATATAGTAGTGATGAAGAGTAGGCTGAAATTTAAGACATCAGTCAGGAAGAATCAATGCGCAAAGAAGTGGGATACGGAAGTACTAACGAATCACGAGATACGCTTGAAGGTCTCTAAGGCTATAGATACAACAATAAGGAATAGGTCAGTAGGTTCAAATGGCTCTGAGCACTACGGGGCTTAACATCTGAGGTCATCAGTCCCCTAGAACTTAGAACTACTTAAACCGAACTAACCTAATAACATCACACACATTCATGCCCGAGGCAGGATTTGAACGGTCGCGCGGTTCCAGACTGAAGCGCCTAGAACCGCTCGGCCAGACCGGCCGGCAGCTCAGTAGGCAGTACAGTTGAAGAGGAATGTAAATCTCTAAAAAGGGCCATCACAAAAGTTTGAAGGAAAAAACATAGGTACAAAGAAGGTAACTGCGAAGAAACCATGGGTAACAGAGGAAGTACTTCAGTTGATCGACGAAAGGAGGAAATACAAAAATACAGGAATACAGAAATACAAGTCGCTGAGGAATGAAATAAATAGGAAGTGCAGGGAAGCTAAGACGGAATGGCCGCATGAAAAAGTCAAGAAATCTAAAGAGAAATGATTGTCCGAAGGACAGACTCAACATACAGGGAAGCAAAAATGGTTCAAATGGCTCTGAGCACTATGCGACTTAACTTCTGAGGTCATCAGTCGCCTAGAACTTAGAACTAATTAAACCTAACTAACCTAAGAACATCACACACATCCATGCCCGAGGCAGGATTCGAACCTGCGACCGTAGCGGTCACGCGGTTCCAGACTGAAGCGCCTTTAACCGCACGGCCACACAGGCCGGCACAGGAAAGCAGGAAAGTCAAAACAACGTTCGGTGACAATAAAAGTGAGGGTGGTAAAATTAAGAGTGCAACCGGAATTCCATAGTTAAATGCAAAGGAGAGAGCGGAGAGGTGGAAAGACTACCTTGAAAGCTTCTATGAGGGGGAAGATCTGTCTGATATGATAGAAGACGAAACAGGAGTCGATTTAGAAGAGATAGAGCATTAAGTGTTAGAATCAGAATTTAAAAGTGCTTTGGAGGAGATCGCCCCAAGGCAAAAGGGATAGATAACATTCCGTCAGAATTTCTAAAATCATTAGGCGAAGTGGCAACAAAAGGACTACTCATTTTAGTGTGTAGATCAGCTTAACAATTCATGCATCCAAGTTTCTGACGAGAATAATATACCGACGAACAGAAAAGAAAACTGAGGATGTGATAGATGACGATCAGTTTGGCTTTAGGGAAGGTAAAGGCATCAGAGAGGCACTTCTGACATTGCGGTTGATTATAGAAGAAAGACTAAAGAAAAGTAAAGACACGTTCGTAGGATTTGTCGACCTGGAAAAGGCGTTCGAAAATGTAAAATGGTACAAGATGTTCGAAATTCTGAGAAAAATTGGAGTAAGCGATAGGGAGAGACGGGTCATATACAATATGTACAAGAGCCAAGAGGGAATAATAAGAGTGGACGACCAAAAAAAAAAAGTGCTCGGATTAAAAGGGTGTAAGACAGAGATTTAGTCTTTTGTCCCTACTGTTCAATCTGACCATCGAAGAAACAATGATGGAATCAAAGGAAAGGTTCAGGAGTGGAATTAAACTTTAAGGTGAAAGGATATCAATGATACGATTCGCTGATGACATTGCTGTCCAGATTGAAAGTGAAGAAGAATTACAAGATCTGCTGAATGGAATGAACAATCTAATGAGTATAGAATATGGATTGAGAGTAAACCGAAGAAAGACGAAAGTAATGAGAAGTAGCAGAAATGAGAACAGAGATGTTGAAAAACGTCCACATGTGTGTGAAATCTTATGGGACTGAACTGCTAAGGTCATCGCTCCCTGAGCTTACACACTACTTAACCTAAATTATCCTAAGAACAAACACACACACCCATGCCCGAGGGAAGACTCGAACCTCCGCCGGGACCAGCCGCACAGTCCATGACTGTAGCGCCCCAGACCGCTCGGTTAATCCCGCGCGGCGAGAACAGAGAGAAACTTAACATCAGGACTGATGGTCACGAAGTAGATGAAGTTAAGGAATTCTGCTACATAGACAGTAAAACAGCCAAAGACGGATGGAGTAAGGAGGACAGCAAAAGCAGACTGGCAATAGCAAAAAGGGCATTCCTGGCCAAGAGAAGTCTACTAGTATCAAACATAGGCCTTAATTTGAGGAAGAAATTTCTGAGAATGTACGTCTGGAGTACAGCATTGTACGGTAGTGAAACATGGACTGAGGGAAACCAGTACAGAAGAGAATTGAAGCATTTGAGATGTGGTGCTACAGACAAATGTTGAAAATTAGGTGGACTGATAAGGTAAGAAACCTAGAGGTTCTGCGCATAATTCGAGAGGAAAGGAGTACATGGAAAACACTGACAAGGAGGAGGGACAGGATGAAAATACATCTATTAAGACATGAGAGAATGAGTTCCATGGTACTAGAGGGAGTTGTAGTCGGCAAAAACTGTAGAGGAAGACAGAGATTGGAATACATCCAGCAAATAATGGAGGACGTAGGTTGCAAGTGGTACTCTGAGATGAACAGATTGGCACAGGAGAGGAATTAGTGTGGGGCCTCACCAAACCAGTCAGAAGACTTACGCCCCCGCCCCCACCCAAAAAACAACCTTAGGCAGCAAAGTTGCTAAAAATGAGGCGTAAATTCACACTATCCTTGTGAACTTATGTTCTCTGTCGTAGCTTTTTAATGTTTTCATCTGCAGGCCACACGCTTCGAGAAGCGACTCGTCTGCCTCTTCACACTCTTGATGGGATCAGTGTCGATCTGTCGATATGCACGGTCTTCTAGCAGCCCTCACATCTTTCCAGTATCATCGTAATGAAACAGGATGACATTTTCATTGCCTTTGTCGGATGGTAAGACCACGATAGTTGAAACTTTTTTTCCATATGTCTTGCAAGGGATGTTTGGTTTCATAGGTTTTGTTCGTGTGGGAGCTTGACAGGTTTCGCGGCGCACTTTGTAACCTCCCCCTCACTTATCGACCTTAATGACAGTGAAAAATTAAACCGCGTGTACCTAATGGAAATTTGGGTAAAGCAATCGTCACCGAGGTTAATTTGTCGGTAAAGAGGGAGGAAAGGGTTACATCTAAATGAAAGGAAAAATGCTAATGAAACTGGTGGAAATTAATTTTGAAATAGGGGTAAAGTTAATAAAGAAAGTAAATGTGCGGCCGTTACGTTAACAATCAACTAGCGGTAATTAGATATTTGAGATTTGGGGGAAATTACGGTCGCCAGTCCTAAGGACAATTACTATAGTAACTGAAAAAGAAAGATTATTACACATATAATTAGCACTAGAAGCGTGGCAACTGAAGGTTGACAAGTGTAGTGTGAAAACTGAAAGTTTGTCAGAAGTAATAAATTTCGCTACACTCTGACTTAATTTAGCAAAAGAATTAATAAAACCGGAAAATCGAAAGTTAATTTAGTGACTGAAGTTAATAGTGAGCTTTCTTTCTGAAGCACATCGAAATTCAGTAAAATACGGTTAGTCTTGGATTACCTCAACAATCATTTCAAAAACTACTTGAATCTACGCAATTTAGAAATAAGAGATTTAACTTTGAACTTGAATTAAATGATTCTGAACAATTAACAATAGTAAAATTTAGTACGTAACAAACTGAGCTGCAATCACAGGTAAGCTAAAATACGGTAACAAAACTCGCACTCTTAATTTGTGCTTGTGCAATCTAAATACTGTAGCCAGCTATGAATACCTTAACTGAACTTTGAAATGAAAGCAGTGAAATAAAATGATGCTGGCGTTTGAATCTCAACGACACTCGGGTTCATTCCGGAAAAGAAAGGGACCCTGCTTGGTAATGCAATTGGGACAATGAGCAACAAACGTTCATGCTAAGTTGCTGTAATTTTGTGATGCAACAATTTTAAAAGTTTGAAAAGCTGAGGTCTGCCATACAGTTCTAAAACTTTACGTGCTTCCAGTCTTCCTTGTTGGTTGATTGAAGGTTTGAAGCCGTCGATCGAGGAGGTGGCGACAGTCACTCATTGTCGGACGTCGCTGTTGCAGAAGCTGGATGTTGGCGCGCCTTCTTTTCGGCACGGTCACCAGACGAAACGGGCTCTTGACGTGCGCCAGCTAATGCTTCCCGTCCGCGACACCATGTCAGAAACTATCATCGCAAGTCGAGCGCAATTACATGCTGCCAAACCCCGAAAGCGCGGCAACTCGCGGGAGCGTCACACAACACACCTGCTCCACTCGCTACTCCAGCCAGACTCTCTCTCTGTCCGCGCTCCACGCGACAGAGTTAACACTACCAAAGATCCTACACACTTTGATTCTTCACACGACCTATCGATGTAATCGTTCGATAGCAGTTTTCCCTAGGCAAGACCCAGCGTAAAAATACAAATAATATTTACAAAACAAACAATTATACATCGACATAAATGCATAAATATATATATATATATATATACAAACAGTAAAACAATTACAATATATAAAGAGACAGAAATGTCATACCTTGATGTAACAAAACAAGGAAAAAAATTATAGTACAATAGATGGAAATAGGAGGATATGCATTTCCGGCGTTACAACTTCTTCAGATCTGTTTCCTGGAAGTCGTCCAGTTGTCGTGTTTTACTGCGCTGATGGCGTCCCTGACTGGTGCTCATATAGGAGTGCAAAACTGAATCCTCTCGTTAGAACTGAAACGGTGTCCTCATCGAGTTGCTTGCCTGTGAGATTCATGAGAGTCTTGCATGGAGCATCAGAAGGTAAAACACGTACGAATTTCGTTGTTTGATATCTGGAGTCCACTGTGGACCAGGTGACACGATCAGTCGATTACCACGTCCAGGAACTGTACTGGTTGGCCAGTTGTAGATGTCAGTCGAGAACAGGCATACCATGGCTAGGCTAGTATGTTTCTTGATTGTTGTTGCCGCTGAAGAACTAAAGTTGTGCATTAACTTGGCGAAGTTCGGTACCACACGCTCTTCACGGCATCTCGTAATGAATGCAAAGGCATTCGGCGAACATTTCGTCCCGTGGCGCAGCTTCTCAAGTTTCCTCATGCTGCGAACACTTCTTAACACTCAGAGGTTTGTGATGTGATATTTAACTTCTCCTGGTGTAATTCACGATGAAGTATGCCGTGGGTAAATGGCTGGATGTCAGTGTCCAACGAGCACAATATTTCGGCAAGTGACCACGTTGTCATCAACAGGTGAACCGATGTGTTGGCTGCCTAGGAGCTGGTACATGGCTTTTATCTCCGCTGTTCCATCCACGGTTCGCGCCCGGAAGCGAATGTGCAGTTATTATCTTCAGCTATATAGCAATAGCAGAGAATGCGTTGTACAAGTGTTCAGGAACGAGCTTCGACCATAAATATAATAGACTGGCCCTGACGCCATTTTCGTGGCTCCGACATCTCTGGGCTGAAGTCACGTGAATGTTGGCAAAACATGGTTGTTTCGTGTTGCGCTTATGGCTGTACTCAGCGTTTTGTCGGGGAAATGGCATTGCATTTCACGTGTAAGTGTGTCTAAGATAGTGCAGATGCGTTTATTGAAATCTGCTGAAGTGACTTTTATATGTTTTTTACACTTGAAATAGAGTATCACGTAAATTAAAGTGTTGAAAGTGATGCCTGTAAACTCAGACTCATATTACATTTTGGAAAGTATCTGTGATGATTCGGTTACAGAAGTAAGTATAACTGTTTCTCGTTCCTACTCATAGGTTCCGTAAGGATGAAAACCGAAGGCAGCTTTGGATACAGGCCTTGAAACGGAAAAACTTTAAGCCGTTTGCACATACGCGCCTTTGCTCGAAGCACTTCGAGGAGAAGTGTTTTGATAGGTTAGTTATTATTTACAATGTATATCTATAATTTGTATTTACAGTGTCTGTCATTTTTAAACCTAGGCTCCAAAATTATTTTCTGAAATAGAAAAGTCTCACCTTTCATCTAAAATATTTTTTTTAACTAATAGTTTAAACTTTTGTAAAAATAGTGGGAACTGAACCTTTGAAGTGCACCTAAAATGGACCTGCTCCTAAAGTAAACAATTTTGACACCTATAATTGACATAATTCCCATAGCCCATTTTCTTTTATAAGTGACTAAAGCTCGAAACGTGGCGAATACAATGTTTAAAGTTTTGACACGAGCCCACTCTTACTGTTTAAAAGAATTTTAACGACATTTTATAGTAATTTCGTCCCACTGCCCACCAGAGTGGCGTTCGATGTATTTGTTAGATTTTATAAATGGTACTTTGAACAAATCCAGGTCAAATGTAGTTCTGGCATAATTTTTCACAAATAAGAAAGTAGTTTTTGTTGGAAGCGTTTGGCAGTCAATTGAGAAATGTGGGGAAAATCCGATACAAACATAGGATGACATGCCGCTGATTTGAAATCCCGCCACGTTTTGCCAACAGTCACGTGGTTTATGTTGGAGCCACACCAGCCGTATAGCTTCTGCACAGCAAGGCCAGTCTACTAGTATCGAAGGGAACGAGGCGACTTGTGCATACGGTACGGGGCCCCCAACGTAGTATACGCGATCGCAACGCACTCCAGCGGCAGTTGGGGGATGTTTGTAGTTCGTAAATCACACTGTTTACTCAACGGGCGCGCGTAAAATTCCCACGTTAGCTCTATTAAAGCGTACATTTCCTCCATCGTCCACGAAAAGGAAAGTACCATGTCCAATTAATAAGGACACAGGCTTACAAAAGTTCCATTACAAACAGTGCGGTACAAATTTGGAATACTTCTCCACATAAGATAAACATTATTTCATCATTCCCACATTTTAGTGAAACCCCAAGGTCAGTCTTATTTGATCACTGTTCCTACCCAGTAGCAGAATCCTTGTAACAAGAGAATTACGAAGCGTAAAAGAAAAAGGAGCAAAATATCTTTATACAAGTAGCGCAAGCTGTCCTATAAATTAAGCCAATAACAAAGTCACGCCTCAAAAAAGGTGAACTTATATTTATATAACATCAAATATTACAGCATATACCTATATTAAACAAATAGTAAAGTATCAGAACCTAATAAAAACACGAATGTTAGGAAAAAAAAGTGGGTAGCGTATGGACGCGAACCACTGCCGTGCTTATGAATTCATCACTGGACAGTGACCTACTCTTTTTTTTTTATTTTCATTTTGTTCGTAGTTGATCGTTGTATTTGGTCGTTGTGGACATCGGAGAATAGCCGTTGAAGTTCGTTGTTGTTTCTTTCACTCAGTTTTTTATTACAGAGGCCAACCAGCTCTCTGACCGAACACGCTGAGCTACCGTGCCGGCAAATTAAGCTAAACCAATAACACTGCTTACAATGTAATCATATTATGTTAACCCTTGCTAAAAACGTTAATCGTAGATAACTATGTTATTAATTGAAATTTAATTATAACAAATTGTACCAAGAACAATGCGTTTTGGGTGGATCTTCAGTGTGTCGCTGCCTTCAATTAGCCTACTCTCATAATACGCAAGTTACAGTAATTCTTTTGTCACGAATATGATGTTTCTCATTATTTTATTGGAAACGAATCACACAGTTAACAACGGGTTTTCCAGTGATTCTCAATTTGTCGGTGCTCAGAAACGGCATATATACATATAGGCTTGAAATGAATGCCAATATGGCGACTCACAACTCTGTGCTGAAAGGAGACGGCGTGCGTGTGACGTAGGTATCGTTGTGCCATCTCATTGGTCAACGCTCAGATGCACTTTCAGAATATCTGACATGCCAGATGCCCGAACATGCTATTCCACGCTATGACGTCAGAAAGTCGGCACGCTCAACGCTCAACGTTCGGATGCACGGTCCGTGTGTCGACGGCTTTAGGTGTTCGTTACATTACACGTCACTTTGTAACAATACCGACAGATATTTTATGGAGTGGCTGTGCCATACAGCACACAACTAATGCTGTACTCGAACTTTACAGTATGGTATTTCCCACTCATCTTCGTCAACTTACAGTTTTCTGCAATTGGAGAAAGCTTCGATTCATCACACCAAATAGAAATTGTATCAGCGCCATAATATACGGTCCCACAGTTTTCCTGGACACTACAGTGTCATCAGCAAGCAAATAGCTGCTCTTCCTATTTGTCAGTTCGTTTTGTGTATAGAGAACACACTTCCGTGGGGCACTGCAGATGGTACGATCGTCTCTGATAAACAGCCACCGTCCAGGGAAACGTACCGTGTTCTACTACTTAAAACATCTTCGAGCCATTCACTCCACGTTTGGTTAGTATCACGTCCTTCTGCCAATAGATAGCTGGAGCCGCAAAAACAATTGAAACAGCAGCAAAAAATAATTAATGTAGAGATATGAAATTTGTGGATTACATTTGTCTGGGTAACATACACTGCTGGCCATTAAAATTGCTACACCAGGAAGATGACGTGCTATAGACGCGAAATTTAACCGACAGGAAGAAGATGCTGTTATATGCAAATGATTAGCTTTTCAGGGCATTCACACAAGGCTGGCGCCGGTGGCGACACCTACAACGTGCTGACATGAGGAAAGTTTCCCACCGATTTCTCATACCTAAACAGCAGTTGACCTGCGTTGACTGGTGAAACGTTGCTATGATGCCTCGTATAAGGAGGAGAAATGCGTACCATCACGTTTCCGACTTTGATAAAGGTCGGATTGTAGCCTATCGCGATTGCGGTTTATCGTATCGCGACATTGCTGCTCGCGTTGGTCGAGAGCCAATGACTGTTAGCAGAAAATGGAATCGGTGGTTTCAGGAGGGTAATACGGAACGCCGTACTGGATCCCAACGGCCTCGTATCACTAGCACTCGGGATGACAGGGATCTTATCCGCATGGTTGTAACGAATCGTGCAGCCACGTCTCGATCCCTAAGTCAACAGATGGGGACGTTGGCAAGACTAGAACGATCTGCACGAACAGTTCGACGACGTTTGCAGCAGCATCCGTGTTTGTCGACATCGTGGTGAACGCACATTGGAAGCGTGTATTCGACATCGCCATACTGGCGTATCAACCGGTGTGATGGTATGGGGTGCCACTGGTTACACGTCTCGGTCACATCTTGTTCGCATTGACGGCACTTTGAACGGTAGACGTTACATTTCACATGTGTTACGACCCGTGGCTCTACACTTCATTCGATCCCTGCGAAACCCTACATTTCATCAGGATAATGCACGACCGCATGCTGCAGGTCCTGTACGGACCTTTCTGAATACAGAAAATGTTCTATTGCTGCCCTGGACAGCACATTCTCCCGATCTCTCACCAATTGAAAACGTCTGGTCAATGGTGGCCGAGCAACTGGCTCGTCACAATACGCCAGTCACTACTGTTGATGAAGTGTGGTATCGTGTTAAGCTGCATGGGTAGCTGTACCGCTACACACCATCCAAGCTCTGTTTCCCTCAAGGCCCAGTCGTATCAAGGCCGTTATTACGGCCGAGGTGGTTGTTCTGGGTACGTATTTCTCAGGATCTATGCACCCAAATTGCGTGAAAATGTATTCACATGTCAGTTCTAGTATAATACACTCCTGGAAATGGAAAAAACAACACATTGACACCGGTGTGTCAGACCCACCATACTTGCTCCGGACACTGCGAGAGGGCTGTACAAGCAATGATCACACACACGGCACAGCGGACACACCAGGAACCGCGGAGTTGGCCGTCAAATGGCGCTAGCTGCGCAGCATTTGTGCACCGCCGCCGTCAGTGTCAGCCAGTTTGCCGTGGCATACGGAGCTCCATCGCAGTCTTTAACACTGGTAGCATGCCACGACAGCGTGGACGTGAACCGTATGTGCAGTTGACGGACTTTGAGCGAGGGCGTATAGTGGGCATGCGGGAGGCCGGGTGGACGTACCGCCGAATTGCTCAACACGTGGGGCGTGAGGTCTCCACAGTACATCGATGTTGTCGCCAGTGGTCGGCGGAAGGTGCACGTGCCCGTCGACCTGGGACCGGACCGCAGCGACGCACGGATGCACGCCAAGACCGTAGGATCCTACGCAGTGCCGTAGGGGACCGCACCGCCACTTCCCAGCAAATTAGGGACACTATTGCTCCTGGGGTATCGGCGAGGACCATTCGCAACCGTCTCCATGAAGCTGGGCTACGGTCCCGCACACCGTTAGGCCGTCTTCCGCTCACGCCCCAACATCGTGCAGCCCGCCTCCAGTGATGTCGCGACAGGCGTGAATGGAGGGACGAATGGAGACGTGTCGTCTTCAGCGATGAGAGTCGCTTCTGCCTTGGTGCCAATGATGGTCGTATGCGTGTTTGGCGCCGTGCAGGTGAGCGCCACAATCAGGACTGCATACGACTGAGGCACACAGGGCCAACACCCGGCATCATGGTGCGGGGAGCGATCTCCTACACTGGCCGTACACCACTGGTGATCGTCGAGGGGACACTGAATAGTGCACGGTACATCCAAACCGTCATCGATCCCATCGTTCCACCATTCCTAGACCGGCAAGGGAACTTGCTGTTCCAACAGGACAATGCACGTCCGCATGTATCCCGTGCCACCCAACGTGCTCTAGAAGGTGTAAGTCAACTACCCTGGCCAGCAAGATCTCCGGATCTGTCCCCCATTGAGCATGTTTTGGACTGGATGAAGCGTCGTCTCACGCGGTCTGCACGTCCAGCACGAACGCTGGTCCAACTGAGGCGCCAGGTGGAAATGGCACGGCAAGCCGTTCCACAGGACTACATCCAGCATCTCTACGATCGTCTCCATGGGAGAATAGCAGCCTGCATTGCTGCGAAAGGTGGATATACACTGTACTAGTGCCGACATTGTGCATGCTCTGTTGCCTGTGTCTATGTGCCTGTGGTTCTGTCAGCGTGATCATGTGATGTATCTGACCCCAGGAATGTGTCAATAAAGTTTCCCCTTCCTGGGACAATGAATTCACGGTGTTCTTATTTCAATTTCCAGGAGTGTATATTTGTCCAATGAATGCCCGTTTATCATCTGCGTTTCTTCTTGGTGTAGCAATTTTAATGGCCAGTAGTGTATTTAACTGAGTAACTTTGCAAGATGACAGATTAAGGTAAGCGGGAGATAAGCCATTGCAAATGTGGAATGCCGGTGCATTAATAATCAGTGTAATCGCCAGAATGTTGTACACGTCCCGGACTTCAGTTTGTTGGGTGGCGTTACGTGCCTATTGTAACTGGTCACTTTATACAGGGATGGTTTGTGGATGACACTGGAGATGTCCGATGGCGTCCCGTGTGTGCTCGAGTGGAGACAGATATGGTGGTCGAGCAGGCCAAGACAACACGTCAGCACACTGGCAAGTGGGCAAGAGTTGTCCTGTTGCATAACACCCCATGGCAGCACGACAGGTCAAATCACCAGACTGACGTACAAATACGCAGTCAGTGTGCGTAGGATGGCCACGAGAGCGCTCATGCTATCATATTAAATCACACTCTAAATCATAAATCCAGTCGTAGGTCCGAAGTGTCTAGCATGCAGACAGGTTGGTTGCAGGCCCACAACTGGTCTCCATCTAACCAAGACACGGCCATCGTTGGCACCTAGGCAGAACCAGCTTTCATCAGAAAACACAACAGACCTCCACCTTGCCCTCCAATGAGCTCTCGCTTGGCACCACTCAAATCGCAAATGGCGGTGATTAGGGATCAATGGTGTACACCTATTTTCGACCTATTTTGTGTCAGTTTCGATATTTCTATGTCAATTTGTAGTGTTGCTTATATATAATATTGTATCTGTCATGGAAATTCTTTGCCTATGTATACATGTTCCCATTAGGTTATCTCACGATCACAAATTTCTCAAAAATTCCTCGCATGTCAAAAACCCGCCTCAGTTGCGTAAGTTACTGGTCTTCTTCAGAAGCATAAAATAAACTAATACATGCCAGAATATGGCACGGTCAAACATAAAAAGCTAAAGTACCGTGGTGCCATGTCAAGCTAAGTTACTTAGCTGAGGAAAAGCCCCGGCCCAATTCGTGGAAAGCGGTCGGTTAAGGGGCTCCGGAACGCCCTATACTTGCAATGTTAAAATAACGCTTATAAATTACATCTTTCCTCAGAAAGTATTTGAGGTATGAAGTTGAACTTTTTACAGATTATTTATTGGAATATGGGCTACAACTTAACACAGGGATTTTACAAAATTTTAGTTCAGTTATTAAAGATGATTTTTTTCAATTGTAATGAAAATTCACAACATTTTTTTGCAATTTTTTATTAATATATTCAAAAATATACAGTTTTTTGGAAAAAGGCTGTGTTAAATTATGCAAAAGGTACTGTGTAACTTTTACTGAAAGTTTGAAACAAAAATGTTTGGAAGATCCTTAGAAAACATGTAATTAGTATGAGAAAATAATCGAGCGACAAAGATTGGATTAACTTTTTAGTGCATTCCAGGTCCATAGGATGGATTATCTTCATCCTCTGCAAACTCCTCCTCCAGCTTCCTCTTGTTCCTCCTCCTGTTTACTCTTGCTTGTATTTCTAGACTCTTTACAGCCCTGTCTGCAGCCCGAAGGCGTTCCTTGTCTAAAGCAAGCATCGCTCGTACCATGTTAGAACCTATCTTCATTCCCATATTTCTAAATACCTTGCACCTTACAATGTTGCCATCATTGAAAGTCGCAACAGCATCATACACACCAAAGTGAAGTGTTTCTATTCCAACAAATACAGTCTTGGGGATTCTCGACCATATAACACTATTTGAATTTTTCCGTGAATACACTTTTTCAACAGTTCAGGTGCTGCTAAGTCTCTAAAAGTAGGTTTAGCCACAACACATACTTTATCTCACATCACTAAAATGTACCTGATGAACACGGACGTTAATAATAACACCATTTGACAGCAGTTTAACAGCGCCACAGTGGGTCACGCCCATGTAGAACACATTTAAAAAAAAATTTAAAAATAGTTGTAGTCTTCGGAATTGAACAAATTATATATCTATTAAAAGGTAATAGTCTGCAGATTAATAAAACGCAAAAAACTAAAAATTGAACTTTTCATGATTTTGAGCCTTTCCGGAGCCCCTTAAGCCGTCGGCACACGGACCGTGCCTTATTCCGGCGTGTATTAGTTTATTTCATGCTTCTGTACAAGGCTAGATTACTCTTGCAGAAACCTGGGTAAAGATCAGTAACATTTTGCAACTGAGGCGGATTTTTGACTTATTAATTTATCGCAGTTGCTGACAGGGCTGCATGTCGAAAATTATTTAACGTTAGCATCGATTGCCGTTTAATGTGGTCGGTGTTACTGTTACAGTGGAACGCATGCTAGAGGGTGCCTGGCTCATAGCTATCCTTGATGTAACCGAAGTGTAACACTTAGTTGCGTCACTCTGGTGTCAACTGCTGTTCAAAGTGCTGCTGCAGATACAGTAAGATGCGCCAGAGCCGATCACGATGGTCTTCCCTGTCGGTAGTGCCACGTGGCCGTTAGGAGCCCGGTCTTCTTGCGACTGAACGTTCTTGTACCACTGCTGCCAGCAAACATGTACTGTGGCTATATTCCTTCCAAGTCTTTCTGCAGTGTCGCAAAAGCCACATCTGGATTCTTGTAGCCCTATTACAATACTTCGTTGAAGCTCAGTGAGGCATTGAAAGTCTCTTCAGGTTTGCTGCCGAGTCAAGTTGATTTTAGGATCCGGCAGCAAACCCGAAGAGACTTTCAAGACTTATTACGCCGGGAAAGCCTACGTAGTCACATCAGTGAGGCATTGATTTTAAATGCAAACATTTTTAGGTTAGGCTTTACCGTGACTGTTACTGACATTAAATGAAACAACAAGTTTACTGTTACCAGTCACCGTTTTATTTTATTTTTTTCCACGACGCGTTTCGAAGGTTTAAACCTCCATCATCGGGTGGATTTACATTAGTTAGTATTACATATGTGTGTATGTTGTGTTACGATTTTGGAGGAACTTGTGGCACTGCCTAGTGGCGAAACAAGACACTATTTCAGAATATGGTTTTGGATAACTTTTGACAAAAAATAAACTGATATCTAATGGTAAACTTTAATAAGTAAACTAGATTACCTCCAGTGGTCACAGGTTCCTTTTTCTGTCGTAACACTTCACATGTATACTGCCACATTTGTAAACAAATATGGCGTCTGGAATCAGCTGCAAGGTTCGTACAGCAGAAGAGAAGACATAATCGCAAAGTGCAAAGGATATAGATCGTAACAACATTATTACAGAATAATCGTTTAAACCATTTGGGGGTGTTTGTTTTGAGGTGGCGAATAAATGTGTGTGTACTTCAGGTGGTATATAAATCCAATTTTGAAAGGTTAAAACAGCTAAACATTCGTACTCGTTTATGCAATCAGGTGAAATATTAAGATGGCTTAAACTTCATACTTGCTAATAACAATTAGGTGAAATGTTACAGGCTTGAATTGCAATGATCATATTGGCTACAGCAGTAAAATCATAAATAGATGACACTCTTTAAAGAAAAAGAGAGAGAGAGAGAGAGAGAGAGGAAGGAGTGATTATATGAGAGCAAACATTTACATGGCAAGGAGTCTTAAGATTACATGTTGCATATATTAGCTGCCTAAAGGTTGGGGTAATACACTGGTTAATGTTATAAAATATGCAGATAGATATACATTTGTGCCAGTAGTTGATGTACCTACAGTTTTAAGCTGACAAGGGGTACAAGCTGTTGGTGTGATGATAATGGCGTCTTTGTCGCCTAAAAGGCCTTCTTGACTATCATCAGCTCACTACGTCCAGTTGTAAAGATAACTAACGCTCACGGCCGTTACAGCGTTTACTTAAAGTAAACCTGATTTGCATCCTCATAGTGGCGCTACTAGCCACTGGCTCAAAAATGGTTCCAATGGCTCTGAGCACTATGGGACTTAACTTCTGAGGTCATCAGTCCCTTAGAACTTAAACTACTTAAACCTAACTAGCCTAAGGATATCACACACATCCAAGCCCGAGACAGGATTCGAACCTGCGACCGTAGCGGTCGCGCGGTTCCAGACTGCAGCGCCTAGAACCGCTCGGCCACTCCAGCCGGCTACTAGCCACTGGCGATTGGCGCTAAATTTCAATAGAAATCATCTTTGAGACGTGGAAATACGCATACCATTTTCGGTTTATGTCGCACAACACCTTGGTGTTGCGATTTTTTTTTCCGTCAGTGTACAATTCCACAGGATCGTCCTGCCTGGAAATTAAGTTGTTCTTTTGCCAAAGCTGAATCTACACTACTGGCCATTAAAACTGCTACACCAAGCTTGGATGGCGTTTACAGGTACAGCTGGCCATGCAGCTTCAACACGATACCACAGTTAATCAAGAGTTATGACTAGCGTATTGTGACGAGCCACTTGCTCGGCCACCATTGCCCAGACATTTTCAATTGGTGAGAGATCTGGAGAATGTTCTGGGCAGGGCAGCAGTCGAACATTTTCTGTATCCACAAGGTCCGTACAGGACCTGCAGCATGCGGTCGTGCATTATCCTACTGAAATGTAGGGTTTCGCAGGGATCGAATGAATGGAAGAGCCACGGGTCGTAACACATGTGAAATGTAACGTCTACCGTTCAAAGTGCCGTCAATGCGAACAAGATGTGACCAAGACGTGTAACCAGTGGCACCCCATACCATCACATCGGTTGATACGCCAGTATGGCGATGTCGAATACACGCTTCCAATGCGCGTTTACCACGATGTCGCCAAACACGGATGCGAGCATCATGATGCTGTAAACAGAACCTGCATTCATCCGAAAAAAATGACGTTTTGCCATTCGTGCACCCAGGTTCGTCGTTGAGTACACCATCGCAGGCGCTCCTGCCTGTGATGGAGCGTCAAGTGTAACCGCAGCCATGGTCTCCGAGCTGATAGTCCATGCTGCTGCAAACGTCGTCGATCTGTTCGTGCAGATGGTTCTTGTCTTGCGAACGTCCCCATCTGTTGACTCAGGGATCGAGACGAGGCTCCACGATCCGTTAGAGCCTTGTGGATAAGATGCCTGTCATCTCGACTGCTAGTGCTACGAGGCCGTTGGGATCCAGCACGGCGTTCCGTATTACCCTCCTGAACTTACCGATTCCATATTCTCCTAACAGTCATTAGATCTCGACCAACGCGTGCAGCAATGTCCCGATACGATAAACCGCAATCGCGATAGACTACAATCCGACCTTATCAAAGTCGGAAACTTGTTGGTACGCATTTCTCCTCCTTACACGAGGCATCACAAAAACGTTTCACAAGGCAACGCCGGTAAACTGCTGTTTGTGTATGAGAAATCGGTTGGAATCTTTCCTCATGTCAGGACGTTGTAGGTGTCGCCACCGGCGCCAACCTTGTGTGAATGCTCTGAAAAGCTAATCATTTGCATATCACAGCATCTTCTTCCTGTCGGTTAAATTTCGCGTCTGTAGCACGTCATCTTCGTGATGTAGCAATTTTAATGGCCATTAGTGTATTACTCTACGCAGCTCCTTGATAAAAGGCTTGGAAGATACGAGAGGACTTTAAAAAGTAAGTTACTCAAGACGCCCCACACGAAGACCATTGCTCAATAAGAATGGCGCATTAAGCAGAAGAGGGTTTGTGTCCCGTGTCCCCTGACGACGCAACTGTGATGCGGTGCTGGTAACAGGTGTACCACCCAGAATGTAAGGCTGAAGTGGCGCGCCATCTGGTAACGACAATACCATTCTCGTGGATAAAACGTCTAAGTTGTACATAGTCACCGTGAAATTGTGGCGGCGTATGGAAAACCATGCAGTGTCTCGTCTAGTCGTAGGAAAATTGCGCCAGCAATGTGAATAAGGTCATACAGACGACGGTGATACTGGTTGGTAACATAGAAAACATTACCACCACGCTATTTCCATTTCTTCGGCAGACTGAAACAACATCTGGGGCAAGAGCGACTTTTCACCCACAGGGACGTGCACGAAAAGGTCCTCGAATAGCTCCGTGACGAAAGAGTGGACTTCCATGGTCGAGGAAGTGAACAATTGATAAAACGTTACGATCCCTTTACAGAGACTTGAAGGCCGTATTGATAAACAGTCGTATATATCTGTGTCACTTTCAGTTGTAGTGTATCGTTCAGTAAAGGTATTTGTCTGGACATAATGATGTGTCACTTTTTGATGTCCTCTGGTAGTTTCTATTCTTGTTTTTTCTTTGATTATGTGCACTGCAATGTAAAAAGTCAGGCTGGTGTTACAATTCATTTATTGCTGTGCCTAGAATTAACACATATTTGAAAAGACAGAGAAGAAAACATAACATAAACTCTGTATCTGTATGTGTGTGTGTGTGTGTGTGTGTGTGTGTGTGTGTGTGTGTGCGGTCCGGAATGGCGTGCACGTGCTCTGAAAAGAGTAACACATGCACGCCATGCCTGTCACGTTGAGACCACAGCCGTTCAGGGCCACCAGAGGCGGCCTTGAGGCCCAAACCTCTAACTGACGTCTCGCATGTTAAATAGAGCTACGCCAGTTCGCTATTCGAAACTTATGGAAACACCTATTTATTTCCACAAGTTACACCATCCAGTGCCGGCCGTTGTGGCCGAGAGGTTCTAGGCGCTTCAGTCCGGAACCACGTTGGTGCTACGGTCGGAGGTTCGAATCCTGCCTCGGGGCATGGTTAGGTTTAAGTGGTTCTAAGTCTAGGGGACTGATGACCTCAGATGTTAAGTCCCATAGTGCTTAGAGCCATTTGAACCATTTGAACACCGTCCAGTAAGTTTCCCTAAATGTGAAATTCGTGTTGGAGACTTCACCGAGACCTGCTAAGTTGATATATTTACCATTCTTTCACTTTCGATTTACAGGCTCATCACCAGATCACAAAACGTCCTCTTAACATTTGTAAGTATAATCCATCATGATTTCGACAATGTCGTATTCGTCCCGAAAACATACGTGCAAGTACGTCTACATTGCTCCGCAAAACTTAAGAACGACCTATATGAAGTAACGTAACATATTAAACACTCTGTAGAAGTGAATAAAAGTACGATAACATGTTGCCAGATATCTCCCAGCCAAAGACAGAAAGTTGGACCCTCACACGGCGTGACTATCGCTCCAAATGGGGCTGGGTCCGCAACACGACACAGGTGAACGAACAGGAAAAGCAATGTTTGTCAGTCAATGAACAGTTACGGTGCGCTGTGGTGGTGTATTTCATCACAACATGGCCCGGAGAAAAGATATGGATGACTTCACATGAGGATGAATCATCGGAAAATTGTAAGAAGAACGGAGTTTTATGAGTGTGGCCCAGGAGTTTGGTACTGCTCATAGCATTGTTTTACTTGCGCGGGAAATGTTTCGATCCACAAGCACTATTGCCGAAGGAGAGCATTTGGTCAACCACGGTCAAATATGGCAGCAGATGACCGTTACATTGTGCTACAGGCGACAAAGGATTCACGTCAAACAGTGGGTGCAATTGAAATCACATTTAAGGGGAGACGGAAGGCAATTTTTACCTCTATTCTGCCAATGCTATTTTACCCTTTGAATATGTACAATTTTCAATATAACTATAAGTGATAAAACAATGAAATGTTTATTGCATATATATAACATATATGCCTCAATTTACAAGAAAAATGAATATAATACCTGTTATGGTTTTGAAGAAGAAAATTATTTTATCCTTTCACTAGTAAAATTTAACTTTTTTTGTACATTAATTATTATAAAACAGTTTCTGATTGTTTGGTGGTTCTCAATTTACTTGTAATAACTTATTACCACCTGCAGTACAAATTGACCAAATTTCATGTTTCTAACGCTATTAATTTATCAAATAATGGTACTTGAAAGTAAAAAAAAAATGTAGTTCTGAGAAAAATCCATTTAAAGTTTAATACTGCAATTCTAGTATAGTTATTGATGAGAATTTCTTACCACCACTATTTTCCTGCACTATACTGAGCATTGTCTGAATCATACTGATCTTCTTTTCTTCTCTCGGTCTCCCTTCTTTTCTGTCTGGCTTCATTTGTGCATTTTAAATTAGCGATATTTACTCTGCAGATTCTCTCTGTATCTATTTGCACCAAGGAGTTTGCAGTATTTCCACTATATTTTATGCCCAATAATTCCAAAACAACCATTTTTCTAATTACAGCATGATTAAACCATAAAACAGCATAATAAACACCAAATTCGAGGGTTGTAATCTGAACAAATACAGTTTCGGTAACCGGTTCCAAATGACAGAATTCACACATTCATTTAAATTTTGGGTTTTCCCATGAAGACATTTCTTCAACAAGGTATCTTTACAAAGGTCTCTAAATATGGGTTTAATTTCATTTCATTTAGATAAATGCTTGAGTTCATGGTTCAGAGTAGTTTCAGGGGTAAGACAAGGCTGCAACCTGTCCCCACTGTTGTTCATATTATTTATGGATCATATGTTTAAAACAAGAGACTGGCTGGGTGAGGTTAAGATATGTGAACACAAAATAAGCAGACTCGCATATGCGGATGACTTAGTTGTGATGGCAGATTCGATTGATAGTTTGCAAAGTAATATTTCAGAGCTAGATCAGAAATGTAAGGAATATGGTATGAAGATTAGCATCTCCAAAACGAAAGTAATGTCAGTGGGAAAGAGGTATAAACGGATTGAGTGCCAAATAGGAGGAACGAAGTTAGAACACTTGGACGATTTCAAGTACTTACGAAGCATATTCTCACAAGATGGCAACATAGTGAAAGAACTGGAAGCGAGGTGTTGCAAAGCTAATGCAGTGAGCGCCCAGCTACGATCTACTCTCTTCTGCAAGAAGGAAGTCAGTACCAAGACTAAGTTATCTGTGCACCGTTCAATGTTTCGACCAACTTTGTTGTATGGGAGCAAAAGGTGGGTGGATTCAGGTTACCTTATCAATAAGGTTGAGGTTACGGATATGAAAGTAGCTAGGATGATTGCAGGTACTAGTAGATGGGAACAATGGCAGGAAGGTGTCCACAATGAGGAAATCAAAGAAAAACTGGGAATGAACTCTATAGATGTAGCAGTCAGGGCGAACAGGCTTAGATGGTGGGGGTCATGTTACACGCATGGGAGAAGCAAGGCTACCCAAGCGACTCATGGGTTCAGCAGTAGAGGGTGGGAGGAGTCGGGGCAGACCAAGGAGAAGGTACCTGGATTCGGTTAAGAATGATTTTGAAGTAATAGGTTTAACATCAGAAGAGGCACCAATGTTAGCACTGAATAGGGGTTCATGGAGGAATTTTATAAGGGGGACTATGCTCCAGATTGAGAGCTGAAAGGCATAATCAGTCTTAAATGATGATGATGATGATGATGATGATGATGATGATTAGTTAAATGCTGTGCATTACCTCTGCATGGCATAAAAAGGAAGGTGTGGCATTTAAATGCCAGATTGCACAGAGTGTCAGGAAAACCAGCATATCTCACGAAAAAATTGTCATGTTTATATAAAACAAAAACTGTTTCAGGAAAGAGCAGGCATTTCAAATATGCTAAAAACTAAAAATAGAACTTTTGAAGCTCACTTGACTTCCGTCTCCCTTTCAGAGGACTGCAAGGCACGTGATCTGACGCTGCAAAGTGGCACGGCCACTGCATTTGAGTGACCTCTTTGCTCGGCAACCAGTACGTTGTGTTCCATTGACACAGGCGCATCTACGGCACCGTTTCGGATGGTGCCAAGAACACAGGAACTGGACCAGCGAGTAGTGGGGCCGTATGCTCTTCTCGGATAAGAGCAGATTCAACCCAACCAGAGATTCTGGACGCATCCTCATATGGCGAAAGATGGGAACACGTAATACACCCAGGAACATTGTCGAACATCGTTTTGTTGGTGTTGATGATGATGATGTTTGGTTTGTGGGGCGCTCAACAGTGTGGTTATCAGCGCCCGTACAATTACCCAATCTTTGCTCAGTCCAATTGCGCCACATTCCTGGATGATGATGAAATGATGAGGACAACACAAACACCCAGTCATCTCGAGGCAGGTGAAAATCCCTGACCCCGCCGGGAATCGAACCCGGGACCCCGCGCTCGGGAAGCGAGAACGCTACCGCGAGACCACGAGCGGCGGACTTTGTTTTGTTGGTGTGGGCAAGCATAGCGTTGAATGGATACACAGACCTTCAAATCTCTGAACACGGTACATCCACCGGCCTAAGTTATTGTGACACTGTACTCGTTCCCCACGTGCGTATTTTGAGGTGTATATTCGGCTCTGGCTTCGTTTGTATGGATGACAGTGCGCGACACCCTCGGACAGCGGGGAAGGAGGGTCTCTAGGAGCAGCCTGCCCGTTTCCCCCGCTTAAATCCCGTCGAGCACCTGTGGGACGCATTGCAACGAGCACCAACCAGAAGGTGTCAGCCACTCTGTGGGTAATGGTACGCCCTGCAACAAGAACTAATCAACCTTGCAGCCAGAATCGGAGCACATTGCAGTGCATGCATTGCTGTCCGTGGTGATCATACACTCTTATTAATTACCATGTCCAGCCTTTTGTAGTATATCGATCCTGCCTTGGAGGCGGTTGAAGTGGGAGATGTGTCTCAGAGCTGGATAGTGACAGATGGTGACGCGAGACTAGACGCACACATAGTTTATGTATCAGCCGATAGAGGACAGTATTGGATAGGGGACAGTGATTTAGTTTCGACTGTGCCCACTAGAGTGCACTAAAGTAATAAAATGTTTTTCATAAACTGTTCTAGTATTTTCATAAAGTGTTATTATGTCTTTTTGTGTATGTAAAATGTTATAAATGTGTTTTAGCAGTATGAATGATGTGTGAGTGTGGTTTAATATGAAGATAATTGTTTAACGAGTTTTGTAGTGGGATTTAGTGTGGGAACATTTCGAAGAAGTATGGATGTGGACAAAGGGGATTTTTTTAGAATAGATTTGGAAAGTAAGTTTATGGTAAAGGGAAAGTTAATTCAGGTATAAATAACAATAGTAACTAATTTTATGCATAAACAAAACTTCAGCATATTAGATAATTACGTCGGTAAAAAGTGCAGTTGTTAGGTTTACTATTTTGCGATTGGTTATTGATGAAAAGCGCGGACTGATGCGGGAGAATGTTGTTTTGCTATTGGCTGTTGAGTAAACTGACCAATGGTAAAGCAATATTCTACGCGCGCCTTTCCCTGCTGGTAGAGAAGACTTAGAGTATTCTAGAAAGGAGTCGGAGCCTAGCCATGAAACAGTAAGGGCGTGTGTAGTAGTGGTTTCAATGGAAATGATAAGTTGCCGGATCTAGCAGTGTTTCACACTTCAAAAGTGTTGTAAAGTGACGGCATAATTATTCCCATGGGTGTGTGGAAATTTCGTAATTTTTGAATGAATTTTGTGACGTGGAAAGACATAAATCACGCTTGGCTTATTGAGCAGATCGGTGGCTAAAAACTGTGACTGCATTAGGTACCGACAGACTTAATGTTTGGCGAGCATTCTCAATCAAAAGCAATCCGTATTTTTGTAGCAATTACGTTTTCGGGGAATGCAAGACCATAAACTTGCTAACGTGAGTGAAAGGGATTGTGAGTGACTGTGTTGAGACTAGCACGGGCTTGGCAGTGATACTTGTTCATCTAAGTTTCGGAATATATTAATTAAGGACAAAATTTCCAACCTTTCATTTCGTGTTAAAACTTTCTCCCGAAACGTAGATTAGTGACTTTAATTGCAGCCTGGTTCATGTGGAAGTACAATAGATTTCGCTCGGCTTCCCTACTGATGATATGCTGAGACAATATTCACAGGTACGTGCAGGTTCGTCGTAAAGGGACTGAAGGAGCCGCGCCACCGCAATACGACTTCAGTGTAGTTATTTTCTTGGAATGAAAGTGTTATTTCCTGTTCGTTGCAATGCGTATTCCTTTCAATTACCTTCTGTAGTACAATATATTGTAGCACTACTTTCTATGTCTGTAGTACAGCATATTGTAGCACTTCTTTCTAAGTATGGTCCAAGTTTCATCGAGGTGTGTTAGATGGCAGTGACGTATCATGTGAAAGTTTCTGAAATATTTAAGTTTCACCCAGAAGTGTATTTTCTTATTCCGTTTTGAAATTGTGGCGTTCACTTTGTTTGTGTTACAGCCTTTTTCAAAAATTACAAAAATTACTCCAGAAAATTGATGTTTTCGAAATCTGAAAGCATGTTCCAGCGTACAACATGGTCATTCACCTAGAAACAAATATTCGATTCAAATTTAAAAGAGATGCAATCGAGAAATTTTTGTCAGTACTACATTTAATAGTATATTTGTTAAATTATTACTCTCCGACACATCAATAAGCAAAAATTGAAATCAAGTTAAGTAGAAGTATCATCAGAATATTGTTGTTGTTGTGGTCTTCAGTTCTGAGACTGGTTTGATGCAGCTCTCCATGCTACTCTATCCTGTGCAAGCTTCTTCATCTCCCAGTACTTACTGGAACCTACATCCTTCTGAATCTGCTTAGTGCATTCATCTCTTGGTCTCCCTCTATGATTTTTACCCTCCTTGCTGCCCTCCAATGCTAAATTTGTGATCCCTTGATGCCTCAAAACATGTCCTACCAACCGATCCCGTCTTCTAGACAAGTTGTGCCACAAACTCCTCTTCTCCCCAATTCTATTCAATACCTTCTCAACCGAGCGAGGTGGCGCAGTGGTTAGACACTGGACTCGCATTCGGGAGGACGACGGTTCAATCCCGCGTCCGGCCATCCTGATTTAGGTTTTCCGTGATTTTCCTAAATCGCTTCAGGCAAATGCCGGGATGGTTCCTTTCAAAGGGCACGGCCGACTTCCTTCCCCGTCCTTCCCTAACCCGATGAGACTGATGACCTCGCTGTCTGGTCTCCTTCCCCAAAACCAACCAACCAACCAAACCAACCAATACCTCCTCATTAGTTATGTGATCTACCCATCTAATCTTCAGCATTCTTCTGTAGCACCATATTTCGGAAGCTGTTATTCTCTTCTTGTCCAAACTGTTTATCGTCCATGTTTCTCTTCCATACATGGCTACACTCCAAACAAATACTTTCAGAAACGACTTCCTGACACTTAAATCTATACTCGATGTTAACAAATTTCTCTTCTTCAAAAACGCTTTCCTTGCCATTGCCATTCTACATTTTACATCCTCTCTACTTCGACCATCAGTTATTTTGCTCCCCAAATAGCAAAACTCCTTTACTACTTCAAGTGTCTCATTTCCTAATCTAATTCCCTCAGCATCACCCGACTTAATTCGACTACATTCCATTATTCTCGTTTTGCTATTGTTGATGTTCATCTTATATCCTCCTCTCAGGACACTGTCCATTCTGCTCTTCCAAGTCCTTTGCTCTCACTGACAGAATTGCAATGACAGTTATCAAAAACCAGGTACGATTTCTTATTTTGAAATAGAAGAACTGTTATGACCAGACGAAACTAAAATCGAAAACATTAGTTCACTTTATTACAATAATGATAAGAAGAAGATTTATTTAACTTCATACAATCCATGCACAAATGGGGTTAATATTAACAACTGTCTTTGAATAGTAAAGTATCACTTTATACACACAATTAGGGCCTAAAAAACTCTTCTCTTGTAGCAGAACTTCAGTATTTACAAAAGTTCAGATCGATCTAAGACTTGAATATCACTGCTGTCCTAAGCAGTAGTTTTTGACTGCTCGATCGGAGGTAACGAATTCGGTCTGGGTGAGTCCATGCTCTGCTCTTCATCAACCTCTGTGCGATGGCGCTGCGGTGCTGGGAGAGAATAAGTGTCTTCAGGGGCGTCTCCCACTTGTCGTTGCTGATTTCTGAGAGACATCGCTAATGTCTGTGGTGTCGATGGGCGTTGCCGACTTGGATGTGGCATAGCTATCTTTGGAAGATAGCACAGAAACTAACACAAATTTGAATTTTCAAAACATATAAAACTCTTAAGAGATTAAAGAAACTCAGTTCATTTGTGAGTGATATATGTTTTGTGGTAAAAGATCTTCTGCTTCAAGGGAAAAGATATTGCACGACAGACAAAGTAAGCCTTAACCATCCACACATACATAATAAATCTCAAAATATGTAGCATTGTATTCACAGTAAAATTCTGTATCTGAAGAATTAACAGTATATGCCAGATAGCTTTACACAAAACGAAACCTCTAAAAATAACGTAAAATGGAGGAAATTGCTTATGGTGGTCTCTAGCGCATTCGTTCATATCATTCTAAAATCACTCTGTTGACGTAAATACCGACAAAAAAACATCGTGTTCTTGTAGATACACTGTCCTCTAGGTAGAACATTCTCCCTTATTGCTTGTTTCTGATAATCTCTTGTTATAGAATATCGAAGTTATTCTCAGTGCATCGCGAGTGCTAACTAAAACTGCTTCTAAGAAAAGAACGCTAATTATCCACAGTGAGAGTACACCCTTGTTAGAAAATTTTCATCCTTTTCAGGACTCCACTCCCCAGCGCCAATTGCTTCACGTACACCCTACACCCCCACTTAAAATCAACCAGATTAAAACGTGTGCACTGCACTTAGGCCTACTGTTTGTAAATCACTTCATGCTGGACTCCTTACTTCTCTACTGGCAGAAATTGGAAGACTTCAGCCTGCCAATGGTTTATGTGTGACCACTGTCACTAAAACTGTTGTTGTGGTCTTCAGTCCAGAGACTGGTTTGATGCAGCTCTCCATGCTACTCTATCCTGTGCAAGCTTCTTCATCTCCACCTACTGCAACCTACATCTTTCTGACCCTGTTTAGTGTATTCATCTCTTGGTCTCCTTCTACGATTTTTACCCTCCACGCTGACCTCCAATACTAAATTGGTGATCCCTTGATGCTTCAGAATATGCTCTACCTACCGATACCTTCTTCTAGTCAAGTTGCGCCACAAATATCTCTTCTCTCCATTTCCATTCAATACCTCCTCATTAGTTATGTGATCTAGCCATCTAATCTTCAGCATTCTTCTGTAGCACCATATTTCGAAAGCTTCTATTCTCTTCTTGTCCACACTATATATCGTCCACGTTTCACTTCCATACATGGCTACACTCCATACAAATACTTTCAGAAACGACTTCCTGACACTTAAATCTATACTCGATGTTAACAAATTTATCTTCTTCAGAAACGCTTTCGTTTCTATTCCAGTCTACATTTTATATCCTCTTTACTTCGACCATCATCAGTTATTTTGCTCCCCAAATAGCAAAACTCATTTACTACTTTAAGCGTCTCATTTCCTAATATAATTCCCGCAGCATCAAACTAAAAGTATAATAATAATAATAATAATAATAATAATAATAATGACAGTAAACGTTTTTCAACAGTTCAGACTGATTACAAGGAGAAGCAAAATGTTATGGTACGAATGGTCCACTGAAACGTGTGCCAAAATTGCCATCTACCAGTGGCCAGGCACTGGTATGACCACGAGCCATAAAAAGTAGTCGAAATTAAATTTGGCAAATTACTAGTGATAAAATACTGACACAGCATTCATTTTGGAAGTCGCCGTACTGGATGCAGCTTGTACTTTTCACACGGAAAGGGAGTCATGTAGCTTGCCATACAAATAGAGACTTACGCGAGAAAAAAAGCTAAGATTTCCATTTGAGCGTAACTTTATTAATTCTAGAGCAATGTCGTTTTTTGTACAGGACAAGGTAAATCCTAGTGACGACATATAGAGGCTATAGTAAGTACTCGATGTGTTTCTCAGGGCATTGTAAGATTTTGTTATCCGTCTCATAATTATATTCATCAAGAACTTTAATCAACAAATGTACTGGAATTCGAGCAAAAGCATCAATAAACTTGTTTCCGAGGAGTGCAAGTTTGCTGATCTTCACCGCACACATTCAATTGCCTTCTCAGGCACCACGCATACCACCCATAGATCTCTAATGAATTTAAATACGATGAAAGTGGGCATTTCTCTGTTGGACCACAAGGACCTATCCATCTCTGAGGAAACTGATATTCGTCCGCAGCTCGTGGTCGTGCGGTAGGCGTTCTCGCTTCCCACGCCCGGGTTCCCGGGTTCGATTCCCGGCGGGGTCAGGGATTTTCTCTGCCTCGCGATGACTGGATGTTGTGTGATGTCCTTAGGTTAGTTAGGTTTAAGTAGTTCTAAGTTCTATGGGACTGCTGACCATAGATGTTAAGTCCCATAGTGCTCAGAACCATTTGAACCATTTGAAACTGATATTCAAGCGCTCAGTCACTAGCCCGCAGAGAAGTGGTGAAATAAAGTTAATATTCCGTCTTCAGACAGCAGCGACTAGAGAAAATATTCGTCTAACAACAGCAACTTACGAGCTGCTGTTAGTGCACCCTGAATGAAGACGGTCCCACCAATTAGAGAACTCCGTTTTCCAAACCAAATCATCACTTTCGATGCTCCTCCCACCTTCGATGGATCCATCCAGGAAGTAGTGATATTTGATCAGTATCTGTGATTCTGTTTACTTATCTCTCCGTTCACACAGAAGTTAGATTCATCCAAAAACATTGCGTCATATGGGGAACGACATTATTGTCAAACTTACGTGTCACCCAAGCACGGCCATAAGATCCGAATGCCCTCAGTGAGATGTTTTAGCATTTACTTTCTGTTTTGGGTGCCATTTCTGCGGCCTGTGAGTTTTGAAGTGAGTACTGTGCCCTAGACTCCTACTGAACGATGCCAGAAGAGCGGTTGATGTTGCTTTATCTACAGCCGTCATCGATCGTCCAGCCTTCAAATTGTCTGTGACAGAAACAGTTTCACGGAATTATCTGAGGAGTTTCACCGCCGTCCGGCGGCTAATCGTTGACGTGGCTGCCTGACATTGATTGAAATCCTCTGCGTCAACACGGATGAGCCTCTCTCTTGATATGAGGATGATTTCAATGCATACAGGTTGTGTTAACCCATCAGCTATGAAGTCACATCTAAAGAAGATACATCAGGATAACTCGAGAATGAGTAAAGTGGTGCTCAAATGAACAGCACCATTATTTTTCCCGTGTGAGTTTCCAACTCTTACATGAGTCACACCGCTCCATTTTGATTCGAAATTTACGAGTTTCATCCGAGACAGTGGCTTCAGGAATAGTCCCCATGTTTGTAACATAGCCTCGCAAGCTTTTCCGCCTTTCCCTACTCTTTCAATTAAATTTCGGTTTATCCACCCGATTTTCTTTAAAGGTGGTTCCACACCTATGGAACTTCCTGTATATTTTTTGGCATAGTTCTCTTTCCAGTATTTGCCTTTCCTACGACTATTTTTATGTGGTTGTTTGTAACCTTCCCCTCACTTATCGACCTCAATGACAGTGAGAAATTAAACCGCGTGTACTTAATGGAAATTTGGGAAAAGCAATCGTCACCGAAGTTAATTTGTCGGTAAAGAGGGAGGAAAGGGTTACATCTAAATGAAACGAAAAATGCAAATGAAACTGGTGGAAATTAATTTTGAAAAGGAGTAAAGTTAATAAAGAAAGTAAATGTGCGGACGTTACGTTAACAATTAACTAGATATTTGAGATTTGGGGGAAATTACGGTCGCCAGTCCTAAGGACAATTACTATAGTAACTGAAAAAGAAAGGTTATTACACATATAATTAGCACTAGAAGCGTGGCATCTGAAGGTTGACACGTGTAGTGTGAAAACTGAAAGTTTGTCACAAGTAATAAATTTCGCTACACAGTGACTTAATTTAGCAAAAGAATTAATAAAATCGGAAACTCGAAAGTTAATTTAGTGACTGAAGTTAATAGTGAGCTTTCTTTCTGAAGCACATCGAAATTCAGTAAAATACAGTTAGTCTTGAACTACCTCAACAATCATTTCAAGGGCTACTTGAATCTACGCAATTTAGAAATAAGAGATTTAACTTTGAACTTGAATTAAATGATTCCGAACAATTAACAATAGTAAAATTTAGTACGTACCAAGTTGAGCTGCAGTCACAGGTAAGCTAAAATACGGTAACAAAACTCGCACTCATAATTTGTGCTTGTGTAATCTAAATATTGTAGCCAGCTATGAATACCTTAACTGAACTTTGAAATTAAAGCAGTGAAATCGAATGATGCTGGTGTTTGAATTTCAATGACACTTGGGTTCATTCCGGAAAAGGAAGGGACCATGCTTGGTAATGCAATTGGGACAATGAGCAACAAAGGTTCATGCTACGTTGCTGTAATTTAGTTATGAAAATGGAACAGTTTGAAAAGCTGAGGTCTGCCATACAGTTCTAAAACTTTACTTGCTTCCAGTCTTCCTTGTTGGTTGATTGAAGGTTTGAAGCCGTCGATCGAGGAGGTGGCGACAGTCACTCACTGTTGGCCATCGCTGTTGCAGAAGCTGGATGTTGGCGCGCCTTCTTCTCGACACGGTCACCAGACGAAACGGGCTCTTGATGTGCGCCAGCTAATGCTTCCCGTCCGCGACACCATGTCAGAAAACTATCATCGCAAGTCGAGCGCAATTACATGCTGCCCAACCCCGAAAGCGTGGCAACTCGCGGGAGCGTCACACAACACACCTGCTCCACTGCACTACCCCAGCCAGACTCCCCACTGCTCTGCCCGCGCACCACGCGGCAGAGCTAACACTACCAAAGATCCTAAACACTTTCGTCTCCACACGACCTATCGATGTAATCGTTCGATAGCATAGTTTTCCCTAGGCCAGACCCAGCGTAAAAATAAGAATAATATTTTCAAAACAAACCAATTATACATCGATATAAATGCCTAAATATAAAACAATTACAATATACAAAGACACAGAAATGTCATATCTTCGGGTAACAAAATAAGGAAAAATCTATAGTACAACAGATGGAAACAGGAGGATATGCATTTCTGGCGTTACATGTTCCACTTTAGGTGGGTATGGACGTATATCCTTAATAATTTTACGTTCGTCACACTTTAAATTGACTTGAAATCGATTAATCGCTCAATAATGGGTCTTTACGCCTACTTACGCTCTCTGTGTTACATTTGTTCGGGGTGAGGATCATCTATCGGTACCAATTCTAAGCTTCATCCTATGTATTCTTCCTGCATTTTTTTACAGTTTTTGGGATTACGACTTGCCTATGTACAAGAGTATCCTGAATTACATCACGGAGCAGATATAATCTATTACCTCATTTTTTTCATTTTGGAGCCATCACTCTTCAACTGGTTCGATGCTGAGCACCACGAGTTTCTCTAGTGCGCCCAACTCTTCATGTCAGTGTACCATTTGCACCCTACAATCTCAGTAATTTTTGCATTTATTCCAATCTCTGTCTTTCTACACAGTTTTTACCCCTTACAGCCCTCTCTACTACCGTGGACATTATTTCCTGATGTGTTGACATGGGTCCTATCATCTTGTCTTCTCGTCAGTGTTTCCCTGTGCTCCATACATGCATTCTCAGAAATTTCGTCCTCTAATTAAGGCCGTTGCTTGATACCAGCAAACTTCTCTTAGCTAGAAATATCCTCTTTGCTTATGCTTTTTCGGATTTTGTGTCTTCCTTGCTTCGCCCATCATATGTTGCTTTGCTTCCAAGACAGCACAATTCGTTAACTTCGAGTACTTCGTAGTGACCAATTTATATGTCAAGTTTATTGCTAATCGCATTTCTGTTACTCTTCATTATTTTCGTGTTTTTTTTTGTTTACTAACAACCCATGTTGTGCACTCGTTAGACTGTCCATTATATTCAATGCGTCCTGAAATTAATTTTCACTTCAATAAGGATAAAAGTGCCATCAGCGAATCTTATCATTCATTTCATTTCAATTTGGATTTTAACCCCACTCTTGAAAGGTTTATTTATTACCGTCATTGCTTACTCTATCTACAGGCTACAAAGTAGGTGCAAAAAACTATATCTCTATCTTTATTTGTCTTTCCTTCTTATTGTTGTTGTACCTCTTGTGTTATTCGTCTTTCCAAAGGCTAACTTTTATTTTTGCTCAAAATTTCGAAGATCTTGCACCATTTTACGTTGTTAAACGCTTTTTCTAGGTGGACAGATCATATGAATGTGTCTAGAATTTTCTTAAGTGTTGGTTACACTATCAATCATAACGTCCGATCTGCTTCTCTTAACTTTCCGAAGGCCATGTCATATCTATACATTACTTTTGGTTCACCCTACGTAATTTAAAATCAGATAAGTTCTCTCCATTAGCAACTACACTTTGATATCCGTCTCCTAGAAAGTGATGAATCTCATATAAAAGATCATAAGATGATCTGACATTGTGTAAGCTCGTATGTTGTGCACTAGGTGTCGCTGCTGGCCTATATGAAAAGTCTTAAAAAAACCTGTGACAATCTGGACGCCGTTATCTAATGCCGAATTTATGTCGAGGACGAAGAGAAGGATTTAAGTTTCATAAGGATCCATTTTGATTCCTACAGAGGAGATATTTGTTCGGCAGAAGGAATATGCTGTCACGTAGAATCCCTAATACAGACAGTATCAGTAATGAGAGTAGGGTCGTCAGCAAAACTTACTCTTAATACTCAAGGCATGTATATTGAGCAGACACAAACTATAAAAGGAGCTGAACTGCCTGCCTCAACAGAAAGTTCTCCTTATTATACATACATAGAATGTCCCAAAATTACGATGTTAATGAAATAAGTAAGTCCCAGAACGTTGCAGAAATCAGAAATTCAAAATCATAAGTAACTATAGGTCTTCGGAGGACGATTTTCAGTTATTATTTTGAGTGATATAAATTGAAGCTATAGTGTTAATTTTTTATTTAGCAGGCTAGGGTATAAGACGTCACAAATTCAGCTAAGTAAAAAGTCCTCGCACCTTAATTTACATACATATGTCTGCGTCCAGTGTTTGCTTTCTGTGAGACCACTTGTGTCAGATAGGTTCAATTTGATATTCCAGACTGTACTAACATTTTACCTTTGATGTCACTGTCTTACTATCGTTTATTGATAGTGTCAACCTACTAGGTGCACTGTGATCTATTGTATTACATACCAGTGTTGATTAAAATTCATACTCTATTGTCAGCTGTAAACTACTTATGTGCTTCTTTTAATTTTGGAAACAGTATGCTCATTCAGAAATTAATTCACCCCCCCCCCCCCCCCATTATCACAAGTTGTGTTTTTTGTGATTTTAGGTTTTTCTTGATGTAGGAAAATTTTGATAGTTTCTCGGATATTCCACGGGGTGTCGTTGTCCAGAAGGCGCGATGTTTCAGCAACTCGACATCTTATTATCTTCAGACGTTTCTGATTTAAGTGATACAAAGTATATTTTAGACAGTTATAGGGAGCTTATTTGTGTTGTGCATAAATCGAAAGTTGTAAGCTTTAATTGTGTGTTCTGAAAACTTAGGCACGAATATATTTTCGGAAAGTAGTTGCGTCTTTTACAGTGTACAATGTAGGTAAATATGTGATTACTTTTTTGCGTGGTTTGACGCGGCTCGCTTCAGGCCCTGTCCTGTGCCACCTCTTCATATCAGAGTAGTACCTGCGGTCTTCGTCCTCAATTATTTGCTGGATGTATTCCAATATCTGTCTTCCACTACAGTTTTTACCCTCCACAACTCTCTCTAGCACCACGTAAGTTATTCCCTGATGTCTTAACAGACACCCTACTATCCTATCCCTTCTCCTTGTCAGTGCTTTCCACATATTTCTTTACTCTCCAAATCTGCGCAGAACCTCCTCGTTCCATATATTATCAGTCCACTTAATTTTCGACATTCGTCTGCAACACCACATCTCTGATGCTTCCATTCTCTTCTGTTCCGGTTTTACTACAGTCAATGTTTTATTATCTTACAATGGTGTGCTCCAAGCGTACATTCTCAGAAATTTCTTCCTCAGATTAAGGCCTCTGCTTGATACTAGTAGGAATGCCCTTTTTGCTCATGGTAATTTCCTTTCCAAGCCCTCCTTGCTTCGTCCGTCGTTGGTTATTTGCTGCCTAGGTAGCAGAATTCCTTAACTTCATCCATTTCGTGGCCATCAGTCCTGATGTTAAGTTTCTGGTTGTTTTCATTTCTGCTACTTCTCATTACTTTCGTCTTTCTTCGATTTACTCTCAAGCCATATTCTGTACTCATTAGAGAACTTAGCAGATTCTTCTTCACTTTGATTCAGAATAGCAAAGTCATCAGCGAATCGTATCATTGATATCCTTACACCCTGAATTGTAATTCCACTCCAGAACCTTTCTTTTATTTCCATCATTGCTTCTCCATTGTATAGATTGAACAGTAAGGCCGAAAGACCACATTCCTGACTTATAATATTTTTGATACAAGCGCATAGTTCTCTTGGCTGTTGTGCATGTTGTATATTATGCGTCTCTCCCTATAACTTAACGCTATTTTCCTCAGTCTTTCGAACATCTTGCACCATTTGACACTGTCGAACGCATTTTCCAGGTAGACAAACCCTATGGACACGTCTCGATTTTTCTTTAGACTCTCTTCCATTATGAACCACAACGTCAGAATTGCTCCCGTGGTGCCCTTACCTTTCCTAAACCCAAAATGATCGTCTTCTAACACATCCTTAATTTTCTTTTCCATTCTTCTATACATCATTGTCAGCAACATCGATGCAGGTGCTGTTAAGCTCATTGTGCGACAATTCTCTCACTTTTCGACTAGTAAGCTGTTGCAGTCTTCTGAGTTGCATGGTTGATGCTTTTTCCGAAAGTTAGATGGTATATCGCAAGACTCATACATTCTACAGCCAGCGTGAATAGTCCTTTCGTTGCCACTTCCCTCAATGATTTTAGAAATTCCGATATAATGTTGTCTAACCCTTCTGCCTTATTTGGTCTTAAGCCTTGCAAAGCTCTTTTAAATTCTGAGACAAATTGTCTCCCTCATATAGGCTTTCAGTGTACTCTTTTCACGTATCCGCCTTCTCTTCTGCATTTAACAGCTGAATTCCCATCGTACTCTTAATGTTACCACCCTTGCTTTTAATTTCACCGAAGTTTATTTTGACTTTTCTATATGCTGAGTCAGTGCTTCTGGCAATTATTTCCTTTTCGATTTCTTCACATTTTTCAACAGTTCCACATTGTAATGTGAGTCTTTATTTGATCCTTGGTACGCCTTATGATTAAGTATCTGATTTCGAAGTCTCTGTCTGACCATGATGTAATCTAAAATTTTCTCGTAACACACGGGCCTCCTTCTCTGATTCTTGAACAGAGTATTCGCTATTATTAGCTGAAATTTATAACAGAACTCAATCAGCTTTCTCCTCTCTCATTCCTAGCACGAAGCTCCGTTCCTGTACTGCTTCCCCTGCAATTACATTCCATTCCCCCATGACTATTACATTTTCTCCTCGTTTTACGTACTGCACTATCCTTTCAATATGCTCATATAATTTATCTCTTCATCTTCAGCTTGCATCGTCGGCACGTACCTGAACTACCATTGTCGAAGTTCGTTTGCTGTCGATTCTGATGAGAACAACCGTATCACTCTACTGTTTGCAATAATTCAGTCTCTGGCCTACCTTCCTATTCATAACGAATCCTACTTCCGTTATACCACTTTCTACCGCTGTCAATATTACGCTATGCTCATCTGACCATAAATTCTTATCTTCTTTTCATTTCACTTCACTGACCCCACTGTATCTAGGATGAGCCTTAGAATTTCCTCTTGCAGACTTTCTAGCTTCCCCACCACTAACACTGCAGGCCCGGACTCGTAGAACATTAGCCTTTCGGTGGTTATTCAATCTTTTTCTCATAGTCACCTCACTCCTAGAGATTCGCATGGGGGACTATTCCGGAATCTTTAGCCAGTGGAGGGATAATCATGACACTTTTTCAATTACAGACCACACGTCCTGCGGACATACATTATTTGTTTAATACAGTGATTTCCATTACCTTTTGCATTCTCATGCCGCTGATCACTGCTGAATCTTCCAACGTTAGGGGCAGTTTACCACCCAAAAGGGCAAGAGATTGCCCTGAACCTCTGTCCGCTTGTAACCTCCCCCTCACTTATCGACCTTATTGACAGTGAAAAATTAAACCGTGTATACCTTATGGAAATTTCGGAAAAGCAATCGTCACCGAAGTTAATCTGTTGGTAAAGAGGGAGGAAAGGGTTACACCTAAATGAAAGGAAAAGTGCTAATGAAACTGGTGGGAATTAATTTTGAAAACGGGTAAAGTTAATAAAGAAAGTAAATGTGCAGCCATTACGTTAACAATTAACTAGCGGTAATTAGGTATTTGTGATTTGGGGGAAATTACGGTCGCCAGTCCTAAGGACAATTACTATAGTAACTGAAAAAGAAAGGTTATTACACATATAATTAGCACTAGAAGCGTGGCAACTGAAGGTTGACACGTGTAGTGTGAAAACTGAAAGTTTGTCACAAGTAATAAATCTCGCTACACCCTGACTTAACTTAGCAAAAGAATTAATAAAACCGGAAAATCGAAAGTTAATTTGGTGACTGAAGTTAATAGTGAGCTTTCTTTCTGAAACACATCGAAATTCAGTAAAATACGGTTAGTCTTGGACTACCTCAACTATCATTTCAAAAGCTACTTGAATCTACGCAATTTAGAAAGAAGAGATTTAACTTTGAACTTGAATTAAATGATTCTGAACAATTAACAATAGTAAAATTTAGTACGTACCAAGCTGAGCTGCAGTCACAGGTAAGCTAAAATATGGTAACAAAACTCGCACTCATAATTTGTGCTTGTGTAATCTGAATATTGTAGCCAGCTATGAATACCTTAACTGAACTTTGAAATTAAAGCAGTGAAATAGGATAATGTTAATTTAATGCTGGCGTTTGAATTTCAACGACACTCGGGTTCATTCCGGAAAAGGAAGGGACCCTGCTTGGCAATGCAATTGGGACAATGAGCAACAAAGGTTCATGCTAAGTTGCTGTAATTATAGTTACAAAAATGGTACAGTTTGAAAAGCTGAGGTCTGCCATACAGTTCTAAAACTTTACGTGCTTCCAGTTTTCCTTGTTGGTTGATTGAAGGTTTGAAGCCGTCGATCGAGGAGGTGGCGACAGTCACTCATTGTCGGCCGTCGCTGTTGCAGAAGCTGGATGTTGGCGCGCCTTCTTCTCGACACGGTCACCAGGCGAAACGGGCTCTTGATGTGCGCCAGCTAATGCTACCCGTCCGCGACACCATGTCAGAAACTATCATCGCAAGTCGAGCGCAGTTACATGCTGCCAAACCCCGAAAGCGCGGCAACTCGCGGGGGCTTTACACAACACACCTGCTCCACTCGCTACTCCCGCCAGACTCTCTCTGCTCAGCCCGCGCTCCACGCGGCAAACACTACCAAAGATCCTACACACTTTGATTCTTCACACGACCTATCGATGTAATCGTTCGATAGCAGTTTTCCCTAGGCAAGACCCAGCGTAAAAATAAAAATAATATTTACGAAACAAACCAATTATACATCGACATAAATGCATAAATATATATATACAAATAGTAAAACAATTACAATATGTAAAGACACAGAAATGTCATATTCAGGTAACAAAAATAAGGAAAACAAATTTATAGTACAATAGATGGAAATGGGAAGATATGCATTTCCGGCGTTACACGCTCCCCCGCGCTCTTTGACGGGGCCGTTGGCAAAATGAGGGTGACCTCTTGTAGTGAAGGTCTTCATCCACGAGTGCTGACTATTGTCCAAAATTTAAGCGTTGACGGGATTCGGACCCAGGACCGAGGACATTTTACTTACGGATCCAGGACGGTACACCTAGATCACGGGTAACTGCTTTTTCCGCTATCTGACCTACTTCTTCTAAGTAAGCGTTTGAAATTTTATGATTGCAACGTACACATTTTACGGAGTAACTAATATTGTGTAATACTGTATTTTGCGCATATTATGTTAACCCGATTCATTTACTTTTTACCTCCAGTATTAATGAGATTTTTCACATTTTCGTACATTAGCACCGTTTTAGTTGTTGTTAAAGTGATTCTGTGCGTATAGCCTTGATAAAAATTTTCTACGAGAAGTTGTCATCTAGGAATCAGTAAAATTTATCCCAGATTTTCCTCTCGTTATAATACAGATCTCTTTTTCCGGCGTTGTAACTTCAAATCTTAAACGGAATTTGTATTATTTGTACTGAAACGAAGCCTAAGAGTAAGACAGCGCCAGACAGAGTATTTGTTTAATGTTCCGATGATCATCACACAAGTCTGGATGCACTGTGAATGCTGTTCTCGCGCTCGAGCTGTTTAAGTTGCTACTCTTTGCAGCTATAAATCGGTTTGACTACCATCAGGCGATTGGAAGCTGTTGCGAATATGTTGGACGACCTGTCACTATGGGGAACTAGGCTGTGAACGGCTAGGCAGCGATAGATCTCAGGTCCATTTACAAGAGTGACAGAGAACAAGGAGAAATGAAGGTTCTACACTTATCACTAATCCAATGCGACACACTTTATTTGGAAGGAAGTCTGCTATGTCGCGTCAGGCTGAAGTAATAGCGGAAATAAAAGGACAAAGATATATTAATCTTCAGCATTTTAGCGAGGGAGAGGAAGCATCGCCTTGGGTACTCATTGTGTATTATGTCTTGGGGCTTCATTAAACGTGTTGCAGAAGGCGTCCCGACAGCCATTGATGGAACAGCAGGGAGCAGGCAGCTGCAGGTTGTGGCATATGTTACAACAAACGATACCTGTCGCCTGGGCTCTCGTGCCATTCATGATTCATTGCAGTGAATGACAGAAAGGATGGAGAAGACCAGTCTTCGTCATGGAGTATCAACGAATTTCACGATCTGCAGCATTGTCTTCACAACTGATTGTGACTCTCTCGTTCTCATCCAGGCAGAGGCTTGAAGCAGAGGGTTTGTAACTGTAGTGTGCCCCTAAATGGATCAGTGGTATGGCTGGGAACTATTCCGATCACATTACTCTACTGAGTACGTTTGTATGATCTCAGCTGCCGCAAGATCCCTAGAGGAGTTTAGAAGAGCTGTCCGAATAATACTACGAAAAAATAAAAGCTAGCACAATATGTGTTATTTCAAAACTCGTTTCTCCGTGTGTGGCATTTACACAGCATTTCAGGCCACATTTTGGTGCATTTTATAATACAATATATGGAAACTAATACTGCTGTACGTTAGCAAGTATTCAAGATCAGTAGAGCTACCCTCACCAGAAAGCAGGAGACGGTGTGGTCACGAAGAGGGGGATAGGTGGTGTTGTGACGAAGCAAGTTGGGATAATTTTAATTCTCCCTTATTTTGCCATCTGCTTCCTTAAATTCGTTTTGTTACTTTTTACTACTTACCATTAACATTAGTGAATATTATCTGTATTTCCATAAAAGAGAAAGGTCGGCCCTCAGTTTTAAAGAATATAACATCAGATCTAATTTTGTGCTTAGTTTTATGTATGTAATTGATTTTCTATTTTTTTTACTACTACTAGTTAGTATCATTTGTTATAGGATGAAATCAGTGATTGTTTCGTAACTTGCACTCTACTGTTGACACTTAAACAAGTATAAATTCCTTAATAATTGTAAGCATTTGGAAGACGAAGTACTAGTTATCCTAAAGTCTCTATTTAGCTCTATTCAAAACATGTTAGCAAAACCAGCCCTTCATTAATTCCAAAGTAATTAACAGTTTTGTCAATAGTATTGTTTATGTAACTATATTTGTTAATTTCGCGATTTAAACAAATAGTTTGGCATAACCCTCGTAGTAGAAGAAACTGCTAAAAAGAACCAATTTTTCTATGTATTCAATTAACTTAATGACTTAAGTTTTAATTGTAAATTTAACTTCAAACAATGTGTAGTTCCAGCACCTATTATTGTGGTGATGTACAAGGGCATGATTTTTGGTCACGTGACAGTCAGTCCGCTGCCGAGATTCAGACGAGTAACCTGTGCTGGTTAGAACAACAACAATGCTTCAAATTAACTGAGGAACAATTGTTAAACAATTAGGCCGTGTATAAAAACGGTGACAGTGTCTGCTCCATATGTAGCTGATTACTCTTCAAGAACTGTGAACTTTGTGGTTATGGTTTTACAGCTCGTAGATGTTCAACAGTAAACTTTTGTAGCAGTACGTGGAGTTTGCTTGCAAACTATTAATGAGACTTATCGAAAGTTAAACAATAGTGCACTGGAAATATAACAGTGTATTATTGGGGTGTTGTGCAAAGTGAAACGAAAGTATGGTGAAACGTGACTGTACACCTGTAGGCTACATTATTTACAGTAGTGTGTCGGAATCCACAATCCATTTTTCAACTAGTGTAGCAACGCAGTACGTCGACCCCGAGTACAACAATCGATCGATGAATAAATAAAAGCAAATGGAACCGCTACAGCGTGAGTAGAAGCAGTGTCATGCTGGAGCATATACAGAGTGTGCTGTGATTCATATACTTGCCCTGGCACCAATGGCATGCTTTATATATATTGTTTAAATGGATGCGCAGAGTTACAACCATACTAATTACATTATCCATCCAGAAGGCTTTCTAATTATATTTTCAGTGACTCTAAATTCAAGATAAAATTTAATTAATGATTTAATTTAACGTTATAAATCACTGACGGACTACATCGACCTATCACAAGCGCACTCTGAGCATGAGGCAATGAGTCAGGCTAACTCATCAGTCGGTCTAGTGTTCACAGTTTTTCTGCAGGCATGTACATGTTGTTGCTACGAGTGATTATTTATTTTGTTGGAATTAAGAGAAAGTTTAAAAACGTGTGCGATCTCACAACTCCATCAAAATCGTGTGGAGATATTTCTGGGAACTTCCATGGTGCTCCCTTAATGGCAGTTAGAATCGGTGAACTTCAAGGCTAAAATTGACGCTAGACTGGCTGTCGAATACTTTATAATCGTAAAGATTCATTTTCTTGATTTTTTTCGAAACTTCCACTGTAGTTTCGTTGAGATTTTCCTGTTTCTCATTCCATTATTCACTATTTATTCCATGATTTTAGAATCTGCAGTCGACAGAGAAAGAAGTTAATGGTGAAAATGAGACAATTTTAGAAGACATGAGATAAACATTCATCCCCCTCTGTCCAGTACAGGTAGAAGATGTTAGCGTGTCTGACATGGTAATGTGTCTTGCCAGGAACATTCCACGTCTCTTCCTGATTTGTTAATTAATAAGGCGGTGAGGTAAAGGAGTCGCTACAGTTGGTATTCCTTGTAGCGAAAGAGTCATTAAGTAGTGTGTAATTAGCATAACAAGAAATATTTTGAACAGTGAATATTATTGTAGAACTTCGGGAAAACGATCACTAAATAGTGTGCAATTAGCTTGACAGGAAATATTTTGAACAGTGAATATTATCATTAAACATTGAATAACTGCTATGAGACATTGAACATTGAATCTTAGGATAGAGCTTTGATGTTGGACTGTTACTTATGATAACTTTATTATGAACATTGACATTGAATATTTCTTTATAATAATAAATATTACAAGCAGTATTGTATATTATGACAGTAAACGTTAGGAAAGAACATTGGTTTGAGACTGCTGTTGTGGAACAATATTAATGGACAGTGATGGTAGAACGTTTGACAAGCAATCGATGATCAAAAATGTTCAAATGTGTGTGAAATCTTCTGGGACTTAACTGCTAAGGTCATCAGTCCCTAAGCTTACACACTACTTAACCTAAACTAACCTAAAGGCAAACACGCACACACACCCATGCCCGAGGGAGGACTCGAACCTCCGCCGGGACCAGCCGCACAGGCAATCGATGTAGATGCCGTTTTGCAAGCGGTGTTGGATCTGTAATGTACTCAAATGTCATCCTGAAGAACGTTCTATGAGATGGTGTGTTAAGGGGCTCCGGAACGCCCTATACTTGCAATGTTAAAATAACGCTTATAAATTACATCTTTCCTCACAAAGTATTTGAGGTAGGAAGTTGAACGTTTTACAGATTATTTATTGGAATATGGGCTACAACTTAACTCAGGGATTTTACAAAATTTTAGTTCAGTTATTAAAGATGATTTTTTTTCAATTGTAATGAAAATTCACAACATTTTTTTGCAATTTTTTATTTATATGTTCAAAAATATACAGTTTTTTGGAAAAAGGCGGTGTTAAATTATGTAGAAGGTACTGTGTAACATTTACTGAAAGTTTGAAACAAATATGTTTGGAAGATCCTTAGAAAACATGTAATTAGTATGAGAAAATAAAAGTTTTGGGAATCGAGCGACAAAGATTGGATTAACTTTTTAGTGCATTCCAGGTCCACAGGATGGATTATCTTCATCCTCTGCAAACTCCTCCTCAAGCTTCCTCTTGTTCCTCCTCCTGTTTACTCTTGCTTGTATTTCTAGACTCTTTACATCCCTGTCTGCAGCCCGAAGGCGTTCCTTGTCTAAAGCAAGCATCGCTCGTACCATGTTAGAACCTATCTTCATTCCCATATTTATAAATACCTTGCACCTTACAATGTTGCCATCATTGAAAGTCGCAACAGCAACTTTACTTTTACTCATTATTATACTTCAACAAAACAGAGACTCAAGAAACAGAATTAATTACGAATATTTTCGAGATAACGACAGAGTAAATAAACATGAAACAATCGACAATCACATCAGCGATATATATTGAACCATCACAGGTTAGCCACAACACATACTTTATCTGACATCACTAAAATGTATCTGATGAACACGGACGTTAATAATAACACCATTTGACGGCAGTTTAACAGCGCCACATTGGGTCACGCCCATGTAGAACACATTTCAAAAAAAATTTAAAAATAGTTGTAGTCTTCGGAATTGAATAAATTATATATCTATTAAAAGGTAATAGTCTGCAGATTCAGAAAACGCGAAAAAGTAAAAATTGAACTTTTCATGATTTTGAGCCTTTCCGGAGCCCCTTAACAGTGAGAACAGTAGATGTATTCAGGCGATGATTATGGAACAGTGAGAAACATTACGAAATGTGAGTGGATGTCAATCACCACGATGTTGGGCTGGTGTTGGCGAGTAAAGTAGAAATGGATGAGTACAGGCGCCTCGCTCAGTGGACAGTGTTCGGCTGACTCTATGACTGCAGCGACGACAGAGCTGCACTACTTGCAGCTGGCGGTGGTCTGGTCTGACCAGCAAATACGTTCAAGGTGCTCGGCATCAGCTTGGCGGCATCAGCAGCACATGCTGTCTGTATGAGTGACTCCGAGTATATCAGTCGGTAGAGGCACATTACCAGCAACCAGTGACAGTCTGGCTGGGCTGGTTGACCAGATCAGTGTACGTGCCTTCAGCTTCATAACAGCGCTGGGCGGTGCCTGACTTCACAGTGATTAGTGTAAGTTGTACTTGCAATATTGTTAAATAAAGTAACTTTTGTTGTAGTTTTTGCAGAAATTAATCTTGTAATTATAAGACGTAATTTTTTTTTATTAGCGAAAAAAATACTATGTAAATCAAATGAGGTCTATTAATGAAAATGCATGGCATGAGATTGATAATACTGAGAACAATATTAATAAATTATTTACCAATGACAGTGGTGCTTCAGTACCTTTTATTGAACTTCATTACGAAGTATATGACGATATTGTTGCAGTAAATGGGGGAACAAGACCTCAATGAAGGGTTAAGTAGTGTTGAATCAACAGGATTGTCAAGCAGTGATGAAGAAATTAGTGTTGGAACTAACAAATAATGTAATTTTAAGATGTTATTACTTCAAATGAGACAGATGTTAGATGGTTTACATGGGAAAATTGGATGCTCTTCATGGGTATGCAACCGGATTTCATGATACTCACGTCACGATATTTCGACGACCCAAGTGGCCGCCATCTTCAGATAAGATTGCAGGTGCACAATCACGCCGGAAATGAGGTAACATCAGACACAGCGGCTCCTTTATACACTACTGGCCATTAAAACTGCTACACGACGGAGATGACGTGCTACAGACGCGAAATTTAACCGACAGAAAAAAGATGCTGTGATATGCAGATGATTAGCTTTTCAGAGGATTCACACAAGGTTGGCGCCGGTGGCGACACCTACAACGTGCTGACGTGAGCAAAGTTTCCAACCGATTTCTCACACATACAAAGCAGTTGACCGGCGTTGCCTGGTGAAACGTTGTTGTGGTGCCTCGTGTGAGGAGGAGAAATGCGTACCATCACGTTTCCGACTTTGATAAGGTCGGATTGTAGTCTATCGCGATTGCGGTTTATCGTATCGCGACATTGCTGCTCGCGTTGGTCGAGATCCAATGATTGTTAGGAGGATATGGAATCGGTGGATTCAGGAGGGTAATACGGAACGCCGTGCTGGATCCCAACGGCCTCGTATCATTAGCAGTCGAGATGACAGGCATCTTATCCGCATGGCTGTAACGGATCGTGCAGCCACGCCTCGATCCCTGAGTCAACAGATGGGGATGTTTGCAAGACAACAACCATTTGCATGAACAGTTCGACGACGTTTGTAGCAGCATGGACCATCAGCTCGGAGCCAGTGGCTGCGGTTACCCTTGACGCTGCATCGCAGATAGGAGCGCCTGCGGTGGTGTACTCAACGACGAACCTGGGTGCACGAATGGCAAAACGTCATTTTTTCGGATGAATCCAGGTTCTGTTTACAGCATCATGATGGTCGCATCCGTGTTTGTCGACATCTTGCTGAACGCACACTGGAAGCGTGTATTCGTCATCGGCATACTGGCATATCAATCGGCGTGATGGTACGGGGTGACATTGGTTACACGTCTCGGTCACCTCTTGTTCGCATTGACGGCACTTTGAACAGTGGACGTTACATTTCAGATGTGTTACGACCCGTGTCTCTACCCTTCATTCTATCCCTGCGAAACCCTACATTTCAGAAGGATAATGCACGACCGCATGTTGCAGATCCTGTACGGGCCTTTCTGGATACAGAAAATGTTCGACTGCTGTCCTGGCCAGCACATTCTCCAGATCTCTCACCAATTGAAAATGTCTGGTCAATGGTGGCCGAGCAACTGGCTCGTCACAATACGCCAGTCACTACTCTTGATGAACTGTGGTATCGTGTTGAAGCTGCATGGGCAGCTGTGCCTGAATACGCCATCCAAGCCCTGTTTGACTCAAGGCCCAGGCGTATCAAGGCCGTTATTACCGCCAGAGGTGGTTGTTCTGGGTACTGATTTCTCAGGATCTATCCACCCAAATTGCGTGAAAACCTGAGGGGGGTGCGATGGGGAGGTTCCCTTGTGAGTATTCTTGAAATTTTGGAAGAGCTACACCCCACAAAGGGTAAAAAAAGCAACTAATTTATAGACGTCCATTGTTGCCTCCATGGTGGTCCAAATTGGGAAGCACAAACAATATGATAATCAGTATATTCGTTTTGCCTTTAAACAACCTTAAGAGTAACCAATTCCTGAGTCAGATTATCAGAATCCGAAATAGCACAAGCTCAACTGACCAGTGTAGGTAAGACTTTCGTGCATTGATATGGTGGATGACAATTAGTAGTACGGAATCCCATGATTCAGTTATAGCCAGACACAGAGCCGCCAAGGCGGTCAAAGCTGCTGGTGGAACATGCGAAAGCAAGATGTCGACCATTACATCGAAAACTGTGTCCCATGTGCTTAAAAAAGCGAAATTAGTCGTAAAAATTACTTCACATAGATTAGCAGAGACAGATACATTATTTAAGGAGTAAGAAAGATCTCTGCAGAATCAGCAAGGTCACAAGAAAAACAGCTTGATTGAACACGTACAGTGATATCAAGGAATAACAGTCACCGTACTTGAGGAGCATGTAGAAGGTAAAAACTGTAGAACAAGACAGAAAACGCAATACATCCAACAAATAACTGAGAACGTTGGGCTCATGAGCTGCTCTGAGATGAAGAAATTGACGCAGGAGAGGAATTAGTGGTGGGCCACATCAAACCATTCTAATGGAAAAAGAATCAGTTAAGAACAAAATTAGTAGATATCTGACTGGTATCAGTGCTGTTTAATGGTAAGAGGGAACGAGGTATTTCATCAGAGCGACCGAGGTGACAGTTCTTAACCGTTCACACAGTCTGCAAGTCTTAACTACTACTGACTCTGAACCTCGAGTCGTTTTGAGCTAATGGGTGCTGAAGTGACACACCCTGACTTTGTTACGTGTATACATCTCTCGGATACAGGGTGCTTCACCAGGGACTGAATGCTCAGTGGTAGCGATAGTTAGATATAGAATGTTGAGGATTTCCATGATACGTTTGTAAAGAGCCATCAGCTCAGATTTACAGTGAACTTATGAGTGGCTGTAGTCAACTACTAGTTAACGGAACGTACCTCGTTGCTCCCGATCTTCCCCTTGCCTGCGCCAGTGCCGAAATATATTTCTGAGAGAGATACTTTCCACCTTGTAGGACAGTTCGCATTATATGGTGGGGATGGTAGAAAGGCGAAGGCTACAAAGAAAAATTAAATACAAGAGACGAAATGATCGTTCAGATGATGAACAGTGCAGCCCCAACAGAGGAATGAAGACAACTGAAAAGCTACATGTGGTGTTGTCAAGAGAACTCGAAGTTGTACTGAAGTAGAAGCTGGAATTTTTGAAAACTAACATCAACTTAATTGTTACTTTTGCACAAAACGTTCTGTGAACATTTGTTTTGGTTACATAATGACAGCTGTACTACTGTAATCAACAAACTTGAATATATCTGATATGGAATGCTGTATTCGAATTAGTGCATATACTAGTTCTTCTGAAACACCCAACTAATTAGTTATTTAGTTTGACGCTCCGTGGATCAATTTTATGATTATTAATCTTAATAATGTGATGAGAGTCATTATATATATGCATCATACATTTATATGTAAATATGGCTACATACTGATTATCCAGCGTTCTTTTAGCACCGTTGTGATTTGATAATTCCAGCCTGTCAACTTTTAACATAATAAAATTATAAATTATTCTACGGAGTAGAATGAGTTGTCAAGCAGAAACATTTTAGTCAGTTTTGAAATTTAAGTTTGCTGTCGGTCAGACATTTAATAGTATTGGATTAAGTCAGCAAAAGTTTTGCTGCTAAAGATTGGAACAGTGTACATCATTGGTATTTTTAGACCGCAGTTGATTATTTACAGAAACATGCGTGAGGGAATAAATATTATGTGAAGCAGTAGTAAAAATGCACAACTCCCTAAATAGATGTGTACATGATGACAGTGCGTTAGCACCACATATTATTCTTAAAGCACATTTTTGAGCAATGAACACTTCCTTTCTTAAAGCTGAGTCACCCGAGAACCCTATTCCATATGACAGTACTGAAAGAAAATATGCAGAATATATCAACTTACTCATTTGCCTCTCTCCAAGTTTTTCAGTGATGCGTTTGCCAATGTGGCTGAACTAAGTTGTTTTGGGACTTGGAAAATATTTTTTTCTTTCAGTTTAAATTCTAAGCAATATGGCACTTACAATATTGTCGGTATTCCACGCTACTTGGTATTTCCTCACCATTTATTACAGTTATCATTGAAGTAGTAGGTACGGACGTAAGGAAGTGAATATGTTGTCTTCTTGAAATTGAGAGTGTGATGTTATGTGTGCCTCACTGCTTTTTTTTAACTAATTTGTGCCTGATTTTATTCTCAGAAGCTCAGTAATGAATGTAAATACAGTAAATGTAAATGTGATTCAAGAAGTACTTGAAGTAGAGTGAAGTGCAGCTGGACAGCAAGAAACTATTTAGCGCACAGTCCCCGCAACGATAGTAGTTGTGAATCTTTGAGTATGGACTCTTAAAAAAAGACAATTGATATATTTAAAAAAGAAGAGGACTGTTAATCTGTACCTTGTAGAAAGAGGGCGTGTTGCTAGACCGTCGCTCAGAACATATTGTTACATTTGATGAAAATTGATATTTTAGTGATAAAACCGAGTAAAGTATGTGTAAGAGTTGCCAAACATTTACGTATACAAATTTTTTGGAAGTGAAGAACAGAAATATCTTGTTTCTGAAAAAGGAGGTGAACTTCATTGTCGTCGCCGTCTATCAATCGACAGAATTGTAAGTGTACAAAGTTCACAAAAATACAGGAACAGAAATGCATCCTCTATAGTTTTCATTCAGCAAGTAACAATCTCTCATAATTTCTTAATTACAGTAATTGGATTATGTTCATGTACAATAGTATATTGCTGAACTCCACCAGTCCGCAGCTCGTGGCCGTACGGTAGGTAGCGTTCTCGCTTCCTGCGCCCGGGTTCCCGGGTTCGATTCCCGGCGGGGTCAGGGATTTTCTCTGCCTCGTGCTGACTGGCTGTTTTGTGTGATGTCCTTAAGCCGCCGGCACACGGACCGTGCATCCGAACGCTGAGCGTTGAGCGTGCAGAGTTTCTGACGCCATAGCGTGGAATAGCACGTTCGTGGGTCTTACCGAACGTGCAGAGCAATATCTGGCGTGTCAGATATTCTGAGCGTGCGTCTGAACGTTGACCAATGAGATGGCACAACGCCACCTACGTCACACGCAAGCCGTCTCCCTTCAGTACAGTGAGGCGCCATATTGGCGTTCATTTCAAACCTATATGTATATATGCCGTTTCTGAGCACCAGCAAATTGAGAAACACCGGAAAACCCGTTGTTAACTGTGTGATTCGTTCCAATAAAATTATGAGGAATATCGTATTCGTGGCAAAAGAATTATTATAACCTGCGTATTATGAGATTAGGCTATTTGAAGGCAGCGACACACTGAAGATCCACCAAAAACGCATTGTTCTTGGTACAATTTGTTATAATTAAATTTCAATTAGTAACATAATTATCTACGATTAACGGTTTTAGCAAGCGGTAACAAAATATGATCTAGTACACCAAGGGTGTCAGGGGGTTAGCGTATGGTTAAGCCGTCGGCACACGGACCGTGCTGTCGAACGTTAACGTTGAGCGTGCCGAGTTCAACGTGCTGCTGAACGCTCAGGAACAATGCCACTTGTGCATACGGTACGTGGACCCCAACGTGGTATACGCGATCGCAACGCACTCGAGCGGCAGTTGAAGGATGTTTCTAGTTCGTAAATCACACTGTTTACTCAACGGGCGCGCGTAAAATTCTCACTTTAGCTCTATTAAAACGCACATTTCCTCCATCGTCCACGAAAAGGAAAGTACCATGTCCAGTCAATAAGGACACAGGCTTATTAAAGTTCCATTACAAACAGTGCGTTACAAATTTTGAATAATTCTCCGCATTAGATAAACAGTACTTCATCATTCCCACATTTTAGTAAAACTCCAAGGTCAGTCTTACCTCACAACTGTTCCTATCCAGTAGCAGAATCTTTGCGACATGTGAGTTATTAAGCGTGAAAGAAAAAGGAGGAAAATATCTTTATACAAGTAGCGCAAGCTGTCCTTTAGATTAAGCCAATTGAACAAAGTCACCCCTCAAAAAAAGGTGAACTTATATTTACATAACATCAAATATTATAGTATATACTTATATTAAACTAATAATAAAGTATCAGAACCTAATAAAAACGCGAATGTTAGGAAAAAAAATTGTTGTGTCAAGACGCGAACCACCGTCCCAACAAAATTACTCATTGCAGGCCAGTGCTGCTACTTATTACGCTTAACCGACATCAAACCTTTCGATTCCAGTCGTAGTATCTTACCCCTTGCTGAAAACCTATCGTAGATATGTTATTAACTGAAATTTAGTTATAACAGATTGTACCAAGAACAATGCGTTTTGGGTGGATCTTCAGTGTGTCGTTGCCTTCAAATAGCCTACTCTCATAATATGCAAGTTACAGTAAATCTTTTGCCACGAATATTATACTTCTCATTATTTTATTGGAACGAATCACACATTTAACAACGGGTTTTCTAGTGATTCTCAATTTGCTGGTGCTCAGAAAAGGCATAATTATATACATGTAGGCTTGAAATGAATGCCAATATGGCGACTCACAACTCTATATTGAAGGGAGACGGCGTGCGTGTGACGTAGGTGGCCTTGTGCCATCTCATTGGTGAACGCTCAGACGCACGCTCAGAATATCTGACATGCCACATATTGCTCTGCACGGTCGGAAAGACTCCCGAACGTGCTGTTCCACGCTGTGACGTCAGAAATTCGGCACGCTCAACGCTCAACGTTCGGATGCACGGTCCGTGTGCCGACGGCTTTAGCGTCTCTGTTTAAGAAGATCTTCTTTGTTGGGGCGGTGGTTCGCGTCTTAACACTTCAAAAAAATTTTTTTCCTAACATTCGCTTTCCTTAGGTTCTGATACTTTATTATTGGTTTAATATAAGTATACGCTATAATACTTGAGGTTATGTAAATATAAGTTAACCTTTTTTTGAGGGGTGACTTTGTTCGATTGGCTTAATCTACAGGACAGCTTGCGCTACTTGTATAAAGTTATGTTGCTCCTTTTTCTTTTACGCTTCGTAATTCACATGTTGCAAGGATTCTGCTGCAGGGTAGGAATAGTGATCAAATAACGTAAGTAGGCTGTTTAGGTTTTCTTATTGGTAACGCCACGTGGCGCTCTGTATGAAAATCACTGGCGCTGCTGTGTGCAGTCTGTGGCTAGTTTGCATTGTTGTGTGCCATTGTAGTGTTGGGCAGCTGAATTTTAACAGCGCGTAGCGTTGCGCAGTTGGAGGTGAGCCGCCAGCAGTGGTGGATGTGGGGAGAGAGATGGCGGAGTTTTGAAATTGAACTGCTATATATATTATGATTATTAAGGTAAATACAGTGTTTGTTCTCTAGTAAAATCTTTCATTTGCTAACTATCCCTATCAGTAGTTAGTGACTACCGTAGTTTGAATCTTTTATTTAGCTGGCAGTAGTGGCGCTCGCTGTATTGCAGTAGTTCGAGTAACGAAGATTTTTGGTGAGGTAAGTGATTTGTGAAAGGTATAGGTTAATGTTAGTCAGGGCCATTCCTTTGTAGGGATTTCTGAAAGACAGATTGCGTTGCGCTAAACAAATATTGTGTGTCAGTTTAAGCACAGTCGTGTATAAATGTTCTAAGGGGACGTTTCAATAAGACTGACCTTGGGGTTTCACTAAAATGTGGGAATGATGAAATAATGTTTATCTTATGCGGAGAAGTATTCCAACTTGTACCTCGCTGTTTGTAATGGAACTGTTATAAGCCTGTGTCCTTATTAATTGGACATGGTACTTTCCTTTTCGTGGACGATGGAGGAAATGTGCGTTTCAATAGAGCTAACGTGGGAATTTTACGCACGCCCGTTGAGTAAATAGTGCGATTTACGAACTACTGGAAACATCCCTCAACTGCCGCTGGAGTGCGTTGCTATCGCGTATACCACGTTGGGGCCCACGTACCGTATGCACGAGTCGCATCGTTCCTGAGCGTTCAGCAGCACGTTGAACTTGGCTCGCTCAACGCCAACGTTCGACAGCACGGTCCGTGTGTTTAATCTCATTTACTTACAACAGTGGTCCCTTTGGTATGAAAAGCTACGACAACTTGGGCTCAAAGCTATCCGCAATACGGCCAAGTAACTAACAGAATCGTATTTTAAACTTTAAAAAGCAATAACTTCCACCAAATTATAATACGTCACCAACTGGTGCAGAAGCTAATCATTCAAGGAGGCAGCAACCAAAATTCAGGTACGAGTTACGACTTACATTAAAAATCTCAATCAAACATCAGTCTCTCTCTCTCTCTCTCCAAACACGCATATAAATATTCGTATTATTAAGATGTCATTTTACAAGAGTTAGATCATTCGCGGGAAATCCATCAGTAATACTTTTAAGAACATATTTGCCATTTCTTCTGTTGCTGTATGTGTACTTGCATATGTGATGTGACGACAGATCTCATCATTTTGCAGTGCTGTAACCCTACCTACTACAACGTGCGGTGAAGTGAATCACTTCCACCTCCTAAATTCAAGGGTAAATGCATATCATACCAACAAAGTACAGAGTAACACGTCTCGTTCCACTTCGCTGTGTACCACAACGGTTGAAATGTAGAAAGGATTGCTCCCCGAATAAAACAAAGAGCAGATCGTGTTTTTGAAAGTGCTGCTTTATTGCCTATTTAGAGTGACATGGCTGGTTGGAGCTAGGAGAGTCCGGGGACGGCGCCGGGCGGAGTGGCTGTGGCGGTGTGGGTGGCAGGCGAGTGGTGACGAGGGCTCAGCCCAGGTAGGACACGGCGCCCGGGTAGATGCCTGGCACGACGCTGCCGAACGCCGAGTAGTACAGCGTCTCGGCCGGCTGCAGCGACTCGCGCTGCGGCGCCCCCGCCGCCCCCGCCGCCCCCGCAGCTACGGCCGCAGGCGCCGCCGACGCCAGCGAAGCCAGCACCAGCAGCAGAGCCGCCGCCGCCGCCACCACACGCACCTGTCACCAACACACAAACACGCCGTCACATCACGTCACCACACTCTGACAGTGTCACGCTGAAGGTGTGGTACTATTGCTCCTTAGGTAAGACCACGAAGAATTCCTTCCTGACGACTGATATACTGGTGTAAGGCCTCTTTCACTAACGATTCATTAGTAAGGTGGCAACGGCCTTGCACCTTACATGATTCCATTTAACGTGACAGAAAATGGTTCAAATGGCTCTGAGCACTATGGGACTTAACATCTATGGTCATCAGTCCCCTAGAACTTATAACTACTTAAACCTAACTAACCTAAGGACATCACACACATCCGTGCCCGAGGCAGGATTCGAACCTGCGACCGTAGCAGTCGCGCGGCTCCGGACTGAGCGCCTAGTTAACGTGACACTTTAGGTTTTGTTGGAGTAATACTCTAAATTACGGTGTAGGAAATCTATGTGGAAATGCATCGGCACGCGAGAATTCCGCGATTTTGAAATTATAAGAGTTCGGGAGCAAAAGACTATTTACAATTTGTACAGAAACCAGATGGCAGTTAGAAGAGTCGAGGGGCATGGAAGGGAAGCAGTGGTTGGGAAGGGAGTGAGACAGTGTTGTAGCCTATCACCGATGTTAGTCAATATGCATATTGAGCAAGCAGTAAAGGAAACAAAAGAAAAATTCGGAGTAGGTATTAAAATCCATGGAGAAGAAATAAATACTTTGAAGTTCGCCGATGACATTGTAATTCTGTCAGAGACAGCAAAGGACTTGGAAGAGCAGTTGAATGGAATGGACAGTTGAATGGAATGGACAGTGTCTTGAAAGGAGGGTGTAAGATGAACATCAACAAAAGCAAAACGAGGATAATGGAATGTAGTCGAATTAAATTGGGTGATGCTGAGGGAATTAGATTAGGAAATGAGACACTTTAAGTAGTAAAGGAGTTTTGCTATTTGGGGAGCAAAATAACTGATGATGGTCGAAGTAGAGAGGATATAAAATGTAGACTGGCAATGGCAAGGAAAGCGTTTCTGAAGAAGAGAAATTTGTTAACATCGAGTACAGATTTAAGTGTCAGGAAGTCATTTCTGAAAGTATTTGTATGGAGTGTAGCCATGTATGGAAGTGAAACATGGACGGTAAATAGTTTGGACAAGAAGAGAATAGAAGCTTTCGAAATGTGGTGCTCCGGAAGAATGCTGAAGATTAGATGGGTAGATCACATAACTAATGAGGAGAAGAGAAGTTTGTGGCACAACTTGACTAGAAGAAGGGATCGGTTGGTAGGACATGTTCCGAGGCATCAAGGGATCACCAATTTAGTATTGGAGGGCAGTGTGGAGGGTAAAAATCGTAGAGGGAGACCCAGAGATGAATATACTGAGCAGATTCAGAAGGATGTAGGCTGCAGTACATACTGGGAGATGAAGCAGCTTGCACAGAATGGAGTAGCATGGAGACCTGCATCAAACCAGTCTCAGGACGGAAGACCCCAACAACAACAAGATTTTGCGGAAAGGCAGTATCCGAGACAGAGCGTGGCTACGTCCTCAGCTAGCCGCCGACGGCCACAGCCTGATGGTGTGAATGGTGAAGTGGGGGAGTTCTGTAATCCGTTTAGAGAGGCCACAGCGGCCCCCAGCCTCTGAGGGACGCGCGGCTGCAGGTGTTGAAGTGTTTACCAAAACAGAGCAGTGGATAGCTGGAAGGGCTTTCCTGTGCATGCTCTCGCCTATGTCCCACTAATTTTACGCCTTAGAGTAACTCAAGTGGGGCAGGCCAGGAGTTCCGAATAACAAAACTTCCAATTGCACGATTCTGTGTTCGCTACGACGGGGAATCCTGCGGGGAAAATCTCGAGTGGTCTCTTGGGGGAAAACTTTCAGTAAACGTGTTATTGCCCACAGCTGTGGTTCTTCCCAGTCGGCGTGGGCGGTGTTTACTTGTGAAATTTTGTAGAAATAAAAGAATGGTGGAAAAGAGTTCTATTCCCAGGCCGTGCATTGGTCGGCACTGGCAAACCGGGTGTTTAGAGAGCTTCTAGTGATGTGATTCGGTCGGTAAAAGTTGAGGTGGGAAAACAGAGGTAGATGTCTTCCGTTCTGGGCTCTCGCACTGAGAGCATGTTAGTCAAGTTGTCTCCCCTCTTGATCTTTGCTGACGGAAACATTGTTGCAATTAGAGAAGTTTAGGGACAGTAGTCTGTTGTTCGAATATTGTGGGATTGTACTTTCCGATACGCCACACGCCGACCGCACGGCCGCGCCGTCGCGGTCGGAAACCGCCGCTACAACAGGAATATTACTGTGCGACCGCTTCCGCTTCGGTCTGTGTTAGGAGTAACGTTAAATACACTCCTGGAAATGGAAAAAAGAACACATTGACACCGGTGTGTCAGACCCACCATACTTGCTCCGGACACTGCGAGAGGGCTGTACAAGCAATGATCACACGCACGGCACAGCGGACACACCAGGAACCGCGGTGTTGGCCGTCGAATGGCGCTAGCTGCGCAGCATTTGTGCACCGCCGCCGTCAGTGTCAGCCAGTTTGCCGTGGCATACGAAGCTCCATCGCAGTCTTTAACACTGGTAGCATGCCGCGACAGCGTGGACGTGAACCGTATGTGCAGTTGACGGACTTTGAGCGTGGGCGTATAGTGGGCATGCGGGAGGCCGGGTGGACGTACCGCCGAATTGCTCAACACGTGGGGCGTGAGGTCTCCACAGTACATCGATGTTGTCGCCAGTGGTCGGCGGAAGGTGCACGTGCCCGTCGACCTGGGACCGGACAGCAGCGACGCACGGATGCACGCCAAGACCGTAGGATCCTACGCAGTGCCGTAGGGGACCGCACCGCCACTTCCCAGCAAATTAGGGACACTGTTGCTCCTGGGGTATCGGGAGGACCATTCGCAACCGTCTCCATGAAGCTGGGCTACGGTCCCGCACACGTTAGGCCGTCTTCCGCTCACGCCCCAACATCGTGCAGCCCGCCTCCAGTGGTGTCGCGACAGGCGTGAATGGAGGGACGAATGGAGACGTGTCGTCTTCAGCGATGAGAGTCGCTTCTGCCTTGGTGCCAATGATGGTCGTATGCGTGTTTGGCGCCGTGCAGGTGAGCGCCACAATCAGGACTGCATACGACCGATGCACACAGGGCCAACACCCGGCATCATGGTGCGGGGAGCGATCTCCTACACTGGCCGTACACCACTGGTGATCGTCGAGGGGACACTGAATAGTGCACGGTACATCCAAACCGTCATCGAACCCATCGTTCTACCATTCCTAGATCGGCAAGGGAACTTGCTGTTCCAACAGGACAATGCACGTCCGCATGTATCCCGTGCCACCCAACGTGCTCTAGAAGGTGTAAGTCAACTACCCTGGCCAGCAAGATCTCCGGATCTGTCCCCCATTGAGCATGTTTGGGACTGGATGAAGCGTCGCCTCACGCGGTCTGCACGTCCAGCACGAACGCTGGTCCAACTGAGGCGCCAGGTGGAAATGGCATGGCAAGCCGTTCCACAGGACTACATCCAGCATCTCTACGATCGTCTCCATGGGAGAATAGCAGCCTGCATTGCTGCGAAAGGTGGATATACACTGTACTAGTGCCGACATTGTGCATGCTCTGTTGCCTGTGTCTATGTGCCTGTGGTTCTGTCAGTGTGATCATGTGATGTATCTGACCCCAGGAATGTGTCAATAAAGTTTCCCCTTCCTAGGACAATGAATTCACGGTGTTCTTATTTCAATTTCCAGGAGTGTAGTTGGATTACATGGAATTGCTGTTTCCACAGAGGTTTGACGGTACTTTGGGGTGTATTGTTTCTTCGTATATAAGTTATAAGAAATGGAGTTTTGGATCTATTTTAACAAAGTTACTGCCAATGCCAGGTAGGAAGATAATTTGCAAATTCTTAATCGTGTTTATTGTTTTATTCAGCATTGATCTGAAGGTTATAACAAAATTATTGTGATTCAGTAGAGCCTTTACTTTCAGTCGTTGATCTTGAATTCACCCTTTTGTTTTATTTTATTTTTGTGTATGTGTTTGATGTCATTGAACACCATAAGCGTTCGTGATCGTTCATGTTTGGAAGTAAAAATATGTGTGATTTATCGTCAACACTACCACCGCAGATTAATTAGGGGTGACAACGCGACATTTAAATCTAGTGTTATTCATTTTTGGGTACAGTTCCACTCCCAATTTCTCTGTAAGTTGTTTGTCAGGGGCGAACACATGCAAAAATCGGACAAAGGGGGTGGGGTGTTACACATTAAATTTTGATATAAACACATCAGACAAGAAATCACTTATGCCCGGAACATATAACGCTAATGTAGTGCAATACCACCTCTAGCCTCGACAAGGGTTTCAGTTCGTTGAGGAAGAGAATTTATAACTCCTTCCAGTATGTCACATCCAGATCAACACCTCATTGATGGTTGGGTCATGCACAACGGGGATGCTGACTGCCAAGTTTCACTCGCTATTCCAGATAGTCTCAAACAGTCTCTATCGGATTAAAATTTGCAAATGCATGAAAGGCACTCACAGCTGAAATTATAGACAACCATCAGCTGAAACTTCCTGGCAGATTAAAACTGTGTGCCGGATCGAGACCCGAACTCGAGACCTTTGCCTTTTGCGGGCAAGTGCTCTACCATCTGACCTACCCAAGCTCTCCTGCGAACATTGCTTCTGTAAAGTTTGGAAGGTAGGAGACGAGGTACTGGCAGAAGTAAAGCCGTGAGGACGGAGCGTGAGTCGTGCTTGGATAGCTCAGATGGTAGAGCACTTGCCCGCGAAAGGGAAAGGTCCCGAGTTCGAGTCTCGGTTCGGCACACAGTTTTAATCTGCCAGGAAGTTTCATATCAGCGCGCACTCCGCTGCAGAGTGAAAATCCCCTTCTGGAACCATTAGCTGTATAGTGGAATGATGACAATGAAAATTTGTGTCTGACCGGGACTCGAACCCGGGATTCCCCCCTATTGCAGAACGGTGCAACATGGTGAGAATCGAAATTTGTGTAAGCTCATTCATCTCACAAGGGAACCTCCCCATCGCATCCCCCTCAGATTTAGTTATAAGTTGGCACAGTGGATAGGCCTTGAAAAACTGAACACAGATCAATCGAGAAAACAAGAAGAAGTTGTGTGGAACTATGAAAAAAATAAGCAAAATATACAAACTGAGTAGTCCATGTGCAAGATATGCAACATCAAGGGCAGAGTGAACTTGGGAGAGCCGTGGTCCCGTGGTTATCGTGAGCAGCTGTGGAACGAGAGTTCCTTGGTTCAAGTCTTCCCTCGAGTGAAAATTTTACTTTCTTTATTTTCGCAAAGTTATGATCTGTCCGTTCGTTCACTGACGTCGCTGTTCACTGTAATAAGTTTAGCGCCTGTGTTTTGCGACCGCATCGCAAAACAGTGCGATTGTTAATAAAGTCGCGAGCTATATTTGCTGGATTCATATTGCCCACGGAATACATCTCACGTATTTAATGCACTCTCGTCCAAAGTAGCGAACAGTCAACTGCCAGCCAGGGAGCCTCGTTAGCAGGAATACTCTCTCTTCCGTGCGCTGTAGTCGACTGAAGTCGTGTGTTTCGATGTTTGTTTAGGTGTAGCGTCCCCATACTACGGCGCAGTTACCTCGCATCGCACGGACGGACGGACAGATAATAATTGTCTGAAAATAAAAAATTAAACTTTTCACTCGAGGGATGACTCGAACCAAGCACCTCTGGTTTTACAGCCGCTCACGCTAACCACGGGACCACGGCGCTCTAGAACTCACATTGTCCTTGATGTTGCATATGTTGCGCTTTGACTACTCAGTTTGTATATTTTGCTTATTTTTTCATAGTTCCACACAACATCTTCCTGTTTTCTCGATTGATCTGGATTCAGTTTTTCAGTGCCTATCCACTGTGCCATCTTATAACTAAATCTGAGGGGGGTGCGATGGGGAGGTTCCCTTGTCAGCATCCTGACACAGGAAACATTCGAGCAGAATCCACTGAATGCTCTCGAAACTGAAAAATTTACTTCATATCGTTTAAACAACAAAGTGTAGTATTTCTCTGGTGTTCTTTATTTTACGTATTACAAAACAGTCATTGAAAGCCTGCGACTGAAAAAACAACTGGTTTGTTTATTTTATAAAAAAATAATTGGGTAAAGAGAGGGGTATAACATGGTGTGTTGGAATCCTGAATAAAACTAACCTGCTTTCAGAAAAAAAGTGTGACATTACTTACTGAACTCCTATAGCATAAAGATCCTAGCCTAGTATTTAGTGTTACAGGGCCTGAGTTGCTGCCCCAGACCGCTGTGGTTCGATCAGTCTTTGGCGGCAGCCGTCGCGCTTGAGGCGTCATTGTTCGTGGTAAGAGCGGCGCTTTGTTTGCAAATGTGCGCGCGTGCTTGCGGGCACGTGGCATGCAGTCGCGTCGCAAGGACACCGCGGCGTTTCCTCTGAGGACGCCTCAAAGGTGCCCCGCGGCGGCCTCTTAAGATAAGGGCCGAGCAAGTTGGTGCAGCGGCAACAAACAGGAAACACGTTAAGAGGGGATCTGGATTAAAACCGCTGACCGGCCAACCACATTTAGTTTTTCCGTGGTTTCCCTAAATCACTTCCACTTCTGCATATACATCCGCACTCTGCACAGGGTTTCTTCCTGTTCTATTCGTATATGGAATGCGGGAAGATCGGCTCTCTGCGCTCTGTTATTAGACTAATTTTGACCTCGCTGTATACGCATGGGGCTGTGGTATATTCTAGATTTCTTGCTTAACTGTGTTCATAACTTTTCTTGATTCAACAGTCTGCAGCTGTCAGGTACTTCGAATAATGCATCACAAACACCAGATTTACCGAACAACTTTATTTGCCGGCCGGTGTGGCCGAGCGGTTCTAGGCCCTTCAGTCTGGAACCGCGTGACCCCTACGGTCGCAGGTTCGAATCCTGCCTCGGGCATGGGTGTGTGTAATGTCCTTAGGTTAGTTAGGGTTAAGTAGTTCTAAGTTCTAGGGGACTGATGACCACAGATGTTAAGTCCCATAGCGCTCAGAGTCATTTGAAGCCAACTTTATTTCTCTACCGGTTTCGGTTCCATAAAACCATCGTGACTGGAGGGGAAGCTGGACGTTGTTGATTTACACAAACATATTGGTACAATGACAAATTCATAGTCCCATTGTGCTGATATGTACGTGTAAATCACCAATGTCCAGCTTTGCCCAAGTGACGATGATTTTATGTACTGAAACCGGCAGAGAAATAAATTTGTAAAATTACATTGAAATGAACACCCCTAGCTGAAGGTGGCAGCGGTAAAATACAGGGAGCGAAAGGCTATTTACAATTTGTACACAAACCAGATGGCAGTTATAAGAGTCGAGGGACATGAAAGGGAAGCAGCGGTTGGGAAGGGAGTGAGACAGGGTTGCAATCTCTCCCCGATGTTATTCAATCTGCATATTGAGCAAGCAGTGAAGGAAACAAAAGAAAAATTCGGAGTAGGTATTAAAATCCATGGTGAAGAAATAAATACTTTGAGGTTCGCCGATGACATTGTAATTCTGTCAGAGACAGCAAAGGGCTTGGAAGAGCAGTTGAACGGAATGGATAGTGTCTTGAAGGGAGGATATAAGAAGAACATCAACAAAAGCAAAACGTGGATAATGGAATGTAGTCGAATTAAGTCGGGTGATGCTGAGGGAATTAGATTAGGAAATGAGGCACTTAAAGTAGTAAAGGAGTTTTGGTATTTGGGAAGCAAAATAACTGATGATGGTCGAAGTAGAGAGGATATAAAATGTAGACTGGGAATGGCAAGGAAGCGTTTCAGAAGAGGAGAAATTTGTTAACGTCGAGAATAGATTTAAGTGTCAGGAAGTCTTTTCTAAAAGGATTTGTATGGAGTGTAGCCATGTATGGAAGTGAAACGTGGACGATAAATAGTTTGGACAAGAAGAGAATAGTAGCTTTTGAAATGTGGTGCTACAGAAGAATGCTGAAGATTAGATGGGTAGATCACATAACTAATGAGGAAGTATTGAATAGAATTGGAGAGAAGAGAAATGTGTGGCACAACTTGACAAGAAGAAGGGATCGGTTGGTAGGACATGTTCTGAGGCATCAAGGGATCACAAATTTAGTATTGGAGGGCAGCGTGGAGGGTAAAAATCGTAGAAGGAGACCAAGAGATGAATACACTAAGCAGATTCAGAAGGATGTAGGTTGCGGTAGGTACTGGGAGATGAAGAAGCTTGCACGGGATAGAGTAGCATGGAGAGCTGCATCAAACCAGTCTCAGGACTGAAGACCACAACAGCAACAACTCCTAGCTGCATACAGGCGTTCATATAAGTCAACGGGGACAGTTTGAAATATGTGTCCCGACCGGGATCCGAACCCAGAATCTCCTGCTTACATGGAAGACGCTCTATCCATCATTTTTTTCCTTTTTTTTTTGCGTTGACCCATGCACGACCCCGTGACTTTTGGTATGGCATTTTTTTTTCCGTTATGGTTCGTTGTGTTTGGTCGTCGCGGACGTCACATGACATCCCTTCAAGTTCATTTGTTGATTCTTTCACTCAATTTTTATTACAGAGGCGAACCAGCTCTCTGACGGAACACGCTGAGCTACCGTGTCGGCTATCCACCTGAGCAACCGAAGACACAGAGGATAGTGTTAGTGCAGGGACTTATCTCTGGCACGCCTCCCGTGAGACCCACATCAGCAACTTATTGTCCCGCACTATCTCACTGGAAACTGTAGCGAGTGCTATAGGAGATACCTATGGCTTATTTGTCAGTCCATTATTCTAATCTGAAAAGATCACGTTAGCTATGTAACAAACTTTTCATCAGTAATTCTATATCTGGCGTTCGATATGGGGCGCTTTTAGTCTTTTTTCACGCATTAGAGTCTTCAGCATTTTCGACGTAAGCCAGTCTTTTGACATCATAAACCAGAATTAACTGATTTTGAAACACGACTTATTTTCTTTATTGGCATTTGGCCATCGCCACCCAGCCTCCAACCAAATTTACACGGCATCAGACTCTGCAACACTACTGAATCAGCACACAAAATCGAGAATTGTTCTACAGAGGACATTCTTTTAATTTTGCGCTGAAAAGAGGGCTGGCAGTGCAGTGCTGTGTCAGTAGATGAGCGTAGATTCATTACTAGTCTACGAAATTCTACTACTGCTGGCTATCCCAGACGAAAACGGATCTTTCCCCTCCGCCACCCCACCACACCAAACCACTCTTGCAGGGTTATTGTGCGGTTCGGCCCCTGGTGGAGGACCCCCCCCCCCCACCCCCCCACCCCTCCAGGGAATGTCTCACACCAGACGAGTGTAACCCGTATGTTTGCATGGTAGAGTAATGGTGGTGTACGCGTACGTGGAGAACTTGTTCGCGCAGTAATCGCCGACATAGTGTAGCTGAGGCGGAATAAGGGGAACCAGCCCGAATTCGCCTAGGCAGATGGAAAACCGCCTAAAAACCACTCACAGACTGGTTGGCTCACCGGACCTCGACGCAAGTCCGCCGGGCGGATTCGTTTCGGGGACCTAGCTCCCCTTCGCAATCCGGAAAGCCGTGCGTTAGACCGAACGGCTAACCGGTCGGGCAAATTCGTATGTTACTTTAAGTCTCTCGTTTCCTAATGCAATTCCATTATTCTAGTTTTCCCTCTGTTGGTGTTCGCCTTACATCTTGCTTTCAAGACTGTCATTTCTGTTCAACAGCTCTTCCAAGTCCTTTGCTGTCTGACAGAATTACGTCCTCGACGAAAACCAAACTTTTTTACTTCTTCTCCCTGAACTGTGATTACCACTATAAATTTTTGTTTTGTTTTCTTCTTGCTCACTATACAGACTGAATAAAATCGGCGATACGTTACTACCCTGTCCCACTCCCTTCTCAACCATTGCTTCCCTTTCATACCTTTCGACTCTTATACTGCAACCTAATTTCTGAACAAATTGTAAATAGCCTTTCGCTCCTTGAATTTTACCCCTACTACCTTCAAAACTTCAAAGAGAGTATTCCAGTCAATAACGTCAGAACCTTTCTCTAAGACTACAAAAAGGAAGGTTTGTCTTTCCTTAAGCTATCTTCTGAGATGAGTTGTAGGGTCGGTATTGCAACCCGTGTTCCTACGTTTCTCCGGAATCGAAACTGATCTCAAATGAGGTCACCTTCTACCAGTTTTTCCGTTCTGTTGTAAAGAAATAGTACTAGCATTTTGCAGCCATCACTGATTAAAGATAGTTCAGTAATAGTCACACCTGTCAGCAGTTGCTTTCTTTGGACTGGAATTATTGCTTTCTTCTTGAAACCTGAGTGTATTTCACTTGCCTCACGTATCTGGCACGCCGGATGGAAGAGTTCCGTCGCGGCTGCCTCTCTCAAGGCTATTACTAGTTCTGACGGAACGTCGTCTACATCCAGGGCCACGTTTCGACTTAGGTCTTTCAGTGCTCTGTCAAATTCTTTACGCAGTATCGTACCACCAATGTCTTCCTCATTCAAATTCATCTCCCTTTCTGGTAGCTCCATATACTCCTTACTTCCCTGCTTAGGACTGGTTTTCCATCTGCGCTCTTAATATTCTACATTTCCTTTTCTTTTCTTGAAAGGTCTCTTTCATTTTCCTGTAAGCGGTATCTACTTTTCCTCTTGCGAAATACGCTTCTCAATCCTTACATTCGTCCTCTAGCTATTCTTACTTCGCTATTTTACATCTCCTATCAATACCTTTTTTTAGACGTTTGTATTCTCTTTCACTTTCATCGTTTTCTGCTTTTTTACATTTTATCCTTTCATCAGTTAAATAAAATCCCTCCTGCGGTATCTAAGGATTTCTATTAGTCCTTATCTTTTTATCTATATGATTCTCCGTTGCCTTCACTATTTCATCTCACAAAGCTACCCACTCATCTTCTATTGTATATCTTTCCCCTGTTCTAATCAATCGTTGCCTAAAGCTCCCTCTTAAACACTTACCTACCTCTGGTTATTTCAATCTATCCACGAGCTGTCTCCTTAATTTCCTACCTTTCTACAATTTATTTACTTTTGCTCTTCGGTTCATAACCAATAAATTATGGTCAGAGTTCACGTCCGTTCCTGAAAATGTCTTTAAAATTTGGCTCAGAAATCTCTATCTGACCATAGTATAATCAATCTCAAACCTTCTGGCGTCTCCAGGTCTCTTCCACGTATACAACGTTCTATCGTAATTCTTAAACCAAATGTTAGCCATCATTAAATTATGCTCTGTGCAAAATTTTTCAATATCTTCATCATTTACGGAGCTAGTTGCCATATAAACTTGTGCTACAGTGGTGAGTGTTGGCTTTGTGTCTATCGTGGCTGCGATAACTCGTTCGCTATGCTGTTCATCTGCATTAGATCTGTTTCATTTTGTATTTCTGACGCTGTTTTCACCGAACCAGAAGTCCTGTTGCTCCTACCACCGAACTTCACTAATTCTTATTATATCTAATATCAGACTATCCATTTCCCTTTTTAAGTTTTTAACGTACCTTCGCGATTGAAGGATCTAACATTCCACGCTTCGATCTGTGGAACGCCAATTTTGTTTCTCCTGATGTCGACATCCTCCTGAGTAGTCTCGCCTGGAGATCCGAGAGGGGGATTATTTTACCTCCAGCGTATTTTAGCCAAGAAGATGCTATAATCGTTTATCCACACAGTAATATTTCTGCTATGAAGCAAAACTCATACACCTTTGTTTATCGCGATTTCAGTAGCAGTTATAATAGTGGTCTCCAGAAATAGCTGCAACCAGTCAACTTTCGTGATGCTTCAATTTTTATTTAAGAGGAATGGTTTCAAATCACCTAGCGACTCATCATCAGAAGGTACTCACTTCTAACAAATATTTGGAGTATTTTGGGGGGTCGGTGGAGTTATCAGTATCCATGGATTCATTCCAGGTGCTATAAATGTTACGATAACATTTATAGCACTATACAAAGCTTTGCCACAGCAAAGTTTTTGGAGAGCTATAGATTTAACTTAGCTGGAGAACATAAATAATGTTTTTCAGAGTAAAACGTGCAGCAGGAATAAGTCGGCGAGTGCTCATGATTTTATATGATCCCCACAATGCTCCAAACATTCATTAAAAGTGTTTACATCTGATGACGAGACGTTAAGTGATTCAAAACCCGTCATGGTAAATAAAAATTGAAGCATCAGGAAACGCGATTAGTTGCAGTTATTTCTGGAAATATTTATTCATCTCAGCTACAGTGTTCCACAGCCATAATGGACAATCATAATCTAAGAATGTTCAGAAAAATTCCAAGATCTTGTAACTGCCTGAGAGAGTTTTTAACCAAGAAGTGACAGCCTTTTTGCTACAGACAGTAGGAAATCATTTTATGAAAAGAGCCTAGAACGAATCTACTGTGCACATGATCGTTATCTGACAGTACAACCAACGTAGACAGATATAAGTGAGTACTTAACGCATCAGGTGACAACATACGTCAGATAATAATAATAAGGAGCGTGAAAGCAAAGTAGTCGAAGGAAGATAGAAGAAATGG